>NW_025999524.1:2400000-3055000 GCF_019419815.1 Pyrus x bretschneideri
TTGCCGCCCTGGAATTTATTTAATTTTTTTTAGTGTTAATTGGTTACTTAGTTATCAGGTATAATGATTGGTAGGGATCGAACCGCACTAGGGTTCAGGTATATGTTTTTCATTTTATTTTGGGAAAGTTGCATAAACATGTCGGCAATTGAAAGGATGATCTTTGGATGACAACCAAAGAAAAACGCGGGTACACCGTATGAAGTGAGACAGAAAAGTTGTTAGTAACAATTAACTTACTTACGCTTCAGTCATTTAATACTACATTTTAGTGATATTCTTTTTCACTTGTAAGTGAAAGGTTTTAGGTTTGATTCTTGTCAAATGCAAATTTGAATCACATTATTCCTATCCTGTTGTGAGGCTAAAGTGCATCCATTCCCCCTTAGTGTTGATAATATCGTTTGTTCAAAAAAAAAAAAAAAAAAAAAAAAAAACTTACTCATGCTTGAATGTCGTAATATATTAGGCTATACGAAGAGGGCTAAAGGTCTAAAAACTAAAAAATGATCCGATTTGTCCAAAAACTCAACTACAACGAATGGCTGAACTATAACTTTATGGAGCCCATAAGGCCATTTTTTGACCAAGAGGACATCAGACTAGCCATTTTTTGGCCAAGGGAATTTGACAACAAGAAGGATGTCCTTGTTTGGTTTCTTAACTGAAATGCAATGAACAATTAAATTCAAATGTAAAAGTGCAAAATATGAAAAATGACAAGGTGTTTGATCGGAGACGGAGAAGGCAGTGATCAAAGTGTTGCCCTATCGATCTCTCTGTCGATCATCGCAGATTTTGGTATCTGGGAAAAATGAACAACCTTTTGATTTTGCGCGTTGCGTCCTAAAGAGGGAATTACCGGTTCGGTTCAGTTGTTCAGTTGTCATTCTTTACGGTTTGCGGCCCTCGAATTTTTTTAATTTTTTTTGGGAATTGTTATTGGCATTACACTTGTGAGGAGTGGGAGTGTAGAATGAGATTTTTGGAGTGCTAATAACACTTCTTTTTTTTTTTAATATTAATTGGTTAGTTAGTTATTAGGTATAATGATTGGTAGGGATCAAACCGCAGTAGAGTTCAGGTATAATGGAGATGGATTGTCTGCCCTCCCATTTTCATACCCTACCCATGCCCTCTTGTTTTGTCTGGTCACGGTTAAGCCACGTCAACATTCTATATTAATTTTTTTATAAAAATAATAAGACAAAAAACAAATGTTGATGTGGCTTAATCGTGACCGCACAAAACAAGAGGACATGAGGAGGGTATGGGGAGGGGAGGGCAGACAATCCATCTCTGTATGCTTTTTACCATTGAGGAATTGAAATGATGTTTTTCATTTTATTTTGGGAAAGTTGCATGAACATGTCGGCAATTGACAGGATGATCTTTGGATGACAACCAAAGAAAAAACGCGGGTAAACTGTATGAAGTGAGACAGAAAAGTTGTTGGTGATAATTAACTTACTTACACTTGAGTCATTTAGTACTACAGTTTAGTGATATTCTTTTTCACTTCTAAGTGAAAGGTCTTAGGTTTGATTCTTGTCAAATGCGAATTTGAACCACATTATTTCTAACCTGTTGTGAGGCTAAGCGCACCCATTCTCCCTTAGTGTTGATAATATCGGTTGTTCCAAAAAAAGGAAAAAAAAAAAAACTTACTCATGCTTGAATGTCGTAATATATCAAGCTATATAAAGAGGGCTAAAGGTCTAAAAACTAAAAAATGATCTGATTTGTCCAAAAATTCATCTCCAACGGATGACTGAACTATAACTTTATAAAGCTCATAAGGCCACTTTTTGGCCAAGAGGACATCAGACTAGCCAAATGTAACCCTTTTTTTGGGCACATCTCCTTAGTTGCAATACTTGATTCAAATTTAACAGTTGTATTTGATGACATCCAATGATAGTTTAACTAAGTTAACCAATAAATTTAAAGTATAAACTCAAAACTAATAAATTATTGAGGGACTATGTTTAGCCTTTTCGGTTAGAGATGATATATGAATATGGTTTGACATTGTTTATTTAAAAATAATTTTTTACAGGAGTATAATTCAAGACAGAACTATTTTTAGCTCTTTCAGTTAAAGATGACTTTAGATATAACAAGAGTGAAATTATGGGGTTTAATGTGGATGGTGAGCGAGCGAAACCCATTAGTCAGTCCATGGTTTGTCTAAAATTTATCAGTGTGTTTGGCCCACGCACAATATTGGACCATACCAACAAGACATATAAGATCCCAGCATCGGGCTATCCAATTGCTAGGAAAATGATTAAAAACCCAAAACCCTACTACCCCATTTCACCCTTTTAATGTACGTACATATTGCCCCAATAATCCGAAATCCAAATACCATTGAATTGTATGGAATTTAATTCTTTCAAATTTTCGAGTTGAATTTCAAAATTTACGTGGGTCCCACCTAGTGTTTGAATCCTAAATATTTGATAAACACCAAAGTATCTCGTAATTGAATTCAATTTTACTTTTTTGATTCTGATTACTCTTGCTTAAACATGCCATAAACTCTATAGGTTATGCTTATGGTCTCATTTATTTGTTCAAAAACACGTGCATTATTTTTTGTTATAATATGAAAAAAGAAAAAGAAAAAAGGATTGTACGCAATTGGCACCTATGTATTGCTCTCAGTTGATTAATGAAATACTAAATATCATTGCTCGTAAAAAAAATGTATTATAAATTGGATTAAACTCTAATATCATATGACGGTGTTTCGAGTATACGCCAAAAAAAATTCTAGTAGAGAACCTTGAGGTGAATATAAGGGGGTCAGACATAAAACAAATTTATCACTTCTCATCTTACTATTTTGACGGGAATTGAAATAAATTAGTTTTTATTTAACGCAATATTTTAATTTCTCCTTTAATCACATCTTGAATACAGACACCAAACTGTATTTTAATCATGTCATGTATTTTTTTTGTCACATTGACACATTCCTTTCAAATTCTTTACAAAAAGTTTGAAAATAATAATGCATATTCCATGCAATTTCTTTTAAGTCTACAAAGTAGAAGCACTGAACCACGTCCATAAATTTTATTTGCCCAAGCAATCAGTTAGGTTAGAGAGTCTTTAAAGGCTGCCTAAAGAATCTGTGATGTGTGCCCTTTCTTTGGCTAACCAAAAGAAGAAGAAGTTAGGTTCCCTGAGATCGATGTTTCCAGTTTTAGAATCTTTTCATGATTCATACCAAATTCATTACGAAACTTAGATGGTGATTGATTATGATCATATGTAAATGGTGATGGATTATGATCTCTAACGTCTTCATGTTATATATACATGCAAGCGTATGCGTATGCGTATGCATATGCACAGGGGTGGATCCATGTAAGGATAGAGGTAGTCAGCTGACCCTCTCAATTCTGCCAAACCTTCATGGAAGACCTGGTTCTGGACCTTTGAAAGTTTTATCTGCCCTCGCAAATTGCCGGCAAATGCTTTGATAAATTGCCTCAACGAAAAATGGGCAGGGCAGGATATGATTGTGCGCGTACTGGTTTCAGCGCGCTAGTGTTTTAATTTCAAGGTCATTATTTGGGTAAGAATGTTTGTGAATTATTACGCATGACCCTCCGAATAATTTTTTTTTCGAATACGCCGTTGATGGAAGCACCTTTATCGTTATTCATGCATGTTCTCATATTTCCACTCTCTTTATACATGTTATTCATGTATAATGCTAGGCAAATGATGACAATACCACTAGATAACTTTACGCTTCGAAACATCAATTGTTCAGGGAAACATTTAAAAAAGGAGTGACACACTTAAATAAGATGTTTACTTGTCTATTGGGAAATTAAAATTTATATCTTCACAAAAAAAAAAAATTATACAGCTCTAATATTAGATTACTTTTTTTAGACGTAGGTGTAACTACATTAATTAAAGTAAATGTGCTTCTTTTGTACATCTGAGTTCAAGTTTCTGTCTCAAAATTTGGGTCACTTGTATCAAAAGTCTATTTAACCAGTATTTCAATCCAACAATGCCCCTCCCTTTGTTATACCCTAGGGTTCACTGTTAGTAGTCAATACTTTTTTTTCGATAATTTCAGTATAAATATATCGAATTTGGTTGAAAGCAGGCGAGCTTTTTTCACATTTAAAAATGTAGAGGTTCAAATCTTTAGCTAAGGTAAAGAATCGTTTAAATGAGTCATTTCAGACATACGTCCCAGTTATAAAGCAATAGGTGCCAATATTTTAAAGAGGAAATTGTAGCAATAGTCATTGAACGTTAATTTAATTGGAGGAATAGTCCTTCAATTAAAAATTAATGACCATTGGTCACTCAACTCATCGAAACATATAATCATAACCTTTCTCATCAACTCTGCTAGAACTTTTGTCAAAATGAGTCATGTGTTACGCACTTAAGGCTGAATCAAGGGGTAAATATGGAAAATCAAATGAGAACATTGTAGCAAATTAGCAATGGTCCCTCAATTTTAATCCAAATGAAGAAATGGTCCCTCAACTTTTATCCAATTGAAGCAATGTCCCTCAACTTTAACTCAATTTTAGCAATGGTTATTCTAACATGACTCATTTTGATGGAAGTTTTGACAGAGTTGACGAAAATGACCATAACTGCATGTTTTGATGAGTCAAAAGACCAATGATTACAACTTTTTAATTAAGAGACCAATGCTCCTATTGTTCTTTCTATAGTGCAAGACCTGTGTGCCCATTAGCATCATCCACTTAGTAACCCTAAAACAAAAGCAATTTGTGCCGAATAGCAGCATCCACTTACTAACACCAAAACAAAAGCAATCCATTCCTAGGAAAAGAAATTTAAAAACAGTATTCGTTGTCTTCAACAGACAGCATATATTTTTCTTTGCGCCTTA
Source organism: Pyrus x bretschneideri (assembly GCF_019419815.1). Lineage (NCBI taxonomy): Eukaryota > Viridiplantae > Streptophyta > Magnoliopsida > Rosales > Rosaceae > Pyrus > Pyrus x bretschneideri. The sequence goes on from NW_025999524.1 coordinate 2,404,907, forward strand.
AAATTTGCACAAAACATGCACACTGATTATGTTTAAAATATTCTTCTGTGTTAAACAATTTTAATTACCTTTAAACAAAAGCGTTGAAAATGGAATTAAGATAAAACCAGGAACGTGGAGAGTGGATTTTCTGGTTGTGCCATTTTCATGTGTTTATTCATAGTTCTTTTACAATGAGAACTTAATGGATGTTGACCAAATTAGTGATTTGATACTGCAGAATATTAGTTATCAAATGATGTTAAAGAGAGTTAAAATACATATCAGTACATAATAAATATAAAATATCGACAGTTTTACATTCACGTTGCATCTAATTTTCTTTCTGATTCTAACGGCGAGTGTGAATATATATATATATATATATATATATATATATATATATAAGGAATAAAAAAGAAAAGTATCTGTTTAAGATAGAAGAATAAGCTTATAAAAAATGTTAAACTCGCCATTGTTTCCCCTGAAAAGAACTTACTTGACAACCTAAATACTTTTCTATATAGTAAAATTTTGTTATAATCAACTATCTTAGTTTGGTTGATATCTAGATAAACAAGTACGGGTTGTTTTAGGTCGAATAATAATTACATGATTGATGATGTGAAAAACACAACTAATATCATTACTAATTTTTTTAGTGTATGAAAAACACAACTAATAAGCTGAAAAAAAATTTAATACTGGTGTTAGTTTTATCTATAAAGAAATACAATTATGGTCGGTTATTGACATTCTTAGAAATTCTATTTGAAAGAATATTCTAGAAAGAAGAGAAGTGTGGAATAACTTTTATGTATGAGTGCCAATCACAGCTCTGAACTCTTATTAATGATATCACAAATGATGCATGACAAAAAAGGCACACGTCTCCCCTCAAAATGGACCCTCATGGAAAGTAAGCTTAATTTCTTCTACATCAATGTTTGTGACATGTAAGTGGGTTTCCTTTTGAAAGCTTTAGCAACATAGGCATGTTATTTTCAACCATTAATAAATTCCACATATTGTACAAGCTGCCTAATGCTCTCTTTAATTTATGGATAATGTTATGAGACAAAATTTTTAAACCAAATTTTATAAACTAAATTATTTATTTGTTGATAATTGAATTGTTATTTAAGTGTTAATTAACGTATTTTTTTCCTATTGGTGACACCTCATTTGATTTGTAAATTTAGTTTAGAAATTTGATCGTCCTAACATGAACCTTAATTTATTGGTTATGATGTATGTTTGTGTGGTTATCTACTCATCTTCACCATCATCCTCCCTTTTATTTTTTCCAGGAACAAATGATTTTATTATTGAAATTCAATAATTTCCGGTAATTCTGGCTTTGGTCAACTTTCTTGCACTATATATTCCGATATCCCTTGCATTCTCATTGGAACCAAAGTTTCATAGTGGGCAGCATAAAAAATGGACTGCCTTAAAGCAGAGAAAATTGAGAGCCAAAACCTACCCTCACAGGAACCAACCAATTGTGGAGGCACGACATTTTGCAGAACATGTTTCAATGGTCTCAACACATTATCAGGTAAAAGTTGTCTCTTTTTCCTCTCTGTCACACCATATTTTTTTACCTTTTTAATTACGACAGACATAAATTAGGTTAGTTGGTTAGGCCAGCATGTATAACCTCTTTTGCCCAAAACATTCTTAATCACCATTGGCGAAGTCACATGAAGAGCTACCCTGAGCTGTAGCCCAGGTAGCCTTTGGTAGAAAATAAAATTTTACATGTAATTTTTATTCATTTTCAAATGTAGCCCACTATATATTTAGTCACTGATTCGAATTCTCTCGGTTTAATTATATAATACAATTTACAAACCATCTATTTTTCTCACATCTTTTTTCTCATCGCTTCTTGTATATGTATAAGTTTGAATTTGTTTGAATAACAAAAGTTCTTGGCTCACCTTATGAAAATTTTCTTAAGCTAACTGATACTGTAAAAAATATAGTATCAAGTTTCTTTGTTTATAAAGATTTAAATCTTTAAGCTAGCCCACCTGGTGAAATTTTTTTAGCTCCGCCATTGTTAATCACCTTGTTTAATTCTTCAGGAGTTGGGATTCTATCAATTCCATTTGCACTTTCTGAAGGAGGGTGGCTGAGCTTGATCCTTCTTTTCCAGTTGGCGCTTCTTAGTTGGTATACCGGGTTGCTTCTACAACGATGCATGGACGGGAATCCGCGGATCAAGAGTTATCCCGATATTGGAGAAGTTGCTTATGGACAGAAAGGAAGACTCACCATCTCCATTTTTATGTACCTTGAGCTGTATTTGGTAGCTGTTGAGTTTCTAATACTAGAAGGTGACAACTTAAACCAGTTGTTCCCAAACATGGGGTTCAACATGGCAGGCTTCAAAGTTGGAGGCAAACAATGCTTTGTTTTGCTCACTGCCCTTGTGATTCTGCCAACTACATGGCTGAAGAATCTGGGATTGTTGGCGTATGTTTCTGCGGGAGGGGTTTTCGCTTCTCTTCTTTTGGTTGCTTTCGTGTTTTGGGTTGGCGCGGTTGATGGTGTAGGGTTTCATGAAGGAGATGTTCTTCTGAATTTCAAAGGATTGCCTACTGCTGTGAGCTTGTACCTGTTTTGCTATTGTGGCCATGCAGTTTTCCCCACATTGTGCAATTCCATGAAAGATAGAAGCAAATTCTCCAAGGTCAGTAATTTCAAAGTGCGGTTAAAATTCAGGGAAACACGCGCACATAAAACGGTGACAATTCTTTTAAGGAAAAAAAAAAAACTGAGCTAGAGGAACACTTATAGGGCTCGTTTGAATGTGCTTTTAAAATGCTTGAAAGCGCTTTTAGAGAAAATGTTTGTGGGTTCCAAAAGCACTTGAAGTGCTTTGCTTCTTCCAGGAAGCACCAGCTATGTGCTTCTTCCAGGAAGCACTTTAAGTGTTTTTTTTTTCTTCAGAATTTACTTGTATTTTTACTATGGAGTTTTAACAAACACTCCTGGTACTATTCACTTTTAACAAAAATGACATTTTTACTATAAAAAGTCACTCCTAGTACTATTCACTTACAATACATTTTTGTCATTTTGATTAAAACTCAAAGTTTTCAAGCTATTTTCATTAGTTTTTTTTTTTTTTTTTTTTTACTAATAATTGGTTCTCAAAATATTTTCACCAAAAACACTTTCAATCATTTTAAAAGTACATCCAAACGAGCTCAGTTGGTATCTAACTAGAGTAACACTTAAGCGGACTTTAAAGAGGCATTAAATCGTGATTCACGTACACTTATTATGTGTTTAGTCTCTTTCAATTTCATTTTTGATTAAAAATTTGTAACGGATTCTTGTGTGCAATTTTCCTGAAATCTTTTGCACTGATCTGACCATGTAAATTCCCACCACCCCCCCCACCACCATTGCAGGTGTTACTTTTCTGCTTCGTTGTAAGCACCATCACCTACGGATCAATGGCGGTTTTGGGTTACTTGATGTTCGGACAAGACTTGAAGTCTCAAGTCACATTAAATCTTCCAATACGAAAAATTAGTTCAAGGATAGCAATTTACATTACTATAATTAATCCCCTAACAAAGTATGCAATTATAATCACTCCAATTGCTGCTGCTATTGAGGATACACGCCCTTTTCGCAACAGCCGTACTATTAGCATCTTCGTGCGAACCTTAATTGTAATTAGCACCGTAATTGTGGCATTAGCCATTCCTTTTTTTAGCTACCTAATGGCTTTAGTCGGCGCATCTTTGAGCGTGACGGTCTCAGTCTTGCTGCCGTGCTTGTTCTACCTTAAGATTAACGTTGCTGCTCGGAGATTCGGGTTCGAGTTGGTGGTAATTGTTGGGATTATGGTTATAGGGTCGTTTGTTGGCGTAGTGGGTACGTACACTTCTGTGATACAAATTGTAAGACAATTGTGAAATCATATATTGGAGCATTTTAATTAGTAACTCTGATAAACTTCTGCAACAAGTAGAATTTTCACCACATGATTATTTTCCCATTTTCTGCAATTATGCAGAAGCACTTTCTTGTTTTTTCTTTTTGGGCCAGTATGGAAGCACTTTGGACGATGAATTATCGTTCATGACGTTCAGTCAAATCCGGATCTGGGCTTTTAACTTTTTACACTGCTTTCCTAATAATAATTTACTGCATTCCCTGTAAAGTACACTGCTTTTCTAATAATTTACTGCTTTTTTCCGCTCATTATTCACTGAGTCGGCCTTCTTTAAAACAGAAGGATAAAAAAAAAAGTCAAAATCAATGCTTACGTAATATACTATAATTGATAATTTTTTTAATGTTACGATCACAAATTTATAATAATCAAAAGAAATATTAATGCACCATCTTTTTATCAGAATCATTAGTTTGGAATCTTTGGACGTGTCCAAAAGCAACTTGACCAGTGTCGGGTTCATAGACAAATTAACAAACCTCATACACAAAAACAAACAACCAAAAGATCGTGTTTTCCTTTCGTTCCTCATTTTTGCTTTGAGATCCTGACGCATTCCGAAGTTCTTTAGGGAAGCACTTTGGAGGCAGCATAGTACCTCTATAATCTGAACACCGTCCAATATCTCCCAAATCCGGAGACTCGAGACCAGCCTATGCTAATTGCGCTTCTAATATACTAACAGGTGTCAAACATAAATTCAGTAACTCTTGTGGATCGTATTACTATTAGTAGTTTGAACACCATAAGAAAGTCGAAGAAGGGAATGGCCTATCACCAAATCTCATGTTTTATTCTCCTTCCTCGGTTTCGTTATATCATACCAAATGTCGTTCCTCTAATATTTTCCTTAAAAAATTAAGAAGAAAGTCGAAAAAAAATGAAAAATCCTGGACAAACAGTTAAGGCTTGGGCTGCGTATAATAGTACTAATTAACATGAAAATTTGGGGTTTGTGAACAAAATACTTATCCTAATGCTCTCTTCAAATTGTTGACGTTTGTTTGTGCGGCTATCTACTCATCCTCACCATCCATCCCCCTCTAATGATAAATTCAATTATGTCTGGCAGAGAAAATGGAGAGCCAAAACCTACCCTCACAGGAACCAACCGAAGGTGCAGCCATGCAGGTACCACATTTTTCAGAACCTGTTTCAATGATCTCAACGCACTATCAGGTCAATTCCTCTCTTTTTCCTCTCTGTCATGCCACATTAATGTACGTGGTTCACCCTAAATTTGAATATATCTATGGAGTAGATGAGTTCTCATTCATAGTGAAGGGTTTACACAAATACATAGGTTGAAGCATAATCATCATTAGTGGGTTCTAATGACTAGTTTAATACAATAATGACATTCGTCCTTAATTGTAGGAGAATGGTATTCTTTTATAGTTGAAAAGAGTCTCCAACTTTCGTCTGCGGTCGATGTGAGACTCTAGAAGCTTTATTCTAACGTTGACACGTGTCGTGATGTGATTGGCCTCTGGGTGGAGGAAAAATCTTGTGTTTCGGCAAGGGTATCTCAGCATGAATCCCTCTGTGGATCCTTGAAGGTATAAAGTTGACAGGTGCTTGATAGTTTCAGGATTGGTCAAGTATATGGTACAAACAAGCTATATTTGGTAGCTGTGGAGTTTCTGATATTAGGAAGTAGCAACTTAAACCAGTTGTTCCCATTAGTTATGATTAACTATGCTCTTTCGGAATTATGACGAGAGCATCGCTGTTGATCTTAAAGTACAAACAATCATGTTAGTATGGTTGCAATGACGACACTTCAACATGCACCCAAGAAGGCCCTTTAAAAGTGTCATCATTGCAATCTTAGTACCATTTCTTTTTTGAACAAACAATATTCTACACTAAATCATGGACATTCGAACTTAGAAGCATAGGGAAAAGCACACGGCTCTAATAAACTTACAATTCTGATTTCTTTTGCAGGTCATATTTATGTACACAATTATCAGTTTGTCTTTAAAAATTTAACATGAACCATTGAATGCATCGAAATCAAACACGGTGACACCGAAAAATCCCAGAAGGCACTGAGAGAAAGAGAGAGATGAATCGGCAATGTTCCTAAACCATTACAATGTAAAAGTTCTTGTCCATCAGAATTTTCCTCTCGTTTTTGGATAATGCGATACCCTAAACTACTGCAATTGTGAAGTGGGAATCCAACCAGATTAATTATCTTAACATATATATAACTCTGCCAAAATGCAGATAACCCAACTCATGTTACCCAAATTAACACTCGTAGAGATAACTATTCCACATTAGATACAACTCATGATTCTTTAAACAATCACCCATGTGTACAAATATTCCATACACGGTAATGGTATATGACTTTTAAATTGGACAGAGACATCAGTTCTCTCCATTTGTCTTCACACTTGGAAGTTTGGAACTATTTGATTTATAGTTGAAAAGAATATTGGGGGATTTAAGAGATCTTACATGTGTTTATAAGCAGTTTGACTTTTTCTTATATAGCCAATTATTTTTATTGTGGAATTCGTTTTTCTTCATGATATTAGAGCTAGCCCCCACACGTGAGATGACGTGTTAAGAACGTAAATATCAAAATTGATAAAATAAGAGACCTTATATGTTCTTATAAGAAGTTTGGCACAATATTGTAAGAATTTTTTTTCCTTTTGAGTTCACATATAAACTCAAAGTGGTCTTAGTTTGACCTAAGAATCTTCTAAGACATAATAAACTTAAGAATGTGATCCATGCACAAAAATATGTATTAAATTATAACATTTTTATGGGCTTCGTAACTGAGTTCCCAATCATGCTCTCCATCCACTTTTTAAGTTAGAGATTAAACTAGATAGGGAGAAAGGAGTTTAATGGGTAATGCTAGAGAGATTATCTATTTAAATTATATTTTGTAAATCATTTAATGTTGTTGTTGATGATTGAGTTATTATTGAAGTGTTGATTAACGTGCTTATTTTTTATTGGTGACATATTACATAATTTGCAAAATTGGTCTAAAAATCGTCTACCTAGCATTATCTTTGTATTTAAATCTCTGTACACATTGTTTTACTTTGTCTTTAAATAGCAAGCCATGATACAATACTGAACACATTGAACAATACTATTCTTGAACTAGAAAAATCAGGGAAGGAACAGAGAGATGGATTCGAAATTCGACCGTTCGATGTTCATCAGGCTCTTCATAATACAGTGTCTAGCACTTGTTTCTGTTTCTCAGAGTTTTGATTTTTTCTATTTTGTACAGCAGGTGAATATTTCCACTTCTTTTATTTTTTCATTAATTTACAGTTGTGAAGACTGAAATTTGATATATGTTGCAATGCAGTGGCCGGGATCTTACTGTGACACCGAGGCAAGTTGTTGCTATCCAACGACAGGAAAACCTGCACGAGAATTCGGCATCCATGGGCTTTGGCCTAATTACAATGACGGTTCTTATCCATCCAACTGTGATTCTGACAACCCTTATGATGAATCGAAGGTAGTAATAATTAGAACTAGGGTTTCATGGGGTGGATATCCTATCCTAGTCAACCAACCTAACCCACATATGCGCAGCTCGTTCTAACTAAGTAGTTATAAATGATCTATGCAGATCTCGGACCTGATAAGCAGACTGCAAGCAGATTGGCCTACACTGGCATGCCCCAGCGGGAATGGCTCAAAGTTTTGGGCACATGAGTGGAATAAACATGGGACATGCTCCGAGTCCGTGCTTGACCAACATGGCTACTTTGAGGCCTCTCTCAACCTCAAGGAAAACTTAGACATCTTCCAAATCCTTCAAAATGCTGGTAATTTTTATTAATTACTATTCTATGGTTCTTTTTTCCTAAGCTATATATTGACTATTTTTGGGAGGTAAAATTTTAAATTAATGAACCGTTATTACTGCAGGAATCCAAGCAGATGGGAATATGTACAGCTTGAGCAGCATAAAAGAAGCTATAAAATCAGCAATTAGGTACACTCCTGGTATAACATGTAACGAAGATGCATCCGGGAATAGCCAGCTTTATGAGGTTTATATTTGTGTGGACACATCTGGCTCAAAGCTTATTGAATGTCCAGTGCTCCCCGGGACGAAATGCTCCTCCAAAATTGAGTTCCCTTCCTTCTAGCTACCTTAATATGATGAGATTTTCTAGTATCCTCCAGACCAAGCTTTGAAGGCCAAAAATCCAAGTGTATTAGATACATCGGAGCGTAGTAGAATTTCCGTTATTTCAGCTCTCTTGTTGGACATTGGGCTCTCTCACTTCTTAATAAGTAGCTAGCAAAGTGCCTCATGAGTTTTCTAGCTGCAACAAATAAGTGTACTCTTCTCGTGTATCCATCAATGAAATTTGTTTTGTTAATTTCTGTAGTTTTCAGTTTCTCCAATCCCAATTGCTCACCGTTTCATATTGGTGGCTTTAGCACCCGATGACTTCTAATCCTATAAACAATCAACAAATATGCATGAAAGTATTCCTCGAAGTGTAATGGTTAATTTGGTTATTCACGGTGTCGACATATGACTTCTAATCTGGACAACGAGACAGAATACTTCTCCAATTTGTCTCCACTCTTGGCACTATTTGATTTGTGTTGGTTGAAAACGAAATCATGTACAAAAGTGTGCTCAAATTTGTGGCCCCAATGAAACCTCAATTTAGAGGTCAAATATTGTCCTCATTTAACTTTTAGTTTAGTGATTGTTATTTTATTTGGTTAAAATAAGTCTTCAGGTTTGACTCAATACATACATACATACATACATATATATATGTATATTTGTGACGTTAAGAAAAAAGTATTATTTTAGATACATTGTTTCAAGGAAGTTTTAACAAAACACTCTCGGTACTATTCACTTTAACAGAAAATCATATTTTTACTCTAAAAAGTCAATTCTGATATAATTCACTTACAACACATTTTCGTTAAAACTCAAAATTTTCAATCATTTTTCATTAGTTTTTCTTTGTTTCTATTCTAGATACAGTGTACTCGTACATTAGAAGTGGACAGACTCATAACTAATTAAGAGATGAGGTTAATATGACTATCCTAGAATCGGCACACTGTATGTAGAATAATACTTTGTTCTAAACATGTGATGAGATTAATATGGCTAACACACTTAGAGTTGGTCTTATTCGGTTCTCCCTTGTGCCGCATATTGGCTAGTCGGACAACGTAGTTTTGTTCTGGATGTGTTGATGCAATGTAAAAGGCATCATCGTATCGGTGCCAGAATGGAGCTGAGAGAATATCCTTTCCAATGTGAAGGGATTGTATGGAAATCACGGCACGCTATTTCAATATTTTGGCAATCTTATTGGTGATCATTTATAAATGCATGCATGTTACAACCACATGATTTATATTTTCTTGTTTAATTCAATTAAAAAAAATCAAGTGTGAAAGCTTTTACTTCCTCAACATAACTTGGAAGGCTATTCAAAATTTCCATCAAATAATTGGTGCAAGTATTTATATATAGAGCTGCTTACAATATTTCAAATAATTCTTTTATTAATCGAGGTCGCAAAAAGTCACAAATATGGCCAACAGTGTGTCATACTGTTTGGGCCCAAAATATTGGGATTGGGCCGAGCAGCAAGACGGGCTCGGCCCAAGGTAATGACATGCGATGGGCCAAATAATGAAACCCGGACCAGCTGGCAGGGTCGTCGAGATCCTATCTTAAAAGTAGTCCAGATAAGTGAGGAAAGGTCGAGGAAATCCTGGTGCAATCAGGATTCTCGACCAGCAAGGGATAAAGCCTCAAAAGGAGGAGAATTCAGAATCCCAGTAGGACTAGGGTTGAAGGTGAAATGGGATAAGGACTCCCAATCCAGATCAGAATGGGATTCAAGGAGCGAGGTGCTATAAATACAAGAAATTACGCAATGGAAAGGGACTCCACAATCAGCATACAATTGCCCTGCGCAAATAATCTCAAACACCTTGAGATTTTTCCTTTTCTTTTCCCGCCGACACACCTTCAGTTTGGATAAACAGCACTGTGGAAGCAACCGGTGAGCATCTTCAGTTTGGATAAACAGCACTGCTGCCGCAGAATCAGCCGACCAAGACCCACCTTCAGTTTGGATAAACAGCACTGCGTCGAGGTCGACCGATTATCTATCTAAGTCTCGGCCGAGAAAGGTTTTCGAACCTTTGTTGGTAGAGGTCATCTTACTAAGCCGTCTCGGCATAGTTGGGTGTTACGAATTGCCTTGCTCGGCGCATTGGAGGCCGAGTGAGTTTATGATTGGATACTCACAAGTAAGTTTCAGGGTTCGGCATTCCGACGGCCGAACTACGTTTACCATCAAGACATATATCACATTCGAGTACCTGTGCCCGTATAGTTTGGTCTCAATTCGGCGTGCTTATACTCTTACGAATATAATCACAGTGGCTGAATCGGGCTTCGACGAGTTGTGAACTCCGTAGAATTAGTAGCCTTGTCTTCAGGCTATAGAATCCAGAGACCGAGAGCGTTCCTTCCTCGGTCGCAATCGCAAGATACAGAAGTCAACAGCGCGCTCAATACGACCGCATCAAATTTTACTCCTCGGCCGAGCTCGGCCGACGAGTTGGCACGCCCTGCATTCAACCGAAGGACATTAGTTAGCTCATTAGTTATTCGGCCTGCGCGCCACGTAGGTTCTGTAATTTTTGTAGTCAACATTTTGGCACGCCCAGTGGGACAATTGTGCTAAACCTTCGGAGTTCATGACCGTAGAAACACGGTCTACCAAGAAGAAAGCAAACATGGGAAAGTCAACAGTTGACTTACCAGTGCAAGGCCTTGGGCAGGATTCGCACCCAGCAAAAAATCCGGTCATTGCTTTGCCACCCGAGGCTACAAGTGTGACCCGCCGAGAGAATGAGATCTGTCTCGGTGGGCAACCTCACAACGCGGCTATCCCGAATCAAACGACGCCCATATTCGTGGAGGGGATAGTGGAAGACTGCGACGACGATGGTGGAGAAGGCTCTGATCCACCAACTAGGTCGTTTCTTCGGAGACGACTCGATGAGCAGTATCGACAGGTCGAGCAGTCGATTGGTCAAAAGATGAATGATTTGCTAGAGGCAATACGAAGTAACAACGATACACAGACCAGAATGCTTGAAATATTAGTTAGTAAAGCCTTCGAAGATGGCCAGGTCGGCCAACCTCGACAGCTCTCGACGAACGTGCCCATACCAGCCGATAGAGCGTCCGCTCGACCGCAACCAGTCACCTTAGAAAGAGGATCAGGACATAGATCCGAGGGACCAAGCCAGGGAGAAGAAGCCGCCTCCGTGAACATGACCGAAGTCCAGAGAATGATTGATTCGGCCTTGAAGAAAGGGCCGAAGTTTCCAAAATTCATTCATCCTTACCCGGCTTACGTAGAAAGGTTTGAATACCCACGGGGATTTAAGATCCCTGATTTCAGCCTCTTCGCCGGGGAGTCGTCTTTGTCCTCATTAGAACATGTGGCCCGGTTCACGGCGCAGTGTGGAGACGTTAATAGCGATTTCTACAAACTACGTCTGTTTAACTTTTCATTGACAGGCTCCGCCTTCGCCTGGTACATTAATCTTCCACCCAATTCTGTGCAGAGTTGGGAGGAGTTGGTCGAAAAATTCCATGAACAATTCTATCGGCCTGGGATGGAGATGTCAGTGTCATCCTTGGCCAGGATGGCTCAAGCATCCGACGAATCTCCAATGGAGTACTTAACAAGGTTCAAGTCGGCCAGGAATTGGTGCCGAGTACCACTCCCCGAAGTGGAATTCGTCAGGATTGCTCTCAACGGATTAGACGTGGAGTACAAAAAGAAGTTCCTGGGGGCAAACATTCGCGATATGTACGAACTTGCTCAACATGTCGAACAGTATGATTACCTGCTCCGAGAAGAGAAGGTCTCAAAATCACCATCCCGGGGAACGTTGTATAAAAACCCCACGGTCAGCTATGCATCGGCCGAAAGCGGGGACCCTCAGTACGTCAGTGTGGATGCGGCCGAGATAGTAATAGATAAACCGTACGTCTGCAAGGCTCTGGCTCAAGCACACGGCAAAGACACCAAAGCCCATTCGGCCGCCGAGGACATAAGTAAATCTTCAAAAGTATACACTTTCGACATCACCAAGGCCGATGCAATTTTCGATCAATTATTGGCGGCAAAGATCATCAAGCTTCGGCCGGGACATATTATCCCTAAGGCCGATGAATTGAAAGGAAAGATATACTGCAAGTACCATAATTCTAATAAGCATGCAACGAATAATTGTGTCGTGTTCCGGGATACAATCCAAAGTTGGATCGAAAAAGGAAAATTGAAATTCCCGGAAAAGCAGATGGCGGTCGACGTCAATCCCTTCCCTTCAACAACAATTGGTATGGTGGATGCTCATCTTCCTAAAAACAAAGGGAAGGCCGAATACATTCCGGTGCAGCATATCCGTAAACAGAATGGTCGAACAAGGCTGAAGCTTGATATATTTTCGAATGCACCACCCACGGAACAATCGAGGCCCCTCGCCGATGAGCCTATGATGGGGTCGAGTCCCGACGAAACTCATGAGTCAAGGGTTTTATGTGACCATTGTAAAACACCGATTGAACCTGGGAAGAAGACATTTTCAACAACACCCACGGCCCTTACCACAGCACCAAAGGAAGTTGGTCCGCGACGTCAAGTGTTCGATCGACTCGGCTTACAAGTACGGCCGAAAGACCAGGCCTCAGTCAGGCGGCGCCTTGATTTCGACGCGCCTTTCTATAATGAGGATTACTACTCGCACAATACTAACAGTTCCAGCTCGTCAGCCGATCGCAAAACCTTCAAACCACCCCGAACATCGGATCAACGCTGGTACAGTTACAACTCCCCGACTGGTTTATATACAGCACTGTCTAAATCCCAAAAACGTCGCCGTCAACGGATTGATTGCATGGCTCGGCGACGAGGAGCACAGGCCAGCACTGCCAACCAGTGGCAACCAAAGAAGGCCGCGGAAAGCATCAGTGAACGGCCCACCCCGACTATCATGACCGAATTGGCCGAAGGGAAGCAAGTAGCTGCTGCCGGTTTTGAAACCACCATTGAGGATGCTGAGAAACGTATCAAAATCCTGCTTCGGCCTGGGGAAACTAGAGCTCGGCTAGAACACTTCACGCAAGAGGCCAAAAGGAAGATTGCCTCATCGCCACCGCGCGAACCGTTTATCAAAGTACGGCGCAACTTACATCCCCCATTCCTCGGTGAATCCTTGGAATACATGAGAGAGTTTCACAAGAAATACTCCGCCAATGACTTGTACGGACTACCCAAGGAGTGTCAGGAAGCCCTCGACCTAGCTCTCACTTGCCCTGATGCCGAGCAAATCATTCAGAAAACCTCCGACCCAGCAATTAAGGCAAGGTTCCAGCATATACGGGAAGCTCGGGTACTTGGTTTTGATGTTGATCCTTATACAGATATCGACACCGCCGAATTACCTTTCTCGCTCGATGACCTTCAGCATTTGCGCTATCATTTCGAAGTTTTCTCGGCGGTATCACTCTTCGGCCTCACGGCCGACGAAGAAAAACGGATAGCAAGGTTGGATACATATCTCGACACTAGGAACGCCCGCATTGCCTATGAAGAACGGGCCCGTATAACAAAGGACCAACATAAATCTTCAACAGTCAACATGGTCGAGGAAAATAGCCACACCACATTCGACTCGGTTCCCATGTCTCGGGTACCGGCTCTTACCGAGGCACTTGAAAGCTTGATCGAGGATGTTCCGCCGACTGATACTGTGGCTAGTTCGGCAGAAGACGACGACCACGATCCAATGGGTCCTTCGGTTCTCGAACAAATGGAGATCAGTATGGTCCACGTGTTACCAGCCGAATTCCAACCAAGTACACCCCAGTCGAATTTCTTGGACGGGGATGTGGTCGCCGAGGAGGCGACACAAGTCGATTTCATCGCAAACGATGACGACCGAGAAACCCGAAGCACGGACAACCTTAAGGCGGCATTGGCCGAGCTATTTCCTCGTTCCCCTTCGGTTAATCTCCAACACCTGAAGCCGTTGTACATCACGGCTCACATCGAAGGATTCCCCATTTCCAAAGTGTTTGTCGACTGTGGGGCCACAGTCAACATTATGCCAATATCTGTCATGAAGGCTTTGCGCCGTTCTGATAATGAGCTCATTCCGTCAGGGATCACTATGAGCAGCTTCATTGGTGACAAGTCTCAGACCAAAGGAGTGTTACCATTGGAGGTTAGCATTGCCGGTCGTCAACACATGACGGCATTCTTCATAATTGATTCCAAGACCGATTATAACGCATTACTTGGTCGAGACTGGATCCACCAAACCAGTTGCATTCCTTCATCATTGTACCAAGTTCTCATCTTCTGGGATGGCAAATCGGTTACCATCCATCCAGCCGATAATCAACCATTTGAGACCAACATGATTCAGGCTCGCTATTATGATGATCACGTCGGCTACATCACCCTCCAAGGTCTTAACGAGGATGGGCGGCCGACGCGAATTTCAGTGCAGAAAGTGATTGCGGTCGGCGCCGAGACTGTCCAACAGGATTCGGCGAGACTTGGATTGGCAGATTTGGTCCCCAATGCCGATGATTGAGCACACCAAACAAGAACAGCGTCAGGCCGCGGTTTCGTCAACAATGGAACGTCTGCTGGCCCATTGGTACGCCATTACCAAGCAACCGCATTCTGGCATTAATTTAATTGAATTTTTGGCCGAAGCAGATGACGGCCCTGTTTTGTCTCTCGAGAAAGTTCGGGCTGCCCCGGCCGAACTCGAGGACCATCGGCCTCAAGTCAAGGACCCATTAGAGGAAGTTAACGTAGGCACGGCCGATGATCCTCGCATATTGTTTATAAGCGCGTTACTCCCACCGGCCATGAAGGCCGAACTCCGTAAGTTACTCCAGGAATTTAAAGATTGCTTTGCGTGGAGTTACCATGAAATGCCAGGCCTCGATCGAAACTTGGTCGAGCATGAACTACGCATCAGAGACGGTTGTAAGCCTTTTCGACAACCCCCTCGCCGATTCTCGACCGAGTTACAACTCGGCATTAAGGAAGAATTGGTTCGGCTTCTCAAGGCCGGATTTATTAGGACCGCTCGCTACGTCGAATGGTTGGCCAATATCGTCCCAGTGTTGAAGAAAAACGGTGCCCTCCGCATTTGCACCGATTTCCGTAACCTGAATCTGGCGACTCCCAAGGACGCATATACAATGCCAATGTCGGATTTACTCATTGATGCCGCAGCTAATCATGAATTACTATCTTTTATGGACGGTCATGCGGGATACAACCAGATTTTCATCGCCGAAGCCGACGTCCACAAAACGGCTTTCCGTTGCCCAGGGGCACTAGGCACGTACGAATGGGTAGTCATGCCATTCGGCCTCAAGAATGCCGGCGCCACATACCAACGAGCCATGAATATGATTTTCCACGACTTAATTGGGACCATCGTCGAAGTTTATATCGACGATGTGGTGGTAAAGTCGAAACGCCGCCAAACACACCTGGATGACCTACGACAAGCGTTCCTTCGCATGCGCAAGAACAGCCTCAAGATGAACCCATCCAAGTGTGCTTTCGGTGTTTCGGCCGGTAATTTCCTAGGGTTTTTGGTGCACCATCGCGGCATCGAAGTCGACGCCAATAAAGCCCGCGCCATCATTAGCGCGCCACCTCCCACAACAAAGAAACAGTTGCAGTCGTTACTCGGGCAGATCAACTTCCTCCGCCGTTTCATCGCTAATTCGGCCGGTAAAATGAAGGCATTCTCTACTCTCCTCAAACTTAAGGATACCGATAAATTTGTTTGGCGCGAAGAACATCAGAGTGCATTCACGCAGATCAAGGTGGCCCTTTCGACCCCACCCGTGCTGGTTCCACCTTGTCGCACTAAACCCCTCAAATTATACATTTCGGCAGCCGCCGAATCCATTGGTTGTCTCCTTGCACAAGACAACAACGTCGGTCGTGAGCAAGCTATCTTTTATCTTAGCCGAAATCTGAATGCACCAGAGCTCAATTACTCACCGGTCGAAAAACTTTGCTTAGCTTTGTTTTTTGCCGCATCCAAGCTTCGGCATTACATGCTCCCATCAGTCACGCAGGTCATCGCCCAGACAGACGTAATTCGTTACATGCTCACTCGGCCTATCGTTAAAGGCCGAATCGGGAAATGGACACTCGCCTTATCCGAATTTAGCCTGCAGTACGTTCCCCAAAAAGCGGTCAAGGGGCAGGCTCTCGCCGATTTCTTGGCTCAGCACCCTTCCCCATATGGTTTTGAAGGGGGCGATGTCGACATCGGACTAGTCACCACACGCGATAACCATTGGACTATGCATTTTGATGGATCCAGTACTTCGACCTCGGCAGGCGTCGGCATCGCAATTCAGTCGCCCAACCACTGCCGATGGTACTTCTCTCTCAAGTTGGATTTCAGCTGCACAAACAATCAGGCCGAATATGAAGCCCTCATTATCGGTCTCCACGTTTTACACGATCTACGGGCTTCCCGTGTTCTTGTCCTCGGTGATTCCGAACTTGTGATTAACCAATTGAACGGCATTTTTCGTTGCATGAGTTGTACTTTGGCGCCATATCACATGGTCGCCACATACCTGGCCGAGTCCTTCGAACGGATCACGTTTGAACATATTTCACGAATCCACAACACCGATGCCGATGAACTCGCCCAGATCGCCTCCGGAGCACAACTCATGGGGGGCAAACTCGGCCGCGTCGCAGCCACAGGACTGCAATCGTACCCGGCCTTGATCGATCGGCAAACCCTCCAGCGCACACACGTAATACGAACAAGGGTAATGTCGCTCCCATCCCTACTAGAACGAGGAGACCCCGTAGAAATATGCGCCGTCGAGGTGGAACCAGATGATTGGAGAAAAACGATGTTACGATACCTCGATAATCCCAATGGGAAACACGACCGGAGAACGAAGGTCCTCGCCACGAATTACGTGTCGTATCAAAATGAGTTATATCGCAAGGGCGAGGATGGGTTACTGCTATTGTGCCTAGGCCCAGACGAGGCTACCCAAGCAATGGCCGAGGTACATGAAGGAATTTGCGGAGCACACCAGTCTGGACGAAAGATGCGTTGGTTGCTCCGACGACACGGTTACTTTTGGCCCAGTATATTAAAGGATTGCATCGAATACGCACGGAGATGCGTACCATGCCAAATTCATGGACACGTACAGAGAGCCCCGGCCGAATTGCTACATTCGGTCACCAAACCATGGCCGTTCAGAGGTTGGGCAATGGACGTGATTGGCAAAATCACGCCATCATCGGGGGCAGCAAAACACGCGTGGATTATGGTAGCAACTGACTATTTCACTAAGTGGGTCGAGGCAAGGTCATACGCCGAATTAACGGCCAAGGAGGTATGCAATTTCGTAGAAGAAAATATTGTGACCAGATTCGGCGTGCCAGAAACGATCATAACTGATAATGGCACTATCTTCACGGCTGATAGGTTTAAGGAATACGCAGCAAGTTTGAACATCCGACTCGAGCAATCTACGCCGTATTACCCACAGGCAAACGGGCAGGCCGAGGCAAGCAATAAAGTGTTGATTGGCATCCTTGAAAAAATGGTAAAAGAGAAACCTGGGTTGTGGCACTTAAAGTTAAATGAAGCGTTATGGGCATACCGAACGTCACCCCGCTCGGCCACTGGAACGACCCCTTATGCGTTAACTTACGGACACGACGCCATGTTACCGGTCGAGTTAAGTATAAGTTCGTTACGAGTAATCGAGCAGAGTGACTTGTTCAGTATTGAATATTGTCAAGCGATGCGGCAGGAATTAGAAGATTTAGAAGAAAGTCGAGTCGACGCGAGTAACTTATTGGTAGCACAAAAGAAAATTGCCGAACGAGCGTATAACCAGCGGGTAAGACAAAAAACGTTCGGCGAAGGAGAATTGGTTTGGCAAACTGTGTTGCCTGTTGGGATTAAGGATCCAAGATTTGGGAAGTGGTCGCCGAATTGGGAAGGGCCATTCGTCGTTCACAAAGTCCTCGGCAAGGGGGCATATCATTTAAAGGATCGGACGGGTTCAGTTCACAAATTGCCGATTAATGGAAAGTTTTTAAAGAAGTATTATCCAATTACATGGGAAATGCAAGAATAAGACCATTGTAGCAAGACGACCATCGGATTAATAGTAAAACGACCATTGGTATTGATATCAAAAGAATCATTACAAAAAAAAAAAAAAAAAAAAAAAAAAAAAAAAAAAAAAAAAAAAAAAAAAAAAAGAAAATACAATACAATGAGATTTCTAAGGGGACGGGGGGAGATAAGTCTCAAGGGCAGCTTTTAGCTCTAGCCACTTCGCTTCGCCCAGAATGATCTCGGCCTGCCTGGTTTTCTTGTTGCACTGCAACTGCTGGACGTGCCGTGCACCGGCAGCGAAGGCCGTCAGCCGAGCTTTCCTAGCCTCGAAGTCCTTCTCGAGCTCGGCGGCGGCAACTGACCTCTGTCGTTGAAGGTCAGAGATTTGACGTTGGAGTTCAAATATCTGGCGATCAAACTCAGTCAGCGTCGCCTTCTTAGCTTTGATTGCCTCCATCTCAGCTCGGCCGGCCTCTTGCGCGACCTTGGCAGCCTTCAAGTCATCCTCGGCTTGAAGGGCTCGCTCGAGGACATAGAAGTGTTGCCGAGTCCGCTCCAGGAGGTCGGTCAGAAAAGAGATACCCTCCGGGCTTAGATGACCACCGCTGGCGAGGTCATTTAGACACTCTCCAACGGAGTCGAGGCCTTTGCACCGGAGAGCTTGGGAGGCAGTCAGAGACAAGACTTCGTGCAGCTTCACGAAGACCTCGGCAGGCGTAGTTCCCGCCGATTCGGCTGGAGCAGCAGAAGAACCAGCCTCACCGGTCGTGCTCTGAAGAAGGGCGTCAAGCTCTACTTCCCACGACGGCTGCACATAAAAGAAGATCGGTGAGAAGGAAAGACAGACGTCGTGATATAATGCATAAAGGAAAAGGGGATTGTTTTAGACCTGCCGAGAGGAGACTTCGGCCATGCCCTCTGGGTCATTGCTCGAACCCAGGGAACTTAATGGCCGAGCCCAGTGCCTTAGACCGCTACGCAATTCACGCGGCCGATGGAGGTTATCTATATTTGATGGCCACGACGGCGGCCAGGAAATATAAATAACACCCCTCGGCGCATAAAATTGCCGGTGAAATGAATGATCGGGCACCTGACATTTTAATAATCTTTTAAGAACGTGTCATTGGAAAATTAATACAAAAAATAGAAGACTTACATAGGCCGAAGAGACTTCCTGTGGAGGAATGGGAAGGTCTTCGTCCTGCGGATGGATCGGCGTTTCGGCCGTGGCCTCAGGATCGGCCATGGGCCTCTTACCACGATCTGCCGCGGAAGGACGTGGTCTAGCGGTCGCCTCGACGACCGGAGGAGAATGGACGGGAGGAGAATGAACTGGTCGACGGTGGCGTTCCAGCGGAACTTCGTTACTCACGCTCTCGTCATCCTGAACAAAAAGAGAACATTTAGCGTTACGACCCGAAACCTAAGGAAACAAGTGGAAGTAGAGTTTTACCTCCAAAACGACCGTGGGAGTCGAGGGTGCATCGACGGGCGCAGCCGGTTTGGCCATTGCAGGCGCCACGACCGGCTCCGAAGCTGGAGATGGTGCGACGATTGGATCGGCCGTGGCGCCAGGAAGGGGAACGGCTGGAGGGATCGGGAGTGGAGAGGCCGGGGTAGCCGGCACAGGAGAGCCGTCAGAGGCAGGCGTCCCAGTAGCATCACTGGGGACGACATGGATCTCCCGGTCGCCCTTCTTCGCCAATTTTTTGACGCGTTTAGAAGGGCGAAGGACATCAACCGCCGGCTCGGCCTCTCGGTGGAGGCGTTTGGAGGGTGCTGTCCGCTCAGTGGCGATGGTTTTCTTGGGCACCACCTTCTTCACTCTCGCCGCCGCGGCAACCACTTCGGCCTTCTTCGACCCACGACCCCCTGAAAGAGCAACGTAATTGTTAAACAAGGGCAAGTTTGGAAATGGCGAAGTAGTTTCAGTAATATACCTTGAGCCGACTCCTTAGGTTGGGTCGAGGGTGCTAGTCCCGGCCGGTCGCCAAAGACTTTGCTCACCACGTCTTCGATTGAGGCGCCGAAGAAGTCGCAGATGTACGCATCCCACCAATCCCCAAAGGTATCGGTGCCCAAGGATTCCGGAACGGTTGGGCGAAGACGGAACTTCTTACACCGATCCTGGAATTCTTGCTCCGTCGACCGGCATTCCCTCTCGGAAGAACCAGAAAGGCGCCCCCGGCTCAAGAGGGAACGGGAAGCGAGCAGAGGAACCGGGCAACCTTGGAGGTAGCCGAGTTGCCGGGCGACGAAGTGAGGATGGTAGACCTCCCAGCTGGCTCGGCGGGCGTCGCAACCCAGGGGAAGGTCGCGAGCCAGTACGATTGACCCCCAAGACTGTCGGAGGCCCGCGTCCTCGATCTCGGCCCAGGCTGCCGTCGGGAGCCTGATCGAGGCAGGGTATTCCTGGTGCCGGCACACCAAGAACTCGTCATCCGAAAGGACGTCGAGGCCAAAAAAATGCTTCAGAACCTCGTCGGCCCGGTGAGGAGGGGCCGGTCGAGATGCCAGTTGGGGGCCAAGGGCGGCCGAGCGCTGGAAGGTAGGGACTTCAGGCCGAAGAGTGGAGAAGTAGACCTGCAGCCAGAGTTGAAAGACCCAGAGGGGCCCATTCTGGTGCGGATCAATCTTGTTGATGGTCGTCTCGGCCAAGCAACGAAAAAGGTTGGCAAGAATAGCCGGGCTGAGCGCCAGAAGGTGACCACTAGCCAGAGCCTGGGCCACCGGCATATTCTCGACCAAACATTTGTTCGATCTGGTACAACAAATAAACTTGTTATACCAGTAGAAGAGGAAGGCTTCATGTTCCCCCTTCCTGAGACTCTCCTCGCCCCGGCCGGCGAAATGGAGGATGAGAGTATTATAATTAAAGAAGTTTTTGTGGAGCTTGTGAACTTCTTCCTTCGAAGGCTCCCGGCCACCCCGACTGAGCGTTTCGACGGCCCGCTCGTCGAAAAGCGCCTTCAGGTCGAGGATGGAGGGGCATCCTGAAAGAGCGGCATCGATTGGGAGGCCGGATGGAGAAGTCCCAAGGATTGCCGAAATATCGAGGATCGTTGGGCCGAGGGGGCCGAATGGAAGGACCATAGTGTTGGTGGCCGAACACCAAAGAGTCAAGGCCGCCATAAGCAGTTCCTTGTCCATGGTAATCTCCATGGTCGAGAGCAGGATGGCATCATAGATACCAAGGGTTTTCCACTCCTCGCCAAAGAATGACCTCATTCGGTCCACCCAGGCGGCCCAAGCAGTAGTGGTCGAGGGCCAAGCTCCTTGAGGCCGCGCCAGGGTCCACTTCGACCAATCGAACCCCTGCAGCAGGGGTGTTAGGCATTGCTCCTTGAGCAGGTCAGTGATAGGCGACGGCACTGCGTCTCTGAAGAGGGGACCCAGAATCTGGTGGGTGGTGGCCATGTCCTCTTCAAATCGCAGCGTCTTGATAGCGCTCCGATCGATGAAATCCTTACACTTGTTGATCTCCTCGGAAAGTTTTGCGATGAAGGAAGCCATTAGTGTAATTTGGAAGAACTGGTAAATTGCAGAAAGGA
Organism: Pyrus x bretschneideri; assembly: GCF_019419815.1. Taxonomy (NCBI): domain Eukaryota; kingdom Viridiplantae; phylum Streptophyta; class Magnoliopsida; order Rosales; family Rosaceae; genus Pyrus; species Pyrus x bretschneideri. Next base: position 2,426,654 of record NW_025999524.1, read on the forward strand.
AAGCTAGAGGGTTTGGGTTGAATAAGCAAGAGTGATTAAAATGTGCAAGTTTGGGAATTTCTGAAAGCGTAAGATATGATTAGGTGAAGTGTGGGTATTTATAGGCTTTTCAGACGAAAGATCAAACGTCTGAATTTCAAAAGACACTGGAATTCAAAAGGCGTGGGTTCAAATTGGGGGGAAATGTGACCGGGAAAGTCTGCAATCATTTCGGATTTTTTTTGGGAACCTGCGAAAGTGGAATCGAGGAGTCGAAAATCCAGGACGCACGATTGCGTGCGGAGACAGGTTCAATGTATTAATAAAGATAGGGCGATTCAGTTTGTGCAAGTTTTCGAGGCCCATGATTGAAGCTTTTAAGAACGGCGTAAAATTGACGCGTGGCCACGCGTTGGGGGCAACGAGGGAGGCGCAATCATGTCTCATAAATATGCAGGAATAATGGTCATTAATGAAGTAAGGTCCAAAAAGCAACAAATGTTTTCGCTTCTTCAAGGCCGAGAACCGACCAAGAGTGACAGCCGGCGACCTCAGAAGCGAGGGGGCAATGTTTGGGCCCAAAATATTGGGATTGGGCCGAGCAGCAAGACGGGCTCGGCCCAAGGTAATGACATGCGATGGGCCAAATAATGAAACCCGGACCAGCTGGCAGGGTCGTCGAGATCCTATCTTAAAAGTAGTCCAGATAAGTGAGGAAAGGTCGAGGAAATCCTGGTGCAATCAGGATTCTCGACCAGCAAGGGATAAAGCCTCAAAAGGAGGAGAATTCAGAATCCCAGTAGGACTAGGGTTGAAGGTGAAATGGGATAAGGACTCCCAATCCAGATCAGAATGGGATTCAAGGAGCGAGGTGCTATAAATACAAGAAATTACGCAATGGAAAGGGACTCCACAATCAGCATACAATTGCCCTGCGCAAATAATCTCAAACACCTTGAGATTTTTCCTTTTCTTTTCCCGCCGACACACCTTCAGTTTGGATAAACAGCACTGTGGAAGCAACCGGTGAGCATCTTCAGTTTGGATAAACAGCACTGCTGCCGCAGAATCAGCCGACCAAGACCCACCTTCAGTTTGGATAAACAGCACTGCGTCGAGGTCGACCGATTATCTATCTAAGTCTCGGCCGAGAAAGGTTTTCGAACCTTTGTTGGTAGAGGTCATCTTACTAAGCCGTCTCGGCATAGTTGGGTGTTACGAATTGCCTTGCTCGGCGCATTGGAGGCCGAGTGAGTTTATGATTGGATACTCACAAGTAAGTTTCAGGGTTCGGCATTCCGACGGCCGAACTACGTTTACCATCAAGACATATATCACATTCGAGTACCTGTGCCCGTATAGTTTGGTCTCAATTCGGCGTGCTTATACTCTTACGAATATAATCACAGTGGCTGAATCGGGCTTCGACGAGTTGTGAACTCCGTAGAATTAGTAGCCTTGTCTTCAGGCTATAGAATCCAGAGACCGAGAGCGTTCCTTCCTCGGTCGCAATCGCAAGATACAGAAGTCAACAGCGCGCTCAATACGACCGCATCAAATTTTACTCCTCGGCCGAGCTCGGCCGACGAGTTGGCACGCCCTGCATTCAACCGAAGGACATTAGTTAGCTCATTAGTTATTCGGCCTGCGCGCCACGTAGGTTCTGTAATTTTTGTAGTCAACACATACATTATGCACCAGATTGTCTTGTTTACATCTGTTTCAAACCTTAGCTAAAGAGCTTAACACAATCTGCCAAAATTACAGAAACGTTCCCAACCCCCCCCCCCTTCCCACCTCTCATAAGTTATTGTAATAGTTCAAATCATCCGTTTAATAAAATAAAAATCTGCCAAAATCACAGAAGAATCCCTCGTTGAGATTTTAATTAATTAATGGCTAATTTTGATTAGTTTAACCAACAAAAAATAAGGAAGATAATGAATGAGACAGGAAAAAAATCCCACAAATATGAAAGGAAAAACTTTTGTTTTTACAGAAAAGGTGAGCCGAAATGTAGCAATCATCATGCAACGGTTGCACACGTAACAATGCATTGCTGTGGTCTCATAAATTTGGTAATTAAGATTAAAGCGTATGATTAAGGCTGGATATTCGGCCCCTCAACCTTTCCATATTTCTGCCTATAAATACGGCTCATCACCTCCCTGTCATATACACTATCATCGTCTTCAAATTAACCAGTCTCAACTCAAGAGTCAAACGCCGTAACCTAGTGAGAGAAATTTAGAGAGAGAGAGAGAGTGAGTGAGTGAGAAAGATGAAGTCCAACCCCCCAACCTTGGTCAAGCTTTTACTGATGGGATGTCTTTCAGTTGTTTGCGTTGCAGAAGATTTTGATTTCTTCTACTTTGTCCAGCAGGTTAGCAGGACGTTCTATCTCATGTTACGTTGGATGAAATTGAACCCTTGACCTATGTGGTCGTTAGTTCTTACGATTATTTTGTAATGGTCGTGTTTTTTTTTTTTTTTTTTATATTTTATTTATTGGAGTAATGCAGTGGCCCGGATCATATTGTGACACAAAGACAAGTTGCTGCTATCCAACAACAGGGAAGCCTGCAGCTGATTTCGGCATTCATGGGCTTTGGCCGAATTACAACGACGGCTCATATCCCTCCAACTGCGATCCTAGCAACCCCTTTGATCAATCTGAGGTACCTAATTGCTAATTTGCTGCATTAATATAATCTTTAAAATGTCCATACGGACCTCGTTTTATATGTTTTGGCATCAAAATTATCGATTTCTAGTTCTTTCTACATTTTAAGGTCGGCCATATAATGCTAAATCTGTTACATTTCGTCATTTTGGCATCAACTTCATCGATTCTTTCTTCAAAAATGTGTCAAAATGCACCTAAGAGTATTAAAATTGTAAAGAAATGGTCAAGACCTCAATGGACAAAAATGCACTTGATCGATAAATGAACAAGTCCTGCATAAAAGCACGGTGAAAGTATTGTGTATAATCATGTGTCTATCTCTCACTATGTGATTAGTTACTTCACATGACCTGCCATGTTATGAGAACGATAAACACATAATTATATGTAACGAGTAACTCCAGGTAATCTCGCTCAAACTTGGTTTTGTGGCGTGATGTTTGGTTTCACATCTCACACACCCTGCGTGCAACTGTGCGATTAATGCCCCCATCGCTTGGAATGTGCCTTATAGCTCCTTTTATCCTTTATTCTATTTTTTCATACTACTTTAATCTTCTGTTGTTTGACAAAATGAAGAATTTATAATTATTACAATACACACACACATATAGATCTTGATAATTAACGAACGTTATCAGCCTTTAGATGCCACCAAATGCTAATTAGAATTATTTCAATCATGGAAAATGATGTCACAGATTTCAGATCTAAGAAGCAGCATGCAAAAAGAATGGCCAACATTAGCTTGCCCAAGCAGCAGCGGCATAGCGTTCTGGACACATGAATGGGAGAAACATGGCACCTGCTCAGAGTCTGTCATCGACCAACACGGTTACTTTGAAGCTGCTCTTAACCTCAAAAAGAAAATAAACCTCCTCCAAGCCCTCAAAAGTGCAGGTAAAAATTGAATTAACAAACTAATCTGATTAAATTACCAATGCCTAATAGCTATTACACACGATTATTAGTTGCTAAAAGTTGTAGTCACCTCATATTGTGCCACTGATGTCAGTAACTAATACTATTGATGCTAATTTCTTTCCGTGTTCATCGATCCATATTAAACATATATAATGGTATCACATATTACAGGTATACAGCCAAATGGGGACTCATACACCCTACAGAACATCACGGAGGCAGTGAAAGATGCAACTGGGTTCACTCCATTTATTGAGTGCAATGTGGATGAATCTGGTAACAGCCAACTTTATCAGGTTTACTTGTGTGTGGACACTTCTGGTTCTGACCTCATTGAGTGTCCTGTTTTTCCCCATGGACAGTGTGGTGCACAGATTGAATTCCCAACTTTTTAGATATGTAGAAAGATGACTCAGATATCACAGCTGCATCAGCTTTGTCTAAAACTTCATGTATCCATCATTCACTAATCTTGAATTCTAGATGTATTCCCGTTTTCAACCGTATATATGCATGAAATTATCTTATGATTTTCCTACGTCTTCGTGGCGCTGATGCAAGTTCCTTTTCACAAACGGAAAATTTTCAATAAAAGGGTCTTCATGATATGGCCAAGCATATACAGAGGGTTCGTTTGGTTGGACTGGACATGGTGTCACGTTACCAAACGTGACATGACATGTATGAGTCATATCTTAGGCACCAAACGTGATTATAATTATGAGAAATTTTTGTCTACAACCGAGGCATCCAACATTCATTATAAATATGTGATTACTGGTGGGTTTGAGTAACACAAAATAAATGGAATGTTGATTTGGTGTGTGGCATCTCATAGACACATGATCCGTTGATCGGACACTAATTTTCCTCCACAAGGAGTATAAAAATCAAACAATCAGACACCATCTGATCTAGTATGGCTTGACACTAAATGGAATTCATTTGAAAATGTGTTACTTAGGTAGGTATAATACAAGCCCATATCTCCATTAGTCGTGTCCGTAAGCAAAAATGACTTACACGCAACACCGATAAGCCTGATCTAGCACGTATAAACCTGCAGCTAACTTCCTCTAAGATTGGCCTGGAAAGTACGTTGCTCGCCTTGCGCTCCATCTTATAAATTACTTAAAAGACTAATCCACGGATGGCGGCAACCCCTCTAACTGTAATCCCGACAGCATCTTCGACAAATCTCAGGTATAATTATGTATATGACCACCAATGGTTTATTTAAACAAGAATCAACCTAATCAATGGTCTGTGTATGTAATAATCTAACAATGGTCTGTGTATATTACGAAAAAAGATCAACTGGTCTGTGCATGGAGTAATTTAAAAAAAAAAAAAAAAAATCTAGGAAATATATGAAGTGTTTTTAACGGTAAGAAGAAGCAGTGTAAATATTCAGTTCAAATAATAAATGTATTCTTACTGGAAAGTAAGAAGCTGTGTAAATATTCAGCTCAGATAATAAACGTATTCTTACCGGTAAGTAAGAACTGTGTAAATATTCAGCTCAGATATTAAATGTGTTTTTACCGGCAAGAAGTTGTGCAAATAAAAGATACATGTCACGACTTGTCTTGACATAATAACCCTCACATCGTGGCACGCCAAAACATCGTTGTTGGCACGTGATGACATGTCATGGCATGCATTTTGCCGACGTTTTGCGCACTTGGCATGACTTATCTTGACACAGTAACCCTCAGATCGTGGCACGCCAGAACATCGCCGTTGGCCACGACATGACAATGTCGCAAATTGGCGGCAGAATGCATGTCATGCCACGCCATGCATTCTCTCTATAAACCCTAATGCTCCGCTTGCTTTCTCGGAAAATTTGGGACATTGAAACTAAAAAATCAGGAGAAGAGAGAAAGAGAGCCTTGCTTACGTGATCAACGAGTGACAGAGCCAATTTATCGGAGAGAATTCGGAGGAGAATTTCGAAAGTGAACGACGTCATCAAGGCAAAGCTGAGGAAGGTAAACCGCAAGCCGAAACATTGTTGTTGGCATGCGATGACATATCCTGGCATGCATTTTGCCGACGTTTTGCGCACTTGGAATGGCTTGTCATAACTTGTCTTGACACTATAATCCTCGCATCGTGGCACGTCAAGACATCGCATTAGATCTCAAAAACTGTTGAGCAGTCTTAACAAGAATGGGAGAAGCACGGGACTTGCTCCGAGTCCGAGCTCGATCAGAAAAAGTACTTTGAAGCAGCCCTAAAACTCAGAGTAAAAGTAACCTTCTACAAATCCTCAAAAAAGCTGGTCATTAATTAACTAACTAATTTCAAAACATTAGAATGTATAGAGTTTCAATCTAAAGTTTGGGCTGACCAGGGACCGCTTCCAAAAAAAAAAAATTCTCGTAATATTACTCAACACTTACGAACTCAAATTTAAATGTAATTATTGAATGCAGGAATCGTGGCAAATGATGAACTTTACAGTTTAGAGAGCATAGCGGAAGCTATAAAATAAGGTGCTGGGCACACTCCAAGTTTATTTGTGCGTCGACACTTCCGGCCAAGACATCATTGAGTGTCCTCTCCTTCAAGGGGACGACGTGCTTCCAAAGTTCAGTTCCATAAATTTTGATTAACGCAGTGTTGTAATTCTTTCACGCTAATCTCTTACTTTGTAATTTGTTACTTGTATGTATCTTTTCTGTTAATTTTTCTACTGCTGTTGCTTTGAGCTAGCTAGGCACTTACTTCAAAAAATTTCACGAAAAAAATACCGTCTACTTTCCATTCTCTACTTTATTATTCAGTTTCGTCTCGTACTTAAGAAAATCACTTAATCGAATATCGTTTAGCAATCTAACAATTATGAAATTGGAAAAGTCATAAATTGGAGTGATGCATGGTTCTTAGAATCTTGGGGATGGAATAAGCATACGTTCAGATATGATATAACTGATTTCATCCTTATTGGGCCTTTTAACCGTTTTGGACATCGCAACTTCATAGTAGGCCAAATTGCATGTCGACGCTCCAAAGTCCGAAACCGCCATGACTTACATAGCGCATCTCTCTCAAATACGGCCCAAGAACGCCTATAAGTATTATCTCTCTGAAATTATTTCATTTTATCATGAATTACCAAGCTTCGTTAGTTGATGGATTCTTTTAGTTTTTCTTAAATGAAAGCATAATCAACTAAATTTATTCGGAAGCCGTTTAATAACCATTTCGTTTTTAGTTTTTAATTTTTACATCTACTTTTTTGAAAACTAAAATCTTCTATGGTAACTAGTTTTAATTTTCAAAAACTGAAAATTACTTTCTTTTTTTTTTTTTTTCAAAATTTGAAAACTAAAAACTGGAAAATTGTTGCCAAACAAGATTTCAGTTTTCAAAAAGATAAAAATTGAAAATGAAATGGTTATCAAATGACCTCTTAGGTACACAAACGTCATTTCTTAAACACATTAGCATTAAGAAGAAATGTCAAAAGACCAAAATAAGGGTGCAAGTGATGGATTCTCGTGATGAGTGGGCTCTATCTCTTCGACCCATTGCATCCTGCATTTAAACACTTCTCCTCCCTTTAGTCTGAATTAGAATAAAAATATATCTGGTAATATTATAAAAACAAACAAGGATACGAGGGGCAAAAGTTGACGGTGTAGGAGAAGAACATCTGTGGGCATTTTTAAATACAACTAGTCAGTACTCAAATATTTTTCAAAAACAAAATAAGAAAGTTTTAAAACATTAATCGCTGACTTATGCCAATTTATAAATAATTTGAGTAACAATTGTTTACTGGGTCCTTACATTTTTCAGTAGAGATCTGTTTCTTCATCCCTACACGTGCCTGCGCTGTTCTATTTTATTTTCAGTAGGTTGTCCTATTCAAAATTTGTAAATGGATTTAGAATCTCTCCTGAACAGAGGGTTCAAGTCTTGTTGATCATGGAACGCGGATCGTTAGATCAAAATTTAATGGTTACTCTACAAATAAAGAGATTCTCTAAAAATTATAATAATTGTAACCGTTGGATTTTAATTCAACAGTCGGTGTTCTTTGGTCAGGAGGATTCGGACCCTCTGCTCAAGAGAGGATCCAAATCCTTTGTAAGCGACCCCCCGGAAAACGTTATTTATTAATTCATTTTTTTTTATTAAATTTATGTTCACAATCACCGTATGATTTGACGAACTGTCGGTCGCATATGGTACCGCTTTACTAAATTTTTACATTATATGCAAAACATAGTATTAATCAATGTCCAAAGCTTAATGATGCTATGTTTACCTTAATTAACAATCATAAACAAAATAAATAAAAGGGAGTTTTAATGGTGTTTGATTTGGTCATGATTCCACCTTTGGCAAAGTCGCCCGTTGAGTTGTCCCTAGCTAAGGCCTGCCCCGATGGCCACCCTTGTTGAAAGTTGCATTTCACCCGCAAACTACGGACACAAAAATAGTACTAAAGTCTTAAAAGCTCGTTTGGATATATTTTTAAAACAATTGAAAGCGTTTAAAAAAAAATGTTTTTGGGTTCTAAAGGTACATGAAGTACTTTCTGCAAAAAACATTAGTTATGTGTTTTTTTAGGAAGCATTTTTAGTACTTTTTCAGAATTTACTTACATTTTTACTAAAAATTGATTCGAAAAATCTTTTCATCAAAAAATGTTTTCAATCATTTTAAAAATACCTCTAAACAAATTGTTACATAGTAGACCAAAAAAGCGATTATAAGATATATTAAACTTATATAAGAATCATTTTTACAGGAGCCCGCCGGCAATTTCAAGGCGCAAGCAAAAACACAATTGGTAACGTACGGACCGCCTTTCGATGTTTATGAGGCGGGCCTCTTTGCGGGTCCCATCCCAAAAGGACTCATCAATTCAGCATGATTTCTATCGACCCATTTGAGCTGTTACTGATTTTTTTTTTTTTTTTTTTTTAATAACTGATATTATCTGTCTTAAGAAAATAAGGTGGATTTAGTTTCAAAGGATAAGCTATCTATGCTATTCATATATATTATTTTACTTTTTACATATTTCTTGTTAATTTTTATCCTGTAATTTTCTTCAATTCATCTAATTCGACAGTCGAAAATTAGTAGGATGTGTGAAAAGTAAAATGAGATGTATAAATATTACACTCATAGTCTCAAAATAGGATAGCAATAATATAGTTTAAATTCACCATTGACGAGAATAGAATCTAAAATCTCTTACTTACAAATAAAAAAGAATATCACTAAACCGTAGTACTCAGTAACAACTTGTTACTGACTTAACCACGACAAGTTTTCCATCCTCACCGTATAAATAGAAAAAAAAATATGTGAAATTATTAAAAAATAAAATAAAATTTCCTACTGTATGGACCGTACACTGACAGAGCGCCACGTAGTTACGGAGATTAAAACGACCGCCAACGCGCAAATTATCGTTGTCCAGTCGGCTTTTCCCGGTCAATATTCAATACTTACAACAAATTGTTGACCGCCAATTGGAAATTCCACCAACGGCTGGACGGGACATTTTAGGGAAATCATTTCTCAATTTTTCTTTTTTGGTAAAAACCAAAAAGCTTTCTTCAATTAATACCACCTTCTTACTTCAGACTGGATGCACATGTTGCTAAAATATTTTGAATTTTTTTTTTCTGTCAAACAATGAATTTTGTTAAATTAGTTATCGACGAAATTTGAATTCACACCGTGATGTAAAAGTTCAATACTTTTTCACTACTGTAGTAAAAGGCTACCTGCCTAAATTATTTTGGTTCAAATAATTTAGTTTTTAACGTAACCACAAGAGATGCTAGAGAGATAATTTTTTTAGAATGAATTTTGTAGAAAATATAAAGTAGCGGTTGATGGTTGAATTATCTAAATCATTAAGAAAATAATCTAATCATTAAACACTGCATCATGTAGTTTACAAAATATATTCTACAAAAATAGTCTTCCTATCATTTTCCTAACCACAATTTGTTTACAACACATGCAAATAGTAAGTTTGTAAAAGAAAGTCATAAATATGAAACTAGTCTCAAGAAAGTTTTTTAGTGTAACTAGCACATTGTAACAAACATGTATTATAATTCAGATGGACAATATGTTTGATATTTTATGGATCGAATGTTTTTTATTTATTAATAAATAAATATGCAAGTGGTAAATTGTTCTAGTGGTAAGACATTTCTTCTTCAACTTATTGCGCTTGAGTTCATACTCTCCCTTCCCCTTATTTATAATTTAGACGAATATATTATCTTATCGTTTGCCAAAAATTTAATGAAGAAACCTATGATAACATGAGTTGATTGATAAACCATATAACTATATGACAGTTTCACCCAAAAAAATTTACTGATATTGTTGGTCGAAAATGACATCTTAACCTTTTAGGTATTATGTTAATGACGTGGCAATTATGAAGATATCACTAATATTACTTGCAGTCCAAATAAATATCACCTGTTAAATAAGAGTACAAGCAAAGAAAACTCTATTTTGGTAATTAACTTAGTCCCAAAGGAAAATAGTTCATTTACTTTTGACTGAAAAAAAAGAAAATAAAAAGTTGAACCGCAAGTCACTATGTCTCAATTCTTAAATAATTTTAATTATGTATTAACTACAAATAATTATTATTAATCTAGCTACCATCAGTTTTTGTTGGTGCACGATTTGTAAATTTATACGTAAATCCATACTAGTGACAGTTAACAGTTAGGTGTCTCACATAAGTCATTTCAGCTTAACATTGTAGGTATGACGTGACGCTGATGGTGAAAGTAGCTAATCTCTTCCTAAACATTTTGTTACAAATATAAATATTATTATTAATTTTCCTAATAAATCGATTAAAGTGATGTTAAATTAAAGTAAAAACGGTGGAACCAAGACCTTTAAAAGGGACGAAATAATCAACAGTTTATAAAGACCAAAACAGTTTCTTCTTTATGGTTTCCCACCGTTAAGGCGTAGAGGCGAAGTTTTTCAAACGACAACGATCCATCACCCTCTGCACTTTCTCTTCCATTTCAAATTTTCTCGCACTTTCCGGCATTCTTCCCAAACAGAAAGTTTCCGCTTCCGCTTCTTCTCCTCACGAGGTAACTTTGAACCTTTGTCCTTATTAGTCATGTCGCTAATTTTAAGTCCTCTGTTTTTCTCTCTTTATAATTTTCTCCTTGTACTGTAGCTTGCATTTTGATCTTCTTCGGCTGCTTCCGCGTTCGGATCTGCCAATCCAGTCCAGTCCAGTTGCGTGCTTCTTGATTCAATCGATTCGAGAACTGTTTGGTTGCCGGGAAAGTTGACTATTCTACCAGAATCGAGCTTAGCATTTGTGTATGCCGTTTCTAGTCACGAGACAATCGGAGGTATTGAATTTGTCGCTCTAGAACTTCGATGATCTATAATTTCGAAATTTAATCTAGTTTATTTTGCTCTGAGTAGATTTGTATGAGTTCAAGAACAAGTAGATTGATTTTCTTACTCTTATTTTAATTAATTTTTGCTTTCTGGAAAGTTCTACTGTAAATTACGCTTCGAATGAGTCAAAGAAGAAAATGTTGTATAAATTAAGCATGTATAATTATAATTATTCGACCGAGAAATCTAATTCACTTATTTTTCCATAATTTTGTATGAATTTATTATTAATTAACTGTGAGTTTGTAGATTTCAATTTTTCATTATGGTCCGTGAACTTTTAGTTATTGCAGAATCGTCCTGGTTTCGTACTTCTGTACGCCATAGTTGAGTAAAATATAGCATTGTGGCTTCTCATCTGGTGAAGGGGAAAACATAATAATAATAATAATAATATTAATATCGTAACTACTGGTAGGGGTTTGACTTGACTAATTGGTCAGTGGAAATTTATACAAGGAATTAACTGCTACTGGTTGTATTTTGTTGAAAATTCTTAAACGTTACAAGTTCTTTTTTTAATGGAAGTTTTCATCTTATTTAAGAGCAAGTCTCTGGTGTTTCTGGAAATAGCTGGGGAAGCAAAGTGGATTGTGATTCCAGATAATATGCGATCAAAACTGATTGAAGTTGGGTACCTTGAGAATTATATGTATGTATGGCATTGCTTGTTGGTTATTCGTTTTCATCTGATTTTTCAGTTGCTCTTTTGTTTCAGTAGATGTTATCACTATTTAATGTAAGATGAATCTATAATTTGTTTTTTTGTATTGAACCATCTGCGCTTTCTTATCATTTAAGTTTTTTTAGTGTGCTTTTTTGCTATTGAACATTGAATGAATCTTTGTTTTACATAAATCTGCACTCACAAGCGTCATCGTTTGGCTTATGATTTCACAAGCAGATTTTTATGAGTTTTTGTAGACTGATTGATTTGGGTTTTGGTTCAGTGTGGTAGTGTCTCTGGAGGATAAATTTGTTGGCAGAACCATAGTTGGTTTCTCTTTGGATGGCAGTGGGAAAAGGAAGATGTGAAACATTTACTTGACACTTGACAGAAGTAGAGATCCTTCCACGTATACATCTTGTGACCTGTTTATCTCTTACTGAAGATCCTTAGCTATTTGCGTTTGGCAGATCATTCTTCTCTCTCTGTATAAGCACGTGTTCTCTTGGATTTTCCTGTGAGGGATTGACGTTTATTGATTCATCCACGTGATTACCAAATGGTGTTAATTTGGCTTCATGGTGAGCAATAACTTGGGAAATTGGGCTCAGAGCTGTTGATGTAATTTTGTAATCACCAGAATGAAGAAATTGTATGGCGGTATTGTGGCTGCATGTCTATTCATGCTGCTAGTTTTGAGATATGGCATCATAAACTATCCCGCTGGGGATAGTTTCTTAGGCAATGCACTCTACATCAATACTAGTAATCCTCTTGAATGGTTAAATACTACTCTACCCTGCAGTTCAGAATCGAGAGAATGCTTCTGAAGTGATTTCTGCTGAGATTATAGTCTTTGGCCTCTTTGCTCAGAGGAATGTATCCAGTGAAGAGCAGCAAACTATGAAGACATGGAACCTTTTGAAACACCTGATTAATCAAACTCGGGGTTTGCCTAATGCGGTGGATGCTATAAGGGAAGCTGGAGTTGCATGGAATAGTCTTATGACTTCGGTTGAAGAGCAAAGACTTGGTTATACAAATGAAAGTTCACCTGGGAAAGCAAAAGAAAAGCAGTGTCCTCATTTTCTTAATAAAATGAATGGGACAGGAGTCAACAATAGTGTTTCTAAGTTGCGGGTCCCTTGTGGCCTAACCCAAGGTTCTTCAATTACAGTTATTGGCATTCCGGATGGACTTCTTGGAAATTTTCGAATTGAATTGACAGGCGAGCCTCTTCCAGGGGAACCTGATCCACCCGTTATATTGCATTATAATGTTAGGCTAAGCTGGTGATAAGGTAACTGAGGACCCTGTAATTGTCCAGAACACCTGGACTGTTGCTCATGATTGGGGTGATGAGGAGCGTTGCCCGTCTCCAACTCCTGAAAAGAACAATAAAGGTAACTTGCCTGTCTCTTCTATTAGTTAATTATATCAAAGATTTAGTATATAACTCGGTATATTAACATGTTACAGTTGATTGCTTATTCGGCATTGTTCTATAAGGCCTATTTATACTTACTGTTACTTTGCCTTGAAAATTTTAATGGTTGCCAGTGGATGAGTTGGACCAGTGCAACAAGATAGTCGGAAAAACTGAAGAGCAGAGAATACGTTCCAATGTTTCAAGGCAGGCTTCAACTGCAAAAGATGGAACAAAGTCCAGAAGATACTTTCCATTTAAGCAAGGTTATCCATTTGTTGCTACACTTAGAGTGGGTTCAGAAGGAATCCAAATGACCGTTGATGGGAAGCATCTAACGTCTTTTGCATTCCGCGATGTAAGTTCTTCAAATTTAATTCTTCGCGTTGCTTTTGGAAGTAGATGATAAACACTTGTCCCTGTGAATTCATATGCTATTTTCATGGTATTTTGTTCAGACATTGGAGCCATGGCTTGTCAGTGAATTAAGGATATCTGGAGACTTGAAATTAATTTCTGTCCTAGCCAGCGGTTTACCCACGTCAGAGGATTCAGAGCACATAATTAATTTACAAGAACTCAAATCTGCTCCTCTCTCGCCTCACAAACAAATGGATCTCTTTATTGGTGTTTTCTCTACCGCAAACAATTTTAAACGACGGATGGCTGTTCGAAGAACATGGATGCAGTATGCTGCTGTACGATCAGGGGCAGTTTCAGTGTGCTTTTTTGTTGGTTTGGTGAGCTCACTTGTGAAACCTTGTTCTTTGTTATTAACTTATTACAATGTTTATTTTCTCAACATCGGGTGTGTTGTTCATTAATTTGCAAAATTTATGTTGTGTTTTCACCACAACATATTTACGCTGTCTTTCTTATATCCTCGTTATGTTTCTGTTGAGTCTGCTTGCTAAATTATTCATCGAGTTTGTAATGTAATGCAGCATAAGAACCAAATAGTGAATGAGGAACTTTGGAACGAGGCACAAACCTATGGAGACATACAGCTGATGCCTTTTGTTGATTACTATGGCCTCATTACCTGGAAAACTTTGGCCATCTGCATCTTTGGGGTAAAATACTTAATTTTCCTCGAGTGCGCAGGGAGATCCCTTCTTTATCTAATTGATTTTCTCTCTTCAACAGACGGAGGTTGTTTCAGCAAAGTTTGTCATGAAGACAGATGACGATGCATTTGTTCGTGTGGATGAAGTGCTAGCTTCCTTACACAGGATCAAAGTGAATCGTGGCTTGCTTTATGGCCTCATTAACTCAGATTCGCGACCTCATCGAAATCCAGAGAGCAAATGGTACATCAGCTCTGAGGTAATTTTCAAGCTTTGCCAACGTTGCAAGCTCTGGTATAACCCGGTTTGTTCCCCAAATTAGGAATCAAGTTAATTGATGCGTAGTTTATCATTGGTAAAGAGTTAAAGAAATTGTATTCTGCTTCTCACATTTTTTGTTCCATTCGTTGTGTCTGCTGCGCTAATGAAGGAATGGCCCGAACAGACTTACCCACCTTGGGCAAATGGTCCTGGTTATGTGGTATCGAATGACATAGCAAAGGAAGTTTCCCAACGACATAAAAACGGCAGATTAAAGGTAAGAAACAATCTACATTTTGCAACCAGTGTTATCACTCTAGCTTCTCCATCAAAATTTTATTTGGATTTGGAATGGTTTCTGTATCTGAAAGAGAACGATGCTTTGTTATGATCAGATGTTCAAGCTGGAAGATGTGGCGATGGGAATCTGGATTGCGGATATGAAAAAGGAAGGTCTGAATGTACGGTATGAGAAGGAAGAGAAGGTCTACAACGAAGGGTGCAAGGACGGGTATGTCATTGCACATTACCAAGGTCCCAGGGAGATGCTTTGTCTCTGGCAGAAAATTCAAGAAGGGCAAGTTGCCAAATGCTGTGGTGGTGATGGGTAGACACAATTAGATCATTCGTTCCATTTCGGAACCTTTTAGTTAAGAGTTTCACGATCAATCTCCGAAGCTGAAGAGAGAAATCTTGGTAGCCCGATCATTCTGTCGAGAGCAGATGACCGAGATTGACCAAAGCCGAGACCCTACCAAGGCACTAACTAAAAGAGGAGATATTCATCTTAGTAATGAGCTTACTATTACTGTGGGGGTGTGATATCCACACACACTATTTTACTTCTCTCACACCTTTTGAATTTTCAGCCGTCGGATCGGATGAATTGAAGAATATCGACGGACATAAATTATCAAAGGGTGTGTGAGAAGTAAAATGAGGTGTGTGGATAGCACACCCCTTCCTGTATATTTTTGGTGTGCCATAGGATATAGTATGACAGAGGAGAGGTGGAGAGATCTGTTGATGTATAGAATCAGGGCAGAGTAGCATTAGCGTTATTTTCGCACTCTTGCCTCTGTCCCTTTGCATCCGATACTTTTTTTTCACAGTAATTCAATGGAAAATACAGAAAAATAGAGAAGTAGCGTTCAACGAAAACAATCTAACCCAGTCTTATATTGCAAAAGAACGATTCCATTCTATCGTTATCAACAAGAGTTTTACTCAGAAGCAGATACAAATCTATCGTGGCAAGAAACCATGCCGAGAAATTGCAATTTCGAAAGCCTGAATCCTTTCCCCGGTAGCAAAACCATTGCGATCATACGATGATATTTCGTGTATGTTGAGATTGTTGCAGGCCTTGACGAGCTCCTCGCCCAGGCGTTTAGCAGCTTCCTATAAGATGTAATAACAGAAAGTAGTTTAGAGAGCTTGCGACACGCAATGCTTGTCTAAATTGACAGTGGCTGAGATCTCTCCTGCAAAAGCTTGGATTACTTACGCTGGTACTACAATCGGGATTCCGACGAATAGATTTCTGCAGGGTGCTTCCGTAAAACAAACAGTTGTTGTTTTGGTCATCTACCAGCATTGCATACAACTGTTTATCTGAACAGAACACCGAAAGCCTCGGTCTCATAGACGTGCCATTGTACTGATTAAGAAGTGAAAACAAAAAAATCATACTTCTCACGAAACAAGCGGATCAAAGTGTTCGAAATCAAACCAAGCAAAACACACATATTTCATCAAATGCAGGGAAGACGACAATGACATACCTTCTTCTGCATTCTTCTGTTTCGAGTTTTCGCACTATCCGTCCTGGCATTCCCCCTCGCTCTCATAACTAACGGCCTCGCCGAGAAACCTACATGAAACCCAAGATTAGAGAGTACACCCATAACACAAAGTTGCACGCACTAGTAGTGTGAGTTGGGATCATTCACTTGTTCTTCTCGTCTGCTGCATGGGTTGAATTTGAAAGTTGGAAGTTGCCGAACGGAGACCCAAAAATGCAGAAGTCGAGAATTTGAGAGCAGCAGCATTCGCAAGGGCCATATCACTTTACGTTCGAAAGAAGGTCGTTGAGGAATTTCATCAAACACCTTACGTGCGGTCTTTTCAGGAAGTTTAATCGGAATATTTTAGAAGTTTCGTAGCGGGCGTATTCTGGCGAAGAGGTGCAGATTCCGGTTTGGCGGCTCTCTGGAATCTGCTGAGTGTGGATTACTCGAGAAATCCAGAGGGCTCAGGAATTAAAAAGAAAATAAATAAAAGTCCAGCTTGATTGTAGCAGAAATGCTGACTGGTAGACGATGTCGTATTAACTACGACGGTGCGTGTCAAATTTGGCTTTTTCTTCTGGGAATTCTGGTCAAAATTTGAGTATACAGGCGACTTTTATTTATTTTTTTTCAAAGCGAAAATAAAGATTATGGAGATGAGTCTCTAAGACAAGAAGGAAATTTAATTCATTAAAATTATTCTTTGCTTTTAACTTCTTTTTATTAATACTAATATTTGCCTACACACTTTGTGTGTATGAACACATTTTTTGAGAAAATGAGAGAGAGGGAGAGAGAGAGAAAGTGGGGAAGTGAGAGATTTTTATTTTTAGTTTTTTTTTAATTTTAAATATTAGAGATATTTTAACATCACATGTATGTTAGATTTCAATAAAAAAACAGTAAAATTTGGACTTGTGAAATTACATTATTGCCTATCATTTTTTGTGTGTGATAAAAGACTAAGTTATCTTTTTATCCTCTTTTGATTGACAAATAGGGTTTCATTAATTAATAGAGATTAAGAGATGAAGGTTCAAAAGCATTATAAAAATTTAGGCGAGAAAAAGTTTTGAACCCAAGATGCATGATAAAAAGTTAATATCTTATCTATTAGAATATTAGACGATCACAATTTGCTTTGTGACATTTATTATTAAAAAATTGAACTGAGTTGCCCTATACAATATGTATTCTTATCTTTGCATGGAGATACCATTAATAAAAGATTCTAAGGGCATCCTTTGCCCTAAAAATTAAAATATCCCCGAGGATCCTCATCAGATCTTTTAATCATATCTGTATATTGTATATCGTAAGGTAAAAACTTATCGTAAATTTTTATATTTAAAATTGAATATAAACCGTACTTGATAAAATTAACTACATAATATATAATGAACAAATATAATTGAATGATTTTTGAGATCCTCACAAAAGGATCCGACGAGAATGCTCACTCCTAAAATACCCTCCCAAACTGAAAAAAAGACCTTTTGAAGATAAAGGTAAACCTGAATTTGTCCTGTATGAATATTGGCAATATTCCCTTTTTTTTTTTTTTATGTATAACAAAAAAATTGTTTGAATAAAAATAACACAAAAAATGCTTAATTTTACAGCACTCGCCACGTGTCGTGCGGCGCTACCTAGTTCCTCTTCACTCTATAACGTTGATAATTATCATTTTTCTCCAGAAGTTCCAGATCCTTCTACGCCCTTCTTTCCTCTTTATGTGGTCACTCTCCCCTCTTAAATCCTCTTCCTCCAAATCCCCAAACCCTCATCCTGCAATTTTCCCAAACCCTTCTGATTCTTCGTCTTCCCAAACCCCTCTCAAAGTTTCTTTCTTTTTTCGTTCTCAATCGGGAAAAAACCCAGAAAATTTCATGGATTCCGAAGCTGAGTTCTCTTCCTTTTTCGACTGGTTCACGAGGAGGGGTCGAGACCGAGAGCTCTCTGTGCTCATGCCCTTAATATTAGGTGCAGCCGCCGCCGCCGCCTCCGCCGCGACACCCGACACGGAAGACCCAGATGGAGGAAACCCTGAAAGACGAACCCCGCGGGAGCGAATAGTCCTCATCGACCCTTTCAGCCAACGCGTGGCGGTGATCGAAGGCGGTTCGGACCTGGACTCGCTGCTCCAGGGGCTGGGTGGGAAGGACGGTCAGCCGCCGGCGTCGAAGGCGTCGATCGATGCCATGCCAAGTGTGAAGATTGTCGAGGCGGATGGTGGGTCCGAGTGCGCGATTTGCTTGGAGCAGTTTGAGGTGGACGGCGTGGCGAAGGAGATGCCTTGCAAGCACAGGTTTCATGGTGTTTGTATAGAGAAGTGGTTGACGCTTCATGGGTCGTGCCCGGTTTGCAGGTTTACGATGCCGGTTGAGGAGGAGGAGGTGGTAAAGAAGAGCGAAGAAACGGGCGGAGAGGGAAGGAGGGTTGACGGAGAGATTAGGGTCAGGGTGTTTGTTCACAATCGCAGGAGAGCAAGTGAGGGTCCAGATCAAGCCAGTGATGAGGATACGATGCAGAGTTAGGAGAAAATTATGAATTTGTAAACGATTAGGAATATTGTACAGAATCTCAAAGCAAAATTATTTTTATTTTTATTTCAAAATAAATTTTATGTTTTGTTTGTCTTATGTTTTCTTGTTGTGAAATTTGTGAATTTGATTGATTGATTGAAATTGATTGACTGAAACAAGCGGATTTAGAAACACCTGCTTAGTGTTTGGGGATGAAATTCATACTCCTAGTGTTTAAGGGTGAATTTCATACCCGTATTTTATAGGGCATGCTTTGAGTTTGATTTGGCTGAATTACTGGTGAATTGCTGAGAGTGATTAGAGAAGGCTAAGACTATCTTCAAAGAAGATGTTAAATCTTTAAGCGGAATGTCATGTAATTAAATTTGAAGATAGAAGCAAGTTATAACTGATATGTCAATCTTATATGTTTTGACATATAAGTTTTCATATATGAAATTGAAGCAAGTAATAACTCATATGTCAATTTTATATGTTTTGACATATAAGTTTTCATATATGAAATTGAGATATAAGAAAATGTGATGTTAATTAATTTTTAATTATTTTATTGTATGAATCTCATCAATGTACTAATTATAGATTTAAAATTTTTATTTTAATTAATTTCTTTTAAAATGAATCCTACAAGTATTATTTATAATAAAAAAAAAACATATCGATTAAAAAAAAATCTAGTATTATCATATCAATCATCAAATTAATGTTTGACATTTATCTTTTAATATTTGTTTTGAAGATGCTCTAAAATATTGAGAATCGCACTCTAGTCTAATGGAGGGATGAAACGTTTATGTGAATTTTTTTGGTCCTTGAAAGAGAGGATTACCATGACAAATCTAACTAGTTTCTTTTTGAAAAAAAAAAAAAATATATATATATATATAAGCAGATTAAGATAACTACAAATTTAATTAAGCATTATAACGGCTTGGAGATTCTCGATATCTTCCAAGCATTAGCAAAGCGGTCATGATAATCTGGTCAACCATTGATCCCATGGTGGTGCAGCCATCATGGTAGTGAATCCTCACGTTCTTCTTGCACTTGCCTCGGCTCTTTTTCATTATATACTGACTTCAAACTATCTTTGGAGACCTCTTGCCCTTGAGATATTGACTTCGAGCTATCGTTGTAAACCTCAGTCTGAGTTCAAAATACCACGAACTAGCTATGATTTGGCTTATCGTTTAATTCGAGGGTTAAAAATATGCTACCACCTCATGGTATATAAAACTGCATTAGATTGTCACCCATTGGTGATGGGACACCTCCTACATTAAAAAAATACACGAAGTCACTGTAGAAAATCATAGCAATAATCTTTAAACTTTTAATTTTATTGGAATAATTATTGATCGCTTAACTCATTAAAACATGTAGTTATGGTCTTTTTTGACAATTCCATTAGAATTTCTATCAAAATGAGTCACGTGTCATGCACATGAAGTTGAATCAAAAGGCAAAATTAGATAACCAAATGAGAAAATTGTAACAATATTTTTTCAATTTTAATCCAATTGGATAAATGGTTCCTCAACTTTAACTCATTAATGGTTTTTCAACTTTAACCCTATTATAGCAATATTCCCTCAACTTTAACCCAATCATAGCAATGATTCTTTTAACATGACTCATTTTAACTGGAGTTTTGACAGAGTTGACGAAAACAATTATAGCTGCACGTTTTGATGAGTTAAGAGACCAATGGCTATGGATTCTTAGTTGAGGGATCAATATTTTTTCTTGAACAAACGATATCATCTATATTAAGGAGGTGGGAGAGTGGGCTAACTAAGCCTCACAATGAGCTAGCAATAATGTGATTCAAATTCATCTTTGGTGGAATCAAACCTAAGATTGCTCACTCACAAGTGAAGATGAATACAACTAGACCGTAATACTAAGTTGTAATTGAGGGACCATTTAAAGTTGAGGGATCCCCAAAAAAAATATCCAAACGAAGACCAAGTTTGGTCTTCCATTAATGCACAAGTCTTCATCAAATTGTGGAAGGTAAGTTTACTGCACCTGCACGCAAATTCTTCAACTTTAACCACATTTCTATACCACCTTAGGTGGCATCTGATGTGGATAGCCACATCATTTGAAAAATTTGCAAAACCCAAGGAAATGAAAGAGAAAAACTCCTCGTATACCACAATTATCATTTAATTAACTAGTTTTTCTTAATTATTAATTTACTAAATAATGAACTAAATTTAAAAATATGATTAATTTAAATGATGTGGCTGTCCACATCAAATGCCTAAGGTGGTATGAAAATATGGTACAAAAACATGGTATGAATAACATTATTATTCGCTGCATCGACACAAAACCTCTTGTCAAGTTGGTTTGCACTCAAGTGTGGTGGATGTAGGCCGCTCCATTAATTTAGCTTGCCTTGCTACTGAAATTGCTTTTTCTTAGGAATGGAGACGGGTGACCCGTCGTTGTTTTGTCAAAGCATCAAGATTCGACTTTCGAGTGTCACATAGAGTAACCGTTCGGCCTAGCTACGGACCAGTCACCGTTATAAGTAAAAGTTAACTATACTGCATTCATTTGACATGATTATTATATGATTATACGGCTAATACAAAGCTCTTGAGGATCAAAGTAAGATCGATCGTCACTAAGGTTCAAGCATTTTCTCTCTCTTGAAGAATCTTGATCCCTTGGTATCTTCCAAGCATTAACAATGTAGCCATTGGATTTGTGCCTGGAGATTCCAGGAAAGTTGACCCGTCAATTACTCTCAATCCCTCAACACCGAAAACCTTGTAATTTTTGTCAACCACCGATCCCATGGTGCAACCTCCATGATAGTGGTAAAAGGTCCTCACATTGTTCTTGCAAAGTTTTCTCAGCTCATCGTCTGTGGACATGGACTCGTTTTTGCGTTTGCCTTCGATCCCAAGGAAGTAAGCAATCGATTTAGACCTTACAATTTGCTCAAGCAACCTACCCAGCTTCACGCATTCTGCCATATCCTTCTTCTTTGCCAGATAGTTGAATGTGACTGAAGGGTTTTTTCGAGGGTCGGTGCTATCCAGCTCAAGTTCTCCTTCTGATTCTAGGATTGCAAGTTTGCCAACGATCGGCATTATTGTTGCGTTGAAGCTGATAGGTAAAATCAATGCCTGAATTACGAGTTTGAAGTTGTCTGCAATGATGGTAACTTTGGGAGAATCTGGTGGGAAATTTTTGGGCTTCGCGTCAGCTATCTCAGCTAGGAGTGCAATGCAAGGATTGTCTGTCATTCCTTTTCCAACGCTCTTTAAGTTTACTGCAACTGGAATGTTGAACTTGTTTAGGTGTTTCTGAGGGCCAATGCCACTTAACAACAAAATTTGAGGGCTGCCTAAAGCCCCTGCTGCTAGTATCACATCGCCTGTTGAACTTCTTGAGTTGTTCTGCATGTTGAGGTAAGCTTCATGGGTTTGCGAAGAACTCCCGTCGCTTTTGATGAATCTTATGCCTCTAACTATTGTCTCATTTCTGCTACCTGCAAAGGCCATTTAGGAATTTAGCCATAATCAATAGGGGTTAATTTTCCGACTTGGGATTCACTCTCAAAAGGTTCTTGCTTACCTTTTTCATGAAAGATGATGCTTATCACAGTTGCATTCAAAAGAAGCGTGATGTTGTTTGGATTCCTTGCCGTGAGAAGATCAGCTGAGGTGTGTCTTCTTCCCTGGTCATCATACGTAGTCGCGCCAATCTTTGTTCCCTCGATGTGATCCAAACTAAAACCATTGTAAGGAAAAATCCCTGCCTCAAGAAAGCTAAGCTCAGCAACATATTGCCATGGGGTCAGTTTAGGTTTAAA
This sequence comes from Pyrus x bretschneideri, assembly GCF_019419815.1. NCBI lineage: Eukaryota > Viridiplantae > Streptophyta > Magnoliopsida > Rosales > Rosaceae > Pyrus > Pyrus x bretschneideri. The sequence goes on from NW_025999524.1 coordinate 2,449,272, forward strand.
GGCATTTCTAGACTCCACCCATTTATAAGCATCCGACACCATCTCCTTATTCCACCCAACCCTTTTGACATAATCCTCACTTGCTCTGCTGAAAAACCCACCGTTGATAGCCGATCCTCCTCCTAGAACTCTTCCTCGGAGATTGGAAACCCCGTCCTTAGAGACGAAGCTTTGTGCAACTGATGTGTACTCGTCAGTTTGGACCAATGAGAGTCCATAGTTCTTATTTTCCATAATCAAGGGATTTTCATACGGTGAGCCACCTCGTTCCACCAACAGCACCGAGAACTTCTCAGACAGGGTTGCCGCTAGGGGACAGCCGGCGGTGCCTCCTCCAACAATAATGTAATCAAATGACTTGCCCGAGACTTGATTGACATTTGAAGTAGTCTTACGAGGGAGTGTTTGTCCTGCAATTAGGAAAGAAACCAGAATAGATCATCAATTCTTCACATTCAAAGCTACTTACACAATGACATTTTATAGGCCGTTTGATAATGCCATTTCGTTTTCAGTTTTTACTTATTTTGACAGCTAAAAACTGAATTAGTTATGCAAGTAGCCCTTTCCCACAATGGTGGAAAGGAGTTAAGCCCTCATGACGGTGTGGGTTGGAATCCCGTCTGTGAGTAATCTAACATCTAATCAAACAAAATCTATCACTTGGGAAAAAAAAATTTTAATTAGTTATCAAACGGGATTAAAAATTAATTAAACAGGAAGATAATTAGAGGACATAGCATACCTTGAATCCATGAAGAACACAGGGCCAGATGAACAAACAGGAGGAACAGATACAATGAAAACCCCATTGCCATGAATGCTCTCTCTCTAAAGTTTATCTTCTACTAACATATTTCCTATATTTATAGGCAAAGTCAATGATCTGTTACCACCTAGTTGCTATTAAATTAATTAAACTAATACACCATTTCTCCCATTTTTATGCATTAACAATTCAGTCTCCGTTGGCTGTTACAGGCTTTTGCTTACTAGTGGAGATAGGCCGACCCGTCTTTTCTGTTTTTCCAAGGCATCAGGATTCGAGTGTCACATGGAGCAACCGTTCGGCCTAGCTACCGGACCGGTCGGCGTTATAATAAGTAAAATTTAGCTATACTGCTTTCATTTGACCTGATTATTATTTGATTATATGGCTAATACAAGCTCTTGAGGCTCAATATAAGATCGATCATCGCTAGGGTTTAAGCATTTTCTCTCTCTCTTGAAGAATCTTGATCCCTTGGTATCGTCCAAGCATTAACAATGTGGCCATTGGATTTGTGCCTGGAGATTCCAGGAAAGTTGACCCGTCAATTACTCTCAATCCCTCAACACCGAAAACCCTGTAATTTTTGTCAACCACCGATCCCATGGTGCAACCTCCATGATAGTGGTAGAAGGTCTTCACATTGTTCTTGCAAAGGTTTCTTAGCTCATCGTCAGTAGACATAGACTCGTTTCTTCGTTTGCCTTCGACCTCAAGAAAGTAAGCAATCGATTTAGACCTTACAATTTGCTCAAGCAACCTACCCAGCTTCACGCACTCTGCCATATCTTTCTCCGTTGCCAGATAGTTGAATGTGACTGAAGGGTTTTTGCGAGGGTCGGTGCTGTTCAGCTCAAGTTGTCCTTCTGATTCTGGGAAGGCAAGTTTGCCAGAGATTAGCATTATTGTTGCGTTGAAGTTAATTGGTAAAATCATTGACCCAACTATGAGTTTGAAGTCGTCTGCAATGGCGATAACTTTGGGAGAATCTGGTGGGAAATTTTTAGGCTTTGAGTCAGCTATGTCAGGTACAAATGCAATGGCAGGATTGTCTTGCATTCCTTTTCCAACGCTTTTTAAGTTTACTGCAACTGGAATGTCGAACTTGTTTAGGTGTTTCTGAGGGCCAATACCACTTAACAACAAAATTTGAGGGCTGCCTAAAGCCCCTGCTGCTAGTATCACATCGCCTGTTGGACTCAAGTTCTTCTGGGTGTTGAGGTAGGCTTCATGGGTTTGCAAAGAACTCCCGTCGCTCTTGATGAATCTTATGCCTCGAACAATTGTCTCATTTCTTTTACCTGCAAAAGCCATTTAGGAATTTAGCCACAATCAAGAGTTAATTTTCCGACGTAGGGTTCACACTCTCAAAAGTTTCATGCTTACCTTTTTTATGGAAGATTATGCTTGTCACAGTTGCATTCAAAAGAAGTGTGATGTTGTTCGGATTCCCTGCCATAAGAAGATCAGCTGAGGTATGTCTTCGTCCTTGTTCATCATAAATAGTCGCGCCAATCTTTGTTCCCTCAATATGATCCAAACTAAAACCATTGTAAGGAAAAATCCCTGCCTCAAGAAGGCTAAGCTCAGCAACGTAGTCCCATGAGGTCAGTTTTGGTTTAAAAGCATTTCTAGACTCCACCCACTTATAAGCATCCGATACCATCTCCTTATTCCACCCAACCCTTTTAACATAATCTTCACTTGCTCTGCTGAAAAATCCGCCGTTGATAGCCGATCCTCCTCCTAGAACTCTTCCTCGGAGATTGGAAACCCCGTCCTTAGAGACGAAGCTTTGTGCAACTGATGTGTGCTCGTCAGTTTGGACCAATGAGAGCCCGAAGTTCTTGTTTTCCATGATCAAGGGATTTTCATACGGCGAGTCACCTCGCTCAACCAAGAGCACTGAGAACTTCTCAGACAGGGTTGCGGCTAGGGGACAGCCAGCGGTGCCACCTCCAACAATAATGTAATCGAAGGACTTGCCCAAGACTTGATTGACATCTGAAGTAGTCTTACGAGGGAGTGTTTGTCCTGCAATTAGGAAAGTAACCAGAATAGATCCTAAATTCTCAACATTTATGACACGTTTACGTACCCGTAATCGAAATCAATTTACGGAATTGGATTCTGATTACGGGATACACTTTTGTTTACGTAATCTTGGGGAATCAAAATACATTTGGGGTCCACACACATTAAGGAATGCAACTCCTAATTTTGAAGGAATTGGACTCCCTACATGAGGGAGGTATTTCAATTCCTTGACACTTGAGGAATTTGGAATGGATTTCTTCTACCAATTATGCCCTCACTTGTTTCTAATTATTCCAACATTGCCCTTCATTTGACACTTATTATGACATCTTTTAATAAATAAATAAAACCTATTTATATATTTTTACATAGGTGAATTTTATTATATAAATTTAATTAAGAATTTAATTTAATTAATTAGTATGAAAATAATTTATTTATGTAAGGGCAATATAGTAATCAACCTAGTTTTCATTCCAATTGAAGTGAATTAGTAAACAACTTATATGAACTCAACATCATTCCTACTCCGATTCCAGACAGTTTTAGCAAACAACTTCAATAGGAATCTGCTTCCTCAATTCAATTCCTCTCAATTTGATTACGAATTAGTAAACACGCCCTTAAAGCTACAAAATGGCATTTTATACGCAGTTTGGTAACCATTTCATTTTTCAATTTTCACTAATCTTTAAAACTAAAAACTAAATTAGTTATGCAAGTGACCATTTACCACAATGGTGGAAATGAGTTGAGCTCTCATAACGACATGCGTTTGAACCCCGTCTGTGGCTAATCTAACATCTAATCTAACAAAATTCATCGCTTCACAAAAAAATAGATTTAAAATTAATTAAACAGGAACGTAATTCGAGGACATAGCAATGAATAGTGTTTGTCCTGCAATTAGGAAAGTATCCTGAATAGATCCTAAATTCTCAACATTTAAAGCTACAAAATGGCATTTTATAGGCTGTTTGGTAACCATTTCATTTTTCAATTTTCACTGATCTTGAAAACTGAAAACTGAATTAGTTATGCAAGTGACTCTTTACCACAATGGTGGAAAGGAGTTGAGCCCTCATAACGGCATGGGTTCGAATTCCATCTGTGGCTAATCTAATATCTAATCAAACAAAAACCATCACTTGGAAAAAAATAAATAAAAAAATAAAGTAGTTATTGAACGGGATTTAAAATTATTTAAACAGGAATGTAATTAGAGGACATAGCAATGAATAGTGTTTGTCCTGCAATTAGGAAAGTAACCAGAATAGATCCTAAATTCTGAACATTTAAAGCTACAAAATGGCATTTTATAGGTTGTTTGGTAACCATTTCATTTTTCAATTTTCACTAATCTTGAAAACTGAAAACTGAATTAGTTATGCAAGTGACCATTTACCACAATGGTGGAAAGGAGTTGAGCCCTCATAACGGCATGGGTTCCAATTCCGTCTGTAATTAATCTAATATCTAATCAAACAAAATCCATCACTTGAAAAATAAAAAATAAAAAAATAAAGTCGTTATCGAACAGGATTTAAAATTAATTAAACAGGAAGGTAATTAGAGGACATAGCATTACCTTGAATCCATGAAGAACACAGGGCCAGATGAACAAACAGGAGGAACAGATACAATGGAAACCCCATTGCCATGAATGCTTTCTCTCTCTCTCAAGCTTATCTTCTACTAACATATTTTCTGTATTAATAGGCAAAGTCAATGATCTGTTACCAGCTAATTGCTATTAAATAAATTAAACTAATACACCAGATCACCCATTTTTATGCATTAACAATTCAGTCTCCGTTGGCTGCACCCACACAAAGTCTGCAGTTCACACGATTATTTGTTCCATATTTTATTCCTAATTCGTGTTCGTTTGTTTTTGCTCGGTGTTTTGGTATTTGCTTTGCGGTTGGTTGGTTTGTTTGGTTTATCAGAGTCCACTGATAACAAGATGCGTTTGTACAAGAAAATCTTAATTTGACATGATTAGTATGGCTAAAAGTACAAGTTGATGAAGTTCGATCGAGGATCGATCATCTTTCGGGTTTAAGCATTTTCTCTTTCTTGAAGAACCTTCATCCCTTGGTATCTTCCAAGCATTAACAAAGTGGCCATTGGATTTGTGCCTGGTGATTCAAAAAATGTTGATCCATCAACTACTCTCAGTCCCTTAACTCCGTAAACCCTGTAATCTTTGTCAACCACTGATCCCATGGTGCAACCTCCGTGGTAGTGATAGAATGTCCTCACATTCTTCGTGCACAGTTTTCTCAACTAATCTTCCGTAGACATCAACTCATCTTTTGGCTTACGTTCGATCCCCAGGAAGAATGCAATCGATTCAGACCTTACCACTCGCTCAAGCAACTGAGCCAGCTTCACACATTGTGCTAAATCTTTCTCCTTTGCTAGGTAGTTGAATGTGACTGAAGGGTTTTCTCTGGGGTCAGTGCTGTTCAGCTCAAGCTTTCCTTCTGATTCTGGAAAGGCGAGTTTCGCAGCTATTGGCATTATTGTTGCATTGGAGCCGACAGGTAAAATTCCTGCTTCAATTATAATCTTGAAGTCATCTGCTATACCGGCAACTTTTGGAGGTTCTGGTGGGAAATTTTTCGGGATAGGGTCAGCTAAGAGTGCAATGCCAGGATTGTCTTTCATTCCTTTTCCGACAGCCTCTAGGTCGAGAACTAGTTGGATGTTGAAGTTGCTTAGGTGTTGATGAGGGCCAATACCGCTTAACAACAGAATCTGGGGGCTGCCTAAAGCCCCTGCTGCTAGTATCACATCACCCCCTGAGCATGAATTCTCTGGCTGGTTGAGGTGAGCTTCATAAATTTCGCTTGAGTTTCCGTTGCTCTTGATGAATCTTATGCCTCTAGCTATTGTCTCATTTCTGTCACCTGCAAAATCATTTGGAAATTCAGCTGAAAATAGGGCTATCGGTTAAGGGCAGTGATTTTTGTGCTCCTCCTTTCTCTTTCTGCACTGCTCCCCTTGTTTCCATCGGTTACTTATCTTTTGACGTATCCAATCTAAAAAAATGAGGGGACTACAAGCTAGTGGGGTGCGGAAGTTACTCCCTGTAAAGGAATACTACACGTTTAAGGCTTACCTCTTTCATGAAAGATGACATTAGTAACAGTTGCATTCAGAAGAACTGTGATATGGTTTGGATTTCCTGCCTCAAGAAGATCAGCGGAGGTGTGTCTTCGTCCCTGTTCATCAAACACGCTCGCACCGATCTTTGTTCCCTCAATGTGATCCAAACTAAAACCATTGTAAGGGAAAACCCCTGCCTCAAGAAAGCTAAACTCAGCAGCATACTGCCATGGGGTCAGTTCGGGTTTAGAAACAATTCTAGATTCGACCCATTGATAAGCATTTGTTACCGTCTCCTTATCCCACCCAACCTTTTTGACAAAATCCTCACTTGCTCTGCTGTAAAACCCACCATTTATAGCAGATCCTCCTCCTAGAACTCTGCCTCTGAGATTGCTCACACCGTCGTTGGACACAAAGCTTTGTGCAACTGATGTATATTGATCAGTTCGGAGCAATGAGAACCCATAGTACTTTGTATCCAGCACCAAGGGATTTCCATATGGAGAGCCGCCTCGTTCCACCAAGAGCACTGAGAATTTCTCAGACAGGGTTGCAGCTAGGGGACAGCCGGCAGTGCCTCCTCCAATGACAATGTAATCGAAGGACTTGCCCGAAGCTTCATTGACATCTGAAGTCATACGGGGGAGTGTTTGCCCTACAATTTCGAAAACCGACATCAATGCAGAAAATTCAAGCTTCTAAAATGAGATGTTACTAAAAGTAAATAGGGTTAGTGACAAACCTTGAATCCATGAAGAACACAAAGCCAAGCTTACAAATAGGAGGAATTGATAGAATAAAACGCTCATTGCTTTGAATAGTTAGTGTGTAGCATTAGAAGCTCCAAGATTGGTGCTTTCATATAACAGGATTAGGAAGATGAAGGTACGAATTATTTATTGGAGTTTAACTACCATATGTTGCTCAACTGAACGGCTAGATTTAAACGTTTCAGATGAAATTTTCATATCTGACGGTCTGAAGGATCCCGCCGGGCAATGAATTCCATACATTGATGCATTCTCGAGTTTTCGTAGTTTATTGTCATGTGGTGGGACATATAATTGAGTGAGTTCGTAGGCATTGATTAGCTAACATGCGCATGCTTAGTTCATAATTTTCTTTTCTATGATGATTTCTCACCCTCCTCCTCCTCTGCTTGTCCCTCGACAAACATCGAAAAGAAATATTTCTAGTGATTGACATGATTAACATCAAGTCATGCGACTTGCACCTACCACAAGTAGGGAATCATATACATAGCATTCTGTACTTTCTTTAGGCGAATTAGCTTAATCAGATCTCAGAAGCATTAAGCAATAAGCAGTTTCCATCTGGCATTCAAACGCGCACGTTTGTGACACACGTGCGAGAGTACGATAGCGAGAACGAGAAAGAGATGTATCCCCACAATATATAATACCTTCTTTTGACATGAATATACTTTCAAAAGTGCCATACATATATAACAGTGTACATACATGTATATAAACAAAAGATTAGGACTGGAGGGAATTGAGTTTGCTCCATAAACTATAGATCACTAAACCAGATGGCTCCAAGGCATTTGAAGAATCAGATTCCCTTGCAGTTCAAGTCTATTGCTTTCGGTCCCGAATCAATGTTGTCACTCTGATATTTGCTATTCAGATCAATTGTAGCCAACAATCCAGACTTTCTCAGACTGTTTCCACCTTTATCTCTTTGTGTTTGTGTCCTTTTAGCAACTGGTTGCTCCACAGATACACCATCAGAAATCGGACTGCTGCTTCTCTTCCTCCCAAAAACATGATTATTTGCAACATTATTCCACGCCTTATTGTCCGGGTGAATGTCCATTAATGGTAGTTCAACACAGGTTGCATTAGAATTTTCAGGGAGCTTCTCGTCCTCCCTTCCTGAACTTTCGGAAGATGTCAAGGAACTCTCCATGGAGCCTCTCATTTGCTTCCGCTCCATGTCTTTTAGGGTTGGAGTTCCTGTTTCCGTTAACTCTGAGAACGAAGAACTCGGACATCCATTGTTAACCATTGAAACTAGCTGAGTGAGTTCAGCCTTTGCAAGTTCTACTCCCACTGAAGAGGAAGTATACCCTGAAAGAGTTTCTTGTGCTTTCTTCAACACCGATTGTAAATACTTCCCTTGAGCTTCAATTCTCAGCTGAAGATGTCTCTGTACCTGACAACAAAAACCGGGTTTATTGGCAGGTCATGGTACTCTTTCAATCTTTTTATGAATCGAGAATGGTAAAGATGGTATTCGTTTATCGTTTTTACCTCAATTTGTTCATGAAGCTGCCTCTGCACTTCCATTTGCAACTGGAGAGACCGAGCTATGTGCAAGCTTCTGATATAAACATAACAACACTTAATTAATAGGGAGCTCTTGTGGTGTCATTTTTCCATCTAAATTAATCGAAGAGATTGGGATCTATTTCTAACTATATTACTCATTAATCTGACTGTGATCTTCATCGCTGATATCAGCGCCGAAATGACCATCACTGCTCTGAAGCTCCTTGTAATCTGCATCAAAGGAGAGGACAAATATTAAGAATCCACAAGGATTAAAGAATGAGCACCAAATGATGATCCTCTATAGTTTTCGGAATCTAATGTAATGGACTCACCTTCTTGCCTGATGTCCTCGCGGTTTTCGGACTGTTGGCTTTTCCCTAGCCTGTATTTCTGCACAAGAACACAAAAGGAGTTTTAGAATTATGCTTTCTCGATTATGATCTGGACAAAGATTTAGATGTGACAAAACTCGAGAGAGAAAATGCCTGCAAGTGGCTCTTTAGGTGGTACAAAGTGAGTCCATGAATTCCCATCATCCTCATCAAACTCTTTGGTGTGGCCTCTGCCATACACACACACACACACACACACACACATTAGAACTTTGTATTGTATTGTATAAGATACTAATAAAATAGGGATTAGGCGAGGTCAGCTCCTAAAGAAGAGGGGACACGACCTAAACTTCTAGGAGCACCCCCCCCCCCCCCCCGCCCTTCCTCCTACATCATCAAGGTCATATACTCACTGTCTGCCCCTCCGAGCTGATTGACAGCCTCGACGAATCGCTGATGAAGCTCTGGAGTCCACTTTAGCCGCGGCTTCGCGTCGGTGGACAAAACCAAATTCATGTTCTGATTTTGCATATTCTGTAGAACCATTTTTGTGGTGGTGGTGGATGAGAGATCGAGACAGCAGACTGCAGGAACATAAATATATAGTGGTGGACTGCTTTGTATGATCCAAGCTATGAGGGACGGAGGTTGGTCTTTATAATTTGGGTGGGGAGTAGTTGTGGGGGTGTCCTATATTCTCACTCCATATCTGGAAACATAAGTGGGGTTATGTTGGAGGCAGAGAATTTATGCCATGAGCTGTAGTTCCTCCTTTCCTCCCTCTCATTTCATACCAACTTTTTTAGAAAAATAATTTTATAAAATTATATATTTTTCTTGCTTCTTTGACTTGAAAGAGGTAGAGAGAATCTCTGATGCAGCAAAAACACAGAGAGTTCAATTTGTGAGTCTTAAAAAGGAGAGAAAGGAGGTAAAGTGTAGGGTTTGTTTCTCTCTCTCTCTCTCTCTAGTTTCTCTCTCTAGATTCTCTCTCTGTGCATGATTCCCTGATGAATAAGGAACCCCACCATGATGAATAATGGTGTGAGAAGCAATGCAGTGCAGCTAAATAATAATAAATAATAATAATTGAGATATTTTTTCTTTTCTTTTGGTGATTGAAAGGGAAATGGGGATTTCTTTTCTTTTTTAATATTTATTTCCCATTTCTTTTAGTTTTTTATTTTTTGGGTATTTCTTTTTGTGAGGAAGGAGGTGGTGTGTGATTGGCAGACTCCTTTTGTTCCTTGTAAGGATGGAGGAATCAAAGAATCTAACGTTGGATTTTGGGACCCCAAACCCTAAAGTATTTCTTCTCCTAAAGAAGTATTCCCACATAAAGTGAATCAATTCACACCAATTTTATTGAAATAAGAGACATGTATGCGTAATCATCAGAACTCTGTGTATAGCTTTCCGTTCAAGGTGGTTAAGAAGGAGATAATATCTTGCTAAATTGATCGAGATATGATAATTTAGTAGTTTTTTGTATAAAATTATCCAAATCTAGGGGAGGGGAATCCAGGGTGCCAACTACAAGGGTTAATATATAGGACTAAATGCCACATGAGGTTACATCAATCAATGGTTCCTGCCTTGGATGTATCAGAGACGGGGAATCAGAATATAATTGCCTCAAATACGACGATTACGTCCAAAAATCAATGTTCCAAGAAAAAACATGAATCATAATTGCACTTGTTTTTCTCATGACGATATGTCAAATTACTTTAATGTAGGGCAGTGGAGAATTCAAACTCGGGTGCGAGAGATAAACGCTGAATTAGTATTGTCATGGTATGAAGCAACCAACTCCTCTCTCTCTCTCTCTCTCTCTCTCTCTCTCTCTCTAAACAAATGGAAATGACATAAAGGGCACTCAACAGGGTTCTCACTCTGCACAAAAGTCTCAAAAAGAAATATATTCCAAGGGGATTGTTAGCTTTAATTCTGTAATCCATATCCAAAACCAACTGAATATAAAGAAAATTTTGATCACAAAAGAGTAAAAGAAGAAAAGAGAAAAGGAGGCCACAAATCACAGTGGCCAACAACAAATCGTAAAAGTCAATCGGTATCGGATTGATCTCGGGATTTCTTGGGTTGTGGTCAAGAGTTTGATCACTGGAATCAAAATCATCATTCATCTCCAAAGACTTGCCATCCCAGTGCTTAACATTCACTTGCTCTGCCTGCTGCATACATAAACAAATGCCCCAGGATTCAAAGTTCAAGTACTAATTTAAGTACTTCTTAACACATTAATCATATCAACAAACTAGAGGTTGCTTCGTCGAGACTGTTCAAGCATTTGATCCTAAAACCGTTAGCATGGGGGAAACATTTTCACTAATCAGGTTGCTACTCTCATCATTCCTTCAGCTAAAATGGGTAATCGAAGGACAGCACCGGCGGGACCTACAGGAGGCTGGGTCTAGTATCATGGTGGTAGTGGAGGGTTCTTCCTGAGCAAGCATTGGCTTCTCTCCACTGTTGGACTAACATATCCCTAGTGGGAAGCTCATAGTTCACGTTCAAAGAAAGGAATATAATTATTGACAAGTTCTTATGGTAGTGTGGCCCGAATGTTTGAAAACCAAGAAAAGAAGCGAGAGTTATTGACGTACCTTTCTCTTTAACCAGCTGCTGTACTTGAAGCTCTTTTCGTCGCTTTAATATATTCCATAACAGGTAAAGGAGATTCTAGGATGATGCCGAATGGCCCCTGGTATTTTTCGGTCAGGAGGTGAAGGTCCAGTGAATCATAAAGTCACATAAACAAAGGTGCCTCTCAGCAATTATTATTCTTCAAGGGACCCCATTATTGGAGATCTCACAATACAAAAGCATGGAGATAGAAGATGAGAAGAATATGGCCTCAGGAATCAAGAAAAGTGAAACAAAAGGAACCTGTCAAAATCGCACCAAAAGAAAACCATAAATAATTGTTGGTAATGTTACGTCAAAATCACAATTGCTTACTGAAAATGACGTGAGCAATATGTCACCGATCAATTTCTTTCTGAAACACACAAGTCCATGGTTATGGGCTTCATCTTTGTATATAAATGACAACTTGTATACTTTGCTTGCACCTCAACTTTTCAAAGAGTTATAGTGAAAGGCAGGAGAACACCCACTCCCCAAAATCAAAGAACAGTTACATTAATATACGAGCACGTTCGCAAAGCGTCTTCATACACATTGCAACTGGCGTCCATGTCCTTTTTTTACATGGATTCAGATTCTACACGAACAAATCAACAACACAAAGCCTTATCCCACTAATGGGGTTGCCTATATGAATCCTAGAACACCACTTGCGCTCGGTTTTGTAATCGGAGAAAAACACTACACCTAAAAAATTGACTCCTTTCTTCCAGATGAAAAGGAGGGCTATATATTGTTCCATTGTGTCGGGGTTTTTTTCTCTCGGTCTAGTATTTAATGCAAGTGCGTTAACAATGTACGACAGAACCTCATTGAGATGGGAATCTACTACGATGGAGAGCCATTATGACTGACAAGAGTGTCCAACTGCATTGAATTCAACCATCTCAAATTATTAGAAAAACAGAGCGGCAAGCTCTCAATATCACTTGAGTATTAAGAGTCTAAGACTAATAAAGAATGAAACCAGTCAAATGATCAAAACCAAATATGTGTATAACTTCTAGATGGAACATGTCTGGAGAGTCAACAAGCCAATGTTCTGTTGAACTTTCCGACAATATAACTTCTCATTATAGGGTATGCTTAGTTGATCATGCAAGCTTAGGATATATCAAGAAGCAAGCATTAGGGTCTAGCAAGCTAATTAAACATGTGCTTAGGTTCATTATACATCTTAGAATGTAGCAAGCTACACATAGATATACAAAGGGTCTAGCAAGCACATGTTTAATTAGCGTATGGTGGATATATCAAGAATCAAGATGGTACATATCTCACAATTGTTTAAGTAAGTGATGTCCAATTCTAGAATATGTACGAGGCACGCCATCTTTGCAAGACCCCATAACATGACTACACAAAACACAATCATGAAGAATAATATTCCCTCAAATAATTCAGGCAAGACAGGTTAATTTCCAACGAAACATTACAACCGATACAATTATACCTCTTGGTTGGCATCAATGAATCCAAGACATAGCAGTGTGGCGCAGGTACATGGAGAGAAAAGGCCCTGGTTAATTGGATAAATATTCTCAAGAAAACAAATAGGGTAACTCTAATTTCTACTCGATTGATTGAGAAGTTGATTTAATGTTAGTAGTAGTACTACTATTACTCTCTATTGTTATTTGTATTGCTATTATTATTGTTATTAAAGTTCTTACTGTTATATTTTTGTTCTCATTGTGTGGCTATTGCTAGCAGTATTAGATACAGAATATAAGAATTATTTCCAGGAAAAGGATCTGATGTATATGGTATATCATCAACTTCTAAGTAACAATCCTTCAATATAATGTGGCTTCGGAGAAAGGTCTTCACTCATAAACAACATGTTCCACACATACACCACGCATTTCAGTGACTTGTATCTGGAAAAGTTCAAAGAACAAGTTCTAAGACCCTAATGCTTGCTAGGTTCCATAACAGGCCTAACAGCTAACGATGATTTGGAACTTGAAATTTTCTAACTTTGTAATGGTTTCCACTTTGAACCCACTCTTATTTAACTAAGTTTTAACTAATACTTCACCTACTTTACATCACAATTACTCCACCTAAGCCTTCCCAAATCTAACTCCGTTATGAAGTCTCATCTCTCAAAAGATTAGGTTGTCAAACTTCCACTGCTCTAGTTTTACCGGCTCATTTTTGGAAAATATACTCAACCAGGTTGGTGATATCATGATACCAAGTTCTCAAAAGGTGAGGGAATCTAAGACTCCTTAGATAAGGGATGTCTACACAAATCAAGAACATTCAAGAACATTCACAGAATAGCAGAATGGTTAAGAAGCTGAGCAATACTAATTACGAGGCAGAAGATAGACATGCTGAAAACAAAGCTTTCCTATTAGTGTAAGCTCTAGTTTTAGACTCAATACACCAAGACAATCAGAAAATTTGATGGATTTGAAACAAAGTTTTCTGGTCATGGTTATTGCATACTTCAAGGGTGAATCTCAAATGGGTTGCATCACTTAACATGTTAAATCGGACTAAAACTCGAACTAAGATTTCAAATATCAAGTAAAGTTGATATTGTCCGAACCAATGAACTGGGTAACGATGATGTCAACGCTGAGGCGCAAGTTAATGAAGTTTATGTTCCACAGTAATCCTGGTAATTCTTCATGGGAAAGCATAACAGGGTAGACTGATCAAATACTGAAAAATCTTTACCACGAAATGAAAGTTCCTTCCTTTAGCTAGCTAGAATCCACATTTTCCTTGATTCCCATGAACATAATTCCACTTCCACCATCCTATAAACACAAACACAATTCCCATTCCTCAAACTCGTGCATGTTTCTACCTTGGGGTGGATACCACAATTTGTGATTTGTGAGGTAAGGAAAAAGCAAGACCATCAGGATTTACTAACTTTTTTCAGCCAATGCACCTCAGAACTTCCGAAGCAGACAATATTATGGACAATTGAAAAAAAAAACCCATGATTTGTTTAGAACAGATAACTCATTAATCAAACACAGAACAGTTTCAGACAAGTAAAAAGGTAAGGAACTGATGAGGGGTTTACCTAAAAAGTTGAAGGCTTTGTGGTTGCAGAGAGATTTCAGGTAGCACCCAGTTCGGGCAATGGCAAAAAATCAGAGCCCAAGTGCGCAAATTGAAGGAAGAAAGTGCGCTGTTTTCATTGCTGTCATCGTCACCCACTTCAGTGCACTCCATCGAAACGTCATCTCGTGCGTTCATTCTTCATTCCTCGTCCGCTTCCGAACGCATCGCATTGGAGCGGAGGAAAAAAAAGGTGCTCTTAGTCTTATTCACATCTTTGTTTAATAATTTATTTCTGTTCTTTTCGTTTGATTTATTTCATTCAATCGTCAAGAATAAGCATCGGTGTATGAAAAGCCAAATAAAGTGTTCACTTTTGATCATGCGGTTTCAATTGTATCAATTTTAATTCCCTGTATTATCACAAATAATACAATTTAAGCTACGTTATAAGTGAAAAAGCATGTACCACTTGTTAAGAGTAGTGAAGGACCACCTACTCATCATGAGCATAAGGCACCAGATTAGATTCTTGCTTAGTGGTTAAGCTTTAGGCTATTATATTCAGTTACGTATTATTGATGAGTAAGTTGGTAATAATCTGTTGGCATATAAATATACTTTTGTACTCGCTTTACGCAGTAATGAGAAAATTCAGTTTTTCAATCTCTTCAATCTCTCATCTCTCTCGCTTTCTACACCAATCACATGCACAAGACTTTTTCTTTTGAATCTTGATCGCGCTGTAGTTCCTTACATACATTGTTAACTATATAATGGAAGACTATCCCTTCCCCTTTCATTATTTTTTCCAAGTTAACAAATGTGTTGAGATATATAGGATGATTGATCAACCCTACTGCATGGTGATATACACATATTCCATCAAAGTACTACTTCTCTTGTATGGTCTCAACGCTCACGTCGCATTTGAAATTTCTTGTGCATACAGTCTCAACTTTCATGTTACAATTGAAAGATAATAATCTTAGCTTAATCAATTTAGATTAGATAGATGAATATCTACAAGTTGATGTTTCGTCTCCAGTTTTCCGGTGGTTTTGCGTGTACTAATAAATTAAACTAGATTTCAAAGTCTAAAAAATCCAACCTTACTTTTAAAATTAAGCAATTGTCAAATTACCCAAATCTAAGTTTCCATGTAACTCGATGGAAAGTCAAATATATCCTACTACTTAAGCTACGTATACTTTTTTTCAAGATCCGTTTTATAATGTCATTTAGTACTATAGTCTAGTGATATTTATCTTCTCTTGTAAGTAAGAGGTATTAGGTTCGATTCTCGCCAATTACGAGTGTGAACCACATTATTGCTAGCCTAATGTGAGGCTAAGCTCATCACCTCCCCTTTAGTGTAGATAATATCGTTTGTTCAAAAAAAAAAATCCGCTTCACAATATATTTTAACGATTCGAATCATCAATTTTTTAGGTCTTCCCGCAAAAATCATGTCCACTACAAATCAACCAAATCTAAACCATATGACCATTGGATTAAATTTAGTATTTTCTTCGTAAAATCGTATACATTCATTTTCTTCACTTCAAATGACTGTCTTAATAGTTTTGGATTTGTCTAATTTTTTGCAAGATGATCTATGAATAATATACCAAAAAATAGACAATACGAATTTTTAAAGGGAATTATTATTCGCACTCCTAAAATCTCCTTTGGCACTCCAAACTTTCTATAATTAGAAAGAAAAATACATTTGTGAGGAGTGTAAAATAAGATTTTTAGAGTGTTAATAAAAATTCTCTTTTTAAAATACATTACGAATTGAGTCTTACAAAATGAGTGTCAAAATAGAATCACAAGCGTATATCCTTGAATTCTAAGCAGAAGATGAATATCATATTTAAAATTTTCCAAGCAACCAAAAAGTTCATGACTTTTGGTTTTAGACTTTAAGATGCAAGACATATTGATGTCGGCCAACGGAACAAGTTGTGGCAAGCAATTATAATTAAGGACTTGAATTTTGGAAGACTCTCTGTAAGTCTTATTCTTTCGTATGAAAAAAGAAAAGAAAAAACAAAGAGAAAAGAAAACACAACACATTGTGGTTTGTGTGATGAGCATCACAAGCACTACATCCTTTTCTAAAAGGTAGAGTTCCACTCGACTGAGAACCCTCGCCAAATCTCGAAGATCTTCAAATTACATCTGTTCATCATATATCGTACGGTTATAAATCATTATAAATTTTTTTAATTTAAAATTGAATATGAACAATACTTGATGAAAACTAGTCGCACGATATACAATAAATAGATGTGATTAGAAGATTTTCGAGATTCTCACAAAGAGAATCCACTCTCAGTCCACTCGACCTTCTCCAGTTCCGCACCTCTATACCGAACCAGCCTACTTCCTCTATCGTATATGCATTTCACTGGAGCAATATTATATTATGATATTCAATTACATCAGCTGTGTGGAATGGCAGCCACAGATATTGTATTATTGTTTTATAAACTAGACCACGCGATAAATAATTAAACGATAAATTAGCGGTACTAAAAGCTTCCGTAAGTGGAATCCCTGAAGATGAAAAGCTAACCACATACATAATATGCATATATAGAAACAAAACTTTTACCTTCTGAATTAGCTATAAAAAGCAGGATTAGTGCAGGAAATCCAGAAACGTGTACGTGCATGCATCTTAGATAATACAAACAAGACACCTTCCTTCTGACTTTGCCAACATATCTATACGTACTATTTTAACAGATTTGTCGACCTGAAAAGTTGAAATTGCAAGCATTTTCCTTATTTTGTTAAATAAAATGAATATTGGTTGAGTTGATAATGATCATTATTATTGTTTCATTAAGGTCTAGATTCGAGTTCCATTGCTGAACAATTTTTTTGGTAGGCAATTTGTAAAATCAAAAAGAAGCTATGACCCATGTTTTAAGTCCTCATACAAACTTATGATATATGCCCTTGATCTACCAAATCTATGAGAAGAGGTCCGATTTCATATTTGATGGTCGGCGTGGCGAACTAGCGCTAGGCTTCGCTTCTTCGACTCCCTCCCCAGCCGTTGCAAATCTATTTGCAGTCGTGAGACAGAAATCAAAGACAACTTGTTATAAAAGCAGCCGTGCATGTTGATAGATCTTCTATACTAGTAACAGCATAGCGGGTGAATCGCATTTTTAGGTAAAGTTTGGTTTGTTTATTAGAAGGATCGGCACGTAACTAATCATGACAAATAGATATTAAAAGACAATGTGTCACGTGATGTAATAATTAGGTATTAAAAATCAGATAATACAAATTTGCAGAGCCACGGGACGTAGATATTATGTAGTCTTGGCAGGGCAGCCACGGACGAGAGAGACAGAGAGAAGGACGGTAAAGTGCCATCAGCTTCGAACTACGGAATGAACGGCGGTGATATCAGACGCCCTTTTCATTACGCTTTCTGCAGGTGGGTCCCCAGCCCTCCATTCCTTGGTAGCTGATCGAATTCAAACCTGCTGCCGCCACGTGTTTTGTACTGCAAAGCTGCCTTTTCCCACTGCACACCCAACCCAATCTATAGTTTCCCACAGCTGGCAAACATATCGAGCGTTACTCTGCCTACCAAAAGCCACACAAGAATTTTGCTAACACAAAACAGTTGAAAATATAAAATTTAGAATTATCTACAATTTTAAAGTTGAAGAAAGCTTGGTCGTTAAAAAAATCAGCAGCAGTTCCTACTATTAGCGAATTATCGGTGAATATATGTTCAAGTTGTGATTAAAAAATCAATTACTTGAACACGTGTCCACTTTTGATTTGTTAGCAGTAGGAGCTGCTGCTGATTTTTCAGAAGCCAAGCTCTGTTCCTTTACAGTTTTCAAGTATAATTTCAATGGTTTATTCTTCTCGTATTTATAAGATTATAAATGTGCAATATTAGTAAATAAATCAAAACAATCATTCGTTTACAAAATAAGAAAATCTAAACCAAATCAAATCATATAAAAATTAAATCGTATAAAATCACTAATCACATTCTTGAAATGCTTTTCTTTTTATTTTCCAACAAAAACAATCAACTACCACATTTTTTTTCTTCTGAAATTACAACTACATGCTTTTCTTCTTTTTTATATGGTAATGCTATTTTATGTTAAATTCATATAAATTATGAAAAAATAATTCCTATTTAGGGAATATTTTTCCTACTCGGTTTAAATGCTTTTAGAAAAAATATTTATTTGATTCCAAAAGTAGTTAAAGTTCTTATGCAATAAGCTAATAAATGACTCGTTTAGATGTACTTTTAAAATGATTGAAAACGCTTTTAGATAAAATATTTTAAGTGCTTTTCCAGGATTTACTTGCATCTTTATTAATGATTGGTTCTAAAAATATATTCACCAAAAGCACTTTCAATCATTTCAAAAGCACATTCAAACAAGCTCAAAGTGATTTTCTAAGATTCACTTGCCCATTTTACCAAAAATTGATTTGAAAAATATTTTCACCAAAAACATTTTTAGTTATTTTAAAAGCACTTCCAAACGAGCTTTACTTTAGTCAACTTCTCCAAACTCAAATATGATATCCGACATATTTTTTTTTAAATGTTATCCGATTTCTTTTCAGGTGTTGGAACTACTTTATGCCACAATTTCCGAAAAAAGTATTCACAAAAGTGATTTCACATTTTCTATTTCTGGATAATATTATAATTATATACCCAGAGGTTTTTATTTCCAATATCAAGGCTATTATTTTATAAAAGTTCAAACATGTTAACTTGCACGTTTCCACTATTTTACAATTTTATGTTTCTTAGAGACTTTACAATTTAATTATTATACCTACTTTTCTTTTCCTTTTTCTGATCTTTTTTATTATAAAAAAAAGATCCACAAACGTATATGCGTGTGTTGACTCTAGAAATTATATAACTTACGCGGTGTTCAAGCCGGCTAACTACGTCTTTATGTTGATGCGGTCATGCCAATTTACAATCGAGCTTGGTTGGGCAAATGAGATGAATGTGGTGATATGGTGATGAAACATGCTGCAAAATGAAGCTATCACAAAAAATATATCATATGAGTAGCTTTCTTTTTCGTTTAAGAGACATAAATAAGATTTGAAACTATCCTAACAAAGTGAGAGAAATACAGTTAAATTAAAAAGTTTATTAAGGCAATATTCTTGGGTTATGTTTATTGAGGTAATATTTCATTTGGTAAACTTTATTTACTTCCCCCATTGGAAAATCTAACTTTCTAATCATCAAAAAGAAACAAGATTCAACACATTGCATCAATAGCAAGTATTTAATAGCCTTATATAATTTCATTCGGGGGTTGGGTTATCAATAGCCCAATGGGCATGTTTAGTGAGCTGGATGAGATAAGTTATGATTAATTAAAGTCTTATTTTCTAGAGAAGTACAGAACAATATGTTGTGATAAGAAAATGTTTTATTTGGCACTTGGTATTACATTCTAGCGAGATTCCTCATCACTTATAAACGAAAGATGTTAAGTTTGAATATCGAAAGTGACGAGTTCGATACAAATTTATTCGTCTAACTCTAATAGTATATATAATTTGGATAAAAAAAAGGCAAAGAAAACATAGGCAAATTAGTGAATCTAATAAAGGCAAATAGCATACATAAATGAAACCAAAAAGAGAATATTTAAGAAGTCAAACAAAGGAAGGTCAAGGGGGAAATATTTTTCAATGTGTCCGGAATCCGGATGGTATTATTTTTAAAGTGAAACAAAGTGTTTTTTTAAGTATCTATATATTTGTATAATAAAATATAACGTATATATTCGTGTTTCAAGTATATTGAAATATCTGCCGCGACGGAGAATGAAGTAATTAGTAGATTGAGAAAAAAGGGTGGAAATTCAAATGCTGACATGGATTTGAAAAGAGAGAGGAGAAAGAGGAGCACTATCATTTTAAGAAATGTGGGGAATCCAACAGCGCGAAAGATCTCCGAACGCCACATACAACTTGTGGCTCACAAATCTCCCCCCTTTCTCCCCTTTGATGACGTGGCATTCCCACCTCGTAAAACCCCACTCACCCCTTTCCCCCTCCTCCTCTTAACTCCCTCTCCTCCCTCCTCGATCAAAACTCTCACAGAACAACAGGAACAACCACCGAGAGCACCAAAACCAGTACTCAAAAAACATCAAAAGACTCGAACTTTCTGTGCTTTTTGTTCGGAAGACAGATTTTTGCTTCTGGGTTTTGATCGAATTACAAGAATGTCGTCGGAGGGTGAAGGAGGAGGCCACACGATAAAGTTGTTCGGAAAGACTATACCTTTGGCTATGGCGCCACTGAACCGTGAGTCTTCTTCCGCCATTGACGAACCTTGTGGATCTGTTGACCATGACGTCACCGCCACTGCTTGTGGCGGGGGTGGGGGCGGTGCTGAAGACTGTTATGAAACCAGGCAGAAGCTTTCCTCTTCTTCTTCAGCTGCTACCAATTCGGGGGGAGATAACTTGGAGAGGGAAGGAGATGCACAACAAGAGGTATGTTTGAGCTTTAATCTTCTATGGCGGCTGTTGTTTTATTCTAAGAACAACCCATTTTTCAGAAACTCAGAAGTTTAAATGGGTCGATTTTACTTGCTCTTGAGTTTGTGATTTTGGGATCTGAAAAATTGAATTACTTAATTATTCTTGATTATTTGCTGTCCTGAAATCAAGACTGTCGATTTGGTCTGGATTATTCCTTTCTTTTCTGTCCTCTTGATTATCCTGAGGTTGTATCGGGAGAACTCGAGGATGACGTCATGATATTCGGATGGTGGCTGTGTTGGATTTATCAGTCTTATTCTAGGTTTAGTTTGATCCCGTTCAAGTTTCCGACAAATTGGATTTTTGTTGATTTGGTTTACACATTTTTAGTTTTTGGTCAAAATATAATCATAAAATTCCAGTTGAAGTGGTTTGGAAATCAAAGGGCAGAAGTTGCTTTTTTAACTGCACTTTAGAAGTAGCTGATTATGCTTTTGGCTTCTGAGACTCCTTCCACGGATACTTTGAATTGCTTACTCTGTTTTTATAGCAAGGATTTATCCATTTATGTCAAGTTTGTAGATTGACACGGCTGGTAAACAATAGGAGCGGGAGAAAGAGAGGGAGGGGGGTGAAGAGAATTGTAGAGTTTTACTTTGTTTTCGTCGGGATTGGACAACTCTGTGCCAGTTGAACAACTGCTTATAAATTCCGATATGGGCTTTCGGTTTTTATACAGTGATTAAGTTACATCGTCTGCTTCTGTAACTACATTTTTTTCTTTTCCTTCTTTGGCTCCGTTCTTATATATGTTTTGAGAATGACAAAGTTTTGGAGTAAACAATAACGAAATTTATGTATCGAAAGTTCTTCAGACTCTTTTTCTCTTGTTTTATTCTGCTTGAATAACTCAAAAGCGGTTTCTGTTTAATTTATAAATCAATGTTTTAGTATGTATGATCACAACAATCTGTTTATCAGTACATTGAGGGAACTCGGAACTAGTCTTGTAAAGCACTTTTCTGATCAGATATTTTTGTTTGAAATATAGGAAACAATATCAGGAAAAGAACTAGCAGCTGATAAACAGGATGCTGAAACCTCAGATCTAATCACAGAAGACCTAAAAGCTCCTACAACATCATCCGGAATTAGCGAGAATCCTAGAACTCCTTCAGCTGATAGAGAAACTTCATGTAAGAATGGAGACCAGAGCGAGACTAGTAGCTCACAAGATAAGACTCTGAAGAAGCCAGACAAGATACTTCCATGCCCTCGATGTAATAGTATGGACACCAAGTTCTGTTACTACAACAACTACAATGTCAACCAGCCTCGCCATTTCTGCAAGAACTGCCAGAGATATTGGACTGCTGGAGGAATCATGAGGAATGTGCCAGTGGGTGCTGGTCGTCGCAAGAATAAGAACTCTTCAGCATCACAGTATCATCATGTATTAATGTCAGATGCTTTCCAAGCAGCTCATGCTAGCGCTGCAAATGGTGCGCACAGTGCTACTTTGGGAAGCAAAAGCACTGTCCTTACCTTCGGCTCAGATTCTCCTCTTTGTGAATCAATGGCTTCTGTATTGAACCTTGCAGAGAAAAACCAAAATTGTATGCAAAATGGATTTCGTGGACCCGAACAAAGACTCCTAGTGTCTCCCACTGCTGGAGATAATGGGGACGACCGCTCAAGTGGATCATCCATTACAGCTTCAAATTCGACAGAGAGAGGAGGCAAAGCTAATTTACAAGAGCCTTCAGCTCAAAATTGTCAAAGCTTCCCTCCTCAAGTACCATGCTTTCCGGGTTCCCCTTGGCCTTATCCATGCAACTCAGCTCAGTGGGCCTCTGCAATGCCTCCACCCGGCTTCTGCCATTCAGGCTTTCCGATGGCATTCTACCCTGCACCGCCATATTGGGGCTGCACTGGGCCGGGTTCTTGGAATGTACCATGTCTCTCACCGTCCTCTACTCTTAGCCATTGTGCTACAAGCTCCGGTTCAAATTCCCCAACCTTAGGGAAACATTCAAGAGACGAGGACATTACTAATCCATCCAGCTCTCAGAATGAAGAGCCCGCAAAAGATAACAGTTTCGAAAGATGTGTTTGGATTCCAAAAACATTAAGGGTCGATCATTCTAATGAGGCTGCAAGAAGCTCTGTATGGGCAACGCTTGGCATTAAGAATGAAAGGGGAAATTGTGCTAACGAGGGAGGAGGTCACTTCAAGGCATTTCAATCAAGGGGAGATGAGAAAAATCCCGCAGTTGAAGCTTCTTCAGCGTTGCAAGCGAATCCTGCAGCGTTTTCCCGGTCACTCAGCTTCCATGAGAGAACATGATCAAGGCTGAAGTTTGAGTTGAAAACCTTGGCAATGTGAATGTGATGGAAGGGACCCTTCAACCTTTTGCTGCTGACAAATATGACACCTTTTTTTCTTTCTTACACTAAGGCAATGTTTACTGATCAGCCTCAATGTTTTTGAGTTAGATCATATAGATGTATTTTCTTTAATATCTGTGTAACATTATGGATGGGTCCTTTTTGTTTTCAACTCTGTCAGATGCTGCAGAAAGTGTTTCTATACGTACTTGGACGTGAGGTAACATAAGATAGCTAATAAATAGAGAGACTTCGAGGTAAACAAAATCCAATATTTGTTGCATAAACCTTAATTTTTCTCATGTGTTTTTCGTGTTTATTTGGTAATTATCACACGTTGATATTAAACAAGTGACGATCAAGCTCAAAACGTACTGATATAATCAAGTATCACAAACTTAATAAGTTACAAAAGGACGGACATCGATTATTGGTGTTTTAAAACGTAAGAAAACTAGTGAGGAAATTATTTTTTGAAAGCTTAAGGATTGAAAAATCAAAAGAGTGAAAAGTCAAGGTAGGGCCTCAATTGGGAAGATAAGCTTTCAACTCTCGATCAATTTGAGGGGCATCCTCTCCCTCTCAAAAACACAAGGAATCCAAATTGGTAATATTCCATAAAGTGTAAGGCAGTGTGAGCCAAGTATATCCACCAACACAAAAAGTGGCTTTCTTTATCTTTCCACTTTGCTTGCTGGATAATATATCAAAATCACACTTAATAATGATAGAGCGGTGCTGTTCACACATTTATTTTTATTTCTCATATACTTATTTTAATTTTATCGGTCGTATAAAATAGATTAAAAAAATTAATGGACAAAATAAATAAAAATATAAAATATAAAAAAAAGTATGTGAATAGCATTACTTTTATTTTTATAATTTTATATGGGTTTCTCATCCTTCACCAACCGAAGCATTCAGATATTTCCTTGTCTTTGTTGTCACTCGGATGGGGCCACAGTTTATGCGCATAATTAGTTGTTGTGGGACCCATTACATGAGATTTTTACAGAAAATTTCTAAATTTGGGATATATTATGTTTTCATATTATTTATCAAAATACCAAGACTTTTAAGACGCAGACAAAGATGAGTTGCAGGTGTCCAGACCAGTTAGTCAAGTTAATATGTCGGCCGCTTTGCATTTAAATTCAAATATTTTTTTTCTGTAAATCGGTATATTTAGAACCATCACTTGTATGAAAAGGAGAATTTTTTTTCCTTTTTTTTCTTGAATCGTAAAATCATCAGATATGTGTTTTTTGAATGAGACATTTCACGTGCATTTTTAGGATCTACTTGGATTTTACTAATAAATTGGTTTCAAAATGTTTCAGTCATTTTAATAGCACTTCCAAACAAGACCTGATACCTCACGTTGATCCAAATATCTGTAAAAGCTCATGTGGTGGTAATATGTTTGCGTGTTGACATCCAACACTTTCAACCAAACCTTACCAATTACGCTCTTTACTGGCTGCCGTACGGTTTTAATTTCCTCTTTTGATACATAAAATAGAAGATAATTCATATGAAGAAAACCTTTCATTTTCTTTTGTTCGTTGTCTCAACAGACACGTCACATGTGTATATTATTTCCTCGTCGCTTGGGCCTCGTTATTTTAAAGTAATAATTTTGGGCCTCAAAGCTTTTAGAATTTTAGTTGGGCCCAACCAGGTTTGGATCTCAAACTACTCGGAGGTAGGCGAAGAAGGCATACGCCTTGGGCCCAGCGTTTAAAATATTCTCGTAAAAGTGTCCAAATATCCGAAAATCAAGAATTGATATGGAAAGAAAGGTGAAATGCAAACTCTACCTTTTATCGGTAAGATATAGAAAAATTAATGAATATCGACAGTACTTACCGATTTACGGGAGAAATTTTCCTAGAAACGATTGCAAATTTGAAGTTTTGATTTTTTTTGAGAAACTTGTCGCTAATTTTGACTAAATATGAATGTGTTGATATACGCACCTTATTACAAATTTCCATAATTTTTTTTTTAAAACAACCTGTATCGATATCGATATATCTATAAATTTTCATATCGATATAATCTTATTGTACTTGTGCTACCCTAAAATTGACTCCACCCTAGTAAGTGTAATGCTGCATATGGATAGCAGTATACAAGAATCTCTCCCAATTGAGCCCAAGACAACAGGCTTGACATTGGAATTTGTACGAAGCCCAAGGCCCAAACACTAGTTAAGCCTTGTGAAGCGCGGCACCTCCTCTATCAATCTCAAGTCTCAGCTGATGTGGACTGATGAGAGCTCTCAAGTCAAATTCCATCAATGCATGGAGTCTGGATGACCACCCAATATTTTCCTGTTGTGGGTGACAGACATTTCAAATAAAACTCCGCATACCTATCTTACTGTAATTATGTGTTACGGTATTGGACCAGTTCAATACGTGTTGGATTGGACTAACAATAAAGAACCCCTTTGACTTTGAATTGGAGACTTTGAGAATGCATTTGTTATGACAGAGTATTTCGAGCTGGACTAACTTCAAAGATTAAGTTGAATGGTTTTAGATTAGGCTAATGTCATTTGTTTTAGGCTTTCAGCTGATAGTAATATCTGCAATTAGCACTGGTGTTACTTGTTTCAGGCTTTCAGCAGATGGTAATATCATTGAGAAATGCTAAGGAGATTCACTCAAAGTTGAATTTTTATGAATTTCCTTTCACTTCACAGTTTAACGTTAATTTTTCGTTGAGCATTATAAAACATGTTTACAACTATTCGGAACAATTTTTTTTTTTTTTGGGGTGTGCTATCCATACATTCCATTTTACTTCTCACACATCCCTTGATAATTTCTAACTGTTGATTTTCTTCAATTCATCTGATCCGACGGCCAAAAATTAAAAAAATATATGATAAGTAAAATAGGATGTGTAGATATCACATAGCCGTATGAAACTGTCTTAATTCGTACGTATCACTATTTTGCGGTGGGATGGGATGGGATAGGACAAGGAGTCCAGGATTTCCCAAAGGATATTGAGGGAGACTCTCAAAGTAGAATTTTTTTATAGACTTTTTCACATTTTATGTTTGTCACAACAATTTATAATGTTAATATGAAAATCAACATTAAACTGTGAGATTATAGAAAATTCACAGAAAATCTGACTTTAGGAGAGTCTCCTCAGCGTTTCCCTTATCATCTAATACTCCTGTTCTTGTCTTTTTTTGCCTCATCATTTCATCACCATCTCAATTTTTGGTATCCTTTACTACTATTTAATTTCTTAAGCTTCAAACAAATACAAAATTTGAAGAGAGTGTGATTTTCACTTCCGATTTGTCCTTCTGCACTCTTTTTTTTGTTTTTATCTCTTAATTCTCTATTCATTTATTCAAATCAGAGACTAAGAAATAATAAATAAGGAGCGATTGTAAGGTATAAAAAAGAAGTGCACCATCCGCTTCTACCATACTTTAAGTTAATTTGATCCTCGTTTTCTTGATTTGACCAAAAAAAAAATCTCTGTTTTCTTGATCTCCATGTACAGCATTGAAAGAAAGAAGAAAACATGGAAAAAAGTGACTAGTCAATGTGTGACAGTAATCTAATTTATCGTTTTTGACCTTCTGATGAGGGGTTCTCCCGTGAGAATTTGGGGGCACAGTTTTTTTTTTTTTTTTTGACAAGAAACAATAACATAGTCTTTCATTAATCAACATCAAATAATTACAGAGTGTTATTGGATACATAATTCCAATGACCAATAAATTGATCTGGAATGAATTTGCACAAAACAGACAATATAACATTAAAACCCTAGTAGACACCTACAAGCTCAACCACACAGTCGCCAAGCACACAAATCTACCAGTACAGATATGTCACAATAAACAATAGTTGCAATAGAGAGATACCAGTAGACACAACGATCATCGCTGAATAGCGAGGTCACAAAAAGTCATCGCGAAAGTATGAGACCACGTCAAAGTCACCGTTAGAAGACAAGACTCACAATACACAACGCACAAAGGCGAAGACCAAATTAACCATAAACCAACACCACCGTGGTGCACAAGGGCAAGAGGAACTAAACTACACCGAGAAGGATCCGATGGTGGTGGGATATGACTAAAAGGGAATGATGTAGATTTTTCACTGTCAACTGAGTTTAACTAAAAGAACAATAATTTTTTCTTTTTTCCTTTACGACCATCTTTAATTCTTAGGTTAAAACCTAAAATTTTTAACTTAGAAAATTTAAATTTTAACCCAAAAATATTTTTTTTCCCCCAATCCCTTTTGAGTTAAAATTTTAGCCTGAAACTATTAAAGAATGAATTTCTGATAAATATTGAAAAATCACTAAACTGATACCATAAAACACGTGAAACATTATGGAAGAATATGAAACACATAAAATATTTTTTTAATTACTTTAACCGTTAGATTTACATTTGGACCGTTAGATCTTTTGTACCATTGAATTTGATCATATTAGATCTTAACTGTTAGACTAAATGAATTTGTAAATATAAACTAAAAAAAATACACATACATGGTGGCCCAACCCTACTAATCCAAAGGAATTGTGGGCTAAATTTGTCCCAAAAGTGAGTTTTGGGTTAAAACTTATATTTGTCCCAAAGGTTAGACCAAGTTCGAGTAATTTTAGGCCATCTCCAACCGAAGGAGGGCCAGATGGATCTCTTTAGTCCTATAGCTCTCCAAGAAATTATATTTTAATAAACAGTGTCATACCATATTTCATACCATCTCTAACCGAGGGGGCCAAAAGGCCATAGGTCAAATATAGTCCTATAACAAAAAACCATTTACAACCAAGGGGACCAAAGGATTATAGGTCAAACATAATTTATTATTTCAATTTATAGACTACAACTTAAATTTAAAAACTACAACTTAAATATTAAAGACTACAACAACTTAAATTTAAAGTCGATAATCATCATCATCATCATGCGTAATGGTGAAAATTATGTGAGAAATGGTGTAAGAATAGCTTAGGTATTTATAGAAAAAAAATTAGAATTCTTTTATTTTTTATTTTTTATTTTAAAATTTTGTTTGGAAAAAAAAAAAAAATTAAATCCAACAGTAACCTGACGTCAGCATGACGTTAGCTAGCTAAGATTTGCATAACACATCATTTTGGGCAGGCTCGGGGCTAGCTAGCTGGCTCATTTGGGCCAGCTGGTTGGCCTGATTTGGTGTTTTTGGCCCGATCGGGCCCACGAGCCCTTTAGCCTAATCATCGGTTGGAGTCGATTTTCATGTCATTTTAAACTATTTTTAGACCTATGACCCTCTGATCGGATCGGTTGGAGATGACCTTAAATCTAAAATTTGAGTTTTATTCTAAGAGTTGGGTAGGGTGTAATTGGCTTCGTAGTGTTCCTTGGACCACAACCACGTTGAGCCCCTTTTTTCTGATGATTCAAGTGAATAAAAAAATAAAATAAAATAAACCAACCCTTTTCAGTTTATTTATTTATTTTTTTTGGGTTCTAACTTCATCTGCCTCCTACCCCAAGAAAATCAATGAATGGCGGTGGTGGAATGCTCCTCTCACGGTGGCCGCCGCCGCTGCCAACAACTCTGTCAGCAGCTGATGCGGATAGTGAGGGTTTGGCGCCGGAAACTTGACATGAAGAATATGAGTAGCTTTGATGAACAAGGCTGGGGAAGTTTGACTCTTGCATTGCCATCATATTCATGTATGGTGGAGGATGGTGGGTGTACGTACCCTCGCATGAATGATCCTCCACCTCACCTGAACCATCCCGACATCTTCTCTGGCTCATCATCCCCATCACCTCATTGCTCTTCCGACCTGCAATAACACAACCACCATTATGTATTTGAGATTTACATGCAGCTAGGACATCCGTGTGTCTGTAGCCCAAGTTAATCATACACACGACAATGCGTGATTATAGACAGAAAATGATATCCGTCTGTACCCCAAATTAATCATACACATGACAATGCATGATTATGGACTTAAAAGATACTGCTACGTGACATTTCAAATTTAAGCAGGGTATTGGAAGAGAGTTTTAGTCAAATGGAAAGGTGACAAATTAAAAAGAATAAGAACAATGACATACCAGAGAAGAATTTAAAAGGAGTTTGTTGTTGTTGTGAGCAAAATCCACTATTATTATAAGAAAGCAATTTTTTCCTTGTGATTGCTTCTTCTCCCAAACTAATCAAGTTTTGTGAACCATTTGAGCCATAATAACCAACACCACCATAATAGCTTGTTCCATATGAAAAATCCGATATAGAACTACCACCGCTGAGGCCGCCATTGGGGAGACTGAGACCACCGTAAGGTGGCGGAGGTTTCGTACTCCTCGAGGCTGCATCGACGCTTGGATTTTCGTCCACGCTTCTGTAAACTGTTTGGTTTAGCTTCCTCCGATAAGCACTGGATTGCTTTCTGTACTTCCTGGCCATGATAACATGCCAATGGTTCTTCAAAGCATTATCAGTTCTTCCAGGAAAGAGCCTGGCTATCATGGCCCACTTGTTGCCATATATTCTATGAGCTTGCATTAGTTTTTCTTCCTCCTCCTCAGTAAAAGCTCTTCTGTTGATTCTTGGGTCCAGCTGGTTAAACCATCTTAATCTGCAGCTCTTACCTTTTTTAACAAACACAAATATGCAAAAATATATGAATTAGTAGAGATTAGAGTGACTACCATAAAATCAAAGAGAAAAAAAGGAGAGTGCATTGGAGGAAACATGAGTACGAAAATCACTTCCCAAGAAGAAAACTTAACTATACAAAAAAAAGCACTACAAAATTTCACATATTTTTTACCTGACCTTCCTTCCAGCTTCTCTGCAATAAGGTTCCAGTTCTGAGGGCCATAAAGAGTCACAAGTTCCTTAAGCTTGGAATCCTCAGCAGGCCTCCAATGCCCTCTGGCACACAGTTTTGATCGCCCACTTTCTGTTTCCCTCTCACTAACACTCACCCCACCCTCATTAGGGTTCTTATCATGATCACTGCTGGTATATTCTGAGCCCTTCATGTCACTGCTGTTGTGGTGATCCTCATAACTTCTGGTAGAAGGAAAACCCCAGAAAGCCCTCCCATTTTCTGGTTCAGAAAGCTTAGAGATGTAGCTGTTGTCCTGGGAAGAAACTGATGAATATACTCCATAGTTGGATCTCAGAGAAAGAGAGCCCATATCCGCATAAACCATTCCCATTGAACAAGGAGAAGAAGAAGAGGAGGAGGAGAAACAGCTGAAGACATTTGCGTTTTCTGTTGCATATATAGCACCATTGTTGGCCATCATTTTTTTTACATTGAAGAACTGTTACAAAGTCATCTTTGAAAAGATTGGAAAAATAAATTAGAGAGAGAGAGAGAACTCTAGTGAGAGCTAGGTAGGAAGAAAAAGGACTGTGTTTTGCAGGTGAGAAAACAAGAAACAGCAAAAATAGCAAATAGTGTTCAGAAACCTACACAGCCTCTCACCTCATCAGTCTCACTGTCTCTGTGTAGGGAGTTGCAGGAGAGAGAGAGAGAGAGAGATAGAGAGGGGGGAGGGGGTTTACCTTGGGTTTCAGTTAACCACCTGAAGTTGACCCAACGACCATCACCAAACCCAATTTGGCCATGAATAATTCGCTTTGATTTTTTCATGTCCCTTCTTTCACAGCTTTTATGACAGTCCAAAAAGGCAACTTCCTTAACGTCATCCTAAACCCCACCTCTCCACCTGTTTCTGTCTCTCTCAGAGAGGAGGGGGTTCACGAGTCATGTACGTAGGGAAGACATCAATTTCATTATTTATGGCTTCCATAATCCAGGATTCTAATGACCTTATTATATAGAAGCAAAAGATTCTAATGACATCGAATCAGCAGCTAATTAAACACACACTACTGAATAATCCAATTCATATATATATATATATATATATATATATATATTAAATCGAACATAAAACTTCGGGTACATAAATAAACGTCTGTAATTAATTGAGTTACAAATTCTTCAATTATACCATTGTAATAATAACTAATGAACAGTAATTATTGTTGGTTTAAGGTTGCCTTTTGATACAAAATAATGCTAGCTTAGGGTTGCCTTTTGATATGCAAATAAGTTTGAACTAACTATGGTAAGCAATAATAACTAATGACCAGTGATAGTAAAATGCATAAAAATTATGAAAACTGGTATTATTGTTGGTTTTGACTCTGTGGAAGAAAACCCGTTGCAGACGTTTGCTTCATTTAGTGTGTGTCATAATATTCACCGGAATGTATGATCTATGCTTTGAAGAACTGAGCAGTTTGGGTCAAAATCTTTGAACTTCCTGATCCCATTCATATGAGAAATACTAATGAGACTCTCAAAGTGAGATTTTTTGTGAATTCTCTAACACATAACGATTTTGGTACAATATTTTATAATGTTAGCACGAAAATTATGTCAAAAAATGAAGTGGTAGAAAATCTACAGAGAATCTTAATTTTAATAGTGTTTCCTTAGCAATTCTCCATGAATATTATTATATCAACAGAAACAGCCTTAACATAACACCTCAAGAATTACAAAACAACCCAATATCCATCACAGATATAACTCATAAACAAGACAACAGTAGATCATCAAACCCTGATTTGGTTCTATTTACTTGGACAGTCTAGCGTTCAAACATCCGTATATCCATACATTAAAGTAATTTAGAAAACACTATTTCTTATAGTGCCATCTAATAACCATTTTGTTTTTTATTTTTTATTTTTGTTCTCACTTTTTTTTTAACTGAAAATCTGTTTGATAACTATTTTCAATTTAAAAAAAAATGAAAAACTAAAAAAAATCAAAAATGAAAAACAAAAAAAATGAAAACTACTTTGAAACTTTGTTAAATTTTTGAATAATTTTCAAAAAAATAAAAACTGGAAATTAAATGATTATTAAACTGCTTACATCATTTAAGAAATGAGCCTCATTTCACGGATCTGGAGTTCCTTCTAATTCCTCTAAAAAACTCTCAGTCAATTAGTCAAACACATAGCATTAGGGGTCCCAGCAAGCCAAAGGGTGATGCACGTTTGTGTGTCACTGCTCTCTCAGTCTCTCACTGTACTAGCTCATTGCTCATGCCTGTAGCATTTGAGGTCCATGTATGTGCATGTGAACATGCTTTTGAGATCCCTGCTTGCTGGGCTTTCTTCATGTCATCATCATATCCATGGAGACCCCACGTCGGAAGCCGCAAAACAAAACTAATTTCTATCTGGCCATGTCATATATATTCATCCACATGATCAATGACTAATTAAACCAAGGTTAATTTGCATGCTTAAACTTCAATTAAGATTACAAACTAAGACACTACTACTCTCATCAGTGAGGCAAAGACAATAGTGTATGCATCCAAGATTACTGCAGACTCTCTTCAATTATTGAGTGGACTTGGTCAGTCAATTAGGGCTTAAAAGCTATTCTACGTGAAAAATTTTACCAAATTATCATACCAACCGTCCTACCATCCATACCATACCAAATTATTACCAAAAATTTGTACTAATTGGTAATGGTACGGTATTTGTACTGTACCATACTGTTTTGGTACGGTACTGGTATCCAAAACCAATACTAGTGGTATACCGTACCTACTAATATTATTAATATTATATTATGTATTTATTCATATAATTATTTGAGGGAAAAATTAATAAAATTAATAATAATTATTGTAGAAGTGTAAAAAATGTAAAAAGAAAAATATACAATCACTTATAGTGACAAGCTTTACAACTTTCATGAAGATGTCAGCTTCAAAATCCAACACTTTTATCCATAAACCTGAAATTTATATTTAATCGTCGATTGTCATTTACGCTTTATTCTTCTTACTAAATTTTATTTTTAAAATTTTATTTTTTGAAAACATGATCATCTGGCGGATGCAAGAAGATGAACAGTTCAGATCTTTGATATCACGTTTCGATATTTACAGTTAATTGAAATATAAGTTGATGTCATATAGTTTGTAGAAACTTTATAAACATCAAGCAATATTTTCACTAACCATAAAACTCTGAACATAATATCAACGATCCAAACCGTTCATCTTCTTGCATCCTCTAATAGATCATGTTTTCAAAAAAGAAAATCCGAAAAAAAAAACAAAATTTGATAAGAAAAATGAAGTGTAAATGTAAACAACAATCAATGGTTAAATTTTGATCTATGATTTATTGATTATAATGGCAAATTTCAAAGTTAAGCTCTTTACGAAAGTTGTAAAGCTTGTCATTACGAGCGTTTATATATTTTTTCTATATTTTTTACACTTCTACATTAATTAAAAAATATTAGATTTTGGGCAAACTAAGTGGCGTAAAACAAAGTGGCAATTACCATTGACATACCATACCAACCAAACTATTTGGTATACCGATATTCGATATACCGAAAGTTTGGTACGATAATAGTAATAGATTTTGCCGTACCAAATATTTGGTATGGTAATTGGTATATAGATTTTGATACGGTAATGTACCAAAACCACCCCTAATTCTACTCTATTATTGGGGAGAATATGCAGTATTACCGACAGTGAGATAAATATATGCACGAGTAAAGTAATAGGTGATACAGAAATGTCCGTGTATGCGATGAGAGCTTTTCTAAAGATGACAGGACGGATTAGTTATGAATTAGTAGACAATGTTGTTAACTGGGAAATAGAAACGAACTCTCACTTGGTCCCCAACTTTTCAGACCAGCTATGGGAAGACAAGTGAAAACCATACATCACATGTGTGTGGATCGTGCGAGTGTGTGGGTATTCAAATATTGACAGGTACAAATGAACACTACTTATTAGTGTAAAGAATATGTTTCCCATCATCATATCTCTCATATCATCCGCCTTCTCTCACACCTTCTGTGCTTTCTTTGTTTTCTTCTCCCTCGGCCAGTCTGCCCCCTCCCCACATGTGCCCCCATGTTTGCACGTGTATAACTAAATCTCAGACTCTGCATGAGAGAACCATTGGCATAATTAACTACTTTGCTACCCCAAAATTAAAATGAATTGAACTGAAGGTATGTATAAAACTATACACTAATGATGTTTTAATTTGTGAAACTAAAATATGTTAAATTGAACAATGACACAAATATCACAGCTTGAGAAAATATACGATATTCATTATGATAGAAGAAAGAAAGTGCCTCAATTAAAAATAATTTGCCAGGGCTTTTAACCCGGTGTAATACAAAAAAATTATATGTAACATATACATTAGCCTATTAACAACTACTTAGGTTAAAGCATGTCCATAAGAAATAAAAAAGGATTATATATATATAAGATGATTATAAGTGGATTGGAAAATCAAACAATCAAGATGCATACATAACATGTGAAACGTTTCAAAAGCTTCAGTTTGTATATCACATAAACAACAATAAGAATTTTACATTTGGAGAGTGGATTTGAATAGAAAATTGTCGATCATGCAGTTGTACACATAGGGTATATGAGACATTTTTCGTGTCAAAATTCGTGTCATTCATGTTAATTTTCCTATTTCAGCAAAAGGTTTTTGTAACCATCCCTATAACATCCAATTTCCCTAACTTTGTCACTTTATTATTATAAATATTATGTTTTGGATCTTCAAATGATCATGAAGAAATTATAGCAATGATCGTTCAACTTTAACTCAATTGGAGCAATGGTCCCTTAACTAAAAATCCATGACCAGGTCCCTTAACTCATCAAAAAGTGTAGCTATGGTCATTTTCGTCAACTCTATTAAAACTTCCGTCAAATGAGTCACATTTCATGCACGTGAGGTTGAATTAAGGAGCAAATATAGAAAACCAAATGAAAAAAATCGCAGCAATGGTCCCTCAACTTTAACCCAATTAGAGAAATGGTCCCTCAACTTTAACCTAATTGAAGCAATGATCCTTAACTTTAACCCAATTGGAGCAATGATCCTTCAACTTTAACCCAATTGCAGAAATAGTCATCCAACATGAGTCATTTTGACATAAATCTGATAGAGTTGACGAAAAGGACTATAGCTGCAGGTTTTGATGAGTTAAAGAGACCAATATTCATGAATTTTTAGTTGAGTGATCATTGCTCCAATTAGGTTAAAGTAAGGGATCATTATTACAATTTTCTCATTAATCATACTGACATGATATACTCTTTTGTTGTTGGTTGTGAGCATGCACATATTGTGTATAAAATATGCATGTGTAAGAGAAAGGCAGGAGAGTGTCATAAAAATATGGAAGAGTTTGTTATATACTGAGGGCAAGTGAATGAACGAACATGCTTTTGGGGTGATCCATGTAAAGACACGGGAATAGGCTGGCTTGCTGGCTCATGAAAAAAAGATCACAAAAGGTTGATATACGTCCCACCATTTAAATTGTAGGGACTGCAGTGTTGTATAAGATTCTATTGAGTCCGTTCCTTTGGAGCTACATGCAAGGAAAACCAGTAGTGTCTCAGTTCCTATAGTTTACTCTCCCACCACTGCCCCAAGTAACAAGATCCAAACAAATTTAACTTGCACCCAACATATTAATATTTGTAAATATGATAGATAATTGGTGTAACAATTGGTTTCTAAAACATTGGATAGGATTTTAAGTAAGTATAAGAAACAATGAAGCATATATAGAATGTTGGATATGAAGCACATCGAAATGGAAGTGCAGCCAAATTTTGTCTGAGGGCACAAGAACATGTCGATATGGAATTCCCTTACCCACATCATGTGAATCCAAACAACTATTGAAGAGGGTTGTCTGGAAGCCTAGGAGAAACGTTTGAACTTGACCGTCATATATACGGCCTTACGTATTGTTACTAATCCACATTTTTAATATGGATGTAGGACAAAGTAGATATATTATTAGGCATTTGTGAGCTTTTGGTATATTGTCAAGTGAATTAACAGACACGTTATAACATGCATGAGTAGCTAGATTGAAAACATTATACGTCGATGTTGATGATGATATGTAAGCATGCATGCATGGATCATGATGTTCGTGTAAGCATGCATGTATGATGATGATGGTGACGACAACGACCGTGACGATGATATGGATATATAATAGGATGGGGATTCTCTCCCTCTTCCTTTTTCCCTCCTCTCCTTTCACAATTTTTTTTTCTCTCTACAAAGATGAAATTTTGAGCATTCAAACAGGACGGTAAGGAAAGTAAAAGAAAAAAAAAGAGGGAAGGCATCCTGGTCTAAGAACAAAGTCTACAAGACTAGAACCCCTTCAGTCATTCAGAATAAATAGAAGGTAGGGCTAGCTAGCTAGCTAATTCCGTGCGTGCTCAGGACCCAACAAAGGAGCTACAACTCTATGATCTCTACATTTCATCACTGCACCAGCTGATGAAGTCATGTATAGGTAGATGTTTCCAGATATGAACTACTGCATATACATGCATTATGAGAGAGAGAGAGAGAGAGAGAGAGAGAGAGAGAATGGGTTTTCTATCCTCGAAATTATCTGTGGGTCAAAATAGACATAATGGATGCTGGTTAATTAGATAAACTGACTGACTGGGGGTGAATTATCCAGAGAAGGGGGAGGCATCCAAAGCCATATGATGCCACAAGTAGATAGTAAAGGAGGTGAACTGTTGAACATGACGTACCACTCTCATAATTTGCAAATTCACTAACCCCATATATGGTAAATAAAGGTTGGTTTTCAGTTTTTACCCCTCTCTTTTCCATGATTTCGTTAAAAAGTTAAAAAGAAAAAAAAGGGTTACTATATAATTTAATTGGACCCCTTAGTCTCTCTTTGCTTGTTCAAATTGAATTCCTGTGAATATCTGATTCAGTAGTACTAACTCATCAGTAACGTGAAAAATATCAGAGGGCACAGTTAGGAAAAGGCCAAAGGGAATTGGGGTATAGCCGGGTTTTTATATTTTATTTTTGTACAATATTAATTGTGGGGGGCGGGGGCGGTGTGTGGGGTTGTATCATGTATCAGTGAATCTGTGTGTGTAAGAAGTCGAGTAATTGAGAGTCTCAGAGGTGTAAAAGGAGAAAAGGACGGGGTTGATTTTGTTTGAGATTTTCATTCATTGATTGGGGATGGAAGAGCCACAGCTTTGTGTACATTGAGGAATTGCTTCTGTACCTTATACTTTAGGTTTATTTTTTATTTAAAAAAAAAAAAACACCATTTATATTCCCCTGCATATATAGCTGCCATTCAACTTTAATTAGTCCGGATTTTAGAATGCTCCAAGATGTATATCATACCTCGTAATTCTTAACCCTTAAATCATTGATCAAAATGCAATAAGCAAAAATCTGACGACCAAAAGCACTTGAGAATAAGATATCCCGAATTCAAAGTTGAATCCCAATTTTTTTCCCCCTTTATCTGTCTGAGGAGATGAGAAAGGGGAACAACTGATCAATTGAGTGATTTTGTAGCAGAGGTCCACGTGCGTTGTGTTGCTTGCTAAGAAACGAAACAGAGCCAACGGTTCATGGTCGTACCTACACATAAAAGCCTGTCGTTGCTAGACAACCATGCATGTGTGTATGTGTATGTAGCCATCCCAAGGAAAATTGTGCTTAATTCATTTAGCTTAATTTGGTTAATCTGTTCATTGTTATATATATTTTTGTCCCATGATAAGTTACTTGAGACAAGGGAGAGAAAAATTAACCGATAATATAAGAGTTATTCTTGGAAAACTAATCCTATGTTGCATCATTTTTTACTGGGAAAATAACTTTAGGGGCATTTGACTATTTGAATTGTAAAATATCTCTCGTATAAACATGAGATGAACAATATTTTAGTCACACCTAACATAAACATCATATGATTCTATTGCATGAAAGTTGTCTTAGTGAGTTAGTCCTCATTGCGAACGGAACGTAATTGTATGTTGCATCACTTTTCTACTATGGGAGTGTCTCACTATGTCACCAATAACTAAGAAAACTTCTCGTACGGTCCTACCTTGTGTGAAAATTGTTCTAATCAAGCAGTTATATGACGAAAAGCCGGTGGTTTAAACATTCATATATTCATTTGATCTTTCTGGTATAACCTGCAGGGAAATGGGATGTTTATCCAAAAGCCTAATCAATGTTTAACGTGCTTATTGATACGACACCTTCATAAAGTTTGATAAATGGTGAGCAAGGACCATCGTATTGGTTTTTCAAATGCAGTCATGAGACTCATGACTCTTGGACTGTCCTGAAGAACCCCCAACTGTGATCATCTTCTGTGGACCTACTCCGCCAAGAAATTGCTTCACTCAATCGAAGAAGCTTCTGCCTGCACTCTGCCGTAAATAGTTAACACAAAATAGTACTTCATTATATTTATCTATGTATACGAAATCAAATGCATGCACAGATACAAATTGGTGCGAATCCTTGTGGAAACAAACTCATTTGTTTCCGTTATTTATATGATCATCATGGGATGCGTAATACCTCACTTTTAATGATTGCTGTGAAAAGCATTCAACCACTATCTAAACGGCAGATCAGGCTTTGTTTGTTGGGGATGTCCAGTCCAATCCAATCCAACCCCTAACCACATCCCATGTTTTACATCCCTCGTCTTATAATAGTAAGGTGATGAGCGAAACAGAGAAAAATAAGCATAAATTTTTTTGCATGAGAGTTCTCTTAAACAATAGAAGATGAAGCTTAATATAACTATCCACATTGATATAGTGAACTATTTTCATGCAACGATGATGCCACAAAATTAATTACTATATAAAATAGTTAAAACGCAGCATAACAGTGCGTAATTGCGTAATTGACTTCAAAATTGATACAGTAATTCCGATTGGATGTCTCTCTAGATTTTCATCTAGACTAACTCATCTAGTCATCTGTCATTAGGTTATTACTGAGAGGCCCGAGGGGAGGGGATAGAGAGCATCAAAATTCACAGCCCCTAAACCCTGCTTGTTATTATTGCTCAAAGTTTCTTAAAACCAGCAACCTCGATTGGTCATCTCAGAGAATAAAGGCTCACAACTTTGGTGTTAGAAAATATTGTCGGTGATTCAGAAAGTCCAAGAGAGAGAGAGGGATGGTTATTAGCCAACTGATTCATCTGATCTAACGGAACGTAACCCAAAGAGGTTCTTGAGCTGCTTGCTTTGATGGACAAACCTTCAGTAACCAGCCCAATCCTTCTGGCTCACTTCGCCAGACGATCGGCCCATTAAATAGACATCAGTGGATCTTGTGAATTATAGGAACTTTGGAGCTTGTGTGAACCTGCTACGATAGAATGGTTTGAACAAAAACGACTGGTACTCTACTTTTTACCATTTGTACAATCCTTTGATTTGCTCTAACAAATTGCTAGAAGAAAAGCAAGTTAGAAAAAAGTGTACATAAATCATTTCTCAAACGATTATCCCGATCAAAGTTCCACATCACGATAACCTACGTTAAGAAACGACTTCTTACTCTGATTTCAAGTACGTAAACATGTATTTGCAATTTTGCATACGAAAACAGCTTAATGTTTGATAAGGAGCATATACAAAACCAAATACCATTTTACAATCGATTTGTAAATATGACACAATCTCAACATTCAATTCCATATACAAAAATTTCTTAAGTTACAAGCAAGTTGGGCTATTAGACCCAGCTGCCCTCCGCGGATCCCAACCGCATCTCAATCAGCCGAGCGTTAAACTCGCCGTCGCTGACCTTCAGCATCTCCCGCAGCGGCAGCGAAAAGCCGTGCTCCACCAGCAACCGGTGCCTCGGCTTAATCTTCCCTTCCAAACTAAACGAAAAGTACTGCGGAAACCTCTTCAGTTCCCCCACGTCCCTCTTCATCTCCTCCAGAAAAAAGTCAACTTTCGGCTTGTAATTGTTGTTAATGCTGAAAGTCAACAGCCCCGGCGACCTTATCACCATGTTCACCACCTCCTCGTAGCTCAGCCCCAAGCTCTGCAAATACTCAATCTTGGGCAAAAGGGTAAATTGCACGCTCGAAACCAGCAGCACGGTCGTCTGGCACGTGATGGAGCTCCGACCCGAAAACCCCAATTCGGTCAGGAACTTCAATGCGGGTCGCAATTGGTAGTCCAAGTGCGAGACTAGGAGCCTCGGGCACCGGATTATGGACTTCCGGATATCCGGAAAGGGGATTCGGACCTCGGTCAGGAGGAAATCGAAGATTGGATAGAGGGCAGAGTGCGGGTCCACGGTGAGAAGCTGTGGGTACATGTCGAGGATCCGACCCTGGGCGGAGCGCTCGATGCCCATGGAGGAGAGGCATCCCTCGACGGACTTGAGGGAGGAGAGGGGGCAGGAGCGGAAATCTGGGTTTTGGTGGAGGGCCTTTTGGGAATCGACGTTGAGGTGGGTTTCTAAGTAGAGGACCTTTTCGCGGAAGAGGAGGCCGGGGTCGGCGGAGGTGCTTGGGTGGTGGGAAAGTGAGGGATAATTTGGTGAATTGAGAGTCGGCCTGAGGGAGTTGGAGATTGATTTGGGGACAGGGTTAGGGTTTTTGGAGGGTTTTGGAGTTGGAATGAGAGAAGCTTGGGGAAGGAAGGTTTGAGGCTGGATATGGCGAATCATGGTGGCGGACGGGGGCTGGTAGGTATGTGTCAATGTGTGTCCGAGGAAAAGTGACGGTGGACATCCCTTTATCCCAAATTAAAACGACCTGTCGTTGGCTCCTCCCGAAACTGCACTCGTAGTCCCTTTTTTTTATATGTTTTATATGATTTCACTTTCGGACTTGTATGTCGTTTTTTTTTTTTTTTTTTTTTTTGGTTGCATTAATTTGATGCATGTAGTTTATTAAAGTTGAGCTTAATTTTCTTATAAAGCGACATTACAAGTTTAATTTATATTAGGAAGAGAAAGACTGTTTAATCTGACAAACAGTTGGTTAATAAAATGACTTAATCACTGGTATAGTTCATCACTTGTAAGTTGAGCTTAATCTTATTTTAGGAGAAACAAGACAATAATAAAAGTAATAAAAAAAGAAAAAGAAACAATGCTTATTATTTCAAGAATAATGCTAAGCACATCAAATTTGTGCACAAAATGATGTGTCACTGATCAAATTTGTACTTTAACACAAATAGAAATTTGGTTAATAATTGTAATAAAAATTTATATAGTATAGAATATGCACCTGAGCTGAGAGAAATGTCACAAGATCTTTGGATCCGATCTTACCATTTATCGGGTTCCAAAAGTAGACCTGACAATTTCTTACACGACCCATTAACATGACATATAAACGATACAAAAACAACCGGTTAATTGGGTTGTGACATCCCACATCGCCCAGGGTGTGATCCTTATACGTATATTCTCATCCCTACCTAGCACGAGGCCTTTTGAGAGCTCATTGGCTTCGGGTTCCATGGGAACTCCGCAGTTAAGCGAGAAAGAGGCTTGAGCATTCCCATGATGGGTGACCCATTGGGAAGTTGCTCGTGAGTTCCCAAAAACAAAACCGTGAGGGAATGGTAAGCCTAAAGCGGATAATATCGTGCTACGGTGGTGGAGCGGGCCCGCGAAGTGATCTGCCCTGAGCCGGGATGTGACATTTGGTATCAGAGCCCAACCCTGGCCGTGGTGTGCCGACGAGGACGTCGGGCCCCTAAGGGGGGTGGATTGTGATATCCCACATCGCCCAGGGGTGTGATCCTTATATGTATATTCCAATCCCTACCTAACACGAGGTCTTTTGAGAGCTCATTGGCTTCGGGTTCTATGGGAACTCCAAAGTTAAGCGAGAAGGGGGCTTGAGCATTCCCAGGATGGGTGACTCACTGCGAAGTTGCTCGTGAGTTCCAAAAAACAAAACCGTGATGGAATGGTAAGCCTAAAATGGACAATATCGTGCTACGGTGATGGAGCGGGCCCGGGAAGTGATCCGTCCCTGGCCGAGATGTGACAGGGTCGTTATCGGGTCACACGATAAGAACGCATTAATAACGGATCCTTAACAAGTTTACACGAAAATGACAAGCGAGTAACCTATTTCAACACATTAAGAAAAAAATTATTTTGTTGATTTTAATGTTTTAAACTACTCAAAAAAAAAACTTATTATAAAATACAATAGCCATAGTGTATATGTATATATTTTATATTAAAATATATATTATTGTTTTATTATTCTACATAAATTTAAAAAAAAAAGGTTTTATTTCTTTTTATAGTATACTATAGGCAAGGAGTGAGATTAAAAAATTATAAAACACT
Organism: Pyrus x bretschneideri; assembly: GCF_019419815.1. NCBI lineage: Eukaryota > Viridiplantae > Streptophyta > Magnoliopsida > Rosales > Rosaceae > Pyrus > Pyrus x bretschneideri. The sequence continues at coordinate 2,491,743 of NW_025999524.1, forward strand.
TTAAAAATAAAAATATCAAGTATTTCAAAAAGAGTAAATTGTAGCAATGGTCCCTCAACTTTAATCAAATTAGAGCAATGATCCCTCAACTAAAAATCCATTACCATTGATCCCTCAACTCATCAAAATGTGTAGCTATGGTCCTTTTCGTCAACTTCGTTAGAATTTTGTCAAAATAAATTATGTTCGAAGGACCATTGCTACAATTGGGATATCTCAACTCATCAAAACGTGTAGATATGGTTATTTTCGTCAACTTCATCAAAATTTTGTCAAAATGGGTTATTTTGGAAGGATCATTGCTACAATTGGGTTAAAATTGAGGGACCATTACTCAAATTGAGTTAAAGTTGAGGGATCATTTCTCTAATTAGATTAAAGTTGAGGGACCAATGATAATGCATTTTTAGTTGAAGGACCACAGCCGCACGTTTGGATGAGTTGACGGACCAATGGTAATGAATTTATAGTTGAGGGACCATTGCTTCAATTCAGTTAAAGTTAAGAGACCATTGCTACAATTTACTCTTTTAAAAGTACCAAACACATTAAAAAAAAATGTAATAATACGAAAAATGTGAAATAATATGAAAACGTTTGTGATCTCATCCTTTATGCTTTGAGGATAGTACATCGTCATTTGAATTTTTAAAACCATACAAACCCTCATGATAGTACATCGTCATTATATTAAATACAATAAATGTATTCATGTCGGTTATAACCGACAGGAATTCTTAAAAAGAATTTTGAATCCAACGGCTAGTTGGCGCCAGTTACTGTTGGATTCAAATTTTTTTTTTCTTTTTTTAGGTTTTTTGGGCCTTTTTTTTTTTTTTAAATCTATTTTTTTCCTATAAATACCTAAACCATTACTCACAAAATTTACACCATTCCTACACCGTTTCAATTCTCACATTTTCCTTCCTCTTTCAAAAATCTATCATTCAAAATTTTTAATAATTTTGAAATGGTCTCATCTGCAATTAAAGGTAAGGCTTGACCTGAAAAGAAGATGAAGCTCTTTGCAAGGCTTATAAATGGGTTTCGGGAAGTAGTGTGAAGGGGAATTGTCAAACAAATGACAGTGTTTGGACTCGTGTGTCTAAAAAATACTTAGAGTCCTATGACGGCACCACTCAAGTGAATATTCGAAACCACGAGAGTTGCTCTTCAAGATGGAAGAAACATCTTCAGCCAAGTTCGAACAAATGACATTAAGCATTGTTAGCAATCGCAAGTAGACATGAAAGCGGCGCTAATTACTACAACGAAGTAAGTGTTTTCACAATTTATTTTAAATATTTAATTATATTACATTTAATTTCATAAATTAATTTCCTTTATTTGTTTTTCTAGGTACGCCAAGCGGAGGAATTGTACATGGACAGCAGCTCGAAACCCTTTCAATTTCACAGTTGTTGGGAAATTTGTAAAGGGTGGGTGTTATTTGAAGATCCACCACAAAGAGCTCATATGCCGGTGTTCGGAACTGCATCCTCAACTGCAGATATAGATGAAGATAGATCTCCAACCATTCAACAAATAAAGGTAGAAAATCCGTCTTTGGATGAAGGTTCCATACCCAGGTCTATGGGACGAAACAATGCGCGAAGGTTGGAGGAAAAGGGTAAGGCAAATGATGATTACACTGCTCAACATGAAGTGGCGGCCTCATTGCGATTATTGGCGGAGCAAAATGCCTTTGAGGCGGAATAAAGGAAGTGCAGGCATGAAGAACGGGTCAAACAAATAGAAGAAGAGATGGATGATAAGAATATGGAAAAGAACACTTCGAATTACACTCTAATGAGTAAGGCCTATTTTGATAGAAAAAAAAAGAAGAAATTATGAGCCGACGACAGTTGTTTACCTTTGACTATACTCCTACGATGGCGGATGATGAAGATGATGTTGATTATGGATATTAAATTTAAGTTGTTGTAGTTTTTAAATTTAAGTTAATATTGTTTTCGAATTTAATTTGTAGTTTTTAAATTTAATTTGTCGTTTTTAAATTTTAGTTGTAGTTTTTAAATTTAAGTTGTTGTAGTTTTTAAATTTAAATAATAAATTATGTTTGGCCCTATGACCCTCGGTTGGAGACGGTTTTTTGTGAGAGGGCTAAAACTAGCCCTCTGGCCCTTTGACATTCGGTTGGAGATGGAGGCAAATATGGCCCTATACTGTTCATTAAAATATTAGGCTATCTCTAACCGAAGGGTCAAGAGGGTTGAAAATAGCCATAAAACCGTCTCCAACCGAGGGTTAGGCCAGACGGCTCGTGGAATCTAAGAGGGTCCCAAGGAATCTGAAAGGGCTAGAGGGCCAGACCTGCAGCCAGCCAACCAGTCTGGGGCTGGCCAAAAAAATCATTATTTATGTCGATTATAACCGACAGGAATCCTTAAGCTAAAATTCAATTGCAACGGCTAGCTGACGTTAGCTAGCCGTTGCATTTGATTTTGTTTTGTTTTGTTTTTTTTTTGTTTTGTTTTGTTTTTTTTTTTTTTACAGTTTTATTATTATTTTTATTTTACAAAATTTTTCCTATAACTTCTATTTCACAAAATTTGTTTCATTTTATTTTAAATTCTATTTTTTTTTCCTATAACTTGTACTCTATTGTTTTATGGATGAACCCTGAATCATGATTTCATGGTAATTGAAAATTATTCAATTAGTATAAGTGAGATGCTGATTTCAATTAAGTTTGAATATTGATTATTGAACTCCGAATGAATATATTCTATGATTTTTTGAAATAATAAAGGGGTTATTTTAATTAAATTCGGATATAGCCCAAAATATCAAAGACCCTGGCTGCTACCAGACCAGACCTAACAACCCACCGCGATCCGAGACCACCCCCCCCAAACCAACCATCCAACAAGCCTGACGGTACTTGCTGCTTCCATGACCGACCGTACCACAACCCATGCATGCACGAAAAAAGGAAGAAAAGTACATAAACTTTATGCCCATTTTTGTCATTTAAACAATCTCAATTGTTTTACATTAAAATCAAACACTGTAACACTTTAAGCACTTTTACAATTATATTGTTGATTACATCCCACATTGAAATTTTTGGTTTTTAAGATGTTTGGTTACTTTTTATAAAAAAGGATAAATTGCTTTTGCACATTTAAGTTTAGGTGCAATTGCAAACTCATATATTATCTCAAAACATGCAAAGTTGTACACAAACTTACATTTTGGTTGTAATGTGATACATCAGTTGACAAATCTGTTAAAATGAACATTACGATGATGTGGCAATGCAACCCCATATTTTTTTGTGTATTTTTGCTCGCGTCATCATCCTCGAGTGGTGGTACTGCTCACCATTTTATTTATCACTGTTAAATATTTTATATTTTTTTGCTAATGTGTGGCTAGAAACCTGCCGACATGGATAGAAAAACAAATTAAAAAATTGTGGGGCCCTAGGCCTTCTCCGGTCCAACCCCCCGCCAGCCGTCGACCTCCCTCCCTGATCATCCGGGTACTTTTCTGGAAAAAAACATCGTCAACTAGTAGCAAGTGAACAATTGCTTTTAAGTTTATAAAGCCGTTGTTCAATGCTAAATGTTAAAAAATTAATAATATAAAATTGATATGTGGACCGATGAGTCAAGGAGAAAAGAAAAGAGAGAAGATGGTTCTAGAAAATTAGTAGATTTGAGTTTTTTTCCATGATAAAAAATATTAAATAGAATAATTTTTTAATAATAAAATATTCAAAATTGATTAACATAGAGACGTTTTAGAGATGAAAAATTATAAAGACTAGTTAAAGAAGTTTTCAACACTGTTCACATGTTAAATTAGAAAAAAATTAACAAAATTGTTGAAGATCCTCTAATATGGTGAATTAAAATTTTCTTGATTGGATTCTGCAAAAAAAAAACAAATCTAATGATAAAACAAACGTTATTTTTCAGGGAGGAAATTGTTGTTTGCATTAAAAAAAAAAAAATCTCATTTTGCACTCTTTTTAAGTGTATTTTTTTTAAAATATAAAAAGTTTAAAATAAAAGAAGAATTTTGAAGTGCTAATAATAATTTTTTTTTTCTTATCTTGGCCAAATTTTATATCGATGCTGGCAAAATTTGAGTGAACAAAAATAATTTGGACTTTATTTACAAATATTCACCTTCAATCTGACGAGTATTACAATTAATTTCATTGAATTGTATAATCATACGTAGATAACTGCATAATTAAACGATTTCCCACCATTTAGTTGTTTTTCAAAAGGAGGTGGATTGTCTACCCTCCCATTTCTATACTCTCCTCATGTCCTCCTGTTTGTGTAGTCACAGTTAAGCCACGTTAACATTTTATATTCCTATTACTTTTTGTTTTATTATTTTTATAAAAAATTAATATAAAATGTTAACGTCGCTTAACCGTGATCACACATCACATCACAGAAAGGTATAGAGAGAGTTTGGAAATAAGAGGGCAGATAATCCATCTCCTTTTCAAAATGGCCATAAAGACATTATCTTCTGTATCAAAATGTGAGGGAAGGCAAGGGCAAAAAAGTCATTGCACAAAATTTAAGTTCCAAAACCCACTGACTGACGACGACCCGGAAAAACATGTTGGAAAAACAGAAACCTGCGTGCGATCAGAGGACAGAGAGTCGGAGGAGGAAGGAGGAGGGCGATGGAGACACAAAATTAAAAGAAATTGCTTTTGGTTGGTTGGTTGTTTTGGGAATTTCCGACGTTTCCGATTCTCCCGCTAATTTCGTTTACCCGAATTTTCCGGTCACCCGGTCGTGTTATGCAAAGCTATATGTAAGCTCACACACACCCTTCTCTTTTTCTCTCTCCGTCTCTCTCTCTCTGCCTTTTGAATCTCCTCCCTGTTGGCTCTCTCTCTCTCTCTCTCTCTCTCTCTCCCCCCCCCCCTCTGTGTTCCGACATTTTCCGACGTTTGGATTATATTTTTCTAAAAACTCCCCTGTTTCATTTCCTCTTCAGGGTGAGTTTCCATTTTTTGTGTTTTTCTAGATATCCCTTTTGCCTTTTACTATTTATGCCTTATTTTTCTCAAATATCTTCCACAAGTCTCTGATTCTCGGAAAAGGTATTGTCTTTCGATTTTTAGCTCCAATTCTCAATTGGGATTTTGTTGAATCTTGGTTTTCTTATCTGGGCTTAATGCAATTTTAATCACCCCTGATTATGTAAGATTTAATTTGGTGATTGGCGTTGATAAATTTGCAAACTTTCGGTAGCATGTTCATATCCTGCTAATATTTGTTTAGATTTTTAAATTGGTTGCTGAATTATGTGAGTTAGGACATTGAATTATGTGTGGTTGGATATATTGTGATGAAGAAATGATTGGTTTTTGTGTTTGGGGTAGGCTTTTCGATATTTTGGACTGTCAAAGAAGGGGAGTTTAAGCGTAAGATTCGCGGTCGAAAGTGCAGGATGGGAAGGGTAAAGCTAAAGATTAAGAGGTTGGAGAATACAAATGGGCGTCAAGCAACATATGCTAAAAGGAAGAACGGCATCATGAAAAAGGCTAATGAATTATCTATACTTTGCGACATTGACATTGTCCTTCTCATGTTTTCGCCGACTGGAAAACCTTCTTTGTGCAGTGGCAAACGCAGGTATGTATCTACAACTGTACATTCATTCTAATATAGTAACAAATTAAAGAATTTATAGCCTGTTTAGAGGATAGTATGTAAAGACGCGCACAAGGTTTTTGTATTTGCGTTTGAAAACTATGCAGGTTTATCAGATTAAGCTTTTTAGTTAATTGAAGCAGTTGATTTGGGGGGATATGTTTCATGTGTAAGGCACCTGTGTGCATCCGTCTGTAAGAATATAACATTTCGCTGGGAATCAATCACCATTGTCATCAGTAACTCGGCCTTTTCTTTTATCTTGTTGAGTTTAGTAGCATCGAAGAGGTTATAGCAAAGTTTGCTCAACTTACTCCACAGGAAAGAGCTAAAAGGTAATTTCTTCGCTCAAAGAAACAATCATGTATCTGAATTTAAGTTTCAAAGTATCCTATCTAAATTTAATTTCTTTGGATTCTAACAGGAAATTGGAAAGCCTCGAAGTGAGTCCCCTTTGATAACCTTGTATTTATTTATTAATGATGTTATTGTTCTCTATTTTTTTCTTTTCGGATATAACCTAGATACTACTACTGCTGTCTCTTACTTAATTTTCTGTTTTCTTGTTGAAAGTGTAGGCACTGAAGAAAACATTCAAGAAGTTGGATCATGATGTTAATATACAAGAATTTTTGGGTACAAGGTACACAAGCTAACACGGGGTTAAAATTTTGTCAGAAATCATGGAATTACAATTAATATGTTTTCTTTTCTTTTTGTTTCAGTTCTCAAACGATTGAGGTAAGAATGCAAACCCATATTTCCAGTGTGATATTTCACCATTCGAGTCTCTTGGTCTTAACTTTTCATTGTTGCATGCTTTTTATATTCCTCTCTCTCTCTCTCTCTCTCTCTCTCTCTCTCTTTTCGACAGGACCTGAGTAACCAGTCTAGCTTATTGCAAACCCAACTTTCCGAAATAAAAAAGAGACTAAGGTGAATACCTGAAAATTTGGGCTGGAGAGCCATATTTTACGTTTCATTAATTTATGTTCCAGTGAAATTTTACTATGGTCTATGCCCCCTTAAACAAATGCTTTACCAATCTTGAATTCTGCAGCTGCTGGACTAGCCCTGATAAGATCAACAGTGTAGAACAGTTGGGGCAAATGGAAGATTCACTTAGAGAATCGCTTAACCAGATTCGAACACATAAGGTATCCTCTGCATCCAAGTGTAGGTTAAATAGGTTTCATATGAAGAAATTTAGTGTATATACCCGCCCGATGTTAGAATTCTTGCGCTTGACAGGGTCGAAACTATGAAGTGTTCTCATTGTCTGGTTCAAAATTTTTAAATTTTTTAAAATTATCTGATTATTGTAATTGGCCTAGCTCTCCAATATTATATGCTACTGAAATGTTACCACTGATAATTGGAAGTTGTGGAAACGATGTACTGCCTTAGACTGTAGCAATTTAGAATTTGATTACTTATTAATTTGGGAATGTATGTGAATAGTAGTGAGTATGACATCATTGGAGTTTTAGCAAGAAAGCGTTGACAATTACATACAAATGAGGAGTGTATAATTTTCTGAGTATCCTTTCTCTGTAGTTTTCAAGTGACCTTGTGCTACCTTTAGTTCTGATGCTACTGCACCTCTTGATACTATGCAATCTAATTTTCCATTGGCAGGAAAATTTACAAAAGCAGCAAATTATGTCGTTAGAATGCACTAGTCAGGTAAAGCATTGCTTCTTTTCTGTCACAAGAAACCTTGTTAAGGTGTTATTTACTTACTGATATTGGCAAACATAATATCTTTATGGTTCTCATTTTGCAGTTCCAAAATGGGTTACATGTACCCTTCAGCATGAATGCTGAGCAACAGTTCCAACCTTTGTCATGGATTCCGACTAATGACAGCCGACATATGGTTTTACCTGAGGACACGAGCTTGCTTCCGCATAGGTGGGTGATTGTTCGGAAGTACATACTAGCTCTCCTAGGAATTTTTGTTGTGTAAGATGAAAATATAGTTGAAAAGAAAAGCAACATGTTCTATGATGAGATGAAGTTCATTATAACATAGAACATTAAATGGCTCCTTCATCTATTTCTTTGTTAATTAAAAAAACTGTGAAATTCATCTAATGGTGGATTACTTTATCTTGTAAGTGTTACTCACTGGAAGAATCTCCTTTCATAGGGACATGGAATGCTCAGCAAGTTCCTCCTTTGGGAGTTATTCTGGTTACCTTGGCACAGGAAAAAGTCCAGAGATTTCAACTTCTGAACAAGAAAACGGTATTCTTAATGACTTGAGCAGAACCGCACCACTGAGGCTACAGCTGGGTGGGCAATTTCCCTATCTGCCGTACAATCTTAATATGATGACTGATACGAAATTCCAACCACCGGCAGAAATGAGTCCTCAAGAAAATCCTGTTGAGTATCATGTTAATGGAAGCTTTGAAGCTCCTAGACCTGAGTTTTACCCTACTCAGCATAGTTGGGCTTCTACATCTGGTCCTTGTGCGGTTACCATGTTTGACGAGCATTTATATTCCCAGGTCAGTTTTTCTTCCCACATCTTCTCAATTAATTTTGGGGTGTGCTATCCACACACCCTAAATTACTTCTCACACACCCCTTGTTAATTTCTGTTCGTTGATCTTCTTCAATTCATCCGATCCGACGACCAAAAATTAGAAGGGTGTGTGAGAAGTAAAATGGGGTGTGTGAATATCACACCCCTTAATTTTTCTTGCTTGTTACTAGCATGGCTTCCTTTGCTGTATATGGCTGAAGTAGCAAATTACCTCGCATGGAAACTAGACTTTGCATTTTATAATATTGCTTTCTCTATGTATATTATACTGTAATGTGATTGTCCATTCGGCTAAAATGTAATTCAATTTATTTTTCTTTGCTGATAAACTGCAAAGTCAATTGTTTTCCTCCCTGTTGTGTGACCTGGCATATTCTACCTTAGAAAGCATTTCTGTATTCCGTTGACAAACTGAAGTACATTCGGTGGTTTACTTCTCTGTAGTGCAAATTTGCAATATTTTGTCATACTAATTCAAAGGTTTGCTTCTCTGTATTGTATTGAAACCATCTCTTTTGCTTGATGCAGCAGACAAACTGAAGTCCATGGGTGATTTTGTCGTTCATCCACCGATGGGGAGTTGCTGGAGAAATCTGCTCGAATGCTTGAAAAACCTATTCATTCATCAAGGTTTTTGTGGTCATTATATATTTTTTTGTCGTGGTAAAATAGAAGGCAACCACCGAGTGTACAGCGCAGGTTCAACGCATAAACGGCCCTGTCATAGTCATTAGTACCCTTGCGTGAAGGAACGACGGTGCTGATGCCCGAAGAATGAAGCACCAAACCTCCAACGAGAGATCAATTATACGTTCATTATATATAGAAATATAGGTGTTCTGTTGAGTGTTTTTTTTGCTCCCTCCTCACCCCCATGTCTTGGCTGTCAAGTTTTCTAGTGGCAGTTTAGGACATTGCCTTCCCTTGCTTCCCCTCTCAGTAATCTGAGCTGTAAATAAAAGTACATATAACAATATACAAAAAACATAACATATTGGAAAAAAAATTTACAATTCCATTTTTGTGTGTGTAAATTAATGTCCACTATTTCTTGTTGCTGTCTTAGACACTGGAAAACATCAGTTGGAACCACAAGGCAACTATCTGCAGAATAAGGTCCTACACGTGCAAAAGGCCATGCTGAATCTTCTCTTCTTCGTTCGTGCCAATTTTACAGACGTCCCTGGAGGGACATGGTTTCGGTTTACACTTTTTAAAGCGTGAAAATTATAAACTAGAAATTGAAATCTAGAATCCAAAAATACATATTGACCGCTATCATTGCATGTGGGTCTCATGTATATTAGTAAGTACGGGAATGTTTTATTGATATAAAAGTATACGTGTTCTATTCAATACACATGAACCGCTACAATTCCATGTTGCTGTCTGTCGAGTGTCGATACACACTGCAAAACATTTAACTGGAACCACACAAAAAAAAGTTTGCTTTATGTGGAGTTTCCTGCGTAGGTTTTCTCTGTGGTAAGTCTTTTGTTGCTAGCTGGTATGAATCTTTCAGGCAATCTATTTTGAAAGGGACATGGAAAGCAAGGGGACAATGGACGAGACATCGAAATTTTAAGATGAAATCTTTACGGAAGATTTTTTACTCCAATTCATGTAACGTTGTACAACACCAACCAAATATTCAGTCCCACCACTCAAAATTTCTGGTCACAGATTTATTATATTTGCCTTGTGAAAATAGCTAGATTTCCGGTGGTTAATCTCATGTCTTGTGAAATAACTTTGGTTTACTGTTTCTTGCTTTGGGGGGCTGTAATGTAAAGGACGGAAGAAAATATCTCAGTAGGGCAGCCTGACCGCATGATTGATCAGGTCACACTCACAACGGAACATGCCCTCTTACGTTAGGGTACCATCTGCCTCACGTAGTTACAAATTCTCAGTGAATGATAATCCTACTCCCTGTGAGTGGCTAACCAGCTAGCGAGCTACGTAATCATGCTTTCCTACTAGATTTCCTCTCTAAATATCATGAAGTTATGTCTAATGTAGGCCCTTTTGGTATAGGCTGTTTGGTTGGGTTAGATTCACTATTTGCTACCCGTGTTGATTATGGATAGCAGGCCCGTACCCATAGATTCATGGTTTTTCTCACATTTCCATAGTTTGAATTGAGTGCTACGAGTACGAGCACACAACTCTAATTAAATGGTGTAACTCATATTTTTATGCACAAAAAAATTGGGGCTCTTAATTTGTGTGAAACAAAAATCAGAATTTTTGTTTGTGTGAAGTGCGTCAGCGGGAAGAGTTAATAAAGACGTTCAAATTCAAGTTTTAGTTGTTTGAATTGATTAATCTTTACGCTCCGAACAGTCAAGATTGGATCTCTGTCCGAATTATTAAATTGAAACAAGCACAAATTAGATAAAAAATAATTGATTGTTTGTTTGTTAAAGGAGAAATAAAAGAGAAGCAAGGAATAATAAATTAGCAAATCCATTACTTAGTAGAAAATGGAAAATTTACATTTAGTCTTCAATATTCAAATATAACAACCAAGGACAATACTGAATTACAGATCAGCCTCGGCTGATTTACAACAATGCCCCTCCAAAGCAAGCCAGAATGCGAATGGCGGGTGGTCAAAGTCCACAACCTCTGCCAACTTCCGCTTTTACAATTACCGCAGAAGTAAAAAAAAAACAATACCCAAGGAGTTAGGGTTTCCAAAGATGGTAGGGTACCCTACACCTAAAACACATATTAACTTAAAAATTAAAATTTGATGAGAGAGAGCCCTTTTAAAATAAGCCCTACTCACTTTTGACCGCAGAGGCCAACGACCTTGACTCAACGACTCAGAATACTAACTAATATCTTAGTATACTTAAGAGTCATACTAATCTTAATTAAGATTTAATACTCAGTATATATATTTAATGACCTAGGAAGTGGGTAAGGACTAAGGATAGAGGGTAAATTAGATGGCGGGGTGGGGGTGACCTAGCGGAATTGGGCACCACTGTAGGTCTGCCCAAAGGACCACCCGGCTGGGGCAGCATTGTACGACACAACAGTACGGCCGTCGCTGGTTGTGACCTTGAAAGAGAGGGCTTGGCCGTTGAGGTAGCTGTTGGATTGCCAGTTTTGCCCCCAGTTTCTGGACATTGCTTGCCAGCCGGTTCTGGACCCCTTGATGGAAACAGAGTGCACATCACCGGCACCACCAACGTTTGTGATGAGGACCAGGTTGAAGTAGGAGTGACCGTTGATTGTGAATCTGATGCCTCCCCTTCTCCTGCAGGGTACCCTACAAACCCCCAACAAAATAAAATTAGAAAAGTATTCCAAACTTCTGTGACTCATTAAGGGGTAAAAAAAAACCATCCATATGCATTCTCCAAACAAAATTTTCGTTGTGAAATTCCTTTAATGCCCTTTCATTTTAAAAGTCTGGATTTTGTTAAAACCCAAAAAAATAACCCACAACAAAATTAGTGATTTTTTGGGATAAAGTTTGGATCTTTAACTATGAAACTTGAAATTTCAGTAGGTTTTACCTTCTGTAGGACACTGGCACAACTCCAGCTTTGTATTGGGCAATGTGCTGGAAGATAGGCTGAGAGAGGTCGAAATGGTGCTGGGGAGGGTTGCACCAGCCGCCGGCATTGTTGGGGAGGGCGTTGTTTGGCGGGCAGAAATTGGTGGCGGTGACCACAATGGAGCCTGGCAGGCACCACTTGGGGTCGTTCACACACCTAATCTCGTAGCAAGATCCGCACCCCAGCCCATTGTTGAACAGAGCAGTGCTCAGGGCCGCCGTGTTGGTTCCGTACCCCTGGCTGTAGAGGTTGCCGTACCCACAAGCTCCGCCTTCAGAAACAAAATCCCAAAAATTCACATAGGTCAGAGAGAGTGCTTAAAATTGATAACAGGAAGTAAAAATGGAATCTTTTTTAGTTTTGGTGCATACCCATTGTGCCAGAAGCGTCACCGCCGCCGTAGAAAGTGGCGCGAGCGTTAACCCACCCTCCGCCGTAAGCATGCGCAGAGGCCACCAACATTGCAAGAATACCCACCAAGAAAAACCCAGATGGAAAAGTCATTTTCCTGCACACATAAGTAAAACCATTCAGCATTTTATGTAACAATGCATCATTTTGTTTGTTATTTCTAACTAAAAAGGGAAATGAGAGAGAGAGAGAGAGAGAGAGAGAGAGAGAGAGAGGGACAAGATTATTACATTTGGATTGGAAACGAATGAGATTTGGCAAAAACAGGGGAGAGGAGATGAGAGGAGGCAGATGAGTGAGGAATGTAGGAGGGGGTTTGGGGGGATTATATAGAACTTTGGGGGTAAGGGGTAGGTTTGTTTAGCCACCATGACCAGTGGGTCACTGACAGACTTTTAAAAAAAAGTATTGATTTTCTGTTAAGTGTTTGGGAGGGGACCATAAACTGCTAGGGGGCTAACTGGTTTTGAAATAGTTAAAAACACGACCTTTTGAGGTGGAAGGGCAGTTTTGAAGGACAAAGCGTGTGGTTTTGTGGGGGAAATTTCCCAAATGCAAATGAGAGATGGCCCTTTTTTTGGGGTTTGACAGATGATGATTCTATAGAATGCATATCCTCGCATGCAAGCATTGCCCATTTGCCGCAAATACCCCTTTCCCTCCTTTATGCTTCTCTCTGCTTTTACTTTTCCTCTTTTTTTCATTATTTAGATTATTATTATTCTTTTGTCTAAACGATTTTTAAACTAATTTAGTTTCTGAAAATTGAGATTCGAACTTAGGTAGAAATGTGCTAGCAAACCGCCCTATGCCAACAAGTATAATTCACACCTAGCTTAATCTGTTACGGGAGAGGAAAAGAGATTCAAACTCAAGCGCAAGAGAGCGAACTGACTGTTATTGATCGATTAAAAATGAAACAATATAGATTTATTAAGATATATTAATTCACTCCGAAAAGCCCTTACTCACCACAACAACCATTTTAAAACAGCTCAAAGAGTTTTGGTGAACTGGGTTTTCTTGCTGCGGACAGAATCGCCCTTACCTAACAGAAAGCTTCCAGCTTTCTTTAGATTATTGCATAACTGAATGTGCATGAATAAAAATTTGCAGGGCTGATTTTATTTCTGCACCACAAGCACAACCCTGCTGTCCCACCCACGAGAGAGAGAGAGAGAGAGAGAGAGAGAGAGAGAGAGAGAAATGTGTTGTGTCTGTGTCCCTCTTGTTTCTCTGCAATGGCACACATTGAGACACACGTCTCACACAGTTAGAGAAGCTTTTAATTACACAGCCGTTTATTAGGACTTGGAGAAGGAAAGGAGGAATTCAATTCCCAAATCTTTTCTGGTAAACGAATTGAATGAGCATTTTTGACCCATGAATCCATGAGAATTTCATCCTTCATTAAATGGCATTTCTTTTCTGTAACAATTATAAAAAAAAATCATGAGCAATTTACATGAAACAAATTCATTATTATCGAGATGTTTTGATATAATAAATGTGACGATACGTAACCGAGGACTTGTTATATATAATTTTTATTGTAGTTATATATTAAATTACTGTAATCTTCCTTTCGTTTTCATGTGAATAGGTTGGGTTACAACAGAGGATGATTCTGTCAAATCATAACAGGAAGAAAATCTGGAAAAAAACAAAGCAAAAGGTCCACGTACACATGCAGAAGCACATGGGTGATGACATTTTTAGCTGCTTACGTGTCTTCTAGTTGAACAAGACCTCCATCTAATTAAATTAATTCCCAACTTTTTATTTATTTATTTTCTTTACTTGCTTCCACTTCAAGACTGCTACTTTCCTTTGCCTCTCAAATGTGATTAACAAATCATACGAATATCATTAGACAAAAGAATTACAAAATAAAAATGTTAATCGCAACTAAGTGAACAAAAATGTGCAGCCATTGGTGAACCCATGGATGGAGGCCGCATATGCCTATTAGGGCAGCTGTTCCCACTCAATTCTTTTTATCTTGAAAAATGTACTAATTAAAACTACAAATTACTTATATATACTCATAAATGAAGTCTCATTCCAAACACAACACAACATGCGCTCTCACGTCCTATACTTTTCTTATCCTTACACCCTTCCGAGCCATGTAAAATTTTCATTAGCTAATGGTTTACAACTTTACCGTTCTAAACACCAGTTACCCAAAATCATGTTGTTGGACAATAATTTAATATATTGTATCAAAATTTTAATTTAATCTCATGGCTCCGTCCAGGATGCATCGTTACGGTGGACGCAAGTATTCTTTTAGGTTGCTTTTTCAATACAACAATATTTAACTCGAAATAGGGTGTGTGGGTAAGCAACAATATGATCTAACCATAACTAGATATTGATAATCGTCATCTAATATGAATTAAATTTGAGACCTTACACAAGTAAAAGTGAATACTATAATTGGTAACGCCAATGCCTTAATTTAAAAAGAAAAACACACATGGTGGTTGTTGTTTGACTTATGAAATTAACACAAGTGACAAACCTGTGAGCGGCTTCTAACTATGGGTCTGTTATCTTGCTCCAACATTTTCCTCTGATATTTAATTAATGGTGGTTGCTAATCACATAATCTAAACACAAGATCTTAAATCTTGATTATTATTAATAAGATAAGATTTGCATGGAATACGACAACGTCTCGAGTACAGCTTGGTTGGCGAAATATTAAGAAGACCATGATTCTCGGCATTAGTGTTTTAATCATCTTAACTAGTGTCCAAATTACGGAGTAGAAAATTGAGGTCTTGTACGTAATTCATGGTAGCAGCAGTAACCATGCTCATTGACTTCAAAAGTTTTATTTTTTACACGCTATTTCTCATATTGTACGGCTTCATTATCATGTGTACCGTTCACAAAAACAAAAGAAAATTGGCAATTTGAGGCAAGTTTAATCGTAATTGAGATGAGTTTTAATGGAGGATGTTTCGAGTTTGATTCGCACGGATGAGAACATGCAAAGTTCAGTTGTTTGACATATATGCATTAGGTGTGTCAATGATAGTATTCCCACGTCGGTGAGGGATCAAAAAATACAAGTGCTTATAAGAGGTTGAACTACTTTTCATATTACCATTGGTTTTCTAATGAAACCTCAACTTCTTTATGGTATCAGAACAGGTTGGCTCACGTGAGAAGCTCAACGGTCACATGGGTTCCACGATACGCCGTTTGTATTGTCCACGTGTTAGGCTTGAAAATTCACCATACGTGAGAGAGGTGTGTAAGAATGTGAGGACAAAGTGCCACATCGATGAGGAACCAAATCATGCAAGGCTTTATAAGAGGTTGGACTACTTATAACATTGCGAATTAATTTATGGTGGAACCTTGCGACTAACTTTTAATTTAATCTTTTTTATTACGCGTATTAAAATATAATATTTGATTTTTTTTTTCCACAGACTAAAATATAGGACAATCTATATTAAATTTTAAGGTTGAAAATTTAAATACAGAACACCAGATAAAATGCAAATCCTTTTAATCAACTGAATTATACGCATTGAAGAACAATTTAGAATATAGATTATCGTGTTTGATTGCGGTAAAAGTAACATTCTTGGCACAGGCTAACTTACTTTAACTACGTGGATTTTTCAAGATACGTGCCGATTGTCTGGTGAAAGAGACTCATTGAGGCCTTTAACGGCGCCAAATTGCAGCTGCTGCACATGCAATTGTTTGGCTTATTGTCCTTTTTTCAAAACCCATTTGGCTTCTCTCCGATTCTCCTTTTTAATTTTTTGTTTTCTCATAGATTTTTCCACTCAGAACCATTAAATTATAAAACCCAGATGAAAATAACACAACATTGAAACAGACAACGCATTTCAAAATCGAATCTGATATGCAAAAATTGCACTGCAATTTGTCTAAAATTTGAGACACTTTCGTAGATATCAAAACATCCAGTTGTAATATTTGATTTAACGATTTAATTTAAAAATGAACGACATAACTGACATGTATTGCTTAGACTGCATCTAGGATCTTCAAAATTACACTACAAAATCCTTTATCAGATTTACTATATCTGAAAATTGAAAGTTCAACGGCCAATAACCAACTTGTCGTTGAGATATGTCCAAATGAAATAGTCCCTCAGTCCAAGTTGCTTTTTCAACTGTGCCCTTTTGTGTAAGATTCCATCTGGACCGTCCATAGTCCCAAGTATTTCTGACCACTATCAAAAGGTAATGGCGTTCTACATTTTGTAACCTTTTCTGTTTTCTCACACCTTTCACTGTTTCGAAGGGGTTCACCGCCTTCTGTGGCCCCTCCTGTCTAAGTTCGGGATTTGATACTCTGCACCCAGCAAGGCTGCAACCACAAGTCAAATACATCGACGCAAATTCGTTAGGTGTTATGCCCGTACTTCGGATGTCTTGATTGTTAAATCTTAATGTTCGTGATGAAACCATCCATCATACATGATCGTCTGAACAATGTCGAAACATTAGATGGGCAATATTAAGCCCGAGTTTTTGTTAATTACTCAATTATCTACAATCTAAACTGTTAGAAAACTACAAACATATAACAAGTAAACCTTTTGTAAGTTCATATTGAACAAATTTTGGATTCATAAATCATTACAGTACACACGAATAATATGACATGCGAACGTTATCTTTATAGTTGATTAGTAAAACTTTGTTGCTATGACAGTTTTAGACTGAAGATAGTAGAGAGGATGTCATTTTGCAGTATGTAAAAATCTGCATGTCCTGATAAGTTGTAGCTATTCTTCGTCTTACCAATGATTTTATACCTTTACGATAAAACTTCAACTTTCTGTGCAGAACACCTAATCTTTACTTGCATGGTAGTGTTTTCTCCTGGAACAGTATAAGAATCTGTTAAAGGGGAATTAAAGATTTGATTAGATTGCAGCAAGTGCTAATTATATACCCCGTGAGGATGACTGTAATTAGCAACTCCTCCTAATTAATCTCTATATTGATGTCTTGTCTCACCTCTTTTGTTGTGCTTGTTAAAAGTGATCATCACATGCTAATCATATGGAGCAATCTCCAGCACAAAGATATGATCAATCAATAACTAATCACCACCAACATATGGTCGTCCAGCAATCAAACAAAAAAACAAAAACAAAAAACTGTTTCCCGCAATAGAATTCCTCCAGTTGGAATGAACAAAAATTTAAAAATTAAAAAAAAAATAAAGAACGGTGGAGAAGTTGTAATTTTGAAGATATTTTTCAGTGTGAGAACACGACAAATATACGCCATATGTTTTGAATGTTGTTCTCTTATTACAAGCAGAATATTGTTCTCTTATTACATTAATTTCTCTAGAATCAGAAGCAGAAGCAGAAGGTGGCAGGCACGAATTAGGGAATGTGAGGAGGAGAGCAAGCCCGTGAATCGAAGATATATATCTTTGCGGCAGATTGGCTTTTCTCAGAACTGCTTTTCTTGTTTGCTCTTTTCTTTTATGTTTTAAGCTGCCTTACAGTTATAGGTTAACCAACCCAACTACTTCTAGGATTCTGTCTTCCATAGCACTGCGCCAGTAAAAGCACTTCCCAACTACCCAATGGAGATTTGGTGAAGTGCTTTCAAAGTTTAGGGTTGATGGGGAAAAAGTTTGAGTGTTTCTTCATTCCATAACGGGAAGAAGAGTAAAAATGATTGTCCTTCTAGTTTTGTAATTTGAGGAATGTAAATTACGCAACCAAAATAAGTTTCAAAATTTTGAACCCTGATTAACCAATGATTGTGTTTTGTATGTTATATCTGAAACTACTTTAAACTTTTTTATTTGTAACAACTAAAATACAACTTGTGTATCACATTATTTTTTGGTGTTATTATTGAAAGAAACGTTGATGTCCAGTGATATTGCAGAAAGAAGAAAATGTTACCGACACTAATTATGTTTAAGATTTGCATAGATCCTCTCGTTACAACCTTTAATGATGGATTACTTGACTTTTTCATTAGAATAAACCATAAAAGGTTATGGATACCCATTTGTGAATACCGTATCTTGATGGAATAAATTCGACGATTGGAACTATTCAAATATTCATTTGAAGATTACTCCTAAAAAAATCCTGTGAATTGAAGATTGTTTAATCATCTAAACGAATAAAATAAACTGATAGTTCATCATAAATATGTTACTTAGTAGCTACACCGTCGATTTGTTCTAAGCATTTGAATGACGTGATCTATCTCCTATTGAAATGAATTTTTTGTAGGAGTAACTTTCAGATGAAAGTTAAGAAATTAAACTATTCCAATTATAAAATTTATACTGTCAAGATACGTTTTTCACAAGGACGAAATGAGCTCATCCCCTAGGAGAGGAATGCAAGTTACATATGCAAAAGTTTGTATTGGATCTTGATTTGAATTTTAAATTAGTGTAAGACAGGTTCGGAGTCAAACGACTACACATTATTCCCCTTTGGGTCATGCATGTCCCATAGTTCAAATATGCATGGAAATCTATTGGATACTTTTATGTTACGTGACCCCTCACTATCACAAATTCACAATGGTCATTTCTAAGTACTACGTTATGTAAGATTATGAGTATGAAATATATACAAGAACTAGTTATAGTGTTTGAGATTGATATGGAAAAGTCTTGGTTAAAACTGTTTAGGTTATCCTTATTGTTTTAGGATAACAGAGTTGAGAGAAGTTCCAATTGGTTTTGGAAAAGAACTTAGTGTTGGAACTTCATGAGGTCTCGTAATTCTTTATGGTTTGTATGAGCTTGAATCTCAGTCCAATTTTGATAGGGAATGGACAGAGGAGCACTATATATTTATGGTTGAAACCACTGCTCTAGCGATACCAGTTTATGTTGTTCTAAGTCCTATTGATTAGAGAAGCCATTGTGATCATAAAAGAGGAGAAGGTTTCGAACACAGAGGCTGCAATGGCTTCTTCATCAGGATCGAACAATGCATGTATGTTCTAAAAGCTTTTGGTTCTTAAGTCTGTTAAATGCAAAATTTAGACTAGGTATGATTCAATTGGATGAATTCTTGTTTCTTGGATAAGTTGTTGCGATTTTATTCTTACACGTCATACATATATTGTACCCGTGAAGAAAAACTTTGTAATGAATATTATTAGATTTCAATAAGCAATTTACATTCTGAATGTTTGGTTTAGATTAGATTCCAGCTTATCGAACCTAATATTTAAGTTATCCAGCTACCAACTTCTTGTCACGTAATCTTTTTGTTGAAAAATTGGTTTGAAGTATAGAATCTTGGGTTAATAGCATTTAAAACTATCATTTTCGAGTCCATTTGTTTCTACAAAACATGAGTCATTTTGCACAAACATGACCTAAATCGATGTGATGGTTAACCACACATTAGTTCCATTTTTCAGCGTTGGAATATTTACTCAACCGGCCTCCTTTGGTTTTAGATCACACTGCTAGCTAGAACTAACTCTGATGAACTCGTCCAAAATGGGTCTAAGTCGAGCACTTGTTTAAGATCATAAAAACCGTATAGCCATGTCAAAGGTTCCATGACATAAACCATGAACTTGCATTCAGAACTTTACAGAGAGAAACCCTAAGCAACTGACATATACAATACGCAAATTAATCCGATCATAAATATGATTAGTTGTTTTTGTTTGTGGTTAGTTGTGAGAAGCAATTGTCTTACTTAGGGTTAAGTATGGCCCATCACCTTCTCGACACTATCAAACCAAAAATCCACTCTCAATCGTTCCGGAAGAATTTTTGCGTATCCTGGACTTATGGGCAAAAAACGTCTTTATTGCAATATGTACTACTGAATCAGTTGTTTTATTTTTTTGTACCAACAGTTAAGATATGTTTTACCCTAGCTACTTGCTGCACAAAAAACTAAATCACAAGCTTCCTTGGTTAACGTAATAATCATATGATTAACAATTTTGTATAGAAATTTCATTTTCTTGGTATTCTTATATTGTGATGCTCTCTCTCGTTCCTTAATTAATATATGTGTCAATTCATAATTTGCAGGTAATGAAACATATATAGCTCCATAAGTGTAAGAAGTTAAATAGTATTTGTTGTAAAATGGATAGCAAATGAGGAGAAAATATATTTTTGTAGATTTCATTCGAAGCAATATAACATACATCTTTCCCCCATCGCACGCAAGCAACAACGAGGGGGTTCCATCACGTGTGTACGTAGAGTCACACTTGCATTCACCGACGCACGTGCTTGTACTTCTAGTTCTACGTCCCCTGCAATTGCACGTGCCCAACTGGTCAACTTTAAACTTTCAGGACCCACTGAAGGTTTTGGGCTGAGGCACATGCACCTAAGCTTTTTTTTTTTTTTTTTTTTGTTAAGAGATTAATCACAACTCAACACGTGTAAACACTAGAATAAAATTTTTAGGGTCTCACATCAATGGTAGACAAAAATATAGAACTCTTCTCTACTATAAAAAGAGATCATTCTTCCACAATTAATCTTATTCTGATCTAAGATTCACTAATTCATTATTAGAACTCACTAATGATGATTATGCTAAAATCTTTGTATCATGTAAACTCTACATTATTAATGAAAACTCATCTATCCTCGTGGACTTAGCTCGAGCTAGTGTGAATCACGTAAACCTTGTATTTGTTTCCCCATCTCTTATTTCTTTGCATATTATCTTCACTTGGTGACCAAACAATAATTTAATATCGAACTTGTTATTTAGAAGAGTTAAATTTAAGATCTATCACTTAAAAATAGATAAAAATACAACCAAAGTATAGTGTTAATGACGATATATGTATAGTTTGATGGTTCAAGTTGGAGTACAATATTCAACCATTACTTTAACTATCAATTAAAAAAAATTGCTTGGACGTTTGAATTTCATATTTTTGAAACGTTTGGAACAAGTTTTCTGTCTAGGTGTGGAGAAGGGAACATATCCACATGCAATTAATAAGAATTTCTTTTTAAATAAAAGAAAAAAGCTTGGAGTTTTACCATTCGTGAATTGCTTTCTAATTGGTCAATGTCTTGCAATGGATTAAGCCCATATTATGATGGATATAGATTAACCCTGAGGTTCCCTATCTCGCAGTAATGGCTGCTAAATTAGGAGGGACTCTATCACCACCACCAGTAGCTGGCAAAATGGTCCGACAACTTGAAATACTGAGTAAGAAATTTAGGAGGGCACATGGATGCAATATCTGTCATAGCATCACGCGTGGAAGGCCTCACTTGGAACGGAAAGTAAAAAGGAAAAAAGGCTAACTAAAGTACGAGATTTTCTAATATGGAGTTGCATATTTAATTCTTCATTTATTTGGTGCATGTCATGCATATAATGATCATAGAGTTTTCAATTCGAATAATTGGGTTGCTAAACATGACAAAATAAAATGGTAAAAAAAATGCTAATTTGCATAAATTGCATTGCCCTATTAAGTTTTATCTATTGTGACATCCCACACCGCCCAGGGGACTGATCCTTAAATGTATATTCCCATCCTACCTAGCACGAGGCCTTTTGGGAGCTCACTGGCTTCGGGTTCCGTAGGAACTCCAAAGTTAAGCGAGAAGAGGGCTAGAGCACTCCCAGGATGGGTGACCTTCTAGGAAGTTGCTCGTGAGTTCCCAAAAACAAAACCGTGAGGGAATAGTAAGCCTAAAGCGGACAATATCGTGCTACGGTAGTGGAGCGGGCCCGGGAAGTAGTGCCACCCGAACCGGGATGTGACATTGGTATCAGAGCCTATCCCTGGCCGGAAATGTGCCGACGAGGACGTCGGGCCCCTAAGGGGGGTGGATTGTGACATCTCACATCGCCCAGGGGACTGATCCTTAAATGTATATTCCCATCCTACCTAGCACGAGGCCTTTTGGGAGCTCACTGGCTTCGGGTTCCGTAGGAACTCCGAAGTTAAGCGAGAAGAGGGCTAGAGCACTCCCAGGATGGGTGACCTTCTGGGAAGTCTATACTCTTCTTAAAGATCGAGATTTGATCTACAATTGCTGATACATATTTTGTCAGAATTTCTCTGTCCCACATCAGTCAGAAGGTTTGAGAACAAGCCCCTTTAAATAGAATTATCCTACTTTAACTAACATCGAGGCCTTTTGTATTAAAACACCACACCTGACAGATTGAGCAAGTGGCCAAGTGGGGACAGTATCGGTGTTGTTGGAGTGAGCCCATGGCCCGTCTACCTGAAATTTAAGATATTTCTCGTATTTAAGAAGAAAGCATATTAAAAGTTAACGTTGATATGCATATTTGTCGGAAAAAAACATCTAGATCGTTGCTAGATTAGGATTCTCCATGTATCAAGATAACCATTAAAATCGAGACATTGAGAAAAGAATTTTAGGAAAGGATAAATATGAGTGAGCGTGACATGGGTGTGACTGTCCGAATGGAACTTTTTATGTTACAACAATGGTGCATGAGTTTGATATATGAGAGAGAAGAAGAAAACCCTATTTCACTGCTAATTGAATCCAGCTCTGCACCAAATGAAAAAGAAAAAAAAAGACGATAATAAAAAAGGAAAAAATCCATTGAACGACAACATGCAAGGTCACCCACTAAAACGTGGTACAGAGTTTGAAGACGTGCCTCAATGACAAGGTGATGAGCTTTGGAACCCCTAAACAAAAGTAAACCCACTTATTACGAACTACTTTTTAGTTTTAAGGCTCAACCAATGAATACGAAGACATCTCACATCACAGTTCGAAAGAGAGACTCACATAAAACAAGAATGTTGAAGACCTTGAAATAGTGGTGTCTGAAAGTATCACGTGTCGTCGTGAGTTTCATGAGACAGGCGATTGCTAGGACTCGAAGAGAAGAGAGTGAAGTTTGGTTGGGCAGATCAATTACTTTGTTAGGAAACAATCCCACATGAAAGAGTCCATCATGTGGAGCACTATAAGTTTTAGATTAGGACTTCCTCTCAACTCTCAACTGATAAGGTTCTTCATGCACGCTTGTTCTAAATTGGACCCCCCCTCACATGCAGCTCACCTTAATTGTTACTTTCGGGTTATGGACTCCTATGTTTTTGTGTCAAACTTCATTACAAAAATACTTAAGGGAGCAAAACCCTAATCTTTTGTTATTAAATTTAAACAGTCTGGAACTCGTATAATTACCTTATCAGATAACTAGTTAAAGAACATGCAGGCATGCAGCTTAGGCACCGGCTCGATCGGCCAAATATATCGGGGTGGGCTGAGCCTTCTAGGTGATAGGTTTAGTTATCAGATTAAGCTACGTGCTTAGCTATTAATGGATGATATTTCATAATTTCACGTGCGTTTTTGCATGCTCGAGCTAGATCGAGGAGAGATTTTTTTATGTAGAATACTACATATCATTATATATTAGAAAGACACTTAAAAAAAAAAAAATTTTCCTCCGATTACATAATGACATGTATAGGGTTCTGACTGGTGTTTCGGACTTATTTTCGTCCTTACCCCTTGTCAAGTTAAACCAACATGCATGCAACCTAATACCTAATTAAAGTTTTTACTTTTGTCATAGAAAAATATCTTCTTCTTAACCTTATTCCATTCAGTTTGAGCGCCAACTGAATTTGACTTGCAAGAAAACAAGCACTTGTAATTTATAAAGTCGCTCAAAAGAAAGAAAAAAAAAAGTGACACATCTGTCATGATGAAGCTTTGTTATATTTTCACGAATTAAGCTAATCAAATAAGTTGAATAGAGACTTCGCATTACTATTGCCGGCTGCGAAAAGATAAGTTTATGGATAACTAGAACACTAGATTCAGACATGACAAGATGCTCCCACAAATTGAGAGAGATGGTGGAAACTAACCAAATTGTATATTCTTTGACAAGTTCAAAATCTTAGCCATACTTTATCACTCCCATTTGGAAAACGAAATTCAAAAGCATACGAGTTACGTCTGCTAGTCAAGGCAAGGGCAAAGCTAGAAATAACGTTCATGTGGGCACAACTAAACAATGACGTAGCACTAAATATATTTTTCAATTTTAAGTGAGATATTTTGCTGAACATTTGGTCAACTCATCCCCATTGTGTTCTTTGCTTAGCATACATCCTCACATTTTGTGCCATTTTAACTGTATCTTTAGGTTTAGTATTGTTATGGTGAACAAGTGGATAAATTATATATCTACAGGATTGGAAGGTCAAATTTATTAGATGTAAAGGAGGAGATAATTCTTCTTCGTGAGTTGCCAGAATCAACTCTACAACTAAATATTTTTATGTTATATTTGCCTCCTAGTGGTTTTGGACGAGAAGTGAGTGATAGAGTTGGTAGTGATGGTTAGTTGATTATTATTCACTATACTTTGATTCGATGTCGTATTGAGCGACGGAAGGTGGTTACGATTTAAGAGGGGCCATGATTATTCCTCAGACCACCTTTTTTAGGCCCAAACTTGAGGGGGGCACGTGCGCCCCTTCAGCCCTTAATAAGATTCACACCTAGGTCAAGGTAGTATTTTATCCCCTTCACTAAAATTTAAATCACTGACATTGTAAATTAGAGTAACTTAAAATATCGTATTGTAAAATAAAAATATTAAGTGGTTAGGTCAGCTTGTTAATGCGCTCAAGTTCGAATTATCCATCTTATAAATTAGAGTAATTTAGAACAACATATTATAAACCTAAATACTTAGCCTATGGGCCTATAATCTAGTCACAATCGCAATACTATCTAAAATCTTTGTAGGAGTAAATAGGGCTTGTTATCTGATTGAGGTAAATTGATAAACAAGTTAAAGATAAACAACTGACCAAAAAAGATGAACAAGGAAAAGGACCATAACATGGCTACAATAGGCTGGTGGGTGAAAGTTCCATTTGTGATGATCCAAACATGGCCCAGTTGCGGAAATAGTGACAGCTGATATGGTTCCAAGAGAAGGAAGAAGGAAAAAGAACAAAACATCTGGGCATGGTGGCATATTCTGCATGCATTTGTCTGGGGCAAACCCGACTCAGCACATGATTGTGGGGAAGAAGAAGAAGAAGAAGATCATGGTCCCCCCATCGTGGTCCTCCAATAATGAAAACCCTCGGGCCGCGCAGAAAATATTCCACTACCCCAATGGTAAAAAAATCAATGGCTAGGGAAAATTGTTCCCGCTTGGGTAAAATTATAATTTACTATCTTTACAAAATAATTTATGTGGTGGAGGTGGCCAAGAAATCTGACCCCTGAACAGAAGCCTGGTCCAGAAAATGGTTATTTTCAATAAGGATATGATAAAGTTTTTGCAGCAGCATGTTAGATCCTTTCGATATATGCATGCAAATTTCAAGATATGTAGAGGACCATATTTGACAGTGAAACTGTATGTTTTAATATGTGCATGTTAATATGTTACGTTGCAGACTTGCAGTCCCCGCACAACTTAAATCCAATTTCTTTTTCTTTTTCCCATTATCTTTGTTCTTGTTTCTACTCTGCTAAAAAAAGGCAAACTCAAGTCAAAAAGGCTCTTTGTTTTGTGAGAGTTGGAAGAGAAACGTTTATGGAACGAAGCTTTACTTACTTTGCCAAAAAGTTGTTTCTGCAACTCGAATTCGAGATTTTTCGGTCAGAAAGAAACAACATTTCCGTTTGTACTCTATTAAATTACATAATTCGAATATTACCAAGAAAATAAAAAAAAGATGGATTTGTATATAGGATAGCACCATGTGATGTGAGTGAGTGACAGCAGCTAATATGTCTACTCCATGCCAAGTGAATAAAAATCTTGTCAAATATGAACCAAGTACTTTCAACTTTTTTGTGTAGAAGATGTTGTGCATAATAAGAGAATATTGGTTCATGTTGCTTGACCATGTAGTTTGTTTATTTAAAATCGACACATCGTCTATATATTGATGTTATCGACACTTTCAGAAATGAATGTCAAAATTGTGTCCATATGAGTGTCAGTGGAAGTATAGACAATGTAACAATGCTTGTTTACATGATCGACAAGACTCTTAATCAGGCCGACTAACAATATTTTCTACAATTAAAGTAAAAGTCTTTGAAAACCAGTACTCGTAAAAGGATGCTTGTGATTTCAATTTTCAAATTTCAACCAGTACATGAAGATATTTTCTTCAAATTTATTTTTTCCTTGTGTGGTTACTGCTTACTGCCCATTATTTATCAGATGGACCTCTTGAGAAGAATGAGAAATCAAGTGTAAAGCAAAGCAGGTCCATGTACTACGATCAAGTGATATTTCTCTTCACTTGTAAGAGAGAGATCTTAGGTTCGATTCTGATCAAAGACGAATTTGAATCACATTACTGTTAGCCCATTATAAGACTTAACCCATCCCCTCCCCCTTAGTGAGATAATATCGTTTGTTCAAAGAAAAAAAAAAGAAAAAGAGGTCCATGTAGATTTCGTTGAGTGAGCTACCTGGGCAATATTATTGTGAAGGACATGTCGAAAGAGAATGTGCGACACAGGACTCAAGTCTTTAGACAAAACAAGATATTCATTTCCATAAGGGGAAGAAGAATCATTCACAACCAAAATACAGAGGAACGATAACAATGTTAAACATTGCAGTTGTCTACTAAAATGGGTTTCAACCCACAATCTGCGCAAGATCGAACCTATACAATGAAGGTGATAAGTTTTCCAATCATGGCTGATAAATAATGATCTACTGAGACTTCCAACCAATTAGCAGACTTCAGCGATCGCCAATTGGGAAAAAATTCGGATTCCAGTTAGCTATGTGATGTATTTTCTTCAGGTTTTAAAACTCGGGCCTGCTGTCATCTTCGATTTTGAGCTTCCAACCATTCCCTGATCAACTGACATTCCACTCAAATGCTGTAAAGAGTGAGATCCACTTTTTCTTAGCTTACCTGGAAACTCTTTGCCCAAATTACCTTTCAAAGAAAGATTTTTTTTTATGCGACTCCTGTTAAGCATCAGCATACTATTGCGCGGGGGAGCATGCAAAGCCCCTTCAACGCAATCTCCCACCTGTGCACATCCCCAAGGCCTGGATGGTCCATCATCACTAATTGGTCTATGCCTTGGAAAACCAGCCCACAATCTTGAGAAGCCTTGCTGCTCTTGGAGATTTTCTTCGTCAAGTCTAGCACATAGGGGACAGGGAGGGTCGCTTTTTCGTGTCTTGGGTGTTGTTTGCTCCAAGCACTCTGCATGGAAAACATGAGAGCAAGAAAGAACCCCGGTAACTGGCATATCTCCACTTCTCACTATCCGACGAGAACTCCAAGGCGATCTCTGTGAAAGAAACCTTTCACACAAGCCACATCTAAAACCATCAGACGCATTGACATTATTACAAGGTCGACCAGATATCTCTGCCTCAAATGACTCAGAAACATCTGCAAAATCAATGCTGCTACTGGCACTACTCCAGCGGTGGCCATCTCTTTGAGGAGTGGCAGAATCATACTCCAGAAACCCAGTAACTGTGAGATCAGAAGCCTCTCTGGGGGCTGTTTGGGCAGGAAAGGACAAGGGATGAATAGGTTTGGACATGAACGAACGCCGACTTGGATATGTATGATGGGAAGATAGGTACGGCTTCACCGTGGGTTCAGACTCGCTACTGTCTGAACGGGACGAGATGGAACCCCCCATTTCTTGAATTTCTGAGGTTCCCTGCAAAGATACCATGAAAGGAAACGCTAAAACAAATTTCCTTAATTCAATGAACTAGCAAAGTTAAAATTTTATACAATACCTCCATGGTAGGTCTAATGGATGTATGCCCCAAAGCTGGACCTAGCAAGTAAACAGGAGTGAGGTGAAGTTAACACAAATGAATCACAACATGAATGGTGGCCAATGATGACAATCTTGAGAATGAATGTCCTTAATAAGTACAAATTTTGAGTTCTCTATTTTTACAAAGCTGAAAGGATCTGATTAATGATCAATCATGGTAACTGTTTAAGCATGGTTTGTTAGAATCAACGGAAACGGTAAGAACTCAATCAGGGAAACACTTCAAATGATGCAACCAAACCAAATCCTTCAAAATGGAAACTTTGAGAATCCCCGACAATATTCTATCGAGAATCTCAAAAGTATGAAATGTCAATTGAACTTGTGATCATCTGCAATGTGGAACTTGGGAATCTAAAGGGCACAACAAAGGTCCACATCCAAGTTTACTAATGATCTTGAAACCAATGGATTCCAGATCAGATACAGTAAGCTCCAAAAATTCTATGACAGAGAAGAAAGAGATCCATCTTAAGTTGTTAAGTATAGGTAGTCAAGCATGACACTAGTTATCATTATTGAAGTGTTCAGCGCATGCTCTATAATAACCAAATGGGACATGTACATAGGATAGTTAGTAAGAACCATATATCAGATCACCTAATTCAGATGGCTTAGCTTTTTGTGACACCATCACAGTACACACAAACACGAGTGCACACACGCACACAGATGTTAACGGGAACTATATGTGTAATAATCTTTTTCCGAGACTGTTACATACACTCAAATTGTGCAGTAGCATATGCAGATGTGTGTGTGTGTGTATGTAGCTCAATAACATAAACAACAATCATGCAAGATCGTTTGCAAAAATTCATTGGTACACTGTAAGATCATTAAAAGACATAAAATGGTACTATGGCTCAGTCAATCCAACTAAATGAACCAGAAAAATATATGGAATCCGAAAAATATCTTAATCATTGAGGTTACCAGACATAATTTCATCTGCACTTTCTGTCACCTGATTTAAAGCCAAGAAGTAGTAATTCATCGCAGACATCATCATGTGGGTGTTTGCACTTTGCACAGATAAAACAGAATAAAGATTCATTGTCAATTGTTACCTCTCTTTTTTGCAGTTTCATAATCATCTACACTGATTTCCTGTATTGCTGGAGGTGTCCGTTGAGGACCTTGAGAAAGGTCTGATGGACTACTTAAAAACAGCCCAGCACCATCAGACACCGAGTAGTGATGATTATAGAGATTGTTGCCTCTCACCCAGCCCCTACTTCCTTTACTGTTTGATGAAGTAGAAGACCCATATTGCTGATTACCATCATGAAAACCGTACTGTAATTCTTCAGGTTGGAAACGGAAATCCCATCTTGATGGGGGTGGTGAGAAGCTCGTATTAGTTCTCCAGCATGGCTCTTCTGGACCCATTGACCAGTCCCTACTGGGCGTATGTGATTCATGTGGCCTTGCGGCCACACAACACAGCGACCCCGTTTTAGCTATTTTTTAGAAGACACAGGGAGATTGATTCTGTCTGCTATTAACCTTCCTGAAGTTCATCTCACTAATTTACATTAATTACATGAATTCACCATCGCAGAAACAAGTTATGCTCATCTATGCAAAGTGTCACTTATCAAAGGCTCATGGTACAACACATCATACTACGATGTACTAGCAACATCTGACATTAATAATGCTGTACTCAAGGGTTTTGTATACCCTTACGAACTTGGGTAAAACGGGCAAACTCACATATAAATAGGATCAGAGTTTCTTCCACATTAACCAGACATAACATAAGTACACTGCTTACACCCCTAAACTTCTTCAACAAAGTAGAAAATTTTCAAATTTCTTCAACAGTCACGGTGGCAAACCTACGAACAAAGTTAAGATAACAAATTCAGACAAGGCTGTGTTCATACACCAAGTACGCAATTTGCTTAAAGCGTTCAACAAAGTACAACACCAGAATAGAAATACTCAACAACAAACTAATCCATCACCACTAGCAATTCTCAGCTTATATACAAAACAAAACAAAACAAAACAAAACAAAAAATGAAATGCATACCTAACTACCAACAACTACGAAGAATCAAAAAATTATATACATTCAACAAATCCAGTGACTTTCACCACCAATATCAAAAGGGTTTTTTTTATAAAGACCCAACTTAACCCAAATTTCAAGTCTTGCAGTAAGTAAATTTCTAATATTTTCATCAATAGAAGACGAGGCATCTGGTTAAACCTCATAGAACGCATTACTCAACAACCTCAGTAAGATAATTAAAAAGACCAAAAATTTACAGTGCAGACAAAAAAACACACACACAGAAATCAAATTTGGGAGCTGAAATTAGTGAAAACCCCTAGAAATTGGAAGCATAAATTGGACACAAACAATTGGGTATTTTTAAAACCCTGAAATGTAAATCGAGAAATAGAGAGAGAAAGGAGCTTACAGTCAGACGACAGTGACGAAGCGCGAGAAGAAACTCTCTGACTCAGTCTGAGCTGCGACCTAGACGACACTGGTTGTGGACTGAGAAAGAAATGGAAACCCTAAATATCAGGGAGAAAAAGAAAGAGCATGTTCAGGGGACCTTTTTGCATTAAGATCCTCCCTTTTTTGTATAATTTTCTATAACCCCCATTCAATTCCTTGTTTATTGTAACTTAATTGATTATTACCTTTGTATAATTTTTGGTAAAAAAACAGTGTTTTTAGAGTGAACCGAAATCGTTTTTTGTAAAACTGTTTTTTAAGTTATGTTTAATGAAAAATAAAGTGAGTTTTAAAAAAGTACTTTAAGTGTTTTTGATAAGAAACACGTATTTGATGTTTATTTCAAAAAAAAAAATTTAACTAATTTTACTAAAAATATTTCTAATCATTTTAAAAACATATTTAATCAAAACGAACGAAATTGATTGTTTAAAAGCAATTTCCATAATACACATATATTATGGGGCCAACCAAATATAAGTGTTGTCACATATTCTTTTTTATGGGGCCAACCTAATACACATAAAAGCGCATTAAGATATTCAAGATAATATTATTTAGAATTTGTTTTATTGGAGTAGGTTTAAAAATGATTTATCTATTTATTTATTTTGCAATCATTTCCGTATTCTCCAGTTTTTCGGTGCACTGTAAGAGTTTATTCCTATTAATTAGAATCAAACTCAATTTTCGACCGCTATAAAACGTCTTATCTAGCTAACATTTCAATCCGACTTCACACTTCCTTTTCGAATTCACACCAACTTTCTCCTTCAACATTTTTTGGATATCAAATGGATCTGTCCGCCATAAGATAATTATATGCCTTGTTTAGAAGTGATTTTAAAATGATTGAAAATGCTTTTAGAAGAAATATTTTTGAGTTCCAAAACCACTTGAAGTGCTTCCTGCAAGAAGTATGTGTTCATTGTAAGAAGCACGTCAAGTGTTTTCAAAATTCACTTACATTTTTACTAAGCATTGGTTTCAAAAACATTTTCCCCCAAAACTCTTTTAATCATTTTAAAAGCGCTTCCAAACTAGCTCATAATCGGCACCTGCAACTCTGAGCTTGGAATAATTGACCATTATTTATGGGACCCCTTTTTATGTAAGTTGATAATCACACATAATTATTGCTTATAGGTGTAACAAACAGATAACACTAATTGCTAATTCATAAGGAATTATACAATTATTAGTTCAACATCCCTTCAGCCAGAAGCAAACACCCAGAGGCCCACAAGCCGAATGATAATCGGAGGTTCATGCACGCGCCCTCTTTTTTCATCTCTCCCGTCACGTGTTGAGACCAATAATATTGCGCAACGGAGTAATGCCTTGCGTTGTCACTTACGAGCTATTCCATACACTTGAGGGTTTACGAATGAGGCAGTGGACAAGGTGGTCGTGTGTAGATTAACGGCCGCGAACCCGGAGTCGGATATATTCCTTCCTGTTTCCCGGGTGAGATGACACCCGTCGGCTAGGATTTGTTGCAGAGGATCAAGAACGCTCTGTATGAATCTGAGGATTGTACCATCTGCAGCAGCACCATAACAGTTGCAAACAAAATGATAAGCCACAATACTCTTGCATTAAATGTCATCAATTAACTGAGATTTGCAGCTCGCACTACCTTTTGCAGCCACATGCTCCACGAACAGGTAAAGTCCGCCCGGTCTTAGAACTCTCTTTATCTCTGAAGGACACAGGACAAATGAACTCGTTTAAAGTTTGGATTTTAGATTAACACGGTCTGCAGAAGTTTCTTTGGGTGAAAAATGAATGCGCATTTCACATCATCATTTGACAGCTAGAAGGAGCAGTTTTTCCGAAAACTAAAGAAATAAAACGGATGCTTCCCAAACGATCAACTTAGAATGTAAAGGCATCCACAATCACAAGTAGTAACCACTAGATAGCAATTACTTAGTGCTACAAGTTTACGAAAAGGAAATTCTGCCCCTCGTAAGCTAAATTACCTTTCAGAGTGTTGTCGACATCTTTAACAGAACACAACACAAGAGTTCCAACAACTGCATCAACAGAAGCATCCTCTAATGGAATAGCCTCCCCAACCTGGTTAAGATTAGCATTTCCCGAGTATGAATCACAAACAAAAAGCAAACATAATTGCAAACGAAAACAAAAACTTGAAAAATAAAATTCAGCCACGGGTGAACAAAGTAGCTCAAAGGAAAACTTGCATCTTACTAGGTTCGTTCAGTCGGTGATCATCTTAATAAGAAATTATGCATTGGAAAATATAAGTTTTACTGATAACCAGTTTCAGTTTTTTTCTGCACTGCCATAAGAGAAGTTTAAAGTTATCTACATACAGCATGTATGAACTCGAAATTCGAAAGGGGCAGACCGGCAGCCACAGCAGCAGCCCGAGCATATTTTTCCATCTTCATAATCGGATCCACGCCAAAAACCCGAACACCGCTATCAGCAGCATAGTATCTCAGATTAGGACCAGTCCCAATACCAATTTCCAACACTTGCTCAGCTTTTCCTTTCAATTCAGCAAAGAGCTCTGTCTTGTAACCTGCAATCTACCCACAAAACCATATCGCAGTTAAAACACCATACACTAATCTCAAACTTAGACTAGTTTGGAAGTGCTTTTGTAGAAAGCATTTTTGCTCAAAATTGCTTCCGCTAGAGGTGTTAATAAAAGCACATTGATTTTTTACTAAAAATCCAGGTGCTAACTGAAAAGTTGAAGTATTTCTCCAAGAGCATATGCTTCTCCAGAAAGCGCTTATGTGACTCAAGAACATTTTTAGTTAACCCAGGATAGAAATGCTCCCCGTCAAGAAGCAAAATCCCAAACAGGTCATTAGTCCAAATTGAAATCAAAACTAATCTACTAATTTAAATTATAATTAAGGAAATTTTAACGAAAAGCTCCGGTACTGTTTACTTTAACGAAAAACCATATTTTTACACTAAAAATTAATCCTTGTACTATTTAATTTAGCATTTATTTTGTCCTTATAGTTAAAACTCAAAGCTTCAAAGTGTTTTCATTAGTTTACGTTATAATTAAATTATAATCACTAACCTCGGCTTCATAAGATTTCATGGCGGTATTCAAAATGGATGCATAAAGCTCCTCGTACCAGCCCGGTCTTGGAGGGTGAACTTCTTCTAACATGGCCTATGCACTCATCAACGTACTCATCAGACGAAAATACCCTTCAAAATTGCAGAGCAAGAATCAGAAGACGGGGTCGTACGCACGTACCGTATAATCTTCAGAAGTCAATTTGGAAGCCGCGGAGGCGGTGGAAGGGCGAATTGGGAATAACGATGGCGTCGCCACTGCTGCTTCGATGAAGCGCCGTCTTCCGCACGAACATAATCCGCTGCTCAGGCAGAGCGAAGCCGGCGCCAGTGACCCGTCAGCTGAAGAATCCGAGTTGACTCGGATCGGAGAAGGATTGGAACGCGACGTGATTAGGCCACGTGGCGCAATGGTCGACATGGAGGAAATGGCGCAATGGATCATTTTCTTCAGCCGTCAGCTCAGTGCGATAAGAACGAAAAAAGAGACACTATTTCTCGAAATATGCACAAATGGAAGTTTGACTGACGATTTCTTGGCCAACGGCATTATAACCAGGAAAAGAATCCTCTCCGATCCTCCGGTAATTATTTTAAATTTAAAATTTAAAATTAAATATAAATAGTATTTAACGAAAATTAATTCAGAGATGATCTTTTTCCGTATAACCAATGTTGTTTGATCTTATTATTACATGTCTTGAAGATAAGTGTTTGCCCTTGTAGTTCAAATCTCGCCGATTCCCTAATTTAACATCTAACCTATAGTTTGACCAAACAAAAAAATTGCAATTTTAAACAAATGAACGTCATGTGTTCAAGAGTGTGTACATGATTCATGTTATACATGTTACAAAACCAGTACGAAAATTCGGATCGTATATCTTATTCGCTCTGGTATTTTACTAACGACCAAATCCTCGGCTTCTAATTTGCGAAGATGTGGGAGGCAGCAGCTACTCGTGGTGGCGGGTCTGATCCTCATCGCCAGTGTTGTCACCGCTGCCACCATCTAGTTGGTCCTCCGATGAAATGTTCATATTTCCGCCATCTGCGATATCGAAAAGAAAAAGGAGTTCAGGTGCTGAGCAGCTGAAGAGGTTTATAACATGACAAGTTTATTGGCGATTGATTACACATACCATCACCTTCGCCTCCAGAAGAATAAGCTGAGCGCCTTGAACGCCCTTGCTGGTGCGGTGTGGGCTGATAACAACAAGAAAGATCAAATACGAGAATCAGCATATGAGAAAACAAGTGTAGTTTTTTTAAAGTGACGGCGGATCTTTCAACCCCTAACAACTTCTAGGCCAGCTTGAGGCAAGAAAAACGTAAAGATATCATCAAGCATACCTGTAGCTTTGGGCGGAGTGCTTCAAGCGGCCCTTTCGGCTTTGCACCTTGCTGTTAAAAAACCATAGATAGTCAAAGATATCAGGCATTCAAACTTCATAGTTATAGCAACAACAAGTCTAAGAAAATCCACACAAATACCTTTCCAAGTGCCCAATCAGCAGAATCAAAATAAGCACGCTCATGGTCCTGACAGAAAATTTCCAACTTGTGACTTATCATGATAAAGAGAAAACTAGAATCGCAACAGCGGAAAGCGGTGTGATAGGGGAAAAGAGAGATGCGAGACAAACAACTACCTTGGATATTAGGGGAGTCTTCCTTGGCAGTATGCCTCCATACTTTTTCTTAATTGCTGCTTCCTGCAGAAGACACAATCACAGACAATGATCCTATTGCATAACTCCATATGACAACCGAATGTTTAAGGCTAAGGGAAAGTTTGAAGCAAAAAGAGAATTCAATGTTGGAAAAAATCTGTACTAATAGACAACAGGTCAACATGTAGGACATGTCAAAATTTTTGGAACTAAATTGTAGTGCAGAGTTGCACCTCCTGCTGGGCTGAAGGCATGGGATTTCCATGATTTTCATTTGAAGCTTTTGGGTCTACCCCGGCATTGTCACCATCACCTAGATCCATAGGAGTGCTATCAGCAACCTCTTGGTCCTTAACCTCCTCCATGTTTGTACCAGACATATTTTGCTCAGGGTGCTGGCGACAACTGCAAGAACAAAAGACTCGTTTACTCAATCAAAACCAGATGTATACAAATGTAGTCATTTCGTTGGGCGTTCCAAATAAGCAAACCGGTTCCTTCCGTTTTTTTAAATCTCGTACAACAATTGCTTATAATAAGATCAGGCTATTCGTTAGTTCAACTCTATCCATCATCAAATCATTGACATGCATATAAATGTCTGTAAAACCATCCAGCGATACACCCCTACAAAGAAATATCACTATGACTATGTTGATAAATGTTTGATGCCATGAAAGCACATTGAAGTAAATGCACTAATTCCATTAAACTACACTCCCAGAGCCCGGCGCATCACGGAAGATGCAGCCTTTCATCATGCCCTCCCAACTCCTAGTCCACAATCCAACATCGAAGATCAAACTCCAGCTACTAGGGGATTGAAGTTCAACTTCCCGATTCAACCTTAACCCGAAATAGCTCGGATAAGCAGCATCTTGAAGATGACATAGAACTATGGTAACGAAGAAAGTCAAATCTTTGCAGCAAAACAATTTAAAGCAAATCTTTCCGCACGAACAGAGGCACCAACAAAAACAGCTAAAAAAATGAAAATATTTCATTTAGGAACAACTAGAAAAACTTGTAAATACGGTTCCTTCTGGGGGTAATCATAAACAATCAGAGTAAAAACCAATTGGATCATGGACTTTTGGAAGAACCCAGATTCGAGATATCAGTGAGTTTGCTACTGGGCAGCTAAGTTGCTTGATTTGCAGAAGAAAGTTAACAGCTTTGATTGGTAAATATCGAGATTTCTGAACTGGGAAATAGCAGAAGTGAAGGGGTTGGAAGCTTACCTGATCAAAGATCGGATCCGATTGCAGAAGCAGAGGATATCTGAAGAAGAAGAAGAAGAAGAAGAAGAAGCAAGCCTAGAGATTACGCTACGCGCAGAGCGCGTAAGAGTGAGAACTTTTGGGCTGTGAGAATTGAGGCCTTTGTTTTTAATTGGACCGGGTTCAGTTTTACATCTCTTGGGCCTTTATTTTCATACAGCTCGGCCTCAAACCCATATATAATATTTTAATATTATTTTAAGGCCACAAGCAATGCAATTATGTTTAGCAAAAATTTAACTTTCTCTCTCCTCTTAGGTAAATTTAGCTAATTACTGTTTACAAAATTAAGATAATCAGTCAAATTTAGGTTGAAGTTTGGAGCTCGATTTTTTTTTGCATTTTTTTACTAATGTAGCAAAAAAATCTCATTTCGCTAGGTTGTTGAAAATGTTCTCGCACATTTATGTGGACATGTGTGACAATGTACTAGGCGATTAGCATGAGAAGATCTTAATTAATCGTGATCTCGGTATTATTTGCACGAACACCCCCAAAAGAGATGGTAAAACACAGTATATGAAAACATCTCATAGTTGTATATTCTTCCTCAATGACATGGATCATTTATAGTGCAACATATATTCTCTTATTGTAACGTCTTTCAAAATAAGAGAAAACATGTTGTGTTGTAGTCCACGTCGAAAAAAGGGGTTGAAATTGGATGATGATGTACCTGGTGGTATTAATTTCTGCTCCATCAAAGAAGTAAAGTTGAAAAAGAAAAAGGGATTATAATTGTCATGTCACGCCCATAACTATTTTCATCATTCTAGAGATACCCATCATGTGCAAAAAGATTTTTATTCCATTGCAATGATCAATTCCGGCAACAACAACAGGAATTGCTTTAACAAAAAAAGCTCGTGGCCTTAATCTATCCCTAGTTGTGGATATATTCCAAATTTACAATGCAATATCAATTAGAGCAGTTTAGAGTATTATATTGTTTAATGAGAATCGTAATTATTTCTTTGTATTATTTGACTTGACATCAACATGCATATATAGGGGTCAGATTCGCGATACTATTTGTTTTACACAACTTTTGATATGCATTTTTGTAGAGCTCATTTTGTAATGTATTTTAACGATTTGAACCGTCTATCTTTTAGAACATCATTCATATATCATATTTGCAAAAAAATTAGACAAAATCAAAACTATTAAGACATTCATTTGCAGTGAAAAAAATAGATGAATACGGTTCTACAAAAACACTCTAAACCCTTAATCTAACGATCATGTGGTTTTAGATTTGGATGAGTTTAGGTAGACATAATCTTCAAGGGAAGGATCAAATAGTTCGGATCATTAAAATGCATTATGAAGTAGGATCCACAAAAATATGTGTTAAAAGTTGTGTGAAAAAAATGATACCACAAATCTGTCCCATATAAATACGCACACGTGTATAATTAAGTGAACAAATTTCTAGTTCATGATGTGAGCTAGCAAGCACAACAGACGTTGTCATTTGCTCCTTCCCCCCCTTCTTCCAACCATCCCCACATAAGAGTGCAAGTATTGAATATTCATCTAAGTTCTTGCATGCAAAAATGAGATAATAATACGTGCTGCAGCCAAGGATGACTTGCCGGCATCAACCAACTTCTCCGGTATAACTTCTCTTCTTCTTTTTTTCTTTTTTTTTTTTTTTAAATTTTTTTACTAGGGAGGATAGGATTTGAAACTATTACAAAAATTTAAGGAATATGAGAGTTTCAAATTCAAAACGCATAGGTGGTATCCGAACACTCTAAATCATTATAACTTATTACGATGCAAGAAAATTAGTCCAAAGCATAGGTTAGGATTTGTTTTGCTACGATCGTTAGCTCTAAAAGCGTGGATTGGTGGCAATTAGGAAGAGGTAGGTGTGTTTCGAGCAGAGATAACCGGCAAGTTGTCTGTGGCTACATGTCTATTTCATGTTTGCATGTTAGATCTCTACGATGACAAACGAAACGGCGAGGGAAGAGGCCAAGATTGATCCAACATGCCATGGCTTAAGTAAGTTTTCTCGATCTGTTTCGCTAATCCTCGTGCGATCAGGGTTGTAATTATTTAATTAGTACCATACTTTGATTAAATAAGCTAACTAGCTGACGTGCTTTGTATTTGTTAGAGCATTTTCGGTTTGGTGGATTTGGACCTAGGACTAGACTTGTTTCTCACACGATAGATCCAAGTTAGGCCAGTTAATTAAGGCAATGTGACCGTTCCCTTACATCTAAGTTGGAATCACCCTCCTGACAAGTTAGAATAGTTTAAAATACCGCTTTGTCACCAAAAAGAAAAAGAAAAATACATGTTTGCATGGAACCTAAGTCTAGAAACCTAAGCACCAAACCCACTAGAACAGTGACAACATTCTCCACAGCATTTCCAGATGACTTATGATCTTAGCTCATTGGCCATTTTCCTAGTACCTGGACATGTCACCAGAATCTCTAGAAACCTATGTCCCAAGATTTCATAGTATTATCTGTTCATTGTTGGAGTTGGAGAAATGATCCTCATGGTTCAGAATAATATATACACAGCAAGTGCAGCAGGTAAAAATAAAATAACATACATTGTAGCCTATCAGAGGTTTACACATGGCATGCTTAGACAAACATAGGTTGCACTCCGACATGCACATTAGCATATATAAGCATGCCTTCCCCCGTTTCTCCAGAGCAGAACCACCCACTGTAGAGCTCAGCTTCAAAGAATATAGCTGAGAAAAAAATATGAAGGCAGGAGGAGGACCAGTTGTTAAGGTTACTGAAGCCTCGAAACCGATCCCGAAAATCAAGTCGAGCAGAGTACTCGCTGTTCTAGACTTCACTCTGCGCGTCGTTGCAGTGATCGGAACATTGGCTAGTGCCATAGCTATGGGAACCAGCAGGGAAACACTTCCCTTCGCCACACGGTTTGTTCGCTTCAGGGCTCGGTACAAGGATCTTCCCACGTTAACGTAAGGATATTTTGTTATTGCGAAAATAATTGAAGGTACTATTTTCTTTTTTTCCAAAGAGAATTGCTCAAACTTTGTGATTCATGTCACATACAGGTTCTTTGTGATGACCAATTCGATCGTATGCGTCTACCTTGTGCTTTCCCTTCCTGTATCTATTGTCCATATCATCTGGACTGCAGCAGTAAACAGTAGGATCATCTTGATCATCTCAGACACGGTAAAAGACGTCGAATTCATTGATAACTAACAGAAAGTTATTTCCGCACTCACCTTTTCTCTTTTTTTCACTGAAAATAGATGTGCGGAAATCACTTTCTCTAACTAATATTTAAGCTTACCTTGGCTTTTTATTCACTCAAACGTATAGCCTTTGTCAAATGGTAAATGCTACTTTGGTTAATAAGTAAATACAAATGTTGTGAAGGTGATGATGGGGCTTGTAACTGCCGGAGCTTCAGCAGCTACAGCCATAGTGTACCTGGCGCACTACGGGAACCCCGGCACCAACTGGTTCGCATTCTGTCAGCAGTTCAACAGCTTCTGTGGGCGCATTTCCGGGTCTCTCATTGGCTCCTTCATCGCCATAACTGTACTTCTACTGCTAATCATCATGTCATCTGTGGCAATTTCTCGACGCTGATGTGCTGCAAGCAACTGTTGGCGATGAATGCCATCTATTTGTGGGAATACAAATATGAATTTGCAAGTGTGTTACGTACCTTGTGTAAATTTAATTAAACTGTAAACCATATTTGCAATATCTAATTACAATTTTCTTTTGCACTAAATAAAACCAACACTCACTGCAATGAATCTAAGCACAAACAGATCTCCTAAAATTGCAGATTAATCAATCATACACAACCAAACATATTTGGTTAATTATGTCACCCCACGTACTACTAGGCCAATAGTGCGACCAGATCATCCTTTGATCCGAAGCAAACATAGTCCATCAAAATGTGGCACAACCAAGGCTGTTTGAGAGCTTGTGTTCAGAGAGTAATGTTGTGTGATGGTTCCGTCCTCTAAATTGTAAATAGCCATATCACATGGTTCATCTCCCACGCTTTTTACCTAAATCCGGTTCACAAGAGATCCGTCTTCACCATCAAACACGCACTTGTAAACCTCGAATCCCATAGTTTGCACTGCAACCTCATCGACATAGAGGCATCTTTTACCCACGCATAAAATCTTAGGACGTGCAATAGGTCAGTCACCCTTAACTGATTCCATAAGATATGCATAATGACAACTTTCTGGGAAGTCGTTTTCAGGTGTGAGTAGCTTCAGTTCAGGCGGCAGTGAATGGTCAATTTACTGCTATCAACATCCAGTGACCAAACACTTCTAAACCAGTTAGTAGCTTAGAGTTGGCTTTTACAAAATATAACGTCAACAAATATGTTATGTGATAGATTGAAGTAAGTCCAAAACCTCTGACCTGCTTTGAAGAAAGCCAACCTGCGAAAAGTGCTACAACCGCATAATTATCCGGATTCATTCAGGGATCAGCTGATAAGATAATCTTATGGGTGTGATGGTCATGGTAGGGTGTGTTATGTCCAGGGATACTTCTATTATGGGAGGGAGAAGAACGAGCGGCGATGTTTGTTGAAAGGGTTCCCGAGTGCTATAAGCAGACCTTTCCGTTTGATCTTCAATTGTAGCTAGCTGCCAACCGTGGCTAGAGCCACTGCCACAACACCACTTTGTCAAGGGCACTTGTAACTTAATATTGTTGTGGATTCTTCCTTCATAAGTGCTGTATAATATTAGTCTAAGTCCACAGTGGTCGTCGTGGTGGGGGTTGGGGATCAAGAGCATGGGAAGTACCTTGCGCCACCTGCTGCGTTGCAAGATTATAGAATTTGGAAACAGAACGGGATCGGCGGACAAGAAAACCTTACCGACGTTATGATCATTGCAGCCTTTCAAATCCCAATCGTCTATCCAGGCCTTCAAGAGAGGGAGATGAATGGAATCACTTGGTCTTCTGAAAGGTCCCTGTGTGCTATTAACGGACCTTCCTTTGTATGATCTACTTTGGCCAACTAAACATATCCACAGCCATAACACCTCGTAGTCCTAAAAGGCACATGGAACTGAATATCGTCGTTGATTCTTCCTTCGGAAATGCTGTATAGCGCTCTTTGGTGCTTGCTTGGGAGGTCAGTTTTCAGGATCAGGAGCATGGGAATAACTTATTCAGAATCGGAAAGAATAGGGCTTCCGGAAGACTAGCCAATGCCCAGTACTAATACTAGTACTAGTAGTCTAGTACTGATCAAGCTAACTGCAGCTCTGCGCTTCTTATTCGATTTAAAACTCGGCATGATCGTAGTGAAATTCTTAAAGTTCAATAACATGATGAAGAGAAGAATGCTTTGATGAGAATATGTATATATACAATTAAAACAGAAGACCAGTGAAATTACTTGTGGTACTCTTAGGCTCACCATTCTTAGTGAGGTTGGAGCCAGAAGAGATAGATCATGTACCAAGCCACCATTGAGTCATAACTCCGCAACTCGCCTTGAGCCGAATTAATCTCCAACGCAACACAGTGCATCAAGGTCTCATTGGTTCCTCGACGATCATCTGAAAGATACGTTTGACTAAGTTCTTTTGAGAGATTGATAGTTGGGTTAAGTCATGATGGTGGATGATGAGGAATGATGGTCGAAGTGGTGTCATGTTCTTTCCCGTTACTATGCTTCGCGCCCATATTAAAGTTGAAGTGTGTATACGAATGATTTGCAATATGTTGCATTTGCCTCATGGCAAAGTGCAACGTTTTACAAATCTAATAACAAATCTACAAAAATTGCAATAATTCTTAGTTCACAATACACTTCTAGTTCTGTATATACCCAAACATATTTGGTTGAATCCAATTTCAAACAAAAACAGTCCAACCATCTTAAAACTAGGCCAACAGCGCAACCAAATCATCCA
The DNA here is from genome assembly GCF_019419815.1 of Pyrus x bretschneideri. Classification (NCBI taxonomy): domain Eukaryota; kingdom Viridiplantae; phylum Streptophyta; class Magnoliopsida; order Rosales; family Rosaceae; genus Pyrus; species Pyrus x bretschneideri. The sequence continues at coordinate 2,534,204 of NW_025999524.1, forward strand.
ACGATTTCAATGTCTTCTCATAGTATAAGTACGATTCATACACTTTTGGCGTTCGAACATAATAGTCAAGCTGCAAGTGCGACAAAAACATAAGTAAATTGTAATACACATCAAATTGAACGCCAATTAATGCATGATAATTTGTACTATATATGCGTAACATTACTTGAGGAGAAACATACCTCTGCCATGTTATCCACCAATTCATTGGCCGTCTTAGCATACTCGTTCCGGCGACCTTCTGGCACCAAAGTCACGGCATTTTTCAAATCTTGGGATAGATAGGCCGACTTCAGACGGATGTAAAATATGACGTACCTCCATGCCATGGCCTCCAACATGTCCCTCATGCTATGTAGCCCTTCAGCTGTTTGCCTTATCCTAGCGACGGCATCTTCGGGCGAAAGTCCGGGCTCGAAAAAACGTTCCCTTATAAACGAACGAACACCCCAATTTTCAGCTAGCCCGAGCGGGGTGGCAACCCCGTGTTGATGTCCCCCAAGTGCCAATGTAGTGGCCAAGAATGTTGTCACGATTTTTCTTCGACTCGCGGCGTTATTTTCTTGATCGTCTTCTCCTGGAAATGAGGCTCTGATTACCGGGAGTGAGATTTTGTGACGGAAGTTTTGGGGTTTGGCGACGATGTGGGATTGGAGGAAGGTTGTGGTGGTGTTAGTGAAGCTGGTCATGGCTTTGGGGAAAATATGAACAAGTTCGAATTTTTCATGAATGTGTATGGTGGTGATGGGCTGATGAGGATTGTTGTCATTGTGGATTCCTTGGGCAGATTTTTGTGGCTGACCGTGTTGCCCGTCAATCCGACATGGACCTTACCTGCTTGCCGCCACGTGGCCTTTATTATCTTGCCAAATTTATTTAATAAAAAAAGGTTTGGAGAAATCTTTGTATGGTGATTTTCACTCTCTCATTCTCTACGACCACACTCATCTCTTCTCTGTTTTATTAGTGAAAGAGGAGAAATTCTTTGGTCCGGTGGTCGGACCACGTGGTTGTTTGGTTAAAACACGCGACCAAAAATTTGGAAGGGGTCGGGCCGTAATGCAAAGGATGGTGAGATGTATTTGTGTGTTGGTTGAAGTATTGAGGTGACACGATCAGTCATATTTTAGAACTTTATAGTAATCGGCCAAAATTAGAAGAAAAGTTTAGGTAGTGACTTTTACACTCTTGTTTTTTAATTATGCATTCTCTTCTTTTTTTTATTTCTTGATTCTCTTTTGATCCATTCAATCTCTAAACTCACCGGGAGGTGTATTGATAGAAAATGAGAGCTAAAATCAAATTTCAAAACATCCAAGTGTAATAGTCACACTACTATGTTGAGTTATTTATTCACATTACTATTATACTACGAGTAGACGGCATAATCCGTAACACAAAGCAGCATCGATGTAACTGTTGGGTCAATTTAAGCTGACAATATCAAAGCCCGAACATGTTGCAAAAAGCCCAATTCTCTGTATACTTTTGGGGTACGTTTGTTGCACCGGACTATTTCGGACTAGACTAGCTTCAAGGACTAAGCTGGACTGGCTTAGACTAAACTAAGCTGTACTAACTCAGTAAAGTGTTTGATGCAGTATCGGACTAAGAAACATAATAATTACAAAAAAAACAAAAGGAAAAACAACCAGTGATATATAAAAAAATATCCATGTTATTTGCTTCAACTTCAATTTCAACAACATCAAAATTTCAACCAAAATTTCCAATTCCCAAATTCTACCAACTTCAATTTCAACTAAAATTTCCAGTTCCCACATTCTACCAAAATTTCAATCAATTTCAACCAACGTCAATTTCAACTAACCTACAATCAAATTCTAAATTGCATATTACCCAGAGGAAGAATTGGCAAATTAACTCATAATCTACCCCAAAAATTCATGTTCTCTATTAAAAACCAAAGATTTACAGCCTCAATTTCTCAAAAGCCATGCATTGGCAATATATTTCCCATGAAGGGTAAGCAAATTAGGCCTCTATCTGCATCATTGAGGCTCCATCTGCGAATTAAACCTCCAGCCGCGAGCCTCCATTTTCAATTGCGGATCTCAGTCAACCAAATTCGTCCCTGTTCCTTCGACCCCACCATCGTCTCCTCCTCCAAACCTCTCTTATTCGATGACCCACCCCCATCCCCTCCTCTAGTCGACGTGAATGGCCATGCCGTCGGCGGTGGAGAGCTCAGACTCAGCCTGGTGCCTATTGTCATTGTTCTCATCTTTTATGTAGCTCAAACTAAACCCAAAGAAGCGCAGACCCAAGAATTTGTACATCTCGTTGACGATTGTCGCCGTCGATAGGGTGGTCCGGCGAGGTTAGTCGAGCAAATCAGGACAAAGACGCAAGGAGGACAGCTGGACGAGGACGTGAGGAGGAAGGGACGCGAACGGTCTTAGCAGTCCCTTGCTGATTGGTGGGTCTCGCTAAGCCCTTCTAACGAAGGACTTAGTCGAAGCATGTCCGATGTAATCTCATTAAACCTAATCCTTGTGCAAACCAAACCTGAGACTACACTAGCAATTAGTCTAGTCTAGTCTAGTCCCTCCTAATCCGGTCAAACAAACACACCCGGTGAACAAAAAACCCCCAAAACCTTGAAATTATTTTGGCTTTTCCGTGTGTTTTGACTGGAAAATGGAGCCCTCTAGCGACCAAGTGTATGACAAATTCAAGGTTTCTTCGTGAACAAAGCACCAGAAGCCAATTTATTAAATTGGCGGTGAGCCTTCAGTTGTTGGTCGGTTGCGTACAAAAAAAGCAGCTTACTTTTTCTTCTCAGGGAGCCAAATAAATCGCCACCACCCTTCACCCATAAAAATTTTCTCGAGAAAAATCGCAACAGAGGATCCTAATTTTCTCGGAAAATTCTCAAATGGGGAAGACCGGACTGTTTGATCTCGAAAAGCACTTTGCTTTCTACGGAGCTTACCACAGCAACCCGGTCAACATAGCGATTCATATGCTCTTCGTCTGGCCTATCCTCTTCACCGCTCTGCTCATCCTTTACTTCACGCCCTCGCTGCTCAGTTTCGGGGTTTCTGTGTTTGGGAACGACGTCGCTCTGCCTTTCAACATAGGCCTGCTGTTGACTATAATCTATTCGGTGTTTTACATCTGTTTGGACGCAAAAGCAGGCTCCTTGGGTGCTCTGCTCTGCGTAATTTGCTGGGTTGGTAGCTGTTTCCTTGGAACCGTACTCGGATTTTCCATCTCTTGGAAGGTACGTCTGGAGTTGCTATTTATTTTTGTGAAAAAATTCTGGGTTTTGATTATTTTATGGAATTCGATACTTTTTTGAAGTTTTTTATTTAAAGTTGAGTAATTTCTGCAGTTATTCTTAGTTTTTAACTTTTTATTAAGAAATTTGTTCTGGGTTTCGTTTATTATGTCAAATTATAGATATATATATATATATATATTTTTTTTAAGATTTTTGTTTAAAATTCAGTAAATTGATTGCTTCTTTACGTTTTAGCTGTAAATTTGACCTCAGTAAACTTTTTTTTTCAGGTTGTTCTGGTGGCTCAGATAGTCTGTTGGACTGGACAATTTATCGGCCATGGAGTCTATGAGGTGTTAAATCTTTTTTTTTTACCTAATCATATTTGTGACTTCATATCTTTCTTGTTGTATTTATACTCTTGAAACGTGATGTAATCTGCAGAAAAGGGCACCAGCTTTGTTGGACAATCTTGCACAAGCCTTTATCATGGCTCCCTTCTTTGTTCTGTTAGAGGTAATTTTTTGATGGATTTTTATCTTATGAGGTAATTTCCTGATTTGGCAATCATAATTTGTGTGTGCAATCATAATTTGTGTGTTCTCTTGCTGCCTCAGGCTCTACAGATCTTCTTCGGGTACGAACCGTACCCCGGGTTTCAAGCAATTGTTCAAGCAAAGATTGATGCTGAAATCAGTGAATGGCAAGAGGAGAAGAAGAAACTGATCTCCTAATCTGTAACTGGATTTACTTTTACTGTAATATCTGGGTGTGCTTAAAAGTAATACCAAAGCTTTTATCTGGTGTATATTGGAAACATGTGACTTGGAAGCCTTGAAATAAATATAGCACATGAGCTTTTGAGAATATAGCACATGAACTTTTGAGAAGGACATGCAAATTTATGTGTATCCAAATAAAACTAAGTTCTCCCCTTTCGCTCTGGCCTGTTTAAAAAGGTTTGATATATATTAGAAGACACTTAATCTGCTTTTAATTATCTTTGACACAGATGATTAGCGCCTGGCTACAGTAAGCTTCAAGCCGTGCGCCATTGACAGAATTGTCATCATCCGGTACTGAACTGGATGCCCGGGGACCAAAGTGAATGTGTAAAATCTGCACAGAATGGCCAGTGCCATCTTCATTTGGAGGTAAGCAGAGTCCTTTCCTAGGCATATTCTTGGTCCTGCCTGTAAATCCGAGGTAATCGAACTTCTGTGTTAATGACCTTGAAATTTTGTGGATGTATACGGTTAAGATTGCTCAGTTATCTAACCTGAAATGCGGTGAACTTGAACGGCGATGCATTTTGGAAGAAACCCTCCTCGAGCCATCTCTCAGGCTTAAACGAGGCAGCATCAGGTCCCCAATCGTACTCCATTCTTCCCGTTGAGTAGGGAACATAAGTCACCATACCTCCTGCTTTGACTTTGGTTCCATCTGGTAGAACATCATCCTCCAAGATGCCTCTAGGATCCTGCCGCCATATAGATTACTTAGAGTTAGAGCAACAACATCGACATAAACGTTTCAATTCAGTACGATGCATACCTGAGGGACTGCAGGGTACAGACGAAGCGTCTCTGTAATAACGGCATGCAAATAATACAGTTTTCCCAGCGAGTCGTAACTCAGAAGTCCTGCAAATTGTGCAACGCTTTGATTGAATGAGTCGAGGTCCTCTGTGTCATAAGGGATCAGCGAAACCTTCTCTTCTCTTGCTTGATCTTCTTCAAAAGTTTTCATCTCGGAATAGAGCTTATCAGCTACATGGGGATGAGTCATTACCATGTATATGGCCCATGAGAGAGTAGTTGCTCAGAATCGAATGGAGCTTGAGGCTATAATCTCTGAAGACCACAGTGCTGAACTCCCTCAAATTCTTCGATGCAAACTCAAAGCTCGCAGTCTTTCTCTGTTTCCTCCAAAGCTTCCGTCCGCATTGAAGATCCCATCTCCGAGCAGGACCTCCATGTACGAACGGTACACTTCACCCTTCAATTAACAAAACACGCCAAAGATCAACGCAAAATTAAACAAAAACAAGCACCAAATTAACGCGCTTAGTAACACCGCCGGAGAAAAAAAATCACCTTTGGGTAGTTTGCAAAGTTGGTCTTGAGGACATGTCCGACATTTGCAGGATCTGCAATGTAAGTGTAAGTTGTGAATGGCATTGGGACGACGACGGAGTTTGACTCCGAGAGGTACTTGACGAGCCAATCATGCATCCTGTCGTAGTTCGTGCACTGTTCGATCGCCGCTCTCAACGATAGGCCATGTTTTGGGGCCCTTTTTGTGCCTCTGGCTCCATCTGTGGATGATTATCCATGACAAAACCATGCAGACCACCATGAAAACACCATCTTGGGAAGAAAAAGCTAACAAAATGTTACTTTCTTGATCTTCCATTTGATCAGAGGATGAAAAATAAAGGGAACAAGGAGGAAGTTATTAATTAACTGCCTCACATAGGAGGCAATGTTGATTTTGTAATGGCAAAGATGAAGTAGTTAAAAGGTTAATTAATTAGCTAATTAGCTAGTTAAGTGGTTGGGACTTGGGGATTAGTGAGAAATTAGCTATGGCTTTGTTAACAAACAATCTTTACATGCTTTCATGTTGATGAAGATAAACGAAAGAGTTTCACCTCTTTTGCGTTCTTACCCTAATTCTTTCCAACATAATTTTTAATTTGATTATTATTAAAACTTGATAAAATTCATGACTTGAGGTTGAGATGAGATAGGAGAAATTTACTATTAACTTATACATTATTGTGACGGTTTTTCAAACCGATCAAGTAGTGTTTCATGTAAAATCTACACCCCATGGTACATGTACCTCGTGATACCATGCTTGATTGGGTTGGTGTATTGCTATAGTGGCGTTCAGTTATGATTCTTATGAATAAATTTTTCTTATAACAAAGAGTCAAGACTCTAGGATCACAGACTTAAAAATTTGGAGCACTAAATTTTTAAACATCCTAAATATCTCTCTCTTGAACGTTTCAAATATCTCAAATATCTCTCTCTTAACGTTTTAAATATCTCAAATTTTTGAACATCCCAAATATCTTTCTCTTGAACGTTTCAAATATCTTAAATATCTCTCTCTTGAACGTTTTAAATATCCCAAATTTTTAAACATCCCAAATATCTTTCTCTTGAACGTTTTAAATATCTCAAATATCTCTCTCTTTAACGTTTTAAATATCTCAAATATCTGTCTCTTAAATGTTTCAAATATCCGAATCATCGATTCCTCCACAAAAAGGCGGCGAGCATCGCAAACACAAAGACAATATCCAAAATAGGGACCTGAAACGTCATCAGCAGCCCCATCAACATTTCATTTTCAACCCATGCACGCGCGACAAACGTAGTTCATAATATGCGCCACCTCTAGTTACAATTCTACCCGGTTTATTTGACAAATCTTATCCACTGTCATGTGAGATTTTTTAGTGTACGGGACATGAACTTATACGTTATGTGTCATTATATAAATAAAAAAATACTTCAAAAAAAGAAACATTCCTCTAGTTTTAAACAAATACGGCAATCAAAATTAAACATCAGTCATTGAATATAAAATTGGATTATGGACCGATTGGTAATAGGAGGTGATATTCACACATCATATTTTACTTTTCACACACCTTTTTAATTTTTAGCCGTCGGATCAAATGAATTGAAGAATATTAATGGATATAAATTATCAAGGGGATAGCACACCCCTTGGTAATATTGACAACATGATATAACTGGATTTTGTACCTAAAATAATTGGATGTTTTCATTGTCTTTTAGTCATGAAGATAATTTTAGACAAAATGTGGATAATATCGATGACACACTTTGTAATTGAGATGCGTCGTACAAATGTATGACAAGAATCATGTATAACGATTACTAACGACAATGTAATTAGTTTTATCTCAAATATAAATAAAAAAATACTTGAAAAAAAAAAAAAACATTCCTCTAGTTTTAAACAAATACCGCAATCAAAATTAAACATCAGCCCTTGAATATAAAATTGGATTATGGATCGATTGGTAATAGGGGGTGATATCCACACACCATATTTTACTTCTCACACGCCTTTTTAATTTTCGGCTGTCGGATCAGATGAATTGAAGAATATCAACGGATAGAAATTATCAAGGGGATAGCACACCCCTTGGTAATATTGACAACATGATATAACTGGATTTTGTACCTAAAATAATTGGATGTTTTCATTGTCTTTTAGTCATGAAGATAATTTTATACAAAATGTGGATAATATCGATGACACACTTTGTAATCGAGATGCGTCGTACAAATGTATGACAAGAATCATGTATAACGATTACAATGTAATTAGTTTTATGTGACTAAATATCATTTCTAAAAACAATCGTCTTTAACAGCTTTGAATTTATATCTTATTTATACTTATTACTTAAGATGTAAATAAATGGTGCTACTTTTAGAATACGGGTAAATATAAAAATTACCCAAATCATCTTCTTTGTAAAATTTCAAATTAAACAACTCAAATCCACTTCATAATTTGTTTCAAATATTCAACCCCTCCCACAACCCACCAATTTACAACATCCTTTTTACCACCTTAATTTCCTATCTAAAACACCCCAAATTCAATTGTTAATTACGGTCCAAACCACGGTTGGTGGTTCAAAACGCTAGTCTGAGCCATCGCCTGGAATTTCCCGGAGTCCGTCGTGGTTTGGTAATTAGGCATTTCACCGAACTGAAACATTTGCGCGTGGCCAGCTCCTGCGCCGGCCAAGCTGCTCTGGAAATCGTATCCAGAATTATTGTCACTCAAAAGTTGAGACATCGGGCCCATGTAGTCCATGTCCAGTAAACTAGTTATCGAACAAGTCCGTGGAAATTTCAACATCGTTTGTTCCTCATTGACTTTCGCTGTTTCTGGTGTTGTCATCTCAGTTTTTTCATCTTCTTCCACTTTTTGATCCAAATAAGCTTTGCCCAGTTGCCGCTTTTTGTAGATCCTGCAGAGGACCCAATCATCCAGCTAAAATCCAACAAATACATAGCAATTGTCAGATTGCAGCCAACTGTTTGATAAAATGCCTGAAAGAAATGTAATGTCACGAATGGGCAAAGTGGCTTACCCTCATGGACCCGAGTTGCTTGTTGGCCCGTTGGTTTCGAGTGTCGCCTAAGCGATATTCGTGCATAATCCAATCGGATTTGACCCCCTTCGGCGGTCTGCCCTGGTAAAACACAAGGGCTTTCTTCACCCCCACGTACTTGGACTCGCTGTAAATCGCCTTGTCTGTTCCCGTGGCTTTCCAGTAACCCGACACGGTTGCCCGATTCGGGCGTATCCCGTTCGGGTACTTCCTGTCCCTAGGGGTAAAGAAGTACCATTCGTTTTCTCCAAACTCTGCCTTCTCTGCACATCATAAACAATCCCAATTTGTAACCAATACAAAATTACGGTAGGCAACACTTCTTTGAAAGCCTACTTTTGCCGAGAGGACCTTGCTTAGCGCACGGGTTGCCACTATAGCAGTATCTCAAGCCAATCACGACTTTCTCGCATGGTGGGGAGCGTGATTGGGATCGGATACTATCATTGTGACATCCCGAGCGTGCATGTATGTCCTTCTTGGCTTTGGACGTCTTAATTACGAATTTACGATACTAACCAGGCAATTCCCACGGATCAAACTTGTAAATATCAACTTCTGGGATGATGGACGCAGGGCAGGGCCGTGAGGTGGCTTGGTATTTGAGGTAAAACATGATGAGTTCCTCATCAGTTGGGTGGAACCTAAAACCAGGAGGAAGCTGAGAGCTTTGTTTGGCCTCCATTTTCAGAGCTCCCTCAGAAAAAAAATAAAATTAAATAAATAAATAAACAGGACAAATATTAGGTTCTAGGGTTGCAGAAGTAGAAGGGAAGTGAGGGCATTTGAAATGTTTGAACGGGAGGGCTGCTCCTTTTATGGTTGATTTGTTTTGTCGTTTTGTGTGCGTCACGCGTTTTTGATTGGTTAATCGCTTGACTTTGATTCCTATGATGGGAAGTGGAAAGCGTACTCGCGCAAGTAACCAAACTCGCTTTTGATATTTTCCAATAATTCGGCTTTTGTCCAAGGTTCCTTGCACTTGTCACAAACTTTATCCGGATACCATCATTCATTGGGAATATCCTTTGTAATTGTCCACTTTTTCACACTATATACAACAAACCCAAAAAGGGGTGTTCTTACACCACAGTGGGTTCGAACTCTGTCAGATTCCTACTCTAACATCTAATCCAACAAATCGATCGTTTGACCAATAAAAAAAAAAAAAAAAAAACCCAAATCAAACAAATTGCTTACTCTTAATAAATGGTGTGAAATTTTACAAGAGAAAATTTTTAGTATTTTGACTAGTCTACTTTCAACTTAAATCTAATAAAACAATATACAGGTAGGAAATGTTAGAAAATACCACATTTTTGTATCATATGTTGTGGCAAGTGATGTGTATATGTTATGTCAATTAATAATCTATTTGATTGAATGTCGGTTGTATGCACCACTTGATAAATGAGATGATACACTAATATGACTTTGAAAATGAGATATTCCGAGCATTACTCTTTTCATAAAGAATCCAATGTACATGTGTTCATAATGTATTATTCATATGTAAAATCAAATTTGAATTGGTCTTTCCATATTAATTTGAAGACTATTTTAATAAATAATTAAACAAATACGTAATTAGAGCCTATATAAAATGAAATTAAAATCTTTGAATTATACAAATTTGTACACATGAAATCATCGAATATTTCTTAAATAATAAGTCAAGAAAAATAAAACTCTTGTAACTATACGTTAACGTACGTGGATAGTAACTTAATATTTGATATAATTTAGTAACTATTTAAAGGGTACTATTTGAATTGACATGCAATAACATATGTCTATAATACCAAGTCAAATTTACATAATAAAATAAAAAAAATAAATAATACATTATTGACATGTATAGCAATTAACATATTTTATACAATTATTCATCAATGTTTAAACAAATATTATAACAGTAACTTTTTGGTGTATACGAACTACCAGTCAAAATTACTAACAATAAACACGTGTTTAAAACAATATTTTTCTCTTAATACATACGTAATTGACTGCACTTCGAATACAAAACAATCAAATTTAATTTTTATTCTATTCAACATATTCAGCTTCAAGTAAATCCCAAAAATGTGGAAAATTAGGTGTAGAGCGAGTAGGGAGGTTATTCCTACTCGAGGGACTACGGGAGCGTAGAATAATGACTAGTCTATAAGGTAGGCTGAGGTAGATAGCCTTTCCATTTACTGGAGCTGACGCGTGTCCTTTCCAAGATGGGTCCGGATGGATAAGCACAACGATAAAAATTGTGGGCGGGTTTACTTGTGGTGCTTATCTTGCCATGTCATCGGTGGGGCCCATATTGAAGACTGCAGTGGATGGACGTTAGCCGTTTGATTGGATTATTATTTTTTAAATGTCACGTGTGCAGCGTTTTTTTTTTTTTTATAATATTATCTAAGCTATATATTAATAGAATCTGATTGCCAACTAAAGTAATCTAAACATACATAAAAAAATATGAACAGTAGTATACTTTTCTACAAACCAAAATTTTATTATTTTTTCGAAATTTCACTTACAAGCCTCTAATATTAAAAAGAAAAAGAATTTATCTCCCCTCACTCTGTTTCTCTCTCCTTCAATTTAAAAAACAAAATAAAAAATGTTAATGAGCATTTCAACGGAAAATGATCCGTCCGTGATCTCTCTGTTCATCATATATTATGCAGTCAATTTTTGTTAGGTATTAAAAATTAAATATAAATAATACCTAACAAAAATTGATCACATAATATATAATGAACGGTCATAATAACGAAATACCCCGAATCCCAAAAAAAGAATCATCCTTTTCCCATTTCAACGAGATAAACTGACACTATATTTCGGCTGCCTACTTAGTACTCTGCTCGGGCCCGTTCCCATTAGCATGAACGGGAGTGGTAGGTGGCTTCTCTTCATTGACGTTTGATATATATAATATATTAGTGTTTTTATAATTAGGATCAATAGTTATTATGAGAACTTGTTAATCCTAATCATGATTAGTTGGCATCATAATCCTCTTTGTATATTTTTTTGTTTTGATAATATTAGAGCCAAATCCTGTTTTGTTAAAACCCAAACAGGGGTTTCATAAATCGAGAAAACAAAGGATGGGTGTAAATACTCGATGGAAGATCAACACATAGGGTTGGGTGCATGTTTAAACTTTAGCAATTAAGATATTATTGTGAAAATGACGGGTTAAGGATCCAAAATCGATATTGTCCTTAACTTAAGAGCACTTCCAGTGTAGTAAAGTACCCTGACAATAGGTAACTCAATATCTTTAAATGAACAGTAAATGTCTGCACTGAATGGTAATTACCCAAGCAAATCTCCACTCCTTAACTGAATATCCAGGCAATTCGTATTAAAATATTAGTATTATTATGTTTTAAATAATAAAAGATAACTTTATTTTTAATTTTGAATAATAATAAAATATTAGTTGAAAGTATTTGAAAATATTGAAATATAGTGTAAAGTGGAAGAACATGGTTAGGTGTTTATGGAAAGGAATTATAGTTTTTTATATTTTAATTAGTTTTTTTTTAATTTTTTAATAATTTAAATTGTAGCTGACATCCTGATGACGTCAGCTTTGCGTCATATAGGCAGGGTGCTGAGCTAGGTGATTTTTGCCTGACTTCTTTATCAGGCTCACCTTAAACCCAATTGCCCGAGTGGATTGGAGTGTTTTGAGGAGGGAGAGGAGTGGATTGAGTTACCTATCTCCAAGACAATAATCAACGGTGAAGTTGCTCTAATACATAACGTCGTATATATTGAGTTTTTGGCAATCTAATAATTATTAGTGAAGAGGAGATGAAGAATTTAATCTCGAAACATCTTTACATTGAAAATATAAATACCAATAAAATAAGGGAATTGTTATTAGCACTCCAAAAATCTCATTCTACACTCCTCACAAGTGTATTTTTCTTTCTAATTATAGAAAGTTTGAAGTGCCAAATAAAATTTGTAGAGTGCTAATAACAATTCCCTAAAATAAAAGCTACTTTGTAAATAACTTTAAATAAATTAAATTATGGCAGGTTGCATATAATATAACATATATTAAACGCTTGTGGTGTGGGTCTTAGAATCTTGGGGTTGATGAGGTAAGTATGGCATGCGCATTGCATATACAAATGAAACTGGAATAAAATATGTATTCATTTGTATAGTTGGTCTTTTGATTAGTTTTCTTAGAGAATGGCTATCCAATAATTAAGATTATGTTAAGCTCCAGAAGTTATGGGAGATAGGTTATCCAAAAATCAAGATTATGTTAAGCATTTTGTAACACTTCCAAGAGTAGTCATTCGACTTAGATAACAGTTAAGGTTGGCTCGCGTTTGCTCTAAATTAAAAAGGTTATTTTGAAGTATTCGAACCAGTAGTATTAATCACATTGATACTGTCAATTAGGTAATAAATGACTATATACAAAAAAAACAATATTGAAAAAAGAAGAGTTCGACTATAGAACTTCAAGTGCATGCATGTAGTAAATGTTTTTTCGAGGTTTTCTAATTAAAAAAAAAAATATATATATATATATAGTGAATGCATTTTAACTACTTGAGTGAGTTAAAATGGTTACTAAGATTGATTATTGACATTGAAAATCGATAGAGTGGTTTATGAAATTGTCCATCTTATGTGAAAATTTTCCGTTAAATGAAAAATCAAGTGGAGGGTTTATAAGACAAAAATACTCTTAATTTAACAGAGATTTTTTACAAACGGATCAAAATGATTTACGGCATACAAACTTGAGGACCACTTCCATCGATTTTCAATCTCAAGACTAAAATGAGGAGTTATGCCAATCTTATAAACTATTTTAGCTACAAGCCTAAAGAAAACTTATTTTTGCACATTTTTATTCTTCTTATTATGGACATGTCTATGTATATCTATTATATGATTTTTTTTATTTATTTACATAAATTTTTTTGGAAGTAGTTATTAGCGTTCCAAAAATTTCATTATACATTCTTTATAAATACATTTTTCTTTCTAAATATAAAAAATTTAGAATGTCAATAACAATTTTTTTTTTTTTATGTGTAAAGATAGAAAAATGAAACATGGAAATGTTGCAACGAGAGAAATGCAGTAGTTGCCTAGAAAGTGTCAACTGACATTCTAGTCCTTGAAATTTTCCAATTTTTCACTTTAGTCCAACTATAAAATAAACATTTGAACCCGGTCGAGAACTGAGATGGTACAAATGGGACCCAGAAATGAATGGCCCGCCTTCTCTTTCACCCGCCAGTAAGATGCCGAGTGCACGAAAAGTTCCATGGACCAAAGACACCGGAGTCCATCTCACACACATAGGTAGCATCGTGAAAAGATGAAAAAAGTTAAAAACTTTGTTGCGGAATGGCAAATTCCCAGCTCAAAAAATTGCACGCAGAAAAGCAAAAATACAGAAACTAAAACAACAGAATAAACAGGAAAAGCAAGCCCTTCGCTTTTCCTTTTTCCGAATAATTATTTGGATTCATCGCATTTTTGTTGTTAGATTTGGAGGAAGAAGAAGGAGAAGAAGAAAATAAACAGATTGTCTCTGTAAGTTATCGCTTTTAACAATCAAAGCTTTCACATTTTGTCGAAAGTACATCTGGGTTTTTAGTTCTACGTTTTTTTCTTGTATTTTTTGAATTGATTGATTGAATTCTTTTTTTTTTTTCTTTCCTTTACTGGGTTGTTTTTATCTTGGTTTTTCTTACTGATGTTTCGATTTTTCACCTTTTTTAGGCTGTGATTGCGTGATTAATGTCGATAATTAGGGTGATATAGAGTGTTCTTGTAACATATTAAGAAAAAGTTTCCATTTTTATTGATTTTGTTGTTGTTGTTCTCATGTGGATTTAGCCCCCCTTTTTAGAATGCCGAAATCCCCCTGTTTTGCTGATTATTTTTCTGATTTAGTAATTGGGTAACTTAATTAGGGTTAACTTAGGTTGTAGCTTTGCTTGTGTTTTTTGTTCATCTTAATTTTCTACTTAATTTTATTCTCATCGTGTGTAATTTGATTTCGAAGTGTTTCGTTTTGTTTTGTCTTATGCTTTTTTTTTTTTTTCTTCAGAGTAATGGAGTCAAAAGCGAGGAGAAGAATTCCTACAGAGAATGGGGATACTGGTGAGGACTTGGTTCTTGCTACATTGATTGGGAATGGGGATGACCTCGGTCCTATTGTCCGGCACGCATTTGAGATGGGGAGGCCGGAATCACTCCTTCACCAGCTCAAGCATGTTGTGAAAAAGAAGGAAGTCGAAATTGAGGAGCTCTGCAAGACTCATTACGAGGAGTTCATTCTTGCAGTTGACGAACTTCGTGGTGTGTTGGTGGACGCCGAGGAGCTGAAAAGCGAGCTCTCTAGTGATAATTTCAAGTTGCAAGAGGTTGGGAGTGCTTTGTTGATTAAACTCGAGGAGCTTCTTGAATCCTATTCAATAAAAAAGAATGTGACTGAAGCTATCAAAATGTCTAAGAACTGCGTACAGGTGTTGGAGCTCTGTGTCAAGTTTAATAAACACATATCTGAAGGTCAGTTTTACCCAGCGTTGAAAACGTTGGATTTAATTGAGAAAAATTACTTGCAGAAAGTTCCGGTCAGGACACTGAGAATGGTTATAGAGAAGAGAATTCCGATCATTAAATTGCACATTGAGAAGAAAGTAACCAGTCAATTTAATGAATGGCTGGTTCACATAAGGAGTTCTGCAAAGGATATTGGACAAACAGCAATAGGCCATGCTGCATCAGTCCGTCAGAGGGATGAGGAAACGCTCGAACGCCAAAGGAAAGCTGAGGAGCAGAATATTTCGGGTTTGGGAGATTTCACATATACTTTAGATGTCGAAGAGATTGATGAAGAATCTGTTTTGAAGGTTGACTTGACTCCTCTATACAGGGCATATCACATCCAAAGTTGCCTAGGAATCCAAGAGCAGTTTTGGGAATATTACTATAGAAATCGATTGTTGCAGCTCAATTCAGACTTGCAGATCTCCTCAGCACAGCCTTTTGTTGAATCCTACCAAACATTTTTGGCTCAAATTGCTGGATACTTCATAGTGGAGGATCGGGTATTGAGGACTGCTGGGGGCCTACTGTTAGCTGAGCGAGTTGAAACAATGTGGGACACAGCTATAGCGAAAATGAAATCTCTGTTAGAGGAGCAATTCTCCCATATGAATTCTGCAACCCACCTTCTCCTGGTGAAGGATTATGTGACTCTTCTTGGCTCTACTCTCAGACAATATGGGTATGAAGTGGGACCACTTCTTGAAACGCTTGACAAGAGCCGAGAGAAATACCACGAGCTTCTTTTAGAAGAGTGTCGTCAACAAATTGCAAATGTTATTGCCAATGATACATATGAACAGATGTCCTTGAAAAAGGACACCGACTATGAAAGTAATGTCCTGTCATTCAATCTCCAGACATCAGATATAATACCGGCTTTTCCGTACATTGCACCATTCTCCTCTGCAGTACCTGATACCTGCCGAATTGTCAGATCATTCATTAAAGGGTCTGTTGATTACTTGTCTCATGGGGCACATACTAGTTATTATGATGTTGTGAGGAAGTATTTGGACAAACTCTTGATAGACGTGTTAAATGAGGTGATACTTAATACAATTCATAGCGGTAACATTGGTGTCTCTCAAGCCATGCAGATTGCTGCAAACATTTCTGTAGTTGAAAGAGCTTGTGACTATTTTCTTCGTCATGCAGCCCAACTTTGTGGGATCCCAATCCGTTCAGTTGAGAGGCCTCAAGCTAGTTTAACTGCTAAGGTGGTTCTAAAGAGTTCAAGGGATGAAGCTTATCTTGCTTTGCTGAATTTGGTAAACACTAAGTTGGATGAGTTCATGTCACTTACAGAGAATATCACTTGGACTATGGAGGAAATGCCGCAGAATGGAAATGAGTATATGAATGAAGTTGTTCTTTACCTCGATACTCTTATGTCGACAGCACAACAAATTTTACCTTTGGATGCTTTGTACAAGGTTGGGAGTGGGGCTTTCGATCACATTTCTAACACTATAGTGTCGACTCTTCTAAGTGATAGCGTCAAGAGGTTCACTGCTAATGCAGTTATGGGTATCAACAATGATTTGAAGACGTTGGAGAATTTTGCAGACGAGAGGTTTCAGAGTACCGGCTTGAGCGAAATTTACAAAGAAGGTAGTTTTAAAGGTTGCTTGATAGAAGCACGGCAACTGATAAACCTTTTGTCGAGCAGTCAGCCAGAGAACTTCATGAATCCTGTGATAAGGGAGAAGAACTACAATGCTTTGGATTACAAAAAGGTGGCTAGTATCTGTGAGAAATTGAAGGATTCTGCTGATGGTATTTTCGGGAGCCTTTCAAACAGGAATAATAGGCAAAGTGCTCGTAAGAAATCAATGGATGTGCTTAAGAAAAGATTGAAGGACTTCAACTGATGCTTTATAAATCTTCCTCCATTCTGCGTTAGAGCTCGGAGATATGTTTTTCCCTTTGATTAATAATATAATTTTTCCCAGTGGTGTCTTTTGTTTCTCCTTAAAATGAATGGGATTTTTCTAATCTTTCTTGCTAGGTTATGTTCGTATAAGAACGTTCGCTTGTCCTAGTTAATTGGAAGTTAGTTTCGTTTTACATTAGAACGATGTTTATACTTTCCCTCCAATGTTGTTTGGGAAGAGAAATAGTGGCCTTGTTGTAGGTGCATTATGCAGTAGAGTTCTTTGTCGTACAAAAAAATGTTACTGACTGCGAAAGCTGCTGCATTTCGGGTTTTCAGTGTTTGGGAACCATGTTGCTATGAACTTCAACATTGGCGTCTTGTTGGCTTTTAATCTATTCGGCGTTTCACGCCGGTTTGGATGCAAAAGCTGGCTCCATGGCTGCTCTGCTTTGTGTGGTTTGCTGGGTTGCTAGCTGTTTACTTGCAACCCGCCTCGGGTTTTCCCTCTCTTGGAAGGCAACTTCTGGATTTCTTGCTGCTGTTGGAGGTTATTTTGATGGATTTTAAACTTTGAAGTCATGTGAGCATTAGTTTTCTTTTGTTGCTTCTGACTCTGCAAAGCTTTCTTCGGCAATGCGCTGCATCCCGGGTTTCATGCAATTGTTCAAGCAACGATTGATGCTCAAAGACGAGAAGAAGAAAAAAACTTATCTCTTGCACTATGTTTGGACAAAGAAATCTAAAATTATTAAATAATTTTAAAATGATGGAAATTGAAATGACGGAATCTTATTTTTTAGAATTTGTGAATTTTTTTGTTTGGTTAACCTAAAAGAATAATAGAATTGAATACAGAATTTGCTTTTTTTTAATATCACGATCACAGAAATTGGAAAATTACACTTATCTACGTGGAATTTAAACTAGGGAATTGGGGGTTCCAAATTCCAAGTTTTTTTCCATGCGGAAATTCCAAATTTCTATATTTATGAATTCAAACATGGAAATTGGTGCATGTCAATATATAAATTCTGGTTTTTACCCAAATTCTAAGTTTATTCTACTCATCCAAACATAGTTTGTAATTGAATTTGGTTATCGCTGACATTTATTTAATGTAATTTCTGTGGATGGGAAAGCAATTCCAAAGCTTTTATCGAGGAATGAGATCCACTCCGAATCTCTATGTCAAAACCCACATATTGAGAGATTCGGACTTTTCAAAAGAGAGAGATTCGAGTTGTTCGAAGTTTTTGAATTTTTTTGAAGTAGGCCAATGAGATTGACTAATAAGGGGCATATGATTGAAATTGAGACTACTATAAGCTTCAAGTTGTGCTCCATATACGGAGTTGTCATCACCTGCTACTGAACTGGATGCCTTAGGAACCAAAGCGATTGTGTAAGTATGCATTGAAAAAGTTAAGTTCACTGTACAACCAATTGACAATACAAAGAGCGTCCAATTACTTATAAACACATGAATAATCTCTTCTTTCATCAGTGTCGGATTCATTTTCAAAATACGTAGATTAGCCAGGCGGGCATTCAAATTTGGGTGTTTGGCCAAACGCCCAAACTTTATGCTTAGGAAAGGACCTACTTGTAACGCTGCATAAAGTTTCGGTATTTAGAAGTAGGATTTTTTTTTTTTTTTTTTTTTTTGGTTCAGTTGATAATTTGAAAACCTGAACAAATTCAACTAGGGGTGTGATATCCATACATCCCATTTACTTCTCATACACCTTTTTAATTTTCAGCCGTCGGATTAGATGAATTGAAGAAGATCAACAGACTGAAATTATTAAGAAGTGTATGTGAAGTAAAATGTAATGTGGATAGCACATCCCATTCAACTACCACGGAAAGCGATATTATGCACTTTTTAGTTTTTCACACTTTCATCTTTATTTATGGTCATCGAATTAAATAATCGATATATAATCAATAGTCGGGATTAATAAGAATGTGTAAAAATTACTTTCCGTAGGTGCAATTTTTTCCAAATTAAAATAAATTTCAAACTATGATTAAAGAAATACCGGGCCCATTTAGGCCTCTAAGGCAAGTTTATCCGGGTCCGTCCATTATTACAATCCGACCCACCAAGGCCCAATCCAAGTATGGTCAAATGTCAAAACCGCGAACCCTAACCCCGGATAAACGAAATAACAAAGTCTCGTCTTCCAGTCTTCAGAATAATCAGAGATTTAGCGGTTTCGTTTGCTCCATCACAGAAAGCTTCAATCGTTCGTCAGCCCCTCAATAATCGTCGCCCCAAGGGTTTGTTTCATCTGTTTATACTTTTAATTTTGAAAATTCAACACTCTTATTCGCCAGAATTTTCTGTACAGAATTCGAATTGGCGTATTTTTCTTGCAATTGATTAATTTGTTCAATTATTTTGAATTAGGGTTGCACTCGAGACGTCATGTATTCCAGAGGGAATAATGCGTACGGTCAACAGTCATATGGTGGTCAGTCTGCGTATGGCCAAAATGTAAGCCTACGCACTTCAATTGTTATATAATTTTCATTTATTTCATGGGATAGAATTTTTTTTCCAGAAGTTTTGTATTTATTCTTAGTGGGTGTGTTTTAAATTGTGATATTTTGTTTTCCCTTATAGGAAATTTTCGTTTCGCTTTGTTGTTTTAAGAATTTCCGTTAAGTTGTTTTGTTCGTCGTCCAATTGACTACATTCGGGTGTTTTTAAATTTTATGGAGTGAAAAGGGATATTTTTTGTAAGAGTGCGGAAAGCGGGGGCTTTTTTGTTCTTATTCTTATTTATTGTGATATTTGTAGCTGGGAGCTGCTTATTCTGGAAATCCAGTTGGAGCGACTGACGGGAGTTCGCAAATTCCATTGGTTTCGCGGCATACATCAATGTTAGGTGGTTCGGAGGAAGTTGATGCCTATAGACCTCTCCCTTCAGCTGCAGCTCATTATGGGGGACAGTATAGCTCCCTCTATGGTTCAACTGCTTTGAGCACCGCAACTCAGGTTAGTGGATTTCTTCTATAACTCGTGTTTGTGTATTTGGAAATGTGAGCTGTATTTTTACGCTGATACATGTTGCAAAGAAGCATAGGCTACCTAGGAGTTCGTAACATTATGACCTGTCATATAACCTTTGTACTCCACGATAGTTTTCCTTTCTGTTCCCGTTCTTCGTATAACCTTTGTACTCCACAGTTATCTCCACGATAGTTTTCCTTTCTGTTCCCTTTCTTCTTTCCTTTTATTCTGATTCAACTTTAGGAAAGCATAAAACAAAATTTGTTTTATTATTTTCATAAATTTGAAATTTAATACTTACAACACATCCAGTTTTTGAACCTGGTTTTTTTAATAAAACGATATTTTTACACTAAGGGGTAGGGGATTTGGGTTAAGCCACACAATAGGCCTGCTGTAATAATTAGGTATCGAACTTGCCATCGACGGGAGTCGAACCTAAGACTTCCCACTTACAAGTGGAGTGGAATAACAGTAGACCATAGGAAAGTGACTTGGGTACTGTAATTTGCATGCCTACTGCTTTCCTAGTTTTTGTAAGCCTTAAATGCGTTAAATGTCCGTTCCAGTTTTTGGGTAGGCCTTATATGTCTTAAATGTGTACCCCGGTCCCTCAAAATCTTAAATTTTCTGCCTTTTTTTTTTTTCACTTAAATGTATTTTGGTGGTATTCGAACGGCTGGTTTCATGGAAATTACTGTTTGAGTCATGTGGTAGTTCTCCCAACCAAGCTTAGAAATCTTAAATTTTCTGCCCTTTTTTTTTTTTTCATTTAAATGTATTTTGGTGGTATTTGAACGGCTGGTTTCATGGAAATTACTGTTTGAGTCATGTGGTAGTTCTCCCAACCAAGCTTAGATTTGATTTGTGGCGAAGTGTTTGTTGAACCATCTGGTGCCTGATTTGGAGTTTTGTGCATAGGTTCCTTCAATGAGTACTAAAGCTTCTGGACCATCGGTTTTGGAAGGTCGTGGTGGCTATGCCTCTTCTAAAACAGATTCGCCAAAGTTCTCATCTGGTGACTATATCACTTCTTCAAGTCATAGGTATGGTCATAAAGGTGATCAATTGTATGGTGAAAAGGCCCCTGAGTATCCAGCGATAGACAGAAGGCAATATGGTGAACGTCATAGTACTTATATGGGGATGGAGTTGCAAGGTGAACCAACTAGTCGATATGCCGATTCTATTGGTTTTGGTCCTCAACATCAGGTTTTTCATTTTCATCTTTTAATTTAGAAAATTTGTTATTTTCTTTGTACCTCTTTGAATAAGTCATGATTTTTAGTTTTATTGTTTCCACATCAAATTTTCAACAGTCCGAGATTTATGATCGCATTGATAAGGCGGTGCTGCTTCGGCAAGAACAATTGCTCAAATCTCAATCACTGCAGTCTGCTTCTCTCGATGGGAGTGCAAGGTACTTTTATCTGCTGATTTTGTGCTACATTTGTGAGTGGAACCTGATTTTCATTTCATGATCAGTTATTATCACTAGTAGTTTGTTTTCCTTCCCCATTAACTAATAGCAGAGGACGTCATTCTTCCTTTCTCAGTAACAAAATCATCTGAATCTTAATAATGAGTCTGTCCACAGCAATGCTAGATGGTGATATATTTCTAATTAGACTGAGTGGCAACACATTTCTGGCAGACAACCTGATTATCTTGCAGCAAGGGGTGCCGCTAGTCGTCATCCCACTCAAGATCTTACTCCTTTTGGAGGAAGAATGGATGCTGACCCACGGAGTTTATCGATGCTTAGTGGTTCTTCATATGGCGGACAACCCACTCCATCAATATTAGGGGCAGCTCCACGGAGAAATGCAGATGATCTCATGTTTTCACAAAGTTCCTCAAATCCTGGTTATGGAGTCAGCTTACCTCCTGGTAGGGACTATGCCACAGGAAAAGGGCTCCGTGGCCCATCACTTGAGTCAGATTATCCGAGCAGCTTGTCTCATGGTGGTCATCCACGAATTGATGAACGCAAGGATGACAGGGCTAGTTATCTTCAAGAATTTGAGCTAATGGAGGAGGCGCGCCGTCGGGAGCGTTTGCGTGAGAGAGAGAGAGACAGAGAAAGGGACAAGGACTGGGAACGCGAACGCGATCGCGAACGTGAACGAGAAAGAGAGCGTGAACGAGAACGTCTTTTGGAGCGGCGGGTGAAGGAGAGAGAGAGCGAGAGCGCAAGCGTGCACTTGAAACCAGGCGGGAACGAACTCCACCAAGAGTTTCTATTTCTAAGGATCGCCGCGGTTCCTCTTTGGCAAAAGAGAGGAAACCTTTACGAAGGGATTCCCCGCATCACGAAGCTATGCATAGGTGGATCTTGATGTTTTATTTTGCGTCCTGCTCTAGTTCTTGAAAATAGCTTCTTTGTCTCACAGCCTTTCTAACTAACCTGGTGTTCTGTTATGCTGAAGGCGTCATTCACCTGTTAAAGATAAAAGGAGAGATTATGCCTGCAAGGTAAAAGGACCACTGCAAGAGCTTAGCCATTCAATGATGTTGAAAATATATTCCCTTCAAATCTGCCTTTAGTCTTGTGTTTGGAATTGAGTTATTCACTGGTTTCAATCGTGATGCTTCCTGTTATTTCTGTTCTGGATTCAGTCTTAATTCCTGGGATATCCTTAACCCTTTTCTATTCTCTTCGATTTTGCTTCCTCTTTGTCTTTTGGCTCTATGTGCAAATGTTGTATTTCTGCCTTCCTAGGCTTATTGTTTATAGTTGGCTCCACCATGTTCTTTGGCACCTCTATCTTCTCACTATACCTTCTTTCTCCTGTCTGTGGGCTTGTTCTTGTACATTCCTCCTCATCAAGGAGACCATTGCTGATTCTGGAGTTTCTGGATTAATTTAATCCAGAGCTTGCACCAAATCATCTTATATAAGTGTTTGTGGATCTTAGATAAAGGTGAATAGTTTTCAGTTGCCGTAATAGCTGTTGCAAATGAAGAAAGTTACCTTCTACAACAAAAATTGATCGAACTCTGCAAACGAAATATACAGTTGTCGAATAATTTTTAACATGTGGGCTGATCATTCTGTGTAAACTACAGGGTTTGTCTACAACCTGAAATGTCTTTACGGTTTCGATCATTTTGGTAACAATATTATTTATTTGCAGGTTTACTCAATCAGTCTGATGGATGTAGAAAGGGATTATCTTTCCATAGATAAGCGATATCCCAGACTCTTTATACCCTCAGAGTTTTGCAAGGTATGTTTACATTTTTCATTTCTCACTCATTGGTTATGGACACATAGTTAAGTACATACTTTAAGTGTGGTTTGTATTGTTTTAGGCTGTTGTCAACTGGCCAAGGGAGAACCTTCAACTGTCTATCCATACACCTGTCAGGTAATTTGCTTGTTGAAGCTGTGTCAGTTAATTAATTTTCTGGAGTTCTTATTCTGCTTTAGGATATATAATCCTGAAGATTCTTAAAGAGAGGAACATTAATTTTTTATTTAAAGAAACTAGAAGGAATGAAAGTGTAATTGTACTGCCTTGTTGAGTGGCACAGTTTTGAGCATGATTTTGTTGAAGAAGATGGTGCAGCTAAGCTGTCAGAGCCAGTCACTGAAATGTTGGTTGAAGTACCTGAAAAGTCAGGACGTGGAGATATAGTGTGGAATGCGAAGGTAAGCCACTAAAATGTTGGTTGAGTGAAATTGTAATTGTACTACCTTATTATTTTGTTTCTGCCATAGCAGTGATTGTTTTGCTTGAGCAGTATTTTCTGTTGTTTATTTTCTCCTTTCAGATTATCTTGATGAGCGGACTTAGCAAGAATGCTTTGGAAGAGCTGTCATCTGAAAGAGGTTCCGATGATCGCATATCGCACATCTGCAATATCCTTAGGTTTGCCGTTCTCAAAAAGGACCGTTCATGCATGGCAATTGGTGGTCCATGGAATCCTGCTGATGGTGGAGATCCATCAGTTGATGATAGTGCTTTGATTCAAACTGCCTGTAAGGTGTGTGCTGTCTGTTATCTGTTATAAAGATACAGATTACGGAGAGTAGTAGTATTTTTTTTCTAGTTGTTTGAATGAGTTTTTCTTTGTAGATATGGAAGGGATGTTGCTAAACTTGATCTGCAGAACTGCAAGCACTGGAATCGTTTTCTTGAGGTAATTTTTGCATGTAATGGTTGTGATAGTTACCTAGTTTCCACTTGCAAGGCCTTTTAACTTTGCAGGTTTTTAGTTCACAACTAATTCGTCAGTTCCATCTGAAATTTGCAGATACACTATGACAGAATTGGTAATGATGGACTCTTTAGCCATAAAGAAGTGACTGTAATATTTGTCCCAGATTTGTCTGAATGTCTCCCTTCATTGGATTTATGGAGAGACTGCTGGCTTGCTCACAAGAAAGCTGTTGCAGAAAGAGAGCGTCAACTTTCTTTGAAAAGAGAGGTTTGTTGCTTCTATTGTTTGAAATTGCAGTTTCCCTGGATTTTGTATAGTTTTATTTTCGGTAAAATGGTTTGGGATGGGTTTTCTTTGTTTCAGTATTTACTTATTTTAGCATGCATGTACAAGCATGGTGTAATCATGCTACCCTACAGTGGAACTATTTAAACATGGGTCCTACTGCTGATTAAGAAGATTTAGTAAAATTGTTTTGGGATTAACTACACGGAATCCAATATTTACCTTTAAACCCTGCTGCTGATCATTGGTACACACACAAAATAGTTTGAGAACTTGATGTCGAAGTACTTTTAAGAGCAAACATGCCATGTTGTTAACCATTGGATGGAAAATAAGAAGTAAAATGATAGGATCAGAGGATGCAAGCCTATAGTAATGCTTTTATTAACTTTTGGGCTTTCATCCAACAGCATAGTCTTCTTGAACACTCTTTTTGACTGAAGCTCTTGAACACTCCATAAATGCTTTTTTAGTATCACAGTCTCTTTTTATTTATTTTCCCAAAACATTTAACAGCAGGATTTAGGTTGACCAGCTTATTGTTTACTTGCTTTTTAACACTAGTATGTTTGTTCTTTCAGAGGTCACGGGACAAAGAAGGGCTGCAAGGTAAATGGAGTTTGTATTCTTGTTGTGTATGATGTTGCATTTTTTGATTTGATGTTCATCAATAATCTAGTTTATCATTACACCTATGTTGGTTTTTGATTCAGACAAGGAAACGGAACCGTCAAAACACAAAAAAGTTGAGAAAGACGATAAAAAGAAAGAGTCTGCATCCACTGGAGATGCAAAAGAAGTTAAGAAAATGGAGCAAGATGGTAATAATTTGAAAGGGAATGCATCTGAAGGAAAGAGTGATGTGAATGACAAGAAGCTTGAGAAAAAAGATGAGACTGGAGGAGACAAAGCCAAGATTGAGGATAAAAAGGAACAGGTAGAAATTGCCGAAGTTCAGACAACGGGAACTGTGAAGACTGGGAAGAAGAAGATTATAAAGAAGGTTGTCCGACAGAAGGTTGTTGGTAAGTCAACCAATGATAGTACAACCAAGCAGCCTGAAAGTCTTGGTGAAGGAGGAACGAAAGGTAATTCGGAGACTCCTGGTCAAGAGGAGGAACCTTCTGCTGATCCTGCAGCAGTGAAAACCTTTGTGAGGAAAAAAGTTATTAAAAAGGTTCCAGTGGCGAAGGCTGCTCAGAATGAGGATAATACTGGCCCAAAGGTCAAAGTTGAGAAGGATACCGGCTGCTCTGAGGAGAAAGCTGATCCACCAAGCGGTGGTACAAATACAAGTGGGAAAACAATTGTAAAGAAGAAAGTAATTAAGAGGGTACCTAAAAGAAAGGTCACTGGTGTTGAACTGAATGAAGGGGTTGCTAAGAGTAAGAAAGATGGTGACGGGGATGAGAAAAATGTTTCTGGAGATGATAGTATGGGGAAGCAAACAGCAGATGTAGAAAAGCCAGCAAGCGATGCTGTAGAAACAGAAAAAAAGGTTGCTTCTAAACCGAAGGCTTCAAAAACACAAGTCAGTGACAAGCAAATTGATGCGGCCAATTCAGCTAAAGCTGATGCCCAGGATGTTAAGGAGGAAAAGAAAGATGAGAAGGCAGCTGGTGAGAGAAGTGGCTCTGTGACTAAAGTGGAGACTGAGACAGACGCACAAAAAGCTCCTAAGAAAAAGTTGAAAGATGCGGAAAAATCAAAAGAGGAGAAGGAGAAAAAAGACCGAGATGGAAAAGATGATTCTAAAAGCAAATCAAATAAAGAGCTGAAAGAGAGAAAGCCTGAAGAAACTCCTCGACACCCTGGATTTATCCTACAAACAAAGTGGAGCAAGGATTCTAAAGTAGGTTTACTATAGCCTGAATAGTACAGTTTGTTTATTGTATGCATTACCTATATTTGCATGTTAACCCTCTCTAGTATTCGTTGCTCACTCTTTCTAATCGTGAGTTAATCTGGCAACAGCTGCGTTCGTCATCACTTTCACTTGATTTTCTATTGGACTATACCGACAAGGACATTGAAGAATCAAGTTTTGAGGTATATTTTCTCATGGCATCTATTGGTCTTAATGTCTGCCTTTAATTCTATGACCGACCTTTTGGATCTGTGTTCTCTTTGCTAATTTCTCATTATGCCTGTAGCAAAATAGAGCTAATTGTTCCTTCCTTTTCCCTCCTCCTTTTCAGCTTTCACTTTTTGGTGAAACGCTCTATGAAATGCTTCAGTATCAGATGGGGTGTCGTCTTTTGACATTTCTACAGGTTGGTTTGACACAGTTAATCTGAGTACGGATGTGATTTAATATTTTTTCTTGGTGACATTAGCATCCTCATTTATGTAGTTTGTTTTTTCAGAAGTTGCGCATAAAATTTGTGACCAAGAGAAACCAACGTAAGAGGCAAAGAGAAGTAGAAAAACTTGAGAAAGAAAATGATGAAAAATCAGCAGCTAAGCGCCCTAAAGTGAACGAGCAAGAAAATGATGAAAAATCACCTGCTCAGCACCCTAAAGTGAATGAGCTCCCTGTGAAGAACCAGGCTATTAAATCATCGGAAACATTGAGTCCATCTGAGCCAGGTGGCGAGAAACAAGATGAAGAAAAAGCAGTTCCCCAAGATAATAGCTCTGTTGATCACATCGGTGAGGTGAAGATGGAGCCTACAGCAGATGAAGAAGAAGAAGAAGACCCAGAGGAAGATCCAGAAGAAGATGAAGAAATGGAGGATGCTAGTCCTCAACATCACTCCTCTAATGAGAACAGTGAAGAGGGGAAGAGCAGTGTTGATCCATTGACTGGAAATGAGAAGGATGAACTCAATGTTAAGGAACCAGATAACAAGAAGGCTGCAGAAACAAAGGCCAAGAACGAAGCAGATGCAGGTGACAGAATAGAGGGGAAGGTGGATTCAGGTAAGAAAGAAACTCCCAAGGCAAAAGAGGTTGTTGACAAGGAACTATTGCAGGTATCTTCCGGAAGCTTTCTACCTTTATTATTATAGTTCGATTGTGAACAGTTGCGCTCCCTCGATCAATGCATTAATCCCATCCTTTTGCTTTTTATTCTTTTTCCATCTGAAACAGGCATTTAGGTTCTTTGACAGGAATCAAGTTGGCTACGTCAGGGTAAGATGCAATCTTCAGTGCATATATTTGTTTTGTGGTCTTATTAGAGAAAACTGATATGTTTACCGAAAAATAAAAGCGAGAGAGCTGAATTGTTTTAGTTACTTTTTCAGGTTGAAGATATGAGATTGATAATCCACAACTTGGGAAAATTCCTGTCCCACAGGGATGTCAAGGTGAGAATCATGAGAATTTCTTTACTTTGTTGCCCTTAGTTCTCTCTTCGTATTATTTCCGTCGACAGTCTAGTCATGCTTGGTTTCTCTGCATCAGGAACTTGTGCAGAGTGCATTATTAGAGAGCAACACCGGGAGGGACGACCACATTCTTTACAAAAAGCTCGTTCGGATGACCGACATTTGAGATTTTAAGCTATTTGGATTCCAAATTTCTTGTATTTTCCTTTGACGACCACATTTTTTTACAGAGAGCTCGTTCAGATGACTGACATATGAGGTTTTAAGCCATTTGGATTCCGAATTTTTTGTATATTTTCCTTTGACGATTCTCACAAGGATAGGAGGGAATGAACGATGGGGCTTTCAATGTTACAATTAATTTGTTTCCCTTGTATTTTCTGAAGTTTTTGCATCCGAATTCAAATTCCCCTATTCCTTGTTTAGAGTAGTTCAAAGTATCGACGTGTTGAGAAAAAAAAAAAAATCTGCGTAATATATTCCGTTGGTTGAACAAAAAATCAGCTCATCCGTGGATTATTGGCTAATACAAGAAAATATAAATCTAAGCTATTGGTTAATAGCATTGATTAAGGAATGCCTAAACCAACAAGGCTCTTCATTGCTTGCTTTTTCACTAGTTTCCCGTACACCCCTCTTCCCAACTTCAAAGCTCTCTCCATTTCCAACATTCCTCCACCACCTCTCTTTCAACTTCTCCGCCACCATCTTCAACACCCTCTCGTCGCTTCCCACCGCTTCCCACCGCTTCCACGACGCTATCAACCACCGTCTCCAGCTGTGGTATGCGTCTTCCCCACCCTTTTGCCGATTTCTCTGTGCCATAAACCTGAGAGCATGCATCCCAAAACGATGCTCTCAAGTACCCCTTCTCCCTTTCCTTCACCATCCACCTCCTCATGCCTTCCTCCAGCTTATAAACCGCAGCGCCGGCCTCCATTCTAGAAGCATGGAGCATTACATAATCTCCTATATGCATACGTCTTGCATTCGGAACACATGAATGGTTGATGAATGAAGGCAGCACCCACAGCCCAACACCGTAGTAATCGCTGTTCTTCCCCAAAATCTTGGAAGAAATTGCACCCTCAACAAGTGAATTGACAACCAAGATGTTCAAAATCCTGCTCGCATCAAGCTCATTCTCATTATGGCAGCCGCCATTGTGCTCCGCCTCGGGCTTAAAGCAATTGATCTCAGGGACCTCAAGCTCATCCTCATCTTCCCCACTCGACAATGTACTAATCAAATCGCGGATTCTTGAACATTTAGCCACGGAATCCATAACTTTTTCGGTGAAGTTCTTCCACATGACCAATTGGGCATTCTCATCCAATTCTTGACCGGGCAAAATCCCCCTCTCTGTGGCAACAGCTTTCACAACCAACACCAAAGTTCCGGCATCAATGTTCTTCGTCGCAACCAATGTACTCAGCTGGTTCCAGAGGCTTCCCGCAAAACCCGTTAACAACCCATTCAGAGAGATCAAAAGCTCCAGTTCTCGTCATCAGCTCGAGCTTCTTGGACTTCTGCAAGTACCCATCGAGGTCCACGGAGCTCCCATTAGCCTGTGGGTCGAGCTGAGCTGTTCGAAAGCAGTCCAGCGCCATCGAATACCTGTTCAGATTCAGCAAGATCTTACCTTTGCAGACAAGAGTCTTGAAATGGGCCCTCTCGATTTCCAATGCCCGTTCGCAATCCCTCAAAGCTTCTGCAAAATCTCGGAGTCTGGATCGCGCTTCTGCACGGTTCGAGAGGGCTAGGCAGAGAGATTTTCGGAGCTTGGGGAGATGATCTGGGTCGGGGTTTTGAAGGGTGTTTGAGATGTGAGATCGGCAGAGGGTGATGAAGTGAGAGTATGCTTGTACGGACTCCTGCCATTCTTCACGGAGGAGGAGCTCCGTGGCTTTGGATCGGAGCTGCTGCAATTGCTCTTCTGCCGCCACCATTGCGAGCTGATCTTGCTGCTTGGTTTCTTCTCTCATCTCTGAATTTTCGATTCTGTTGGGGTTAATGAGGGTTTCGGTTCCCTGTAGATTTTGAATTTGGGATTATATGTAACGGTCACATTGCCTTTTCTTTTTTTTTTGATCCAACACATTGCCTATTCTTTTTCTGCATTTTTTGTAACGTTAAACGGATATGTCGATCTTGACGAGGTCGTAAGATATATGGCCAGTAAATAAAGCAGAACGACGTCGTGGAGATTGTCACAGATATAGAATGTACAGATTCAATACAATAAATCTCTGAATGCACACCGACAAATCTCTCACACAATAAACCTAATGTAGAGGATTCAATGAACCTAATTTAAAAGATTACGAAAAGATTTTAGAGAGACCAAAACGGAAAACAACGCATTGTGTACGAAATGAAGCCGATGCATTTTGCCAAGCTCTATAAATTTACCAAATGATTAGGGTGCTAAAGAATACATTGCAAATCTGTTTAGTAATTACTTTTTCAAAACGTACATTCCATCTCTTACTTCTAACTTCTCTTCGGAGACCAGACCCGATAAGAAACTCTGTAGCTGCTGGAGAGTTTTGTCGTAAGGTGGATCCGCTATACAGAACATCTGTAGGAAAGTGTACGGAGATACATTAAAAACAGCTTTGCAGAAACTAAATATCACGGGGAATGTTGAAATCATCCTTACCTTGAGAGTATTATGAATTCGATCTAATGCCATGCTTCCGAAGTTTGTGAGCATCCCCAAGATAAATTTCTGCAACAAACCAAACACCGTTTCAAAAGCTGGGAACAGAAAGGCATCATGCGTTTAACGGTTTACATGAGCGAGATCAATACTTGACACAATTATCCAGCACTATCTGGCAAATAGTGTCACGAGCGGCAATTTTGCCCCCTTACCCTCGTACCTACAGATGAAAGTACATTACTGAAAGCAAGATTGGAAAATCTCGAAGACATCACATACCTCATACACAGTCATTTCCTTGCGCAGTTGATCCTCTACCGAAGCCACAGAGCTCTCTCCCTCCTCATCACCAACTACAAGATCCTCAATGCTCCCATTGTTACCACCATTTTTACCCGTGTCAACCATGCCTTCCATTAGTGTAAACATGTGGTCTTCAGAGTCTGCCCTGGGTGATTCTGCAAGAATTCCCTTTATAGGAAAATAGAGAAGAGTGCATGAGCCTTCTTCTGACTTCGAAATCTCAAAACTTCAATTAAAACAGGTAAGGATCCATTTAAACTAACCGCTGGTGCTGATTCCAAAGTTTCGAATACTCTTTATCTATTTATGTACTGAATGACGAGAGGCACATCGTGAAACATGAAAGTATGAGTTTATCAAGCATACCTTGCTGATCCAGAAATTTATCCTGCGATTAAGTACGTCTACTGGAACCCCAATTGCAGCTGCAAGATCCTTAGAGGTCCAGCTGAAAGTAGAAAATATAAATATAGCAAAAAATAGGTAACGAATAACAAAGTGTATTAAGATATTTCTGATGATACCTTGTCTGATCTTGAAATTGCATTATAATTGCTGCTTGTATGGGAGCAACCATGAATTGCACTGTCCTATCATCAAATTGCAACTCCAACTAAAACAGCACCAACCACCATACACGTTGTTAACGTAGATTAAGTGGTTCAAGGGAATAAAGAAAAAGTAAGCAGGTCAAAAAACTCCTAATAGAAAGGGCTTGAGATGACATTGTGCAAGCACCGTACCTTGACAGTACCAAGACTTTTCTTCCATAATAGTTTACGGGGTGTCTTGATTTCATTAAACCTCTTTGCATAATCAGATAGTAGTTGGTCAACAGGCCCAGGTACATTGAGGGACTCATCCTGAAATTTATATAAAGATACTTCAAATTAAGAGCATGCAAATCCATGATCCAAGATCTTTTCCCTCTATCAAAAACTTCAACATAAATGATATTACCAGAGGAAACAATTCATTACCTGGATTTGAGGCCAGAAATTTGAAGAGATGATTGTAGCATCAAAATTATCCATGGACACCCCTTTATCTCCCAGATCAGTACCTAAGACATCCACCCCAAGTTAGCTGAATGAAATAAAATAACTGGTCTTCTAGTAATGCAGGAGAGAGAAGTCCCAAAGCCATCACTCATGGGTGAAACATAAAATTTGAAAGATACCCGTTTGAGACGGCTGACTTATGGTTGCTTTAATATTGCTGTTAGTCCTCTTAGAATCAATCAGATCATTCAGCATAATCTCGCATTTCTGCATGCTGCTCTCTCCAAAATGTATCTGAAGAATGATTACACATTAAAATAGAAAGTATAAACACAACATAAATAAATCCTAACTTCATCCGGTAGATAAAAGAAGCACTAGCCTTGAGGAGCTCAAGAGTACGTATCTCTGTATCGATGTCATAATCAGATTTATTGAGAAGCTTTTCAGCCAGCATAACACGGTACTCATTAACGAGTTGATCTTTTGAACCAATTATGCCAACAATCATCCCAAGTATATCAAC
Organism: Pyrus x bretschneideri; assembly: GCF_019419815.1. Taxonomy (NCBI): domain Eukaryota; kingdom Viridiplantae; phylum Streptophyta; class Magnoliopsida; order Rosales; family Rosaceae; genus Pyrus; species Pyrus x bretschneideri. The sequence continues at coordinate 2,566,410 of NW_025999524.1, forward strand.
CTTCCTTCGGTTCCTGCTACCCTTCAAGGGATCAGCTTCTACAGGGTCAGGCTCCCAGCTGAAATGGCAGAATCACTCAGAAATTACATCATCTATATACAGTAAGTGCCAAAATTCAAAAGCAACTAAATTACACTTCAATCTTCAACTATAGCCTTCCATGCACATACCGCAACGCATTTATCCATGCTTGCTTGTCATCAGTGTGGAAATCATCATCAAGACCAGTGTTCTCTTGATTTTCTTCGTCTCTGTTTAATTCTTCAAGAAGGCTATCCCCAGTGTTTCCAGACACATTTGAATTCCCACCAGTGCCATCTGTAAGCATGGTCACAATGCACTTTATGGTGTCTTTCCTTCCCCTCAAATAGTCCCTTATTGGTTCGCCAACTGATTCGAGGAAAACACCTGCTGGATCTATTGTCCGGAGTGCTTTAATCGTGGAAACATATTGATGCAAAATGTCATTGGTTGAGGCACCTGCAGTAAGTAAACGATAACGCAGTGCAGTGATAAATGACTCAACCAGCTTAGAATGCTGTCCAGTGTATTCAAGACATTGTTTCAAATCTTCAATCGCAGGAGCGCTGCAAAACCCCAAAAAGACAAAAAGTGGTCATGGTAAGCCACAATACAGCTCGTAAAAGCTACCGAATTCCCCCTCCTTAACCAGTTAAATATCATGGTGGACTTCAACAACTGGAAAGCAAGGGAACCCCAAGTTAAGAAAAGCACATACCTGTCAGGATAATCCACAATAATCTCAAATAACTTGGCTATTCTTAAATCTTGCAAAGTTTCATAAGCAAAATACTCAAGTCGCAACTGCCATCTAACAAGTCCTTCTGATGGAATGTCGATTCCAGGATAAAATGTAGAAGGGCATGAAGCCAAAGGTGACTTGAGACCAGATGAAGCACTATCATAACTAACAGTGTCACCAAGATAAGCAAGAAGAGCATGCAAGAACTGAAGAGGCACCGCCTGCAAAATACACATTGGAATGATAAAAGAAAACTTTGCACTTTGAAAACATAAAGTAAAGCCTTAACGTATGACTAAACCATTAATGCGCGACATAATTGTGGCACAAGCAAAATGGAAAGAAAGCACAAGCACGCGAAAGCAACCTGTATCCACCGCTTAATGGACTCCAAAAAAGAAACCCGGTAATCATCACCAGCAAGATCATGAACTTTGGCCTGTCACTCAAACAAGACAATTAGAAGTTAGAAAGACAAATGAAATAAAAAGTAAAATGTAATAGACGAAAAAAACAGCAGAGACTGATCACCTTTAGAAACAAAAATATAGCAGAGGCATAGGCATCTTCAGCCATAGATGTAAACCCGAGACTTCTAAGATCGCGAACAACCTTCCCAATGTTGTTCACCAATTTATTGTTGTCCAAGAACCTGCCTTGGGGATAGCACTCATCAATCTCCATCTGTCCACTCCTGTATGAGACTTTGCATTTGTCATCCACATCCATATCATCTGCACCATCATCCTCATCGTGGTCACGCGGGAATTCACCGCCCATCATAGTACTCAGTTCCTCCAACCTTCCCTTAAAATACCAGTGGAGTACCTCTAGAATTCAGAAAATTTGAGGCATAAAAAAAATTGCAGTAATTGCAGAACCAAATTAGAAAAAGGGAAATGTAAATCGATCAAAGTCGAGATTTTTATGAACTTTTCGGTACCTGGAAAATGTCGAGGGAGAGTTGCCATAAGAACCGAAGACACTGATAACTGGTACTTAGCAAAAAGCTCCGCTCTATAATCATCAGAATCATGGCTCCCTTGGTTGTAAGACTGCAAAGCGTGAACCAGAATCAATAAGCACTTCTCCTGGTACTGCTTTTCCATTGCTATTTCTTCCAGAGCGTTGTAGAACACTTCCTCCTCGATCGAACCGTCGCCGTCGTACTCCTCGAAATGCCGCCAAAATTTCAAGGCGCCATTTTTCTCGAAGGTTCGCTCGAGAGCGCCGAGGAAGTAGTCGCGGAGGAGGGACTCGAGCCCGTGCTTGCAGAGGCCGTGCACGTGAGATACGATCTGCTGACCGGCGGAGAGGTCGCCGGCGCCGGTCAGAAGGGTGTCTGTTGCGGCGCAGAAGCCGCTGTAGCTTTCGAGGATTTCGTTGATGGAGTCGTCGCTGAGCCTGTCGAGAACCGCTAGGTTACAGACTGATGAAATCGAATCCGCCATTGCAGAAGCCGCGGAAGCTCGAAACAGGAAACCCTCCAATTTACACGCTGCAGAGAGTTCAGATGGTAAATAAACGACATACAGAACACGCTGTCGTTTATGGAAAGGGATGTCGTTTACAGCGACTGGATTATAGCAACTTTACTGATTCAATTTCCAAGCTTTTGCTCGTCGACGATGAAACAGAGCGAAGACCCCGGAGCGTACAGGAAGATATTACTGGCGTCGGTCTCGGCCATGGTGGCGGAGACGACAACATTTCCGGTCGACCTGACGAAGACGAGGCTTCAGCTGCACGGCGAGTCGGTGTCGGTTGGGTCAACCCGGCGTACCAACGCGTTCCGGGTCGCCTCGGAAATCGTGCGGGAGCAAGGTCTGGTGGGATTGTACAAGGGCTTGTCACCGGCGATTCTCAGACACCTCTTCTACACGCCGATTCGGATCGTCGGGTACGAGCAGCTCAGAAACTCGCTGAAGAGCGACGGTGGGTCCCTCTCTCTCCCCGCCAAAGCTCTCTCCGGTGGAATCTCCGGCGTCGTTGCTCAGGTAACTTGCTTTCTTGTTGTGCTTAACATGTTGGGTTTTCAATTTTTTTTTTGGAATTTATAATTTTGATAAGTTATTTGGATTTGGGAATTTGGAAAATTCACAAAATTATGTAAAGGAAAAAAAAAAAAAAATTCCAAGCTTTTTGCGGTGGACCATTAAGAAAAATGAAGCTTGCGACTTTAGTTTTTGTATATACAAAAACCCTACTGAAAAGTACAAGCTTTTTCGACATGATTGTTCTAGCTGTGCAATTCCTTGCCAATCAAATGGTGCAATAATTGTTTTAAATTCTGCATTTGCTTCGGAAGTATGATATGCTTGTGTTTACTGCTAGTAGTGCAGTTGGTAGCAAGCCCTGCAGATCTTGTTAAGGTAAGGATGCAAGCAGACGGTCGGACGGTGGCCCAAGGTATACAGCCTCGGTATTCGGGGTGTTTCAATGCTTTGAACAAGATTGTACGAGCAGAAGGCGTTGGGGGACTTTGGAAAGGGGTTTTCCCTAATGTCCAAAGAGCATTCTTGGTGAACATGGGAGAATTGGCTTGTTATGATCAGGCAAAACGTTTTGTGATCGAGAATCGGATTTCTGAAGACAACATATACGCTCACACTTTGGCGTCGATCATGTCAGGCCTTTCGGCAACTGCTTTGAGTTGTCCAGCTGACGTGGTAAAGACGAGAATGATGAATCAATCGAGGAGCAAGGAAGGGAAGATTATGTACAACAATTCGTATGATTGTCTGGTGAAGACTGTCAAAGTTGAAGGTTTAAGAGCGCTGTGGAAAGGGTTCTTTCCGACATGGGCAAGGCTCGGTCCTTGGCAATTCGTGTTCTGGGTCTCGTATGAGAAGTTTCGACAAATTGCAGGATTCTCTTCCTTCTGATGAGTCTTTCCTTCCACTCGCACCTTTCAGGCTTCCATTGATAGTACTACTCCATGTCAATTGAAGCTTATAGAGAGCCAGCAAGCCCTTACGATGAGAATTATCAATTTCGTGAGTTTTCGTTCTTTCTTTCTTTCTCTTTTAAAATTGTTCTTCTTTTGTCAAACATTCAAGATTATTGCCTTCATAATATGCAAGGAAGAAAGATTCACTTTTCAGTGAAATTCTGTTGTGTTTTGGAATTTGTCCCCTCAATATGTCCCAAATTATTTGAAACACAAAACAGAAGAAGAATCAATTAGCCCTTGAACATTTCTTCTTGCAGAGCAAGTTAGTTTTGCAAAGGTAAGTTGCAGTTCACTCATTAGATTATTCCGTAGGAAGCTTCAGTGCGAAAATATCGGCTGCACTTTCATATGATCTCCTCTTTCTTACAGTTATAGATAGACTAGTTATATGTTCAAAGCTTTACACCCTGTGATTAACTTTAGCTGCCATTTTTGATAAGGCCTAGGAGATGAAATCCTGTATCAAATTGGTTGTTATGGACCGCAGGCTCAGGCTGTGTACTGTTTGAACTGGAATGAACTCTCAGCCCACCAATGCCTAACTCAACTCTTGAAGCTTTCTGTACAAGTATTATTTATTGGTTTTTAGTTAAAATCGTTCCTGAGATTTAAAATAAATAGAAGTGATTTCTGAGATTGTCCACCATCCATTATTTTGGTCATTCCATTAAAAAACTCCGTTAAGTTAAGGGTATAACACATAACTTTGGTTCTAGAGATTTGTATAACACATAATTTTGATTCCTGAGAGTTGCATAACACATAAATTGGGTCTTTAAGATTGTCCACCATTCATCATTTTGCTCCTTCCAATAAAATGCTCAGGGACCACTTAACGGAGTTTTTTAATGGAATGACCAAAATAATGGATGGTAGACAATCTCAAGAACCACTTCTATTGATTTTAAATCTCAGATACCAAATTTACGTGTTATGAAAATCTCAGGAACCATTTTAGCTAAAAAGCCTTATTTATTTGGTGAAATTCATCCGAATTCGTATGCTAGGTATACGTATTATTTCTCTACATAACAAATCTTGCCCTTACTAAGGAATCAAAATATAAGTTAGCCCTTCATTGAAATGGTTATGTATCTCGTACTTGAACACCTTGGTATCATCACTAAAGGGTATTTATCCCATATCTAAACAACCATGTATCGTTTTGGTTCGTGACCTTTATTCGTGTGTCATTTCAGTTAGGAAATGGTGCTTTATCGTATTTTTCTTTTGTCAAAGAGGGAAAGTTTATCTTATACTTGGACAAAACCCCAAGGGGTTGGTTTAGTTTGAACTCCCAAGGATGCATTTCTTGGGGCAACCGGCTCTGCTTTGGTGTACTGTTTTATTCGGGGGTCAAAAGTATGTTCCTGCCTCGTGTGATACTAGGGAGGGGGATTATTGATTACCTTTCAGATTCCAAGTTATGATCCCATAAACATAATCCCATTGATTCTTCAAACTAAATAAACTGAAAGGTTAGATAGATCATAGATGATGAAGCAAAAACAACCAACTTGTAGAACCACCACCATAAAACGTTGTGATTGCCAACTGCCAAAGTAAACATGTAATCTTTACCCAAAAAAAAAAATAGTAAACGTGTAATGAGGAACAGAACCACCATTCATTACTATGCTCACCTCACTCACCACAACAATTTTTAGATGACTCATCACTATTTTTCTTCTCACTCGAGTGTGCAGAAAAATAAAAGAATGAACGGAAATCATTTTCCATAATTTATAAAAAAAAAAACTAATGAAAATGGTTTAAAAATTTTGAGTTTTAATGATAAGGACAAAATAAAGGGTAAAGTGAATAGTACCATAATTAACTTTTTAGTGTAAAAATATAGTTTTTCGTTAAAGTAAATAGTACCGGAAACTTTTCGTTAAAATTCATTTTATAAAACCTCATCCGCTAACGAATAATAAAACCTACTTTTAGAAAGAGACATCAAACACGAGTAAAATCTTGGACCTATAAACATACATTTCATGCACTGTGAAGGCTATACAACAGTATAGGCATGTACAAATTGACCCTACATACATTAAACGATATTATGTTAATTAAAGCCGAGTACAATGGCTAGAGTGAAATACATCCGTTTTACAAAGTATATCTTTGTATTATACTAGTACACGCAGGAGGTCTGCGAGCTTCCGACAATCTATGTTTGGATAACGTTTTTCCAAATTCTAAGAGATTGAGGCAAAGTTAACAAGGAAGGATCATAAAAATTAGATAGGAGGGATTAGAAAAGCCCTTCGTATATAGAAGGGATTACAAAGACATGCAAAAGAGATTAGCAAATGACACATTCCAAGTAGGGTTTTGCTAATTTCTCTTACATGTCTTTATAATACTCAAGGAGGGCTTTTCTGATCTCTCGTATCTAATTTTTTATGATTCATTCTTTACTAACTTGACCTTAATCCTTTGGAACTTGGAAAACCCTCACCCCAAACATGTAGCCTTAATTACTTAGCATATATTCTTACTTTAGAAATTTAGAATCGTCCCAAAAATGGGAGATGAGACTGCCAAAATAGGTACATTAAGAACTTGATCACACATACGTGAAGACCTAATTAAGTTGTATGTGAAGTTGAAAACAATATCGGTGCAGGTCATCGCAATTCGGATGAACAAGGACACGAGTCATTGAGTCCCAATAAATTACACTGCCCTATATTTAAAGACATAAAAGGTGCCACAAAGACCAAGTTAGTTATTAGGTAGTATAGTAAGCAGTGTACTTATGTTTCCAGAAGATGGAGGTCGCCCTACATTCATACAAGTAGCGACAACGTTGCTCCCCCTTCATTCACACAAGTGGCGACAACGTTGCTTGGCACAGACAAAAAACTAATGTGCAATTTATGTTGGGATAGTCTCCTTCTCTTGCCCACCCCCCTTCCTCAATCCTCGCTAAGCAGTTGGTAGTTGGAAGGGATGTGATGGGGAGCTGCGAGGAGGGAGAAACAAAGGAGATTATATGAAAATGAAAGTGGTGTATTTTGGTAATCATTTTGGTGTTAGTTTTTACTCTTGTGTTCGAGATTGGGAGGAAGTATATACTAGAAATGAGGGGTTATAGAAGAGCGGAGTAAGGATGGCGGAAGATAGTGTTTAATCCAGGAATCGAATTTTTGCGGGTTCAGAGTTAAATACAATATAAAAATAGCACGAAACCCAAAAAAAACTTTAGTTTATTCACTAGGACATTTCGTCGAATACCTAGTTGGCTTATTGTTGTCAGCCAAACCATGTTGCACACATGTCAAAAGATATCAACATATGCTGATGCAATCTGATGAGTGATATAGAAAGAATTTTTCAAGTATGATCGACACAACCTGTCAAGATATACCTAGCAGGACCTACATCAAAACTTAGTAGGCATAAAAAGAACCTATACAAACATTCAGAGAATCCTCAAAAACATTCACATATATATTTTTCAGACTTCGGATGGTCTTAGAAGTTAGAACCACCTTAGTCCCAGCGTTCATCGGCCATTGATGGAAGAGATGTAAAAGAAATGTGAGGAAACATAGCATTTTATGTGAATATCTTCCACGTTCTTTCTGTCACCCTTCCTATTTTTAATTCACACCTACAAAAGTTTCTTCTTATATTTTCTATTTATTTCTAACTAAATTTTAAACATATCGTCCAAACAAAAACTAAAAGTTAAATATTAATTATTTTATAAAAACAAAATAATTACTAAATAGAACCTAAAATATTAAACTTCTCGACTCATTACCAGTTACTACTTTGGATTGCATGCTCCAATTCTAACAGCATTGTCTGTCATGCCTCAAAGTTCTGTTTGTAACGAAGTAATGGTAATTAGAAACACACCAGTTCAGTCTACAGATGATATGAAAATATACTATAGCTCGTATTTGATCCTCATCAATTCTTCTCTTCTAAATTTAACAATTTAAATCACTATTGTTTGTCAAAAAATAAAAATAAATAATTAACACCACTCTCAGACTCGCACTTTCATCGAATACACCGGTCCCAGTTCACACCGGCACTGCCGACACTGAATTATTTGTGTTTTCTTATTTATGAAAGAATTAATTAACTGTTTTAAGTATCCGCCACAATTTTTGCTTTAATTAATTAAAGGAGTCATAAATTAATTTAACTCTATGTTGATATATCCCACAACCCAGTATTTGGAAGCAATTTCTCAACTGCCAACAGGGTGTGAAATAAATTATGTATTTAATTTAACTCAGACATATAATTAATTAATAGTGATTATAGCCCTGTCTAAATTTTCAAAATCAACGTACAGTTGCACAATCTGGCGAAGGCAGTTCTTCGGTATAAAAGAGCAGAAGAGCCGTTATAGAGCCTCGTTGAAGAACACGAAGAAGACCTAATATTATTTTCCTTAAAAAGTAGAGGATGACGCCTAATATTCTTTTCCTAAGAAAGTAGAGGTGGTACATAGTACTACAATCTAGTAATATTTCCTTTTACTTGTAAGCCAGATAAAATCTTGTATCAAATTGGTAGTTATGGGCCGCAGGCTTAGGCTGTTTACTGTTTGAACTGGACTGAACTCTCAGCCCACCAATGTCTAACTCAACTCTTGAAGCTTTCTGTAGAAGTATTATTTATTGGTTTTTTAGTTAAAATGATCTCTGAGATTTGCATAACATATAACTTTGGTTTTTGAGATTTAAAATCAATAGAAGGGATTCCTGAGATTGTCCACTATCCATTATTTTGGTTATTCTGTTAAAAAACTCCGTTAAGTTAATGGTATAACACATAACTTTGGTCCTGAAGATTTGCATAACACATAATTTTGATCCCTGAGATTTGCATAACACATAACTTTGGTTCCTGAGATTGTCCACCATTCATCATTTTGGTCCTTCCATTAAAAAGTTCAGGGACCACTTAACGGAGTTTTTTAATGGAATGACCAAAATAATGGATGGTGGACAATCTCATGGACCACTTCTATTGATTTTAAATCACAGAGACAAAAGTTATGTGTTATGAAAATCTTACGGACCATTTTGGCTAAAAATCCTTATATATTTGGTGAAATTCATCCGAATTTGTATGCTAGGTATACGTATTATTTCTCTGCATAACAAATCTTGCCTTTACTAAGGAATCAAAATATAAGTTAGCCCTTCATTAATATGGTTATGTATCTCGTACTTGAACACCTAGCTATCAATATCACTAAAGGGTATGTTTATCCCATATCTAAACAACCATGTATCGTTTTGGTTCGTGACCCTTATTCGTGTGTCATTTCAGTTAGGAAATGGTGCTTTATTGTATTTTTCTTTTGTCAAAGAGGGATAGTTTATCTTATAGTTGGACAAAACCCCAAGGGGTTGGTTTGGTTCGAACTCCCAAGGATGCATTCCTTGGGACAACTGGCTTTACTTTGGTCTACCGTTTCATTCAGGGGCCAAAAGTATGTTGCTGCCTCATGTGATACTAGGGAGGGGGATTATTGATTACCTATCAGATTCCAAGTTATGATCCCATAAATATAATCCCATTGATTCTTCAAACTAAATGAACTGAAAGGTTAGATATATCATACATGATGAAGCAAAAACAACCAACTTGTAGAACCACCACCATAAAACGTTGTGATTGCCAACTGCCAAAGTAAACATGTAATCTTTACCTAAAAAAAAAAAAAGTAAACATGTAATGAGGAATAGAACCACCATTCATTACTCTGCTCACCTCACTTACCGCAATAATTTTTACATAACTCGTCACTCTTTTTCTTCTCACTTGAGTGTGCAGAAAAATAAAAGAATGAGCGGAAATCATTTCTCATAATTTATAAAACCTCAATCATCTCCAAGCTCATCCGCTAACGAATAATAAAACCTACTTCTGGAAAGAGACATCAAACACGAGTAAAATCTTGGACCTATAAACATACATTTCATGCACTGTGGAGGCTGTACAACACTATGCGCATGTACAAATTGACCCTACATACATTAAACGATATTATGTTAATCGAAGCCGAGTACAATGGCTAGAGTGAATACATCCGTTTTACAAAGTATATCTTTGTATTATACTAGTACACGCAGGAGGTCTGCGAGCTTCCGACGACCTATGTTTGGATGAGGTTTTTCCAAATTCTAAGAGATTGAGGCCGAGTTTGCAAGGAATGGATCATAAAAATTAGATAGGAGGGATTAGAAAAGCCCTTCGTATATAGAAGGGATTACAAAGACGTGCAAAAGAGATTAGCAAATGACACATTCCAAGTAGGGTTTTGCTAATTCCTCTTACATGTCTATATAATACTCGAGGAGGGCTTTTCTGATCTCTCGTATCTAATTTTTTATGATTCATTCTTTACTAACTTGATCTTAATCCCTTGGAACTTGGAAAACCTCACCCCAAACATGTAGCCTTAATTACTTAGCATATATTGTTGCTTTAGAAATTTAGAATCGTCCCAAAAATGGGAGATGAGACTGCCAAAATAGGTACATTAAGAACTTGATCACACATACGTGAAGACCTAATTAAGTTGTACGTGAAGTTGAAAACAATATCAGTGCAGTTCATCGCAATTCGGATGAACAAGAACACGAGTCATTGAGTCCCAACAAATTACACTGCCCTATATTTAAAGACATAAAAGGTGCCACAGAGACAAAGTTAGTTATTAGGTAGTATAGCAAGCAGTGTACTATGTTTCCAGAAGATGGAGGTCGCCCTACATTCATACAAGTAGCGACAACGTTGCTCTCCCTTCAGTCATACAAGTAGAGACAACGTCGCTTGGCACAGACATAAAACTAATGTGCAATTTATGTTGGGATAGTCTCCTTCTCTTGCCCACCCACCTTCCTCAATCCTCGCTAAGCAGTTGGTAGTTGGAAGGGATGTGATGGGGAGCTGCGAGGAGGGAGAAACAAAGGATATTATATGAAAATGAAAGTGGTGTATTTTGGTAATCATTTTGGTGTTAGTTTTTATTTTTGTGTTTGAGATTGGAAGGAAGTATATAGGAGAAATGAGGGGTTATAGAAGAGCGTTGGAAGGATGGTGGAAGACAGTGTTTAATCCAGGAATCGAACTTTTGCGGGTCCAGAGTTAAATACAATATAGAAACAGAGCGCGAAGTCCAAAAAAAACTTTAGTTTATTCATTGGGATATTTCGTCGAACACTTAGTTGGCTTATTGTTGTTAGCCAAACCATGTTGCACATGTGTCAATAGATATCGACATATGCTGATGCAATCTGATGAGTGATATAGAGAGGATTTTTTAAGTATGGTCGACGCAACCTGTCAAGATATACCTAGCAGGACCTACATCAAAACTTAGTAGGCATAAAAAGAACCTATACAAACATTCGGAGAATCCTCAAAAACATTCACATATATATTTTTCAGACTTCGGATGATCTTAGAAGTTAGAACCACCTTGGTCCCAGTGTTCATCCGCTATCGATGGAAGAGATTTAAAAGAAATGTGAGGAAACATAGCATTTTATGTGAATATCTTCCACGTTCTTTCTGTCACCCTTCCTATATTTTATTCACACCTACAAAAGTTTTTTCTTCTTATATTTTCTATTTATTTCTAACTAAAATTTAAACATATCGTCCAAACAAAAACTAAAAGTTAAATATTAATTATATTATAAAAACAAAATAATTACCAAATAGAACCTGAAATATTAAACTTCTCGACTCATTAGCAGTTACTACTTTGGATTGCATGCTCCAATTCGAACAGCATTGTCTGTCATGCCTCAAAGTTCTGTTTGTAACGAAGTAATGGTAATTAGAAACACACCAGTTTCAGTCTGCAGATGATATGAAAATACACTATAGCTCTTATTTGATCCTCATCAATTCTCCTCTTCTAAATTTAACAAATTAAATCATTATCGTTTGTCAAAAAAGATAAAAATAAATAAATAACACCACTCTCAGACTCGCACTTTCATCGAATACACCGGTCCCAGTTCACACCGGCACTGCCGACACCGAATTATTTGTGTTTTCTTATTTATGAAAGAATTAATTAACTGTTTTAAGGATCCACCACAATTTTTGCTATAATTAATTAAGGGGGTCATAAATTAATTTAACTCTATGTTGATATACCCCCACAACCCAGTATGTGGAAGCAATTTCTCAACTGCCAAAAGGGTGTGAAATAAATTATGTATTTAATTTAACTCAGACATATAATTACTTAATAGTGATTATAGCCCTGTCGAAATTTTCAAAATCAACGTACAGTTGAGGCCTTAGCCCTGGCACAATCTGGCGAAGGCAGTTCTGCCGTACAAAAGAGCAGAAGATCCGTTATAGAGCCTCGTTGAAGAACACGAAGAAGACCTAATATTCTTTTCCTAAAAAAGTAGAGAACAACACGTAATATTCTTTTTCTAAAAAAGTAGAGGTGGTATATAGTACTACAATTTAGAAATATTTCTTTTTATTTGTAAGCGAGAGATTTTAGATTCGATTTTCTCCAAAGGCGAATTTGAACCATATGTTTGCTAGCTCATTGTGAGACTTAACTCAGTCCACACTTCGTTTGTTAAAGAAAAGAAAGTAGAGGTGAGTTTTAATTCAGAGTCTAATAGTACGTAGTCATCACATGTGATATTGAAATTACTTGAGAAGGGGATTAGTCTATGAAAATCTGTGAATTTATAACACTTTAAAATCTTTTAAAATCTTAATTGAATACAAGCCCCTAAAACTTGAAGGTTCAAACAAAAAAAAAAACTATGATTTTATTGTTCCGTTGATGTCAAATGTTGGAAAACTCACGCAAATACATCTATAAGAAGACAATGATGTATTGTAATTCGCTCAAAGTTAAGTTAGGCTCACGCTGCTATAGTTTTTGTTACACTATGATAATGTTGGTTACATTGTACAAGAGTTTGATAAAGGAGAGTCTAGGGTTACTATATGAGAATTCCTTAATATGATACCGACAATATACCAGTGATAGTGAAGAATGGGATTCAAACTTCGAGTACAAGTGAAAATATTCTTAATCAATTGAGCCACAAGTTTTTGATCAGCCAGATTATAAAATTGAACAACCCAAAGTCATAAAAATTACCATGCACGTGAAAGTCGATCATTATGAAATTCATCACTAGCAGTAATACTACAGTGATGATCAATGAATACGTCTCATATGATCTCACCAGCCATCTCATATTGCATGTCAAGAAATTAGATCAACCATGAATTCACTGTAAAGAAAGTTAATTTGATAACCAAATGGGAGGGTCGTCTTTACATCTTGGGGTGGTAATTTTATTACCCTGAACCGAAACTTTTTAACTACTTTACCACCATCTTCAATACCATTAATTGCATTAAGTACTATTTCTGAATTTCTATAGGTTCTTATAATTTGTAAGAGAATGATAATGAAACTCTCTTAAAAGTGAGACTCTCTGTGGACTCTATGTCACCTCATATTTTTGGTACAATATTTTATAATGTTGACACGAAAATTGGCAATAAAGTGTGAGGTGACGGAGAATTTATGGAAAGTCTCACTTTAAAAAATCACCTTGGCATTTCAAATTGTAATTAGAGTTGATTTTCTCTCTGCATGCATGCAACGTGCTTATTATGATACTTAATCTTTACGTAGTGCATACCGCTGCGGACGCATTCATATTTTGGTGAGATAGAAATAAGTGCATTCAAGGATTTTTGTTCGTTTGTAAGTAAATGAATCACAGTTTGGTAAGTTTAAACATATATACGTAAGCGCTCAAGTGCTAATCAGTTTAGTAAATATGGTGCTAATAATTCGTTTAGACATGTATGCTTTATAAAGTAATCTCATAATCATGATTGTGTATTTTCTAAGTCATTATTCATTGATTATCCTTGATTAACAATACAACATAATGTATATACTATAATATTATGTTTAGCATCCCCAATCCCCAATGCTTGGAATGGTACATGAACGTAGATATGGTGTTGAGAGTATCAATCACATCGGGAAAATAATAAATCTTGCATGTGCTTATACTGTCCATATTAGGCAATTAGTTTTATGGTGGAACTTCAATTTTCTTCATGGTATCATGCAGGTTGTCCTTCGTGTGAAGCCCAACAGCCACGAGTGCTCCACGTCACACAATTTGTGTTGCCCACATGCTATAGACTTGAAAATCTGCCACATGTGAGGGGACATGTTGAGAGTATTAATCCGACATCGGAAAAAGAAGGGATCTTACATGTATTTATAAGTAATTTGACTACTTCTCATATTGCCAACTGGTTTTATGATGGAACTCCAACTTTTGAAAATAGCAATTTAGCTAATTTTGCACATTATTGGGGTGTTAACCTAATGGCCCATAGATCAACATCTTCACAGCGTTCACACGGTTTTTTACATTGATTTAGAAATGGTGGCATTCACACGGTGTTCTACATTGATTTAGAAATTGTGTGAACTGGACTGGCCGTAGCATAGAGTTATGCATTTATCAGAATGCTAACAATATTTTACCTAAAATAATCTGAAGAACGTAGTACTCTTTTACAAATCCTAATTATTTTACATAAAATTGTCGAAATATGAAGTATTCTGTAGTGATACGTACAGTACGTAGATATGTGTTGATTATATATAGCTGGACGCATTTACAGAACATACTTACAATTGGTCGGGTAATAAAGTCCGACTTTCCACCCCTGTTAAAATCTTAAATTTGAAGCAAAGGGTAAAAGCTCCCTCAACTATCAGCTCTAGCTCTATAACCTCCAGTTCACAAATTCACACTGGCCAGTAAGTCTGGCAATTAATTGGCAGACATGCATTCACAAAATAGCAACAATATACAAGCAAACAGCCACAACATTGCAATCATCGTGGTTTGTATGTGCCTGTCGATTATATTCGCTGCTACAATGTACAATAATTTTAGTTGGATTTGAAAAAGTATGCGTCATGAATTGGAGGAGCAATATTGCTTTAGCTAGCTCTGATACCCTTTGAAAATTAAATGCCCTCACAGTTTAAAAAACGTTCGTTTGTGCAAGTTTTTCAATTGAAAAAAAAAATCAACAGTTTGGGGGTTTAAGTACCAACGAGCGTAGGATTATAGCACGATTAAAACCCAACAAATTTGTAATAGGCTTGTAGCTCAGTTAATTAAAAGCATTATCTCTTACGCCTGAACAGGGACGGAGAGCTAGAAATTTCTTGTAATGGGGCCTGAAAAACAACTAATTCACAAAACCTTATTATGGTATGCCTTATATCCAATATAATAATGGAGATGATTCCAAATGATGATATATCACAATTTCAATGTTATAGAAATTTTCATGCTGTAACCCAAAGTGGATAGAAAAATATTAATACATGAGAGGCGGGAGAGGGGTTTATCTGTTTGATGATGGAACAATAACACTTTTGCTCATATAATATTTGACATTAGATACATATACTTTCTTCAAATATAACAGGTGTATGTATATAACTGTAGTCTGCAACTTAATAATGAATTACTTGAGTGGAGCATCTGCCCCCAATGGACCTTCATTGGCTCCAGTCATGCATCGAGGTCCCGAGTTCTTATGCCCTCTCCCAAAATTGCTTGTATAAAAAAAAAAAAAAAAATTCTTGCAATAAAAAAAGCCCTAAGAGTAACGCTATTCATACCATGTTTTTATACCACATTTTCATATCACCTTAGGTGACATTTGACGTGGGCAGCCACATCATTTGAATTAATCAGATTTTTAAATTTAGTTCATTATTTAATAAACTAATAATTAAGAGAAACTAGTTAATTAAATGATGATTGTGGTATACGAGGAGTCTTTATCCTTCATTTCCTTGGGTTTTGCAAATTTTTCAAATGATGTGGTTGTCCATATCACATGCCACCTAAGGTGGTATATAAATATGATATAAAAACATGATATGAATAACATTACTCAAGCCGTAAATATTATGTAGAGTAATGCTATTCATATCATGTTTTTGTACAACATTTTCATACTATCTTAGGTGGCATTTGATGTGGACAACCACATCATTTGAATTAATCAAAATTTTAGATTTAGTTCATTATTTAATAAACTAATAATTAAGAAAAACTAATTAATTAAATGATGATTGTAGTATACGAAGAGTCTTTCTCATTTATTTCCTTGGGTTTTGCAAATTTTTCGAATGATGTGGTTGTCCACATCAGATGCCACCTAAGGTGATATAGAAATGTGGTACAAAAATATGGTATCAATAGCATTACTCTACTATGTAAGGACATTCCTAAACTCAAATGCTAATACATACAAGTATATATTACGTACTGAATGATAAAGTCAAATTTCACAACTGCATCCTTTATATTATAAGACAAAATATAAGTCGTCATCGCCATGACAGATGTCTAAGAAATTTAATTAGTCAGGTTTATGATAAGTTTACAAATAATTGTGATTCAATTCTCCGACAACTACTCCCACCATATCATTAAGATCGAAAAAGGTGTCGAGCGGGGGAGCCTGCAAGTATACAAATCGTATGGGCAATTGTACAATGCACAATCATATACAGGTTACTAATGCTGGTGAGAGTTAAATTGAAACCCCACCTACTATTTCAATTGCAAAATCAAACCACTGGATGGACGCTACATGTCCCCACATACTATTTAGTTCCTTATGTATCGTTTATATATATATTGGCATCACCCTTTCTGGTTTTCCAACATTTTTCTAGGCCAAATTAAGCTTTGAGAGATCATATATCCTTGCTTTACAGGCTTAGAGCTACCTAGCTAGCTAGGGTTTCAAATTAAATGGGGAGGTCTCCATGCTGCGAAAAGGTGGGTTTGAAAAAGGGACCGTGGACTCCAGAAGAAGACCAAAAGCTCTTGACTTACATCGAAGAGCATGGCCATGGAAGCTGGCGAGCTTTGCCAGCAAAAGCAGGTGATGTACAATAATCCTCCACGCTAAACTTAATTAACTTGTCTTAAGAGTAAATAATAAAAGAAAAGGTTATAAGTGAGACATGCATGCAGGAGATAATTCCTTTTTAATTTCATGCGCGTCCGTGTTAATTTTGGGTGGTTTTGTGATGTAAAATAGGGCTCCAAAGATGTGGGAAGAGCTGTCGACTGAGGTGGACGAATTACCTGAGGCCCGATATCAAAAGAGGAAAGTTCAGTTTGCAAGAAGAGCAGACCATCATTCAGCTCCATGCTCTTCTCGGAAATAGGTCAATTTAACCTTAATATCTAAATATAATTTTTAGTTTGTACAGTGATCATGACTAGATGTTATCATTCACTCTCCAACGGTACTGAAGTACTGAATTACATATATGATATATACATTAGAGTTTAAGTGCAATTACAATTAGTCCCTGCAGTGAGCTCATTAGTGTACGTTCTTTCCAAATGCTCACCTCTCTCTCTCTCTCTCCCTCGAGTTTTTTTTAGGGGTTTTTTGAAATGGGTCCAAAGTAACTAAAAATTAGACCTATTTCAAAAGTCAAAAGTCACTAAAAATTGGACCTATTTCAAAAGGTAGTCTATAAAATTGGACCTATTTCAAATTTTCCCTTTTTTTTTATACATCGTCCAACCCATACAACCCTAGCAACTTCATGTGTATAGATACATGTGCTTGTGTATATATAGTCCTAATCTTCTCCTTTATCATCTTCTTTATTAATTAATAATTTAGTTAATTATTTATATGTTAAGCCATGAAAAGATAATTAGTATGTAAATTGTTAGATATGTACTCAATGATTACTTCACTGATCTCAGGTGGTCAGCTATAGCAACCCATCTGCCGAAGAGGACAGACAACGAGATCAAAAACTACTGGAACACACATCTCAAGAAGAGACTAACCAAGATGGGCATCGACCCGATGACTCACAAGCCGAAGCACCACGAGGGTCTCAGCTCTGGCAGCGGCCTTGCGAGGGACACTGCCAACATAAGCCACATGGCTCAGTGGGAGAGCGCCAGGCTCGAAGCCGAGGCCAGACTGGGCAAGGAATCCAAGCTTGGCATCACCAACGCTAACCCTCTCCAACACCACCTCATGATCAGCAGCTCCCCCAACCCTGCTCACCATGTAGTACACGTCAGCAAGGCCCCGCTGGCGCTTCCGTGTCTGGATGTGCTGAAAGCATGGCAAGGGGCATGGTCGTTGACTACAAAGTCAACAATAAGAGACAACGTTAACAGTATGGTGTTTTCAGGTGGTTCTCTGACGGCCGTGGACGACCTTGAATCTCCGACGTCCACGTTGAACTTCCCGCACGTTAATAACGCGTTTAATCCTCCTCCCATGCAAAACATAAACAATATTGTTCCATGCGAGTCCGGGTTGTTGCAGGACAATGATAATGTTACCTATGGCTGTACGGATGTTAGTGCTGCATGGTTTGCGGACAATTATAGGTCAGGTAGTATTGATGAGGAGGAGAATGTGATTGTGCCAACTGGGCTTTCAAGTATGATCATAGAGGATTTCACGGATGTTTTGGTTTACAACTCAGAGGATCATCAGCAGAACGCGTCTCTGGGAGGACATATCTCCGAAAATGGCGTCGGCGGCAATGGAAGCTGCGGCGGTGACGCGTTTGAAGAGAACAGGAGTTACTGGAACAGTTTACTCAATTTGGTTGATACTTCATCGTCTGGATCGCCTGTGTTTTGACTTTTTAGAGTCTAGGTAAGGTAACTGTTAGGGATCGGAGGGTTGATGATTAGCGACTAATTTAATTAAGTGTAATAAGGAGTTGTTGCCTTTAGTTTTAAGTAACAAGTTGTTTGATCAACCAGAAGATAACAATGTTCTATTAGTTTGTTTGATTATGCAAGAAACAAAATCATTTACAACTTTATCATGTCATACTACAAAAATTATTTTGCAACTAAATGATGTGTCACCAATAAAAATGAACATGTTTATTAATACTTAAGTAATAATTCAATTATCAACTTTCATGTCATTTAATTTATTAAATCTTATCTACAATTTTAGTCTTTCTAGCATTACCCTTTTTTTTAATGCCAAAAATTTTATAAAAATGTTTGAGAAGTTGGGAAACATTTGGACTTCAGCCTTCCCAAATCATTGTGTTCCTTTCTCTAAATCCCTCATCAAACATCAGGTAAGAGTTAGGCCCAACTTTAATTCACTACTTGGGGCATGAACCTTTCTATCTATATTCGGGCTTGGACTGAAGACAACTTAAAAGATAGGCCTTGACCTTGGTGTGTGTGAGTGTGTGTTTTTTATTTTTTATTTTTTATGAAACGATTTGTTAAATTAGATGTTAAATTAAAGAGTTAATAGGGTTCAAACTCAATCTGTAGTGCAAAGAGCAACACTCCTCTCCACCACCATGACAGGGCTTGACCTTGGCATTTGAATATGTTGTGTTTGGATTTCAAATTTAGGAACTCCTTTGCTGAATCATAATGTCACTTATTTGGAACTGGATTCCATTAGATTACAACTCACTACATTCAAAAGTATTTGAAAGAAAAAAATGGAGATAAACTTTCAATTGAGAAGGATTAGTCATGCAATTGAATAGGATAAGTTTCATTCTTGACTAGTCCATCTAATTCAACTTGAATATAAACGAGTTACCCAATTCATCTAATTCTAAACGTTTGAACCATAAAGTGTTTTTCAGAAGTAGAATAAAAGTTTGATTAAAAATTAAAGTATTCTCTAGAAAACCACTTTTAAGTATTTTTAGCAATTGATTTTTAATTATCTGAAAGCGTATTAGCCCTTCTAAAAACAGGTCTAGAAAAACTTAAAATTTAGTATAAACTTCATAGCTTATGCTCAATAAACCTATCCCTTATGTACCTATGATTTGGTTTGATTTAGTGCAAATAGCAGTCATATTCAAGGTGTGTGAACTTTGCAATTACAAACTCACCAACAATGATAAAAATCCACACCCAAATGAGAAGCAACAGATTCAAATTTCAATGAACACATACAAATCTCACAAATGGAAACCTGCCCATCTTCTAAACCTTCTAACATCACTCCCTTCTGAAACTGCCATCCCAATCCCACTCCCCCCATCCCCAACACCTCTATAATACAACCTCCACTCATCTTCTTCCCCATCCATCTGAACCAAACATGGAGATCCAACCCCTTTGTTATCCCACCCACATTCCTCAGATGCCTCTAGTACCACCCCATCTCCAATCCTTGTCCAGTCCTTCAAACCATCTTTGGACACAGCCAATCCAATCCCCCTCCCTCCATCTGCACAAACACCTTCATATGCCATCAAATAATCCCCATCTTTCTTGTTCCTTACCACACATGGATTCGTTGCTCCCATCTCATCAAACCCTCCACTTCTTCCTCCCCCAATTATTTTCCCCAACTTTACCCACTTTATCCCATCCCTTGATCTTGCAATCCCAATTGAATAAACCCCATTTTCCAAATCAAATGAATGGTAATACATTCTAAGATCACCACTCGCATGATAAACAACATGAGGAGTTGCAACAAATGAAGAATCCCACTCTTCCTGCAGTCCCACATCGAAAAGCGCCCCGCTGTGATGCTCCCCTTCAATCCTTGCCCAATGCCTCCCATCCTGACTAATTGCCAGTCCAGGCAAAGACTTCAAAATCTTCCCGGCATTCCCACCATTCTTCATCCTTTCCGGGTTCTCCAACTCCAGTTCCAAATTGCGACGATCGGAAGAAATCTCTGCCTCCTCAGCGCTGTAGCCAGTGTAATAGAGCCAGTAAACAGCGCTGGAAGCTCTGACCTTTGAGCTGGACATGACCACCACCTCAGAAGGCCTAATGCTCTGGGTGTCAAACGCCCACCAATCTTTCCCGCAATTGATCACCGCTCCCACGTCCTGGCTCGACTGAACTGGTCCTCCGCCTCTTTCCCAATGAACCCCATTGCTCGAAACTGCTAATCCAATCGAATCCGAACCCTCCGAATTCGAACTGCCATAGTACCACATGTACCATCTCTCTTCCTCATCACCCAGAAACCTCTTCACAACTGGTGACCCGACTTCTGCGCTGTCCCACGAACCTTCCAAACCCAAATCGAATACCAATCCTTTGGTGACAGAAGAAGAAATTGATGGTGGTATAGGAGAAAAGATTGCATCTTTCGAAGAGAGTGTTGATGGGTTGGTGGGGTTTGAATTTAAATTGGGTTCGACAGTCGAATTTTTTGATTTTTCGTTGTCGGTGGTGTCGGTGTCTGGCTTTGTGGAGCAGCGAGGGAGCAGAGGAATAGCTTTATTTCTGGGGTTGGAGTTCGGGAGATAAAGAGTGTGAATTTTCGTGTTACAGTCAGGAATCGAAGAGGTTAAGGTAGTCGGGGTAGTTATTCTTTGGGTGAGTGGAGTTCCTAGGAAGTTAACGGCTTTCATTGTTGTAGCAGAAGCTGCTGCGGCATCCATAGCTGCTCGCAGAAGAAGGCGCTCTGAGATATTTTGTTGGGTGATGTATGAGGTGTGACCAATCAACTGATGACACGTTGCCAAAATTGAGAGGCTCTCAGTTCACAACAGAGAAGGGAGAGGCTTGGGTCAGAGAGACGGTGAGGCAGAGAATTTAGGTTTTAAGTTTGGAATTATAAGTAGTCACAGTGAAAGTGTAATGTGAAGAATCATCTTTATCTTTCATCCATCTTCCCCGCAGAAACAGTGAAAGTGATCAAAAAAGATGAAATGTACGGTTAATTCATCTTTAGATTTGATATCAATGGTAATCAATAAAAATAACGTGTTTTTAATGCTTTAATCTCAGTATTTGATATTAAATTTAACACTATATAACAAAACTCATATATATGCACAAATCAAATATTTGTATAAAAAGAAGTGACAAAAGCAAGATGTTCTTCCACATGGTTAAGGAAGGTATATCATGGAGCAATCTTTTTGACTCCTTTTTCCGCAAGCATATCTCAAGGATCACTTTCTGTTTACATGGTTTAGGGTTTACATGACCACAACGATTGGTTTGAAACAACGAGCAAAGTGTCCTCCCAAAGTACTTTTAACCGATAAATGTCACATCACAAATTATATGTAACTTAATTTTTTGACTGAAAAACATTAATATAATTTTTTGATTGAAAGACATTAGTATTATATAAGTATCTATGATACCAAATTGAACCGATATCTAAAAAAAAAAGTAAATTTTCAATCGATATTGAATGATTTGATTAGTCAGCTGATATGGAAAGATGAAAACTTTCCTCCCTTGTTAAATTGCTCTCTTCTAACAAAGGCATCTGTCTATTCCAAATACTCTGAGGCCCACTACAACAAAACGAACAAAATAAAGGCCCATTATATTTTGAACCAATAGGTCCAAACTAATAGGGGCAAATCGTTAATATAAATTCTAATTAATCACTTCTCATTCTTTAGCCTCCAATAATCTCCAAAGTCCAGGCCGTCGCTTTGGCACCAAGGGAGAGCGTATATCCTCAGTCACAGTTGAACTGAAACCCAAAACCCAGAATAACACTCCGACCTCCAATCGGTGAGAATTAAGATTTAATTCGGTAAATATATTTATGGGTTTTGTTAATTTGTATGTTAATTTTGGTTAAACAGTAATTTTCAGGGTAAATTAGTCAAAGAGATGGGGAAGGACGCGAAGGGAGGAGGAAAGGGGAAGGGAAAGGCGGCGGGCGGCAGCGAAGACGGTGGCGCCAAAGGAAAAGGTAAATCCGGGAAGGCCGCGGACGGGCTCGGCACCTGCACTTATGTGAAGGCAAGGCACATACTTTGTGAGAAGCAAGGCAAAATCAACGAAGCCTACAAGAAGCTGCAGGACGGCTGGCTCGAAAACGGCGACAAAGTCCCTCCGCCGGAGTTCGCGAAGCTAGCGGCGGAGTACTCCGAGTGCCCGTCGGGGAAGAAAGGCGGGGATCTTGGGTGGTTCCCTCGCGGGAAGATGGCAGGCCCTTTTCAGGATGTTGCTTTCGCTACTCCAATTGGGGCAACCAGTGCGCCTTTCAAATCAACGTATGTGTTTTCAAAGTTTCAATCTTTCTGTTTTTTAAGTGCTACCCCTTTTGGCCGATTGGTTAGATTAGTCCTGGATTAGGCTGGATTGGATTGGAATACATTGATTATAGCCGATAAACCCATGTTTTAGGTCACATCAGATTGCTTGTTGATTGAGGTTGGCTGCACTTCTTATCACTCATTTCATATTTATCAAAATATCTAGGATGTCATAGTATTGGAAAATATGCACAAATAGAACTGTTCGCAGTTCTTAAAACAAAAATGAAACCTTTTCACTCATCGGCACTAAACATGCAACGAAACACGTTTTAGTGTCCCTTTATTGCCGTTGGACTGTCGATCTAGTGTTCCATTGTCGGTATGAACCTTGCCCAATCCTTCATTTTGCTTTTGGATTAGATGCTTTAAGATGCCATAGTGTTTGAACTGTGATATTATACATGTGCCGAGTTCAGCGACACGGTTGGCTCATATTTTGTTCTTGTTTGGATACTTGTACAGGCATGGTTACCACATTATCTTGTGCGAAGGCAGAAAGAATTAAGTAAAGACCTTTGATTTTCTGATGGAGCAGATCTGGAGCTTTGGCCATATGTATGAGTTTTCTAGTTATTGCTGCTTTGATGTTGTGGGCGTTATGTTTAACGAGTGATGAATGCTTACTCTCTCTCTCTCTCTCTCTCTGTGAGCATCTTTGTTTAATAATATTGATATATTTTTCAGTCAAGGCGAATGAAGAATTCCAGTTTAGTTATATGATTGAGAAACATGTTTATGGTAACTTTCCTTTAGTTAGAAGTGCTAGTAAAAGAACTCTGTTGTGATGCCGAACGGAAAAATACTGAGCAGCCTTTTAGCTTGGAATGCAATGACATTGATCGATTTTCAATACGCGGAAGTTTAATACAGTTGGGGACCATTGAAAACCATGTCCAAATAGGAGCTATGAATTTGCCAATTTATGACGTTAGTATGATCATGCTTGCGATTGGGTTAGTAATTTTCTTCAAGTTGTACTATCTAGACTATAGTTTGATACGCACTCACAGATTCCCCGAGGATTTTCTTTGATATTTTTTTCAAAAGAAAAGGACTTGAAGGGAAAAAATTGACCATATCAACAATCGTGCATAAATAAATTACTACCTCGCATTACATTTAAGAAAAAAACTACAACTGATCATGAGATTCGTGACTATCAACTAGCTTGAGTCCCCAGCTCATATCCTCACAATGCCTCACATGAGGCACAAGTGCGCCCGTATCTACTCCTTTCTTCGCCTTGCAGTCATAAAATGGTGGAGCATGGAAGCACGGCTCCATCGACATAACTTGACCGCAAGGTGGATCCGGCGTCTTCCGATTCTCCGGCTTGTACAGAATCCACGGTTTAAGACCTCCAAGACCTTGAGCCACGTACCCAAAAGTCGACCATGCACTTGTGACCAGCACATCACACAAACTCAGCAGGTACATTTCAGCCCAAGCTTTCTGGTCGTGCAGATTCTTATCCGTCTGCTGATGCCCTTCGTGACTTGGCTGGAAAACCCCGATTGTGTCCCCATTCACAGTCGGATGTTCCCAGTACATGTTCCTCACATCCTCAGAATACCCTGAGGTCAAAGAAGTAATTAAAACCGACTTCAGTTTCGGCATCCCTGCTGAAGATGTGACGATTGGTTTCTTCCTTTCCACCCGAGGCAGCAACTTCTCCCTGAAAGCACATGCATAGATTTGGTTCATCACATGCCTAAGCGGGCTAGGCCCTGCCTCGAAAGTTCGAACTTGAATCCCAATCCTCTCATCTGCCTTTGCCAAGTAAGCTTGGTAGTACCTTGTGATCAGCCCCCATACATGATTTGAAGGGTGGAAAAGATACCTACCCAAGTGGTGGAAAACAGTTTCCTTTTCCGGGAAAAGCTTTTCGAGTTCTTGCTCAAAAGAGGGCATCAAGAAAAGCGATGGAACGAAGTAGTTATCTGTTCTCATAATCAGCCAAGGAACTTTCTCGATCAGACTTTGTTCATCATCGCAGAAAAAGAGCTTATCTTGTTCATCATAATCATGGGCCAGATGAAGATACAAAAATGATGGCGAAGTGGTTGCGATCTTGTTATTCTCCGATTTCAAAATATTCCCGTAGCAATGAGGAGATTTCTGATCAAATGCATCAAATCGGTCTTTAACAGGGAAGTCATCAGGCAACAGCCATGAGTTTTCAGGGAAGGGCTCGCAGAAGAGGTCGGCCATGTCCTTTCCGGGGTCGACAAGAAGGACTCTGTTTGTGAGCAGGGCATAGAGGAAAGCAGAAGATATGGTCAGTATCTTGTTCCCCAAGCCACTGTACGATATCCAAACCACATACTTGCACTCTTCTGAACTGTCAACGCCAGTGCTAGGGCTACTGGACTTTAGCTGTTCTAGGGTTTTGTTGTAGGATTTGGTGTGGGGTCCACACTTCTTGTGAAGATCTTCATAGCTTCTCAGTCTGGAGAGAAGATGAGAAGATGGTTTTTGGGGTGAAATTTTTCTGTATAAATTGGATTGATATCTGCTCAAGCAAGAGGCTTCATCAAATCCGGGAGCAATTAGTCCATCTTGTAGCTTGTCTTTGGGCATGTGGGTATGATCTGAGAAACCATCTTCTGTAAAATCAGACCCAAATAATTAGAAAGATCAAATTTTGATCCTAGTCCAATTCCACACCAGAACCAAATTACCAATCATGCATGCAGAAAAGCTAAAATTGCAAATTCAACGTATGAATTTCATTGTTGTACTTCCCTGCGTTTTTCTCGGTAACCAAACAAAAAGCAAGGCTGTTTGAACAGTATCGAATCTTGAATATGTTACCTGAGCTGGACGACGATGATGTGTCATTTGTTACGAGTCTTTCGATAATTCTGGCGTCAGCAAAGCCTTTGATGCGATCGGGAGACGGGTTTCGAAGAACGAGAGAGAGGGTGACGAGAACTGGGAGAGAGACCAAAAGAGCAGCCAATATCTTGGTCAAATTCATCGGACTAATCAGCCTGGATTTCGACGGGGCGAACCAAGCGGCGGAGACAAGTTTGTTACGACCTGCGGGGTTCGGTTGCGGTGAAAGTCGCCTCCTGCTGTTGGATTCTCTCAGATCCATTCATAAATTATGATATCCCGATTGGATTCGAGCATGCCAGGGTCGTGCGAGCATGCCATGGTTATCTCTCAAGGTTTATTTTTCATTAAATGAGTGCAGATACGCACAGAGAGAGAGAGAGAGAGAGAGAGAGAGAGAGGGAGAGAGAGAGAGAGAGAGGGAGGTGGACTGGGATTCTGGGAAGTGGGAAGAGTCTCTGTAATTGTTTCGGGTTGGTGGTTAAGGTCGTAGAAATGAGCGGGTTTCGTTTTCGTTTCGTCTTCAACAGTCCAAACGTGGCAGCCGGATACGGGGGTTGTTTTGGTGAAATTTATTATTATTATTTATTTAATATAATTAATAAAACACTAGTTATCAACCAAAATCCTATGAAATTATCAATTTAATTCTTTAATTAAATTGGTACATGAATAGGAAATATGGGGTAGAAATGTAATTTCACACAACCAAATTTTGCTGTTTTTTTTTCAAAGTCTCACATAAATGTAATTCTAACATATCTCTAATTAAAAAAACAAAAAAAAAAACTTTCCACCCCCACATTTTCTATCACTCTCTTCCTCTCTCCTTCTATTTCATAAACAAAAATAAAAAATTTTCTCAAACACTTTGTGTGTGCCCATATACTAGTTATTATTTAATACAAGTTGAACTTTCTTATGTGACCAAGAAAAGTAAGTTTACGCCAAATATTTAACAAAAACTAAAGTCTACCGATAATGGAAATAATTACGTGAGGCCCCAATCGAAATATGAACAATGGGTTAGGGACAATAACAGGTTAGTCATTGTCTTTGATAAATTGGAATTTAGAGAATAAGAAATTTCGAATTCGAGACAAAACAGAAGATAGAAACACAACAATTTATCCAATAAGTTATTGGACTGCATACAATAATATATAACTGGCTCAACTAGTTATAAGCATATGCAAAAAAAACTTTATTTTCCAAATACTTGTTTCATACTCTCAGCAATATTTTTAACAATTGAATTTAAATTCTTCGAAACCACAAAGTCTCTCATCCCTAAAAGACTTGTACTTCAAGTGTTCAATTGATAATAACATTCAACTATGCAGAGCGTCAAGTCTTCTAGAATATGATCTGGGCTTCTCTAAGACCTTCGTATGGTCAAAGAGCTCGACGAAGCTCCGTGCGCAGCCGGACGAAACACGTGTTCTTGGTATCTTGAGGTAACTTTAATTGACTGTTTCGCATCAGACAGCTACGAGCCGATCATGAGATTCATGATCATCAACTAGCTTAAGTCCCCACACCACATCCTCACAGTGTCGCACATGAGGCACAATTGCGCCCGTATCAACTTCTTTCTTTGCCTTGCAGTCATAAAATGGGGGATCGTGAAAGCAAGGCTCCATCGACCTGAACCGACCGCAGGGTGGATCCCGCGTTGTCCGATTCTCTGGCTTGTACAGGTAACAGAATCCATGGTTTCAGACCTCCAAGACCTTGAGCCGCGTACCCGAAAGTTGACCGTGCACTTGTTACCAACACGTAGACACACAGACTGAGCAGATACATCTCTGCCCAAGCTTTCCGGTCGTATAAAGTCTCATCCGTATGCTGTTGCTCTTCATGGCTAGGTTGGAAAACCCCTATTATGTCCCCGTTCACAGTTGGATTTTCCCAGTACATGTTCCTCACATTCTCAGAGTACCCTGAGGTCAAAGAAGTAAATAAAACCGACTTCTGTTTCGGCATCCCTGATGGAGCTGCGTCGATTATTGGTTTCTTCCTTTCTACCCGAGGCAGCAGTTTCTCCTTGAAAACACACGCATAAATTTGGTTCATCACATGCGGAAAGGGACTAGGCCCCGGCTCGAAAGTTCGAACTTGAATCCCAATCCTCTCATCTGCCCTTGCTAAGTAAGCTTGGTAGTACCCTGTGATCATCCCCCACACACGATTTGAAGGGTGGAAAAGATACCTACCCAAGTGGTGGAAAACAGTTTCCTTTTTGGGGAAGAGCTTTTCGAGTTCTTGCTCAAAAGAGGGCATCAAGAAAAGCGAGGGAACAAAGTAGTTATCTGTTCTCATAATCAGCCAAGGAACTTTCTCGATCAGAATTTGTTCTTCATCGCACAAAAAGAGCTTATCTTGATCATCATAATCATGAGCCAGATGAAGATACAAAAATGATGGTGAAGCGTTCGCGATCTTGTTATTCTCCGATTTCAAAATGTTCCCGTAGCAATGAGGAGATTTCTGATCAAATGCATCAAATCGATCTTTGACAGGGAAGTCATTAGGCAACAGCCATGAGTTTTCAGGGAAGGGCTCACAGAACAGGACCGCCATGTCCGTTCCAGGGTCGACAAGGACTCTGTTAGTGAGCAGGGCATAGAGGAAGGCGGAGGACTTGGTCAGTATCTTGTTCCCCAAGCAGTGGCGGAGCCAGAAATTTACAATGATGGGGTCAGAAATTTACCCTCGGCCGGTGACGTCATCATCGGAGTACTGGACACCGACGTCTGGCCTGAGAGCAAGAGCTTCGATGACACCGGTTTTAGACCCGTGCCCACCTCTTGGAATGGCACGTGCGAATCTGGAACCAACTTCAACCCATCGAGGAGTCCAAAGAATCCAAATCCCCACGCGACGACGACGGAGTGCCAACCAATTCGACGCCCTAGACAGGGGGCAGGCCAAAAACGCAGGTCTGACGATCGGAGGCCGTCAAGCAGTAGATTTACGGTGGTGGGAAGATTTAGCAAGGGGAGAAGAGACGCTGATGGAGTGATGGCTAAAAAATGGAGCAGCAGCTCTGTTGATTTTGAATGATATCTTCTTTGTATTACCGAGAAATGTCATGCGGATTACAAGGGAGGAAGAGCTATTTATGGAGATGACCGCACCCATGCTTTTGTTATCAGCATGCAGCACGCATGCTTACAAAGACCCAAGGAATAAGCAATAACATTACAAAATGATGGACCCTAGGAGTAAACAATGACACCACTGACTCAACTCAAGGAATAAAAAATGACATATAAAGCAACACACCCATACTCTCTAGTTAGCAACAGCATCTGACAAGCAGCATAATGCATTCTGGCAGTACTAACAGCACTGACAGCAACCATACTGTCAATATCAACAAGCTCCTTCTTCTTGTTTGAGGCTGTCGGCACATAGTTATTGGGGTCAAGGAATCCCATTGCCCCCACCTTGGCTCTGCTCCTGTCCCCAAGCCATTGTAAGATATCCAAACCACATACTTGCACTCTGCTGACCTATCAGCGCTAGTGCTGCTAGGGTTACTGCTGGACTTGAGTTGTTCTAAGGTTTTGTTGTAGGGTTTCGTGTGGGGCCCACATTTCTTGTGGAGATGTTCATAACTTCTCAGTCTGGAGAGAAGATGAGAAGATGGATTTGGGGTGAAATTTTTCTGTATAAATTGGATTGGTATCTGCTCAAGCAAGAGGCTTCATCAAATCCAGGAGCAATTAGTCCATCTTGTAGCTTATCTTCGGGCATGTGGGTATGGTTAAAAAAATCATACTCTGCACACAGCAATTGAAAACAAGAAAGAAAGTAAGAAAGTGAGAGGTATATATATATGTATATATGGGGGCTTAATTAAGGTTTAGAGTTTGGTCAAGGCTTAATAGTAAAAATTCCCCCTGAATTATCAAGAAAGTATCACTTTACCCCCTTCATTTGCAACCTAATAACCTTCGAGCAGCCTTAATCAAAAGTTAACGAGAAATATATGCATTCAGTAAAAGTCCAGTAAAAGCAAAGTGATACAATCAGCATGCCGGAAAATTTAGGTGAAGTGTGGAACGATTTGAAACGAACGATGTTATATACACTAAGGGAGTGGAGGAGTGAGCTAAGCCTCACACTAGGTTATTCATAATAATGTGATTCAAATCCGCCTTTAACGAGAATCGAACCTAAGACCTCTCACTTACACATAAAGAGGAATACCACTAGATCGTAGTACTAAATGGTGAAAACAATTTTAAACGAACTTAAAATTTAGTTTAAACTTCATAGCTTGTGCTCATTGAATCTATCCTTTATGTGCCTATGATTTGGTTTGATTTCGTGCAAATAGCAGTCATATTCAAAGTGTGTGAACTTTGCAATTACAAACTCACAAACAATAACAACAGAATTTTTTTTTTTTTTTTTTGAAATTACTATTATTAGGGGAAAGGGGAGAGTTCAAAATTAGAGGAGAATAGTGAGTTTTGAAATCAGGATGCATAAGTAGAAACCAACATCATATCCACAAGGATATTGGATCACGTGCTGAGAAACAATAGATTCAAATGAGATTGATTGATGCATTAGATGTAGTCCCCCATTGATAGTAACAAAATTAAAACAATGAACACATACCAATCTCAAATGGAAACCTGCCCATCTTCTAAACTTTCTAACATCCTTCTGAAACTGCCAATCCAATCCCAGTCCTCTCCCCATTCCCCACACCTCTATAAACTTGTAGTCTTGTAGATAGGAACAAACGGGAAACTTCGCGATAAAGCTGGTCAGTTTCGAATGGTTTTGAAACATATCCATCCATTCCGCACTTTGTGCATTCTTCATGGGTAGACTGAATTACATCAGCAGTCATGGCCAGAATGGGTACATGCCACGCTTGAATACCTTCATAATCCTCCACATTAAGTTCGCCATGTTGAATACTGTTGCTGATATTGCGTTCCGTGTCACGTATTCTCCTTGTAGCTTCAAACCTGTGGGAAGAAATGAAACTTATAAATGTAGTGACCAAATTTATCCAGGATAGCTAAAACGGATCAAAATTACCAAAAAGGGCCAAGTATACAACCGAAAGAGAGATTTTATGAATTAACTACACACGGCTACCTTCTATATAAGATGACTTGCAAAAACTGAACTTGCTAAGAAACCTCGCGCATTAAATATTATTTTTAGATCTTTTCTGACATTTCAGCAAGGTTTTCAAAACCGAAAGCTTTCCAAAGTTCAAAACTAAAAGCATCTCTCACCCATCCATCTCTGGCATCTGGATATGCATGAAGCAGGCATCAAAATGGTGGGGCGGCTTAAGCAGTAAGATTGCCCTTTTACCATTGTCTGCACATTCCACCAATGCCCCATGCTTTTCCAAAGCATCGGCAGCTACTCTGAGATTCACATTATCATCATCAATAATAAGAATTCTTCTGCATAACAGAAGGTCGCAGAGAGACAAACTTGGGAGCTCCCTGTTCCGGAGATTTGCCTTACCAGCTCCCATGGCTCTTTGCAGTGAGGCAGCGAGCATGCTTGCCATGAGAGGCTTCATGATGACTGTTGGGGTAGGGACACCTGAAGTTGCAGAGCTTATTCTGCATGAGGTAATAGAGTTGGTAAGAATGAACAGGTTCGGAGGAACCTGTCCAACAATTTTCCTTAAATTACGGACAAAGAGAGCTGAAGTTCCTGAATCTTTATCCCAGACTTCCTGTTCGACAAGGACCATATTGATAGTTGGAATACCACAGCTTATGCTAGATAAACCCTCATACAAATCAGAAACTACTACAACACGAATTCCAAGCCGTTGGATATGGTATCTTGACATCTTGGCCCTAACAGGTCTTTGGTCCACTACTAATGCTGTCATGCCATTAAATTCTGAGGATGCAGCATTTGACTGGCTGCTGATTTGCTGGATCGTTAACTCATTTGAACTGGAGCTGGCATTGGTGAAAACAGCAGTAAATGTAAATGTGGAACCAATCTTTGGAATGCTAACAAACCCGATTTCCCCTTTCATGAGGCTAACCAAACACTGGCTTATCCATATCCTCATTCTAATTCCTCTATCTATATGTCCCAAATTCATAAAATGTTGGGCTTCTAGAGGGATTCCAAGTCCTGTGTCCTCGACAGATACAATAATATGGATGAGGTCAGGTGACGGTGAAAAACGGCTTGCAGTTCCATCTTGACCGAAACACCTAAATCCTTCCCAACTGTGGCGTCTATCTGCAACGGGGAAACGACTCAAGGTGTTATTCGGTGATGATGCAGTCTCAACATCTATTAAGCCGATCAGCTCCTCGACAAGATGAACCGTGACAAAGATGTGTCCTTCTTCTGTGAACTGTAAATAAAATAAACAGTCTCATTGCCATTTGCCATTTATACAGAACGCAGTGGCTTAAATGGATTTAAATTCCCGTATTTAACAAAGCCTCATATACATATACGAATACATACAGATATCCAGGGGTACATTTATCCACTCTCATCATTTTACTCTCTTTAACAAATAGTTGAGAACCCACTAGACACTTACTTTGATTGAATTCCACATGAGATTGGTGATAATTTTCCGAAACCTTCTGGGATCACCAATAAGCATATCAGGAACCTGATCTGAGACGTATACTGCCCACTGCTCTTCCCAAAAATTTGGTCATGCAAATTTCAAAAGTTCAGTTATTGGACAATGAAAACTTAGAGCAGAGAACGACACATAAAACAGTGCAAGATGTGTTTTGTTTTGGGGAAGTGGCGGGGGTGGAAACGTTATTTACCTCTACTTTTTCTTGATACTCCATCCTAAAGAAGGACAGAACATCATCTAGAATAGGTCGCAGATAAAAACGCACTGCCTCAAGCTTCGGGTCCAGGAGTCCATTTGTAAGTGAGACTGCATGTCTTACACTTCTCTGGGCAGTTCGGATATAATCTAGTTGAGTATCATCCAGGTTTGAGTCCATTAGCATTTGTAACATTCCTGAAAAGGAACAGAATTGTCAAAGTTCAGCAAGCTTTCTTTTGGCTGTAGTTTTGCTCTAAAATATTCAGCAATGCAGGTACATGATTTTAACCAAATAACAGCAGCAGTCTTGCGAACTCACCTAGGACACCATTCATTGGGGTTCTGATCTCGTATGAAACAGTTGCAAGAAACTACAGAGGATTAAGATCTGATTAGGCACAAGCATAGTTCAATTCCCAACAAAATTCCCCTGCATTAACTAAAGTCACAAAGTACCTCACATCTGGCAACAACAGCTGCCTCGGCCCGTATCTTGAGCTCCATCATATCCTCCAGTTTGGTAATCCTATCTACAATTGCATGGAAATCGGAGCTAACAGACAATGCAATTACGAGGATGTAAAGAGAAATCTCAATGGCCAACCACGGCAATGGTGGCTTATTTTTGAACCTGCATAACGAAGAAACTCAGCTTCTGAATACAGTTCTACAAGAATTTCTAGATGCCTAGGTCCCTCAGAAACAGTGTGATCACAATAAGTAAGACAAACTTAACATTTCCTAGTCTAGTCCCATTACCAAAGACCATGGAGAGGCCTATGTAACATAGAAGCTCAACCCTAAAAGTATAAGGCACAAGACTTAGTAGTTACCTGCACCGCATCTCATGGTTCCTTAAGGGATCTCCAAAACTTAAGGAGCTAATGTGCTGCAATCCATCATCCGACACATTTGAACCATACATCCTGATTGGATGCGACTGATTGGTTGTGTCATACACGTTCACAAGGATGGTTTGCTTGCTAGCAAGTTGTTGAAGTAACTTCTCCATTAGTGAGTCAATATGAAAGACTCCACCAAGATACCTGGTTGGCAGAAACAACAGGATTAAAAAAACTTCTCTAAAGTATTATGAGTCCAGCAAAGCAAAGCAATTCTGTCTGCTGACATCCCTTCCAGGCCTTGACGATACCAAAAAGGAATGTGGACATGCTTTTTAAAGGCGGAAAACTTGTATTATGCTTTTATTAATAACATGTTCTCATTCAAAGAAAGCATACCCAACAGTTGCTTGAATTCTTTCATTTGGGGTTGCATTTGAGGGCAGATAGCTTTTGTAGATGGCGAACGTCAGTATTACTCCAAGTCTGTTTGTTTTAAGCAGCCGAAAAGGTGCAGTTAGAACCCCCCTTCCCGATTCTCTTGCACGCAACATGTTTTGTCGACCTTCCTGTTGAAACGCAAATGAACAAAACTTCACGATTGAGGTTACAAATCAGGAAACCAAAATTTCTAGATGGCATGAGACAATGTTGAAGAGCTTTCTAAATTTCTAAGATAAAGGTACTATCATTTAAATTTTGGAAAAATCAGGACTGCAAAATATAAGTAAAAGATCCTAGACAACTAATAACTAACATGCTGCTTAATTTAGATTATAGAATTCGATTGGAACAACCCGTATAGTTGATAAATGAATTGTGACAAGTTGACGACAGAAACTAGATAGGGAAATACCTTCCCGGACAGCATATCGAAAGGGATGACGTGTCTAATGGCATCCTGTGCAAAGATAACAGGAGCAGATTCTTCCTGAACTGGGGATGGTTCCAAGGCTTCTGGGGCATAGTCATTCTTATGAACCTGGTTTTGTTCGAGGGTATCCATTCTCTTGATAGTCCAGCCCTGCTGCTTCTCAAATTCTTCTTTTCCCCAGTGGAGCACCCTTCCAGCATATGCCACGCCACACGTGAGGGGTCTCTCGAAAGCAGTTCTCTCAATGTACCGCGCAAAAGCTTTCTGCAGGTTCCGAAAGTTAGGATGTTCTATCAACTAGATAACTAGCATCATAGCTACAGAAAGCTCAGATCTGAATATCTGAAACTAAATTAAGTTAAACATATCAAATTAACACCGGTTGAGAAACAGCTACAAAATTATTCGAATTTAACTTTTTCAAGCAAATCACCACGTGAACAAAATGCATCAACTAGCAAAACAGTTAATTAACAGACAGACAGATAGGTGGGTACTCATCAAGTACCCTCAATAAATATCAATCTGAGTGACGTAAAACACGCTAAGGAGATCCTTTCAAAAATGGAACTATCCGTAAACTCTCTATCACCTTATATTTTTTCCACAATATTCTTTGGAATGAGAATAGACGTTAACTGTAAAGTGACAGAAAATCCCACTTTGAGAGAGTCTACTTACATTTCTCTGCATCAGAGGCACCACTGACAAACACCAATTCCAACATATTTAACATCCTAAAATTGCTCAAATTTGATAGATGATATCTTTACCAGATCACTGGCCGAAGGGTACTTTCCGCCATGGAATGACGAGAGTATCATCGACATGGCCTGAATATGGTTCATGCTGACATTAAATTGATCCTGCAACATCCTCGCCCTCTCATTACACATCCTTGCAAGAGTTTCCTTCCTCTCCTCACTGGCCTGTGAGCTCATGAACGAGAAGATCCAGATGCTCAGTATCGTCCACCCAACCACCCACGAAAACACAAGCCTTCTCCACCACGTTTTTCGGACTCTCTTCGGCCCGACATACTGGTAGTAATGGTGGAGGATCTTGCTGATGTTCAGTGGGATTTTCTCCCACCATTTGAGGCACATATTGGCATCTTCACCAAGCAAACCTAGCTTGGTGTCTGTCACAATCCCACCATTGAGGTGCCAGTTCATGGAAATTACAGATACAATCGAGCAACATAGCATCCAAAGCAGATGCCCCACCTTCAAATCGACCTCAAATACAGGAAAGAAACTCATCCCAATCAGCATTAAACGAAGCAAGTCAACCACGAACATTGCCAAGAGGTGAAACTATAATACACTAAAGCGGAATGAGAAATTAGTGTTCATACGCAACAGTGTTTTGATGTTTTTGCCCTCATTTTTAATGTTTCTGTGTTCCTACTTTCTGTGTTTCTACGCGTGGCATGCAGGGAAATTTCTCTGCACTGTGTTTCTATGCGTTTTCTACGCGCGGCATGCTAGGGAAATTTCTCTGCAGCACGGCTCAACCACATTTTCTCGGAGAAGGATTGTCTGCCCTCCACTTTCGGTGCCTTTTTCATGTTTTTCTGTGTGGTTACGGTTAAGTCACATCAATATTTTATATTACTATTTATTTTTGTCTTATTATCTTTATAAAAAAATAATATAAAATGTTGACGTAGCTTAACCATGATCACACAAAACAGAAAAACATGAGGAAAGCACCGGAAGTGGAGGGCAGACAATCCTTGTCCCATTTTCTCACCATTCATTTCGTACTTCTCCACCTCTTCGATCCTGTTGCACCGTGAATCGAAACAAAAAAATGTCCATCCAAATCAATTTCAGATAACTCAAATCCCTAAAACCCAAATTTCTTCAGACCGTTGGAATCAGTTTGCCTTTGTTGTTGCTAATCTACCGGTAAAACTAAAGGGAATGTATTCAATTGGGATTTTGAGAGATTTTAATTCTTTTAATGAATCTATGGGTATTCAATCAGAATTTTAAGTGATTTTCTAAAATTCAAGGTGTATTCAATTAGAATTTTAAGATAGTTTATTAAAATCTTTAAAAATTCGGATGTATTCAATTAAGATTTTAGAGGGAATTGAAGAGATTTCGTTGTGTATTTTAAGCATACAAATCTCACATCTCCCCATGAGATTTCGAGGGAATTGAATCAAAACTTTTTTATGAAATCTCTACAAATCAATTAAATTACATAAAGATTAATGAATTTATAAATCCATTAAAATCTGTCAAATTTTTAATTGAGATTCGGAAAGAATTAGTTGTTCTTGAAAAGAATTACAGAAACTTGGCGATGCAGCGCTCTCACTCTGCAGCTGAATCAGACTCCTCCTGGGTGTCCACCGAGTCGGACGCGTGGTGGAGACTCGGGTGCTCGCTTCCCTGACATCACTACGCATCGATAAATGCACAGAATTTCCGATTACGTCACTTCTTTCTCTCGCCTTCTTTTCATGGTAGCTCCTCCTCCGTATTTACTCAACGCCTAATTTTGGCCTTTTTTTTCTTCCTTCACTGATTTGTTCTAGAGATCGCAGATTGTTGAGTCAGAGAAGAGGTACTTTTCCATTTGGGGTTTTTCCCAATTGATTGATGCTGCATTAATTTGGAATTTGCCTGATTGGGGTTTGAGATTTTTGGTTTATATGGCTGTTTTGAACTTTTGAGAGAACCCACATTGTTATTGAGGTGTGTTATCTACACATCATTTTTTACTTTTTACACTCTTCTTGTTGATTTATGTTCCTTGATATTCTTCAATTTATCTGATTTGACTGCCGAAAATTAAACGGATGTGTGAGAAGTAAAAAAGGGTGTGTGATTATCACACCTCTTGTTAGGTTTATTTATTTTTTTTTATCAATTTGATGTGATAGTTTTGGTGGGTGTTGGTGTTTTGTGATTCTTTTGCCAGTCTTCCTGTATTTTGTGGCTGGAGATTCTTTGATTGATGAAATGACCAGATTCGTAAAAAAAAAAAAATTGGGATAGACAGGGCTCGAAATTTGAGCTTTCATCAGATAAAATAACTTTTTCTTTAATTCATGTTAATTTGCGGTAATTTATTTTATTTAATTTGGTTTTTAATTCTTTTATTGTTGTTTTATGATTATGGGGTTTTGTTTTCAGACTCAAACGCCGTTGTCTTTTGAAGTATAATCAATCTTCTAAATAAGGTTCAATTGTGCCTCTAATACTCAATTCTCAAAGAGTTATTTTATATATTGTCTTGTACCATTTTCTTTTCTACTTATGGTAAAAGAGATCAGGATTCAATTTTGAATCTTTGTGCTGGTATATTTTTTGTCACATCACCAACTACTACTACTACACCTAAGGGACAATTAAACGATCATATTCTCAAATCAATACAAAAAAAAAAAAAATCATGTAAATTATAATAGTTAGGACTTAGAAATTTCGATTTGTATGGTGCATAGACTTTTAATGTAAATCTAATAGAATATATGTCACATCCCCACTTGGGGTCCACCATATCCCGAGCCCGCTCTATCACCGTAGCACCATATTGTCCGCTTTAGGCCCCAACTACACCCTCACGGTTTCATGGGAGTGCTTTCGCGCGCTACTCGCTTAACTTCGGAGTTCCTATGGAACCTGAAGCCAGTGAGCTCCCAAAAGGCCACGTGCTAGGTAGAGATGAGAATATACATATAAGGCTTAAAAAATCCACTCTCCTAGGCATTGTGAGATGTTACAATCCACCCCCCTTAGGGGCCCGACGTCCTCGTCAGCACACTTCCGCCCAGGAATTGGCTTTGATACCAAATTGTCACATCCCCGCCCAGGGTCCACCACATCCCATGCCTGCTCCACCACCGTAGCACAATATTTGTCCGTTTTGGGCCTCGACCACGCCTTCACGGTTTTGTTTCTAGGAACTCACACGAGAACTTCTCAGTGGGTCACCCATCATGGGAGTGCTCTCATGCACTACTCGCTTAACTTCGGAGTTCTCATGGAACCCGAAGCCAGTGAGCTCCCAAAAGGCCTTGTGCTAGGTAGAGATGAAAATATATTATAAGGCTTACAGGATCCACTCCCCTGGACGATGTGGGATGTTACAATATAGATGAAACTGAAAAACTTATTTCACCATGTGAATTCAATTACTTTGATTGATTTATAAATAATTTAGAAACGGGTGTGTTAAATTGTGGGTTACGATTTGAAAACCTGCAGCAGAGCGGAAGCATATTTGCCAATGAATTCTAGAGAGAGTGGAGAGCTTTAATACTGAATTTTAGGGCTGGTTCGAGTATGGAATCTCAAACTGAAAATGGAATCCCAAATTCCAAACTGAACATTTTTGGGACGAGAATCTGAAGACCAATCCCAAATCGAAATTTTAGTATTCTTGAATTTCGGGATTTCAATTCAATATGAATTGAATGGAAGACCCTGATTAATTCAATTCAAACCTGCATAAATGGAACATACAAATCCAGAAATCAAATAGGAAAATTTGACCATGCAAAATCCAATCAACCAAATCCATATAAAATTAATAAAAAAAATCCATAGAAAATTAATCTAGAAATTCAAATATAGAAATAATCAAAAGTCCTAAATTGTAAATAATAAGTGCTTTCAAAGGAAAGAACTTTACTAAAAATTTGATGTGCTTCTAATGAAAGTGCTCTGGTAAACTGCTTATATACAAAAATGGCTTCTAGAGAACAGAAGTGACAATCAGATGTGGTTTGTAAAGCGTTTATCCATTTTGTAAAGTGCTTTCCTCTTCCCCATTACCGCCAAGTCAGTCATTGCATTAGTTAATTAGCTACAATAATATTTGAGGTCGTTACTTACATGTATATAAGAATACTTTAATAAAAGGGATCTTAATTTTACAAAAAAAAAAAATAAGGAGCTCTTCTTGATCGTTAGATTTGACTTTAATAAAATTCTGTGATTAAGATTCTGTGGCCTATAATTTAATCTCAATCATAAAATTTTATTAAAATTAAATTTAACAGTCAAGATGGTGTTCTTATTATTTTTTTTTAAATAAGAATTCCTTTTGTTAAAGGGCATGATATATGAATCATATCATAGTTTATTTTCTCTTCCCCCACCGCGAAGTCAGTCATTGCATGCAATTTGCAGGCAGTACTCTAAGTCCAAGTCACATGAAAAGACACTGTTAGCTCCCCTGTCCTTTCAACTATCAATAATGCCCTAGGATGAAATTTAAAAGGATTTGAGTCATTTAGATCTGATTTAGTACTGAAGTGATTTAAAAAAAAAGTTAGTATCTATTTTTGTGTTTGGTAAATATTCAGCTTCAACTTTTTTTCATAATTTTGGATTAAAAAAAACCAAAAACAAGAAACTGCAAAATCCAACTTTGAAAAATAGGTTTTTTTTTCATATCTGTTACATAAAAGTTTACCAAACACTATAATACTGTTTTTTTTTTTTCCTAAAACACTTTTATAAAAATGTTTACCAAATATTTTGTTGTTTTATTTTAATGCTGCTTATTCCAAAAGTATAGCAGAATCAATTTTTTTTTTCTTCAAATTACAGTAATATGAAACCAGCTTTTAATATCCCTTGTCATTATTGATAATTGAATAATCTGGCCAATTAATACTCTTTTGGATAGCCGGTCTCTCCCCTAGTGGCTTTGTGTTCACATAATGTCCATCGGGTCAACAGTTCGACTGGCACCAGAAGAATCTTTTGGATAGCCTATATCTTTTCGTGTTCCTTTCTTTGCTTTGTTCCTCTCTTTCGGCGGTGTGTCGCTTCCACACGCGAACATTATTATATTATGAACTTTTGACTGAAGGATCTTGATCTGAACACAAACATACACAACAACCACTGCCTTTTTTTTTTTCTTTCAATCGTGATCTGAGCCACTGCAGTACCATAAACGGTGGAGACCGCCATGACCGCCCACGAAGCCTCCTCTTCATCCTCTTTCAAGTCAAAACTTTGGAATTACGACGTATTCTTGAGCTTTAGCGGTGTAGACACGCGCAATGGCTTCACGGACCACCTCCACGCGGCATTAACAGACAGGGGATATCAGGCTTATATCGATCAGGACGATCTAAAAAGAGGGGAAGTAATAAAAGCGGAACTGTTCCGGGCAATTGAAGAGTCGAGAATCTCTATCATTATCTTCTCAAAGAGGTACGCAGATTCAACTTGGTGTCTTGATGAGCTGGTGAAGATCATGGAGTGCAGATCCAAACTGGGGCGACATGTTTTGCCAATATTCTATCACGTTGATCCTTCGCATGTTAGGAAGCAGTACGGAGATTTAGCCGAAGCATTCCAGAAGCACGAAGAGGGCATCGGTGAAGAAAAAGATGACAAGAAACGTGAATTTAAACAAGAAAGGATAAAGCAATGGAGAAAGGCTCTTACAGAAACTGCAAATTTGGCTGGCCACCATCTTCAAATCACTGACAATAGGTAAGTCATTCAGCTGCTTTTCAAGATTTGAAACCTGTTAGTGAATGACTTAATCTCTCATATAATTAACATGCCTTAATTAACATTTTACAGAAGCTAAACATTAATTAGCATGATTACGTGAATATCTTATAAAGCGCAATTGGAGTTTAATTAATGAATGATTTTCTTTCTTTTATTCAAGTTGGTCACAAAATCACATATTAGCCGGGTAGGAGCGAGTAGTTTGGTGAACCTACGGTTTGAATCTGAGCTATGGCTGCGAAATGGAGGCGGGGCTAATTTTTTTTTTTGGGCTTGTGAGGAAGAAAGAAATGAAAAGGTCTGAATTTCAGAGGTTATAGGCCATTGATGGACATAAAAAAAAGGATATTTAAAGAGATTTTTTTTGGGGGGAAATCGGTGAGGTTTATAGGGAGAAAGTGGAGAGATGCAGTTAATCTGAAACTCCCTAGGATTAAGTCGTACAAATTGAAAATATCTGGAACGGATTTTAATGGAAATGAGATTTTAAAGGGGTTGGTAAGCCTGGAAGGGGTTGAGTTCATCTGGAACTCTCTTGAAATGGGATTTCAATGGGTTGGTGGGAGCTGTGTTGAATGAAGTGAAAATATCTTGGTTAAAAAGAATAAAATATTTAAGAAGTGATGAAAAAGTAACAAAAAAAAGTATATAAGGTCTAAAAATAAATTAGTCTTTGACGTAGTCCGACACTTTATCAAACGCTTCATTATTCTTATACTACTTAGTTCATGCCAAACCAATCTAATTTAGTTCGTGAAGTTAGTCTAGTGCAACAAACGCACTTCACGTCTGCTAGGGTTGGAGGAAAAGAAACAACGGCACAAATGTAATTACATTGAAATTGAGGGTCCATTCCATAAAGTTCACCGACCTCACGAGTGTGATTTAGCTCTCTATTGTCCACCAAGAAAACTTCAAACAATGCATAGAATAGATTTATTGCATCGGTTACTATTCTTGAATAGTACAAAAGAGATAAAAACAACTAGGAAAAAAAAAAGTGTTTATTTACTGATAGATGCTATTAAACTTTCATTGAATCCCACCACTGCTTACCGATTCATTTTTTAGGCGCGAAGCAAAGCTGATTAGAGAAATTATTAAAAAGATTACAGAATGGCTTCCAAGCGCAAACAAATTACATGTGGCCAAGCACCAAGTTGGAATTAGTTCTCGCATTCAAGATATTATCAGACATCTTTCAAGTGGTGGATCAAATGACGTTGTCATGGTTGGAATTTGGGGGATGGGTGGATTGGGTAAAACAACAGTTGCCAAAGCCATTTATAACCATGTTTATCATAAATTTGAATTCAAAAGTTTCCTCACCGACGTTAGTGACACTGTAAATAAACATGGTATGGTTCACTTGCAAGAAAAACTTATTTTTGACATCTTGAAAAGGAAGTCTCAAATAAGTAGTGTTGATGGAGGTATCAGTCTGATAAAACAACATTTTCAACATAGAAGGGTACTTGTCATCATCGACAACATAGATGAAGTGGAACAACTAAATGCAATAGCTGGAAATCATGATTG
Source organism: Pyrus x bretschneideri (assembly GCF_019419815.1). Taxonomy (NCBI): domain Eukaryota; kingdom Viridiplantae; phylum Streptophyta; class Magnoliopsida; order Rosales; family Rosaceae; genus Pyrus; species Pyrus x bretschneideri. The sequence continues at coordinate 2,608,671 of NW_025999524.1, forward strand.
GTTTGGTCCAGGAAGTAGAATTATCATAACGACACGAGATGAACATTTGCTAAAGCAAGTGGATAAGACATATCCGGCTCAGAAATTGAATAAAGGAGAAGCTCTGGAGCTCCTTAGTTGGCATGCATTTGGAAATAGTTATCCGAATGAAGGATATCTTGAACTCTCACAAAAGGTTGTTTCTTACTGTGGAGGTTTGCCACTAGCCCTTGAAGTTTTAGGTTCCTTTTTAAATAAAAGAACCATACCAGAGTGGAAAGATCAATTGGAGAAATTGGAAAAAACTCCTTATGAAAAAATAGTAAAACCATTAAGAATAAGTTTTGACGGGCTAGATGATACACAAAAAACTATCTTCCTTGACATATCTTGTTTTTTTATTGGATGGAACAAAGACTATGTTGCAAAAGTATTCGATGGATGTGATTTTTTCCCTACAATAGGAATCAATGTCCTTCGTGAACGATGCCTTGTAACTATTGAAGACAACGAGTTGAATATGCATGAGTTGCTTCAAGAAATGGCCAAAGTAATTATTTCTGAAAAGTCCCTTGGTCATCCTGAAAAATGGAGTAGGTTGTGGAATCCTCAAGAGGTCACCGAAGTATTGGAAAATGAATTTGTAAGTACATTCCCAATAAAATTTTGTATTAATGCATCGTACAAGAAAAGTATATATGTAACATCACGTATGTCTATTATACATTAAGCAACATTCATGTGTAAATATATGCGGTTGCACAAGGAAAGCTCAATTAGCCAACAATACTTGTATATATATATATATATATATTCAACATACGTGATTTTGCCTAATGAATAATAATACATGTAAATATATTGCAAATAATCCGTTTCTTACCGGTATAAACTTTTGTTTACAGGGAACTGAAGAAGTTGAAGGACTTGCTCTAGATAATTCTTTTTCGTATGACATGTCGAGCTTCAGTACAGAAGCATTTGCCAATATGAAGAAACTGAGATTGCTTCAGCTCAACAACGTAAAGCTCAATGGAGAATACAAACATCTTCCCAAAGAGTTAGTATGGTTGTGCTGGCATAGATTCCCTTTAGAGTCCATACCAGATGACTTTTTTAATCAACCAAGACTAGTTGTTTTAGAGATGCAGTATAGCCAATTGGTACAAGTTTGGAAGGGTTCCAAGGTACGTACAATCAATTACACATTATGATGTTCAGTTTTTATTTGTTTTTGGATTTCCTTCATTTTTTTCCCTTTTTTTTTTTTTTTTTTTTTTTTGGTTTGAGATCTTCCTTTTGAATATTTATTTCAATTTTTCTTTGGTTTTCTATAACAGTTGCTTCAGAAGTTAAAAATTATTCATCTCAAGTGTTCCCATTTCTTAACTCAATCACCAGACTTTTCACAAGTCCCAAATCTTGAAGAGTTGATATTGGAACATTGTGTCAGTCTGTCCGAGATTCACCCCTCCATTGGTCATCTTAAAAGACTTTCTTTGGTGAACCTTCAAGGATGCAAAGTGCTTATCTCGCTTCCAAGGGATTTCTATAAGTCGACATCTGTTGAAACTCTTTATCTTAATAACTGTTCAAATTTCAGAGAACTGCATGAGGATTTAGGGGGGATGACATCGTTGAGAATACTTGAAGCAAATTTAACATCAATAAGACGAGTACCACCTTCCATAGTAAGATTGAAGAATCTCACTCGTTTATCCCTACATGGTGTGAAAAGTATTCATTTGCCGTCTTCGTTACACGGCTTAAACTCTTTAAGAGAATTAGATCTCTCATTTTGCGAATTAGCTGATGATCCAATCCTAAGGGATCTTGGGAGTCTAATTTCTTTACGACATTTGGATCTTGAATGGAATAATTTTCACACCCTACCCAGCCTGAGTGGTCTTTCAAAGCTTGAAACATTGAGGTTAAGTGGATGCAAATATCTTCATACAATCCTTGATTTACCAACAAATTTGACATTTCTGTATGCGTTTAATTGCCCTGCATTGGAAACAATGCCCAATTTTTCAGAAATGTCAAATATGAGAGAACTGAAAGTAAGTAATTCAACCAAACTTACTGAGGTACCAGGCTTGGATAAATCATTAAACTTCATGACATGGATTAGCATGCAAATGTGTCCCAATCTCACAGCTGATTTTCGGAAGAACATTCTACAGGTATCTCTCTCTCTCCTAAGTTTTAAATGCCTTCCTATCGTGCGCATGCACACGCAAACACACATGTACGTGTATATATATTTACATGACACTTGCATTTTTGTATATATAGGGATGGACTTCTTGCGGACTTGGTGGTATATCTCTCCATGGGAATTATATTCCTGATTGGTTAGAGTTTGTCAATGATGGCAATAAAGTCAGTTTTAATATTCCTCCGAGTGATGATCGTAATTTTAAAGGGCTGACTGTGTTGTGCATTTACCGCTCAGGCAATAGAATTGATCGTCATCTTCCTCTTGACGTTACTGTTATAAATAATACCAAGCGTACTATGTTACGGGCCTACATAGGCATAACAGATTGGGAGGAGCTAATATATGAAGACGATTATCTTTGGCAGGGACAATTATCTAACGATAAGCTCAATTTGCAAGGCGGGGATAAAGTTGATATAATTTTTGAAGACTCTTTTGCGAGTTTGCATCCTGATTATTATGTGACAATGAAGAAAACAGGGGTTAATCTAGTATGGGACAAAACTATGATGGAAAATATGCATGATTTGGACGAAGCCAGTTATGTTTTTGACCCACATCCAGCTCGGTTCTATGATGCATCTGATAATAATCATCCCATAATCTAGAATCACTACAGATGACAGAAGTGGAAGAAAAAAAAATATTTTGAAGTGAAAGCATCATCTCTGGAATAAATCACACCCAGATCGGTTCTATGGTCAGGCACGATCAAGGCAGTGATGCGTCGTCAACATCAGGCTCATCCTCATCATCACATATATGAGTTCCTGGACTACAGATCACCACCAACTTCATCATCAGCAACAGCAAGTCGATATTTCATACTTCTTTCAGATTCTTATGATTTTTCAAGTAAGTAATTGTTTTGAATTTCGAAGAAATATTGCATCCATAAACATTTCAACATTACAAAAATCGATATAAGACATGCATCCAATAATTCAAGAAATACCACTCGAATTCGCAAAAATACTTGCCCTACAAATGCACTCAACATTTTTTTGTCAAATGCAGGGTCTAATTTTACCGGCTTAACCATACTTAGTAGTCAACACTAGACATTACATAATCGAGTTACTTGTAAACATACTTAAACAGATAAGATACCGCATCGATGATAAATACAACTTCATGGAGATAAAAACAACTCTTTTCCTTCTCTAGTTTAATCTTTCATTTTCAGGTTTGGGACGTGGTAGATAAATTCAATTATTCAAGCTAAGGGCTCAAGTCTATTCATCCCTGCCGTTCTATTTCTAGTTGAAGTAAAATACATAAGCTTACTCACCAATACGACCCGTACCAATAAATTTGGTCTGACAACATCCTTGGTGTTGACCAGGAACACATCACCAATGTAAAGATGGTTCGGGGGAACATAAACACAGCATAACTCTTCGTCTCTGGAATAGCTCTGCAAAATAATTCTTTCAGTCCAACCAAGGGTACTGAAATTTTCTATAAAGTTCACCTGGGGATATGGCAGAACTAATCTGCTTGGAGGCATTGTATATATGACGAACAAACGGCATTCTTTTGATGAACCACTCTCCAAGGCCAGGACAGATGCACTGATATAAAAGTCAAGAATCCAGAGCCATACGGCTCTAATTCAAAGAGACATAACAATTCTGCGGTACACCTGACAAGTAATAAGTCAAGTACAGCTGACAATTTAGGTAAGTGCAGATATGTGATCATTTTGTGTTATATGTGCATATATATTTGTATAATACATGGAAGCATCTCAATTAGGTGGTTTTCTTTGGGACTAACACTTCATTAAGAGTGGTAGTTGTGAAGCCTTGATTGATGATCTCCATAATTATCTCATTAATTCCTACAAATTAAAATTTCCTGCCAAATGTGCAGGAAACGAGCCTGTTGGCAGCTTGACATCTGGATTGCAAGTAAATGAGGAGCATCAGCGAGAACCAAGCACCGGGAGGGTAGTTGTCCTTGCAATTGGAGAGTGGAGTATCAGGTCACTGCTGCACAAAAGACTCTGCAATAAGAAAATCTTCCTAGCATTTGGAGTTTGTATTTTACCACTATATCGTGTGTACCGTAGTACCCAAATCAACGTAGACCAGGTGCCCCCACTCGTATCATACATTCTCATATGGTAGCCTAACTGAATATGAATACTTCTGCCATTGCATAACCTGAAATACATAAAATCGTCTGAATTCATTTGAAACAGTTTTGAGCATGAACTCTAATTTCCATCTTGTTGTCAGAGTTAAGAACCAGAAATGTCACTTGAATAAACGGTTGTAAACCCACTGAAATCAACTGAGATTCTGCACCTTGTCAATACATTCAAAAACTTGGTCTTTGGCATCATCTAAAACATTTCTTCTTTTGAAACAATGAAGTCAGAGAGAACCAGACTTGCAATCATAATCCGTTTGAATTTCAACGTCAGAATTGCTCGGTAAAGGTGTTTCATGTTTTTGCAGGATGACTGGACAAACTAGTTTGAATTGTTGATCCAATGTGCGTTGACATGATTCAGGGATTGAAACTGAAGACTGAACATTATGTATGGGATAACAATCAGCATCAAAATGATCCTTCTGTGAGCAATTTGATGTGTAGGAAAATCAGGTGGTGGTGAATTAAGATATGAAGATGGCGGTGAGCCAAGAACTCCTGGTGAAAATTGAGGAAAAGACTTGTAGGTATTAAATCTTTCACCATATTGTAACTGAACTGATCTTTACCACTATTAAATTCTATATTTCTTGATTGGTAAGATACAACAACGATTCACCAGTATAAAGGTGATTTGTGCGGCTAATCTCTACAACCTTATTACTTAACAGATTCTAACAATACTCACTCTTATGCTTATCAAGTGACAAGTGTATCAATCCACACCATCCACACAAGAGTGGAAGCTCGAAAACTACTGGATAGGGAGGAGGGTGCAGAGTACATGGAAAACATTTTTCCACTTTACAGGTAACCGCTAACCCTGTGGTATTCAACGACGAAAAGTTATCCTATTCATTTGACTCGTCTTTTCTCTAAATATGCAAGTGGGTTTTCTTGCAGTTTATTCGGATACATCCCTCTACATATGCTCATGTATGCTGCAGATGTATACTTCTGGAGGCGTGTGTCAACCATGCCTTTATATTTGGCTTCAAGAAAGGAACTGAGCACAGTTACTGCGAAGTTTTCCTCCTTAGCACTGGTCTTGCAGTACTTTCGTTGGGTGGTTTCCTGGCAAACTTACACTTGGACTTGAGTACTTAAAAATACAAGACTCTGACTGAATTGGCTCCTTTGGGCTTACTTCTTGTAATTTTTGTAAGTGCCAGAGTCTACGTTCAAATGCGTTTGTTACTCTTATTCACGTTGAAAATGGATATGGAGATAGATAGTTTCACTTGTTTTCTAGCTTATAATTTTCGTATAGTCTCCAGAAGATCATGTCTTCTGTGTGGAAGGATGCACTTGCAGATAGCATATCTTGTCTTGCCTCGTCGATTCTGTGATGACAAGGATGTTAAGTACATTGCAATGGTTTAAAGTACTTATCGACAATCGTTGCAGTTATTATACGAACTGTTTATGAAATGAAAAAGGGAAAGACCTCCTGGATGGTGGTAGCTTTGATTAGCTCCGCTGTTGCAACGACAATGAATACGTATCAGGACATTGTAATAGACAGGGGCCTTCTGCGAAAAACATCAAAGAACAAGCATTTGAGAGATAGGCTTCTAGTTTCACACAATACCGTATACTTTCCAGCCATGTTAAGGTGTAAGTGACGGAATCCGAGAGCGATGGGGTTTTGTGTTACAGTTTCTACTATTAATTCCCAGTATGCTTATGTGTGTTGGAATTTAAACTGCGTACCATTCATAAAATGACAATAACAACCATCATTTGCCTTCTAGAGGTCATTCGTCGTGGCATTTGGAGCTTCTTCATGGTAATTTTTCTCATGAAATTCAACATTGAGACTTTTTGCAGTTTTTGTCTTCAGTCGTTGCATCCTTTAAGTAGCTTATGCTTGAGAGGATAACGTGTTCGATTTAATCAGGTTAGAGAACGAGCACTTGAACAATGTAGGCCAGTACTGCGCTTTCAAGTCAGTCCCTCTTCCCTTGGGTTACTGCGATGTGGACGCTGACAAGGATGACTAAACATGACAGTCTCGCTCCATTCATACACCTTAGTATAATAAAGCAACAAACCAAGAACAAACGTACGATCACTGGTTAATTATATATATGGAATAGCCTTGTTCATTGTTGATCCTGAACAAAGTTCTCTGGTTCTGGTTCATGAGAAATTGTATATAGGGAAAAGCATATATTCACGAGTCCATCAATTTGTCGACCTGTTAGTTAGTCGTCAGAGTATACCATTTACAAATTTCCCAAAAAATCAGAACAAAAGAACTACTGATGCAACTCTGCATTCAGCAAAAAAATTAATGGAGAAGGGGAGAAAAAAAGAAAGAAAGTTTCAGCAGCTTGTAGACAATTTGTGATGTTTGCGATTTTCTTTGCCTACAAATGTTTGCCATGGTCTTCATCATAGTTGAAGGGCAGTGGCACTGACTTGAATGCTCTGTACTTTCCGACATTGTTCAGATGCTCATTCTCCAACCGGAAAAATTTACATATCCCTCAGACAAATTATTTCCAAGCTCGCCCCAACAGTGATCATTGTCTGTCTATGCATGAAGGAGACATTGAATCTCAAAACTGTCTGCAGCCAGGTAAATCTCAGCAGCACATTCAACACCTGCAGTGTTTTGTCAACAAATCAGTCAGAAAATTTTAAGCATTGCACAAATCGAAGTAAAACTTATACTGTCGGACTGAATCTGAGGCATTTATCAAGAGCACTGACCATCGCTATGAAGTACACGCTTTTGTAAGGAACCAAGAGTTTGTCTCTCAACCATCGGTTCTTGAAGTGGCGTTGCAGAAGTCCCCAGTCCCAATATGTTCCAAAGATGGCTGCAACGATTGAGAAAATCCCAGCAAGAACTTTCCAGTTCACATCGTCGGTAAGTGTGTAGGCTATCCTCATGCTAACTGCTACTATGATTAAGAAATATTTCAGTCCATTGTAACCTTGCATCGGATCTTTCTCGTCAACCAAACAGCGGATGCACTGAAGGAGGCCGGACCAATATGGAATGCACGCAACGAGGAAACTGAAAATTTTGAAGACGTCACTTGATCTGCAAGTTGTTTCTCTGACCTTGTAGTCTCCCCAGCCATAATAGCAAATGTAGAATTGCAGACTTCTAAAGGCTTCCACCTGGCTAGTTAACTGATCTACCAAGAAGAAATTCGGCAGTGTGACCTGTAAAGGAATCGAAACTTTATTTTTAACTCAAAAAATGAAGGTGTCTGCAGTGGAATTTTACCTTATAGAAAGGAGCGCAGATGCTGTGGAACACACAAACAAGGAAGAAGTAGCGACTCGAGCGATATATGATGTTGAAGGGTTCTCCACTTTGATCCGAAACGCAATCAAAGCGTTCATTTGCTTGTTCAGAACTGCAGCTTCCTTCATCACCTCGTCAACCTTCGACTTACAAGACTTGTCAACTTTATTAAACTCATCGTCGAGCTTCTTGAAAATGACATGTGTTTGTACCATACTTGACCAATCCGGAAACTACTAAGCACCGGTCAAAAGCATACCGTTAAGGACCCACAAGACTTTTACTCCAACCAGGAGGTCAATCACAACACGACACATGTCGGTATCAGAGGCCAGTCACAACATGACACATGTCAATGTCAGAACAAAACTAGAAACTCTCTTCTATAAAAGGGGATCATTCTCCCACAATAATCCCTAATGTCATTTGTACTAAACTATTCACTAGAACTCACTAAAAGAGAGCTTGAACCTATGTATTTGTGTAAACCCTTCACAACTAATGAGAACTCCTCTACTCTGTGGACGTAGCCAATCTGGGTAAACCACGTACATCTTGTGTTGTTTGCTTCCCTGTCTCTATTCATTTGCATACTTATCCACACTAATGACCAGAGCAACCTAGCGAAGGTCACAAACTTGACACTTTCTGTTGTACCAAAGTCCTCGCCGATTTTGTGCATCAACAACATGTTTGGAGATATAAATGCGTTGAGTAAGAGGATCCAAGCACCAGTACCCTTTATGTTGAACATTGTAACCCAAGGAAACACAATGTTACTTTTACTATCCAATTTGGAAGAGATGTAAGGTTTGAGCCATGGGAAGTAGCTACAACCAAATATTTTCAACCGTGAATAATCTGGAGAAATATGAAACAAAAGTTCCGAAGGAGATTGAGGAATACCATATATAAGAAGTCTGTTAATCAAATAGGCAACAGCTGAGAATGCTTCAACCCAAAACTAATGAAGAACCTGAGATTGAACTAACAAAGTCTTTGCAGTTTCAACTAAATGTCTGTGTTTATGTTCAACACAACCGTTTTGTTCAGGGGTATGGGGACAACTAAATTGTCGTAAAATACCATGAGACTTAAGATAAGATTGAAACTGATTTCCAGTAAATTCACCCCCTGAGTTAGATTTGACAATGATTTTATTTCCAAGAACATTTTCTACATAGCATTGAAAGTTTACAAAAGTGGAGTACGCATCTACCTTAGATTTCAAGGGAAAAAAACCAACAGTACCTAGTGAAATCATCAACAATGAGCGTGTAGTACTTATAACCACTCACAGACAACACAGGTGAGGGTCCCCACAAGTCACAATGCAACAAATCCAAACATTTTAACGAAAATGAACTAGTACTACTAAAGGGCAGTTTATGATTCTTCGCTAAAGCACAGTCCTTGTAGAAGAAATCCAATGTAGATTTTCCTTGAAGTGCAAGTTGAGTAGTAGAGAGTACCCTTCTGAAAATGGCAGAAGAAGGGTGGTCAAGTCTGCCATGCCACACCTTTGTAGAGGCTTTATTACTTACTAATGCAGTAAGAGAAGATACTGGAGAGTGATAAGATGTAGAGGAGCTTTGAAGAAGGAAGAAACCATCCTTAACCAGTCCCCACAAAAGCATCATCCCCGTAGTAGGATCCTTGACATATGATCCATCAATATCAAGAGTCAATGAACATTTGTTGTCTTTAATAAACTGTTAAGCAGAAAGAAGATTGTGTTGCATTTGAGGCACATGTAAGACATTGTGCAACTGAATGTAGAGTGTGGAGTATGCAACAAAGAAGAACCAATATGAACAATAGATAGACCTTTACCATCACCAATGTACACTTTGTCTTCTCCATGATAAGGATTGGGAGATTGAATGTTGAAGATATCATTTGTAATATGAGAAGTAGCGCCAGAGTGAATTAACCAGGATGGAGTATTAGGCTTCATTGAATGATGATCACACATTGCAGCCAACTTTGCAGAGGGTACTTTACCAGCAATCTCAGGATTCATGTGATCATAACAGTCCATAGCCTCATGACTATTGGAACCACAGATTTGACATTGTATACAATAACTAGATGTATTGAAATTGTGAGAGCCATGATAATTTCCCCGGTGATTGGAATGATTACCTTTGGGATTGTAATTGGAACCACGATTGCCACGATTATTGTAGTTATGACCTTGATTGTTGTAGCGGTTGCCTCAATTACCAAGATTGTGCTTCACAAAATTCTGTGATTGAGGATACTGAGTTGCAAAGACTTGTGGTGTAGGAAGAATAGGAGCTTTAAGAAGCCTGAGTATGAACGGAGAAGGCTTGAAATCGTTATGTGGCAGTGGAGGAAGCAAGTTTCTTTCTTCGGACAATTCTTTGGTGCGAAACAAACCGTGCAATTCATCAAGTGTTGTGGGAGAAAGATGAAGCATAATAGAATCGATCAACAACTCATATTCATCTGGCAAGCCAACAAGTGTAGCAGCAATTAAGTCACGATCGGTAACCGAAGCACCAGCAACAATCAAGGAATTAGAGATCTCTTTGATTTGCTGCATATATTTAGAGATTGACAAAGATCATTTCTGAAGAGATTGAAGGCGATATCTCAATTAATGAATGTGTGCATTAGAAACACTCCCAAATCGTTGCTCCAATTTGATCCATAGATCGTGAGATGATGAAACGCCAACCGAGAACGGAATAACTTCTTCAGAAAGGATAGAATTTAACCAAATAAGGATGTTATGATCTTTCTCATACCAAATTTCAAAGGCCGGATTTAGCGAATGATCTGGAAGTAGATGAAAAGGACAAGGTTTTGTGCCATCAATGACACCAAGGAGTTTGTGGTGGCGAAGAATCGGAGCGAACAAAGCACGCCATGGAAGATAATTGGAGCGTTTAGCTTGATCGAAACCATACTGCCAATATTCTGAATCGTAAGAGAAGTATATGAATTGGAAGGGTTAGGGTTTAAGGAAGATGAAATTTGGGCTGGATTTGGCACCGACTCGTGAGAGAATTCTAACGGAGAAGCCATTGATACACACAATAGAGCTTCACAAGAACACAAATCAAAGAAACAGAGAGAAAATGTCGTCGAGAATCAAAGAGTGCAAGCGGAAATTAGACGGATCGAAGTCGTCGGAAGGCAGAGGGCGAGTGATATCATATTGAGCCTTACAGAGGAAGCTTAGAGAGGAAGAAAACTCTAAACTGAAAATACTTGTATTTCTCATTAAAAATAATTAGTTATACACTTGGTATTTATAGTGTTAACAGAACTAGCACTTTACACATATACCCTTAGTAATACTAACAATTACATATTCAAGTATAACTATACAAAGAAGAAAAGAACATTACACCTATATTTGATTACTCTATAAGGTGTTGTAATGTCCAGGATAATCTAAACACAAGTTATGTGCAACTTATTTTGGATGGAAGATTTAACGAAGTTAGAATGGGATGACAAATTATAATTTCAAAAAATTAATTTAACAAATCACTTAAATTTTTAATTCATATGACAAATTAAAAAATAATGTATACGTTTATGATATTTTAAAAAATTTCTCAAAATAGTCTTCTAGAATATGATCTTGAGGAATATGGGCTTCTCTAAAACCTTAGCATGGTCAAAGGATTGGATGAAGATGAGGCTCCGTGCGCAGCCGGACGAAACACGTGGTCTTGGACTCTTGAGATAATATATTTTTTTGGATACGATCGTTATAGAAAATGTTGAAATTTCGCATCAGACAGCTAAGAACCGATCGTGAGATTAATGACTCTCAACTAGCTGAAGTCCCCATGCCACATCCTCACAGTGTCTCACATGAGGCAAAATTGCACCCGTATCCACTTTTTTCTTTGCCTTGCAGTCATAAAACGGGGGAGCATGAGAGCAAGGCTCCATCGACCTGACCCGACCACAAGGCGGATCCGGCGTCGTTCGATTCTCCGGCTTGTACAGAATCCATGGTTTTAAACCTCCAAGACCTTGAGCCACGTACCCGAAAGTTGACTGCGCACTTGTGACCAACATATCACACAGACTGAGCAGATACATTTCTACCCAAGCTTTCCGGTCATGCAGATTCTTATCTGTCTGCTGATGCTCTTCGTGACTAGGCTGGAAAACCCCGATTGTGTCCCCATTCACAGTCGGATGTTCCCAGTACATGTTCCTCACATCCTCAGAATACCCCGAGGTCAAAGAAGTAATTAAAACCGACTTCAGTATCGGCATCCCTGATGAAGCTGTGACGATTGGTTTCCTCCTTTCTACCAGAGGCAGTAGTTTCTCCTTGAAAACACACGCATAAATTTGGTTCATCACATGCGGAAAGGGACTAGGCCCCGGCTCAAAAGTTCGAACTTGAATCCCAATCCTCTCATCTGCATTTGCTAAGTAAGCTTGGTAGTACCTTGTGATCATCCCCCATACATGATTTGAAGGGTGGAAAAGATACTTACCCAAGAGGTGGAAAACCGTTTCCTTTTCGGGGAAGAGCTTTTCGAGTTCTTGCTCGAAAGATGGCATCAAGAAAAGCGATGGAACAAAGTAGATGTTTGTTCTCATTACCAACCATGGCACTTTCTCAATAGGAATTTGCTCTTCATCACAGAAAAAAAGTTTGTCTTGATCATCATTATTATGAACCAGATGGAGATACAGAAAAGATGTGACTGATTCTGGTGAAGTGTTCTTAGTGTTGTTCTTTTTCAAAATGTTTCCATGACAATGGGGAGATTTCTGATCAAGTGTGACGAATTGATCTTTTAAGGGGAAGTCATTAGGCAACAGCCATGAGTTTTCAGGGAAGGGCTCACAGAAGAGGTCAGCCATGTCCGTTCCAGGGTCGACAAGAAGGACTCTGTTAGAGAGCAGGGCATAGAGGAAGGCGGAGGATATGGTCAGTATCTTGTTCCCCAAGCCACTGTAAGATATCCAAACCACATACTTGCACTCTTCTGAACTATCAGCGCTAGTGCTGCTAGGGTTACTGCTGGACTTGAGTTGTTCTAGGGTTTTGTTGTAGGGTTTGGTGTGGGGTCCACATTTCTTGTGGAGATCTTCATAGCTTCTCAGTCTGGAGAGAAGATGAGAAGATGGTTTTTGTGGTGAAACTTTTCTGTATGAATTGGATTGATATCTGCTCAAGCAAGAGGCTTCATCAAATCCAGGAGCAATTAATCCATCTTGTAGCTTATCTTCGGAATCATACTCTGCACGCACATAGCAATTGACAACATGAAAGAAAGTAAGAAAATGAGCGGAATATATATAGACATATACTGAAAATATGATTTTAGCCCTTGAAACTCAAGTTTCTTTACATAAAACCCAACATAGTCTTTTTACTTGAGTAAAACCCAATGATTAGGTTCCGCATAAGCAAATTCATTAATTCTGTTTAACTTTACAAATTTTACATTTTCTAGATGCTTAAAATACCCTAATTACAATTTTAATATATACATTTAATTCTATGCAGATTTGAAGAGAGGGATTAATGAAAAAAAATGTATTAATGTTTAAATTCATTGCATATTAATAAATCATAACAAATTGTATATTAATGCTTCTGGCCAAAAAAAAAAAATAATAATAATGTTATACTTTCCTTTAGATTTCGTAATTGTTTTCCAAATTTGCATAAAATTAGACAATTTTAATTTAATCTTGTCATTTTTTACCAAATGGAAACCGAAAGGGTGGAATAATTTACATAAAAACATAGGTAAATTATTTGGACATATGTGTTAGTAATAAAATATTCCCAATATATGTAATAGTACATGCAAAATAATTTACCTACAAAAAAAAAAAATGTTATTTGATTCAATATTAATTTATCTACATTTGATATAATAAAATATAATTGCAAATATATATTACTAAAATGTGCCCAATATATGTAATAATGTATGTAAAATTATTTACCTACAAAATAAAGGTATGTAAGTTGATTAAAAAAATAATATATCTACTACTAAAATGCGCCCGGTATATGTAATAATGCTTTTAAAAAAATTACCTACAAAATAAAGGAATGTAATTTGATTGAAAATATAATATATCTACTACTTTTTGTTTTTGAATTTCAATCTTCCTTTTTTTTTTTTTAGAAACATAATGTACCTACAATATAATTTACCTATTGTTTAATTCTTATAAAAAGTTTAATTTACTTATACTTTACATATAAATATGGATAAATTATTTTTGACACACATATATAATAACAAATCAAAATGGCTAATGTATATAATAATCTGTGTAAAATAATTTATCTACAAAATAAAAGAATATTAATTGATTCTTGATTTTTTTTTTTTTATCAAACAATATTATTTGATGCAAAATAACTGATTATACAAAGAATCTTTTTTTTTTTCCATATGAAAAATGTGCCTATAATTGTTTATGAATATGGGTAAATTAATATATATATATATATGTATAAATGTTAATAATATTAATTTATGAAACAAAAAAGGTAAAATTTCCATACGGCGTTAATTGCTAATCATAATTAGGGTGAGTAATAATATTTATTAACATAATTAGGGTCTTGTGGCATAAGTTCTAAATATGTTGTAATAATTGGTTATATATTTATCAAAATAGTACTCTCTTTGAAATTTGAGTTTTATTTGAATGTTTAATATTAATCGGATTTTTGTTTGAAAAATAGGATTTTCAAGGGTCATTCTCTAAAGAACCTAATTAAAATAAACAAATTTTGATACCCAAACTCCCAATCTTGCATGCAGGAAAAGTAACCATTAGAATTAACGTAGAAAACTCATTGTTATACTTTCCTTGCATTTTTCTCTTGAGCCAAACAATGAAACAAATATTAAAGAAACTATCAAATATGTTACCCCGTTTCGTTTCATTTGGAACGAGTGTTTCGATGATTCTGGCGTCGGCGAAGGCGTTGATTCGTTCAGGAGGCGGGTTTCGAAGAACAACACAGAGGTTGACGAAAAACAGAAGAGAGACCAAGAGGGCTGACAATAGCTTGGTCAAAGTCATGGGAGTAATCTGCCTGAATTTCGATGAGAGAGATCTCAGAAAACTGAAATAGTGAAACTGATAGATGGCTAGAAGAATTGCAGACAGTGGTTGATAGTTTTCTGTATTCATTTAGAGCAAAGAGACTAAAATATGTACAAATACACCAATCCAAGCACCTTCTTCTACGGCACAGAAAACGTGATCCGCCTAAGGTGGGATTTGGTGCAACTGGAAGATTCTAAAATATGATATTGGTGTTCAACTGGATATGGAAGTCAGGACTCCAGAAGGCTGTTGCTGCAGAAGACTCGGCGGCCTCGGCAGGAGGAAAAGAATCACGTGGTCTGGCCCCTTGGTTCCCGCAACGCTGGTGGTTTTGATTTGCTCGGCCATTTGAGGTTCCTGTACTGTTGGAACCAACGCGTGATAAATGTACATTGCTATTATTTATTCATGATATTTATTATTTGGAGCAAGTCTTAAAATTTCCTTTCCATTCCTCCCTCTCTCCCAAAACACTCCAACATTTGTTTTAAAATGGAGTTAAGTGTTAAAACTTAAAAATAAAAATAAAAATAAAACCAAATTCCAGCTAAGATTTAGCCCAAAGTAATAGAGTCCACATATGAGGGTTAGAAAAAGCAAGTGAAAGGAGACAAAAAGTATATTATTTTCATTACTTATATTATGAGATGTAAAGTACTGTTTGAAACCCGATGCATAAAAAAAAAATCTGTAAAGCTCAAAACAATTAGCACAGAATAATCTGGGCCCAGCAAAATAAATGATTAATCTGAAATTTGAACTTCTTCTTCTTCATGAATCCAAAGACACGCCCATCAATGAAATTGGAAAAAGAAGCCCAAGCTTAAGTACTCAAAGCCCATCAACTAAAGTCTAAAGAGGCGGCGGAGGACGGAGGGAACGTCACCACGACCAAAATCGGCGGCCTTGATTTCGGGCATATCTAAAATTTACCCAATTAGGCTGGCGGCCTGGATTTTCGGGGCATATTTCGAATCAAGCTAGATATACACTAATCATATATTAGCATTCATTAAATCAAAAGATTAAAGCTAAACGACAGAGATTAGCAAAATTAACGATCACCAAACGAACAGGACAAAAGTATTCGTAATCGACGATTTGGGATTTATCCACTCCCAGTTTACAAGCTTACGGAGCTGAGCTGAGTTACCGCGAAGTTTTCCTCCTTGGCACTTAGGATGCGCTTCCTACAGGTCTCATTACATTTTTCACTTTCTAGTACGTTCAAACACGTGTGCTACTCTTATTCACGTTGAAAACGGATATGGAGATTGGAGATAGATAGTATCACTTGTTTTCTAGCTTATAATTTTCGTAGTCTCATGTCTTCTGTGTGGAAAGATGCACTTGCAGATAGCATATTGTTGACTTTTAAAGTTTCTATTTTTTGTATTGGTTCATCGTACTGAGAACAAAAACAAGATACAAATATATAGAGGAGTTTGAGTGAGTTGCAAACTACACTCAACACTCAAGACCCTAACCTAGGACTTTTTTGAATCACACTGTGAAGCCGGCATAGGGAACATAACTAAGCTCCTTCGATTAAGGAGATGACAACCAGATAAGACCCTTATACAAGTTGAGAACAAGAAGAAGAAAACAAACGGCTATTAACTAGATAAAACACTACTAGGGTAGACACAAACCCTATTACACATATAATACCGAGAAACCCTAATCCAGTGAGACCCTAAATACCCAGAGGACTTTCAATACTCCCCCTCAAGCTGGATCCAGAAGGTTGATGGATCCAAGCTTGCCGAGAAGCCGCTGAAATTGAGGAGATGCTAAAGGTTTAGTGAATAGGTCTGCGAGTTGATCGTAGCTCTTGACAAAATGAGTTTTGATGACCTGTGATTGTACTTGTGCACAAACATAGTGACAATCAACTTCGATGTGCTTGGTTCTCTCGTGGAAGACGGGGTTGGAAGCAATGAGCATTGCTGCTTGGTTATCACAGAAAAGAGACATGAACTGAGGAGTAAAGACACCTAAGTCGCATAGCAAACCTTTCAGCCATATTAGTTCACATGCAGTAGATGCCATGGCTCGATATTCAGCCTCAGTGCTGGATCTTGCAACAACTGCTTACTTTTTACTTTTCCAAGTAACAAGGTTGCCTCCCACAAATGTGCAATACCCCGTTGTAGACTTACGATCAATAGAGTTACCAGCCCAATTAGCATCACAATAACCGGTGATCTCAGTGCTCTCATTCTTCTTCATGATGATGCCACGACCTACTGAACCTTTTAGGTACCGAAGTAGTATTTTGACAAGATTAAAATGCTCCATAGTGGGATAGTGCATAAATTGGCTAGCAATGCTTACTAAATAGGCTATGCCAGGCCTTGTAATAGTCGAGTAGATCAGCTTACTAACAAGACGCTGATAATAGCTGATGTTTGGAAGTGGTTGCCCATCCAAGCTAAGTTTGAGTTTCGTGTCAAGAGGTGTATGGACAGGTTTAGCATCACTCATGTTTGCTTCCTTGAGAAGGTCCAGAACGTATTTCCGTTGGCTGAGAAAGAAACCCTTGTGAGAGGTAGCCATTTCGATGCCAAGAAAATATCTGAGTATGCCAAGATCTTTGATTGCAAAACGTTGTTGTAGTGAATGCTTGAGCTTAGTTATTTCGTCCGTGTTATCTGCTGTGATGATCAAATCATCGACATAGACAAGGACGACCAATTTCCCAGCAGTGCCAGTGCGCACGAACAATGAAGAGTCTGCGTTGCTTCTTTTAAAACCAACCGTTATGAGGACGGAACTGAGCTTGGCATACCAAGCTCTTGGTGACTGTTTAAGACCATAAATTGATTTGTGCAATCTGCACACAATATCAGGTTCATGACTTTGAGGATGACCTGGGGGTAACCTCATGTAGACTTATTCTTCAAGCTCACCATGTAAAAAGGCGTTCTTTACGTCCATTTGATACATAAGCCATCCTTTGTTAACAGCAACTGAAAGGAGTACTCTTACAGAGTTCATCTTTGCAACAGGAGTAAATGTTTCTTTGTAGTCCACATCAAATGTATAAGTAAAGCCACGAGCCACTAATCTTGCCTTGTGTCTTTCTATGGACCCATCTGAGTTGAATTTAACCTTGTATATCCACCTGCAACCTACTGTCTTCTTTCCCTTAGGCAGTGTCTCAATGCTCCAGGTTTTATGTTGATCAAGAGCATGCAGTTCATCTTGCATAGCTTGCTGCCAAACTGGTGATTGATTTGCTTCTTGAAATGACTGAGGCTCAACATGCTCAGATATAGTACACAGGAAAGCAATGTGTTTAGGAGACAGTTTGTGATAGGACACGTAGTTGGACAGTGGATGCCTTGGCTTGTAAGTGACAAAGTCTTGCAGTCTTGCTGGAGGGTGTCTTTCACGAATAGGATTGCGTCGAGGCGTAGTCGATTGCAACTCGTAGGATGATTCCTCAGGAGCAATATTGTGGAGAGATTCATTTTCAGCAGAAGCGTTGGTCTCATTACTTGAGTTTTGGTTGTCATTTTTAGCAGGGAACTTTGTGTGATGAACATGCACCATTGCATCAGGTTGAGTGACTGCAGTGGCAAGGATTTCAGTTCTTGGCAATGGAAACAGATCCAAGCAATACTCCCCCTCACTTGTACTATCCAGAGATTTGCTGTAATGAGGGTTAGTTTCATGAAATCTAACATCCTTGGAAACAATTAACCTCTTAAGTTGTGGATTGTAACATTTGTATCCCTTTTGTGTGGATGAGTAACCAAGGAAAATGCATTTGGTTGCCCTCGGGTCAAGTTTGTCTTGATGTAAGGACTGAACATGGACAAAACAAATGCATCCAAAGACCTTAAGGTGTGACAAGTCTACTTTTCTGTTTTTGACAATTTCCATTGGTGATTTGAACCCCAAAACCCTGCTAGGTAACATGTTGATCAAGTCAGTTGCTGCCATAACACTTTGAGACCAAAAACGTTTAGGTACATTCATTTGGAACATCAATGACTTAGTTTTTTCAAGAAGATCTCGATTTTTTCTCTCGGCAATACCATTTTGTTAAGGTGTGCCAACACAACTAGTTTGATGCATGATGCCATTGTTGCTCAAATATTGAGTCATGACTTGGGACATGTATTCGGTGCCATTATCAGACCATAGAGTTTTGATTTGAGAGGAAAAATGGTTTTTAACAAGACTATGAAAGTCTTTAAACACTTCCATCACTTCACTCTTTGATTTTAACAAATATAGCCAAGTTGCTCTTGAATAGTCATCAACAAACGTTATGAAATATTTGTAACCATCAAAAGACTCACTAGTTGGTCCCCATATATCCGAGTGTACAAGTTCAAAAAGATGAAAAACTCTAGACAAAGATGAACCAAGGGGTAACTTTGTTGCCTTTGACATATGGCAAGTTTCACAATGAATTGGTTCTTTGTCTAAGTCAGGAAACAAGGTGGACAAAACATGTTGAGATGGGTGTGCTAGTCGCTGGTGCCACAAAAACTGATCTTGAATGAAGGCACGGATGGGTATAGACTTGGCTTGTAATCCACTAGAAGAGCTTTTTCGATATGTAATAGAGACCATCTAGGTAAAATCCCTCACCAATCTTCCTCTTGGTGACAAGATCCTGAAAAATGACATTTTTTGGTGAAAAAATGGCTACGCAACTTAAGGAATTTGTGATTTGTCCCACTGAGAGAAGTTGGAATGGAAACGAAGGCACGTATAAGGCCATGGACTCTATTTGATCAGATATCAAGTGAATTTTTCCCTTGCCTACAATCCTAGCACCTTTACCATTAGCTACAGACACATGTGATGGTTTATGAAGTTTCTCAAATTTATGCAATTTTGACACTTGATTAGTCATATGATCTATGGCACCTGAATCTACAACCCAAAAATCATGCAACTCATTAATTTTAAGAGCAGTTTTGAAAGCATTTATGATACCTTTCATGTCTTGTTGAGGTAAGCAATCAGCATCGGCCAGGAAACCAGCAAACTTGCCAAGCAATGCCGTGGTACTTCCATCTTCATGGTCAACAGCTCGATTCTCCCTACCCTTCTTTTGATGGAGATAGGCTGCGAACTCATTTATAAGAGTAACAGGATTTGCAGTGAACTGTTTGTATGGATCAGAACTGTTGAAAGATGAAGATGATGTGGTGTTGGCACGAGGATATGCTCGACTTGTCTTCTGTGTAGTTTTATCCTTCATGAAATCCGGCTTAAGTTCTGGATGCAGGATCCAGCACTTATCTCTCACATGCTCGATGTTGTCACAGTGTAGGCACTTTAGAAAAGGGTTTTTTCCTTTGTATCTTTTTTCATTTGTCAGATAAGCCCTAGCTTTAGTCACAATGGTTTTTGTACCATTGTTCATGACTTTTCTTCTTACTTCCTCACGTTGGATGGTTGCACAAATACTAGTGAAGGATGGTAGCTCAGGATTCATGAGGATATGGCTTCTCAAATCCTCATAGTCTAAGCTCAGGCTAGACATCAATTGAAATATCTTATCTTCTTCAGTTCTTTTAAGAAGCACAGTGGGATCAGTGGTGTGAGGTCTATAAACATCCAGCTCATACCACATGCTTCTTAGAGAACCAAGATGTTGAACAAAGGTTTTACCTTCTTGTTGAACGTTGGAGATATCCTTCTTGAGTTGAAAGATGCGGGCAAAATTATTTTGATTACCATACATCTCCTTCACAGTTGTCCAGAGAGTGAGTGATGACTCGGAATAGCTGAAGATTTCAGCAATCTTCCTTTCCATGGAATTAAGCAGCCATGACATGACCAGTTGATCTTTACAAAGCCACCCTCCATATTCAGGAGAAGTGACTCCAGGAGCAGGATGACTGCCATCAATGAAACCAAGTTTGGATCTTCCACCCAGTGCGAGACTAACCGCTCTTGCCCACGGTAAATAGTTGAACTCATTCAGTAACACTGAACTGAGTCGTTGATTTGGATTGATATCCACTTCAGAGATGTGAGTAGAAGGAGAAGCAATGGTGCTTTCACCCTCTGAATGCTCATCAGCCATATTCTTGCTGAAGGGAAATCACAATGGTGAGATATGCAAAGACAGGCTTCATAAGGATGCCTGCTCTGATACCATGTTGACTTTTAAAGTTTCTATTTTTTGTATTGGTTCATCGTACTGAGAACAAAAACAAGATACAAATATATAGAGGAGTTTGAGTGAGTTGCAAACTACACTCAACACTCAAGACCCTAACCTAGGACTTCCTTGAATCACGCTATGAAGCCGGCATAGGGAACATAACTAAGCTCCTTGGATTAAGGAGATGACAACTAGATAAGACCCTTATACAAGTTGAGAACAACAAGAAGAAAACAAACGGCTATTAACTAGATAAAACACTACTAGGGTTGACACAAACCCTATTACACAGATAATACCGAGAAACCCTAATCCAGTGAGACCCTAAATACCCAGAGGACTTTCAAAACATATCTTGTCTTGCAGTGCATTCGTCGATTCTGTGATGAGAAGGATGTGAAGTACATTTGCAATGGTTTAAAGTACTTATCGACAATCGTTGCAGTTATTATACAGACTGTTTATGAAATGAAAAAGGGAAAGACCTCCTGGATGGTGGTAGCTTTGATTAGCTCCGCTGTTGCAACGACAATGAATACGTACTGGGACATTGTAATAGACTGGGGCCTTCTGCAAAAGACATCAAAGAACACGCATTTGAGAGATAGGCTTCTAGTTTCACACAATACCGTATACTTTGCAGCCATGGTAAGGTTTGTGTTACAGTTTCTACTATTAATTCCCAGTATGCTTATGTGTTTTGGAATTTAAACTGCGTACCATTCATAAAATGACAATAACAACCATCATTTGCCTTCCTAGAGGTCATTCGTCGTGGCATTTGGAGCTTCTTCAGGTATTTTTTCTCATGAAATTCAACTTGAGACTTTTTGCAGTTTTTGTCTTCAGTCGTTGCATCCTTTAAGTAGCTTATGCTTGAGAGGTTAACGTGTTCAATTTAATCAGGTTAGAGAACGAGCACTTGAACAATGTAGGCCAGTACTGCGCTTTCAAGTCAGTCCCTCTTCCCTTTGGTTACTACGATGAGGACGCTGACAAGGATGACTAAACATGACAGTCTCGCTCCATTCATACACCTTAGTATAATAAAGCAACAAACCAAGAACAAACGTACGATCTGTGGTTAATTATATATATGGAATAGCCTTGTTCATTGTTGATCCTGAACAAAATTCTATGGTTCTGGTTCATAAGAAATTGTATACAGGCAAAAGCATATATATTTACTAGTCCATCAATTTGTCGACCTGTTAGTTATTCGACGGAGTATACCATTTACAAATTTCCGAAAAAATCAGAACAAAAGAACTACTGATGCAACTCTGCGTTCAGCAAAAAATTAATGGAGAAGGGGAGAAAGAAAAGAAAGAAAAGTTTCAGCAGCTTGTAGACAATTTGAGATGTTTGCAATTTTCTTTGCCTACAAAAGTTTGCCATGGTCTTCATCATAGTTGAAGGGCAGTGGCACTGACTTGAATGCTCTGTACTTTCCGACATTGTTCAGATGCTCATTCTCCAACCGGAAAAAATTCCATATCCCTCGACGAATTATCTCCAAGCTCGCCACAACCGTGATCATTGTCTGTCTATGCATGAAGGAGACATTGAATTTCAGAACTGTCTGCAGCCAGGCAAATCTCAGCAGCACATTCAACACCTGCAGTGTTTTGTCAACAAATCAGTCAGAAAATTTTAAGCATTGCACAAATCGAAGTAAAAATTATACTGTCAGACTGTGAATCTGAACCATTTATCAAGAGCACTGACCATCGCTATGAAGTACACGCTTTTGTAAGGGACCAAGAGTTTGTCTCTCAACCATCGGTTCTTGGAGCGGCGTTGCAGAAGTCCCCAGTCTACAACAAGATCCCAATATGTTGCAAATATGGCCGCAACGATTGAGAAAATCCCAGCAAGAACTTTCCAGTTCACGTCGTCGGTAAGTGTGTGGGCTATCCTCATGCTAACTGATACTATGATTAAGAAAAATTTCAGTCCATTGTAACCTTGCATCGGATCTTTCTCGTCAACCAAGCGGCGGATGCACTGAAGGAGGCGGGACCAAAATGGAATGCACGCAACGAGGAAACTGAAAATTTTGAAGACGTCACTTGATCTGCAAGTTGTTTCTCTGACCTTGTAGTCTCCCCAGCCATAATAACAAATGTAGAATTGCAGACTTCTAAAGGCTTCCACCTGGCTAGTTAACTGATCTGCCAAGAAGAAATCCGGCAGTGTGACCTGTAAAGGAATCGAAACTTTTATCAGGACATCCAACCGAGTTAAATTTTACAGTTTTTAACTCGAAAAATTAGGGTGTCTGCAGTAAAATTTTACCTTATAGAGAGGAGCACAGATGCTGTGGAACACACAAACAAGGGAGAAGTAGCGACTCGAGCGATATATGATGTTGAAGGGGCATAATAATATCACAATCAGAAGCTGCATAAGAAGAATTAGTTCAGTATATAATCTCTAGAGTTGTGATGAGCCAATGCAGCTGAAATTAACTAGTTCAATTGATGACATGATCTTACCAGGAGCAAGAAGAGTGGGAGAAGTTCGGTTAGCTCTTTGTAATCTTTGGTTTTCGGGTCCATCTCCATGTCAAGATTTGAGAGCACAGATGCTAGTGCTAGCACTGCCACACCAAAACTCAGAAGGAGGACCTCTCTGTATCCCAGCTCGGTTCCTTGCTTGAAACCGAATATGAAAGAGTAATTGACTCTGAACCGCCGCCAAAAGTATATATTTCCGGCATACATAAGCATATGCAGAACAATGAATCCGAACAAGCTGCATTGAACAATAACATGTCACGAAAAATTCAGTATTATCCCTTTTTTCGGAAACTTGGAATGAAGAATAAAAAAGCGTAGGGTTAGTTACCTGTATAGGGGGAACATGTTTTCCATGTATTGACTTCTCCCCGACTTATCCATAATCTTTCGAGCACGAGTGACCAAAACAAGGGCCAATATGAAAGCAGCTGTGCAGCCAGCAAAGCAACCTGAAAGTTTTCGAGTGAACAGATTCAGACGAAAGAAATTGATACTGAAATTATGCTTGTTCAGTGAAAGAAATTTTACTATGCTGATTCAGCTAGAGGCCTTACCCATTGCGAATGTTATCCTGTGTCTTTCCACCTTCGATTTTGGCCTCAAGACCGCCATTCCTTTTCGGCGATTTGAGTTCGAGAAATGCTTGATGAATGTAGTTTCAACCCTCTCCATAAATTTGGTAACCTGCAGTATTGGAAAATGCCATGAAGAATTTAAAAATACGAACAGAAACTCATAATCATTCCTCTATTTAGCGTCACGCATGAAGAATCCTCACCTCGTCGGAGCTGCCAAGGTGCGAGTTATCCACCATGTTCATGTAAGATTTTGATGCATCTCTCGAGGCCACCTTATCGTATTTCTTCATGATCTTCGAGAAAGCCAACGTATTCAAAAATCTGTTTCATTGGCGGATAAAAAAATTAGCTTCACAGTCAAGAAACAGAAGGAAAACCAACCAAATAGGTGCCCCAAAGTCGTTATATCTTTACCCGTAGCTCTTCAGAAGCCGAAGCTTCTGGTAAAATACAACGAAAGCTCCCCTCAACAGTTCTTCAACTTTGTTGAGATTAACCCTGCTGAACTTGAGCTCCGTTTGCGGAGCCACGTTGAGGAAGCCTTTGATGGTGGAACACGGCGTCTCAACCGTGTGATTCATTGTCACACGGTCTAGTATATCCAGTGGCGCAGGCCTAGTGCCTCTCCTGCCCTCCGACTTCTTCATCATTTCCATCTCAACGTCTCCACTCTTTTTGTCATCTTTTTCTTCATCACACGAACTGTTTGACTCGCGCTCTTCAATCGCATCCATAGCATGTACCCGCCCTGCTCGCAAATCATAATGTTAAACAACCCACGTTTAGACATAAACACAATTTAGCCCAGCGAAGCATTTAAAACTAAGAAAAATTTGGAGTTCAAAGGAATGTGCGGGAGTCTACTTCTAAATGGCTAAAAGTATTTGGGTTCTTTAGATATATGCTCATGCAACACTTATTTTTCTTTACAAAAACTCATCTCGTTTTAAACATCCAAATAAAATTCAAATTTGAAATAAACTGTCATGTAAACAAATAAATACCTATTATTTTCAAAATATTTACAATTGTGCCACAACACCTTAATTATGTTGTTGAATTTAATTATCCACCATAATTATGGCAAATAAGTGCTATATTATTACCAAAGTATCTACTTATACTTGTCTTACCATCATCTGTTCCATTTCTTATATTTGTTTGACAATCATTGTAGGTAAATTATTTTGCATGTATACATTAGGCACATTTTGTTATTATTATATATGTCTGAAATAAATTACCTATATTTTTAAGTAGAATATAGGTAATTAATTAACTTTGAATCAATTGGCTAAAAACATCCTTTTATTTTGTAGGTAAATTATTTTGCATGTATTATTACATATACTAGGCACATTTGTTATTATTATGTGATGTTTGCAATCAATCAACATTCATTTATTCTATAGGTAAATTACAAAAGTATCTACTTTATATGTCACATCCCGGTCCCAGCCCTGCTGTCACATCCCGACCCGGGCGGGACCACTTCCCGGGCCCGACTCCACCGTAGCACGATATTGTTCGCTTTGAGCCCCTAGCACACCCTCATGGTTTTGTTTCTAAGAACTCACACGAGAACTTCTCAGTGGGTCACCCATCATGGGATTGCTCTCACGCACTACTCACTTAACTTCAGAGTTCCGATAGAACCCGAAGCCAGTGAACTCCCAAAAAGCCTCATGCTAGGTAGAGATGGGAATATACATATAAGGATCACTCCCCTGGGCGATGTGGGATGTCACACCCGTTGTAGCACGATATTGTCCGCTTTGAGCCCCGGCCACGCCATCACGGTTTTGTTTTTGGGAACTCACACGAGAACTTCTCAGTGGGTCACCCATCTTGGGATGGCTCTCGCCCGAACTGGCTTAACTTCGGAGTTCCGATGGAACCCAAAGCCAGTGAGTTCCTAAAATGTCTTCTGCTATAGGGAGGGGAACATGTATATATAAGGCACATCACCCTTTCTCCGTTGGTTGATGTGGGATGTTACAATCCACCCCCCCTTAGGGCCCGACGTCCTTGTCGACACACTCGCACCATACGGCAGAATGGCTCTGATACCATTCTGTCACATCCCAATCTCGGCCCCGCCGTAGCACGATATTGTCAACTTTGAGCCCCGGCCACACCTTGACGGTTTTATTTCTGGGAACTCACATGAGAACTTCCCAGTGGGTTACCCATCCTGGGATTGCTCTCGCCCGAACTCGCTTAACTTCGGAGTTCCGATGGAATCCGAAGCCAGTGAGTTCCCAAAGGGCCTTATAATATAGGGAGGGGAGCATGTACATATAAGGCACATCACCCCCTCTCCGTTGGTCGATGTGGGATGTTACATTATACTTGTCTTACCATCATCTATTCCATTTCTTATATTTGTTTAACAATCATTGTAGGTAAATTATTTTACATGTATACATTAGGCACATTTTTGTTATTATTATATCTGTGTGAAATAAATTACCTATATTTAAAGTAGAATATAGGTAATTAACTAACTTTGAATCAATTGGCTAAAAACATCCTTTTATTTTGTAGGTAAATTATTTTGTATGTATTATTACATATACTAGGCACATTTGTTATTGTTATGTGTTGTTTGCAATCAATCAACATTCATTTATATTGTAGGTAAATTATTTTGCATGTATTATTACATATGTTAGGCACATTTTGATATTATTGTATATATGTGTATACAAATAACTTAACTTTTGAATCAAACAATATTTATTTATTTATTTATTTTGTAGGTAAATTATTTTGCATGTATTATTTTACCTGGAACTTATATTGTTATTTTATATATGTAAAATATTGGTAATTTTTTTAATAAAATAACATTTGTATATTTGTGAAAAATACTAATTTACATGTTACAATTATTTGAAAAGGATAACAAAATGCTCATTTTTACGTAAATGTGAAAACAACTATATAAGGAATCAAAACTCTAATATCATGTAATTTTTGTTATTAATATGCATTGAAATCATGATACTAAAATTTTTCTTTTCCAAATTTGCATAAACATTTCAAAACGTTTAATTGAATGAAATAATATAAAATAAATGTAGATAACAAGTAATAGACCAAAAGTCAATGATATTAGGGGTGATTTAGACATCTAATACCAATTTTGCCAAGTCATACTTAATTATGGATAGAGTGTTGTTAAGCCTACCCCAATGTCTTATTTCCACACTCACTATAAAATGATACTTTTATTGACAAATTTATCCTAGTATAAAATAACTTTTAAAGACCTAAAAACCAACCAATCATATAAAAAAAACCCTAAAATATCATAAATAAGAACAAGAAAAAAAATATAATGAACCCCACAAGTTTTCCTGGGGAAGGAAGTTTAGAAATTAAACTTATCAGGA
Source organism: Pyrus x bretschneideri (assembly GCF_019419815.1). Classification (NCBI taxonomy): domain Eukaryota; kingdom Viridiplantae; phylum Streptophyta; class Magnoliopsida; order Rosales; family Rosaceae; genus Pyrus; species Pyrus x bretschneideri. The sequence goes on from NW_025999524.1 coordinate 2,636,028, forward strand.
AGAGGGTGAATTCGGACTTGACAAAGCAAAGCCTTAAGGCTCGCAATAAAGCGCATGTTGTGGAAGGTGTGATCAAGCTTCACCAGAGAGTAGAGCAAGATAGTCTTCAAGACTATTATAATGTTGAGATAGATGAAGAGAGAAGCTCATAGTCCATATTACATTAGGGGACTCACGGATCCGACACTCGTTGAACTCCGATCGTGTTTGGTGTTTTGGAACAATTTGGATACCTACCAAATACTGAATTTGGAGGAATTTGATGTTAGGGAAAGCCAGTGCAGCACCAAACTATGAGTGAAGCTCTTCCAATTTAATCACACTCTCTCTTGTGTGGTCTGAATTCAAATTGGAAACAATAGAAATTAGGTACTGGAGCGGTTTTCGAGACTTGGTGGTGCTGCGATGGTTGGCGATAGAGGAGGGGCGCTTGGTGTTGGGGATTTGGGGAGTCGATAGTGACGGTTCTGTAAATTTTCTGGGGAGAGGGCTGCTGCTGGTGATATTTGGAGTGGGCATATCACCACTCTTATGGATATTGCTTAGTTGAAGCCTAGTCATTGAGTTTTTATTAAAAAAATTTACAATTGTGGGTTTTAGTTAATGAAAATTGAATTTCAATGAGTATACTCATATTTTCAGAAAGTATTTCTGACTATATTCGTAAGTCCTTTTGGGTCACGAAAATGAAATCGTTTTTGAAAAGCACCTGCTATGAGCATATTTAGCATTGGTGCTTCCAATTTTCAATAAAATTTCAAACATGTGTTTAAGCACTTCTGGCAAAAGTGCTTATGAGTATACTTACAGCTTGCTCTGGCACCGTGAGGGCTGGCGGCAGCCAATGCAGCGGTAGACGTGGCAACATCGGAAGCAAGGCGAGTCATCTCCCCCGACCAATCAAACATTCTCTGAGGGTTCTCCACTTTGATCCGAAACGCAATCAAAGCGTCCATTTGCTTGTTCAGAACTGCAGCTTCCTTCATCACCTCGTCAACCTTCGACCTATAAAACTTGTCAACTTTATTAAACTCATTGTCGAGCTTCTTGAAGTACTCCAGCTCCTGAACACCGCCTTCCTCCGCCGCCATCAGAAAGGTCGTCTGGTAGCTCTCGGAGTCGTTTTCGTTGACGGAGTGAACAAGAATGGCCTGGCTCTCGATGTCGACACCACCAAAGGTGGAAGACGGGCTGCTGGGCTGCTGGGCGTGCCTGCTTTTTGTCAGACCACTGAAGGTTCTGTACAACGCGAGCCTCCGCTTTCGGGCTTGACTGTGGGGCGTGGAAGCGGCGGCCAGTGAATCGGGGTTGTTTCTATGCTTGGAGAGTTGGATTTCTTTTAAGAGGGATTTTAAGTACCCGTAATCTATGTATGCAGCTCTCCATTCCGGCACCATCTGTGCCGAAAATTCCTTCCCAAACTTCATATCCGAAAAATTGTCAAATTCGTTTTCAATTTTATTTCAGTTTTGAGCACTAAAAAACGTAGGGTTTCAGATTGGTTCTTGATTATATTGCTGTACGTGCATATAACAAGAGAAGAGCAAAGAGTGGAGTGAGGGATAGGGAGAAATATCGATGAGCCAATGAGGTGAGCTTTCTGATGCAACTGCAGCAACTCTCTTTATATATATATATATATATGTATGTATGTATGTATATATATATATATGTATGTATGTATATTAATTTAAGCTACCTTTCTTCGGTTTGTTGAGGTTGAAAAATATGGAAAGGAAGTTTCAAAGTATGAGTCAGTCAAAAGTCCATCTAGGCTGGCATGACAAAATCATAATAGATGAGGAGAGTGAACTGTCTGAATCTCTGGTGCATGAGAAAGCAGAAGATATTATTTAGAGAAGAAGATATAGGCAAAACGTGTCACGTGATTTCCTTTAAGTAGCGTCATTTTCACCTAGCAATTGCATGTAAGTTCACCTGGGGGTCATGACCTTAGTTAGTATTATTTATAATTAAATGCACACGTTTTGCCTATCTTCTTGTCTTTCACTTACAAGTTTTCAACAGACCAATTTCTGGTTGGACGACAAGAGACAAATTTCAACCCAATTGTCCACGTTATATATAATCGTAACCCCACTTGGCACAAGGGCAAATGCTAGTCGATGCTTTGATTTAATCTTCTTAGAAATCGAAAGTTCACCACTACAAAGTCAAAGGCACCCTGAGAAAAATACTAGTGCCACGATAATAAATTGACTACTCAAACCTGATTGGCTGCATGGCACGCTACGATAACGTACGAATATCTTTCTTAATCATTACACTGGCTTTTTAGTCAAAATGGCCGCATAAGATCATCTCTAACCGAAGGGGTCCGAAGGGTCCAAAGGATCGAAATAGCCCAAAAACCGTCTCTAACCGAAGGCTAAGCCAGAAGGCTCGTGGGTCCCATGGATTATGAAAAGGCCAAAGGGCCAATTGGCTGGCCCAATCCAGCCAACTAGCCCCGAGCTAGGCCAGAAATTCTAGCATTCATGTCGGTTATAACCGACAAGAATTCTAGGCAAAATTTCAAATGCAACAGCTAGCCGTTATTTTTTTTTATTTTTTTTTTTTTACAGTTTTTTATTTTTTACACAATTTTTTTCCTATAACTTCTATTTTACAAAATTTGTTTTATATTTTTTCTAAATTATATATTTTTTTTCCTATAACTTCTATTTTACAAAATTTGTTTCATATTTTTTTTTAATTCTACTTTTTTCCTATAACTTCTATTTTACAAAATTTGTTTCATATACTTTTTTAAATTCTATTTTTTTTTCTATAACTTCCTAAGCCATTGTTGTCACATCCCGGCCCGGGGCGGACCAATTCCCGGGCCCGCTCCACTACCGTAGCACGATATTGTCCGCTTTGGGCCCCGACTACGCCCTCACGGTTTTGTTTTTGGGAACTCACGAGCAACTTCCCAGAGGGTCACCCATCCTGGGAGTGCTCTAGCCCTCTACTCGCTTAACTTTGGAGTTCCTACGGAACCCGAAGCCAGTGAGCTCCCAAAAGGCCTCGTGCTAGGTAGGATGGGAATATACATTTAAGGATCACTCCCCTGGGTGATGTGGGATGTCACAATCCACCCCCCTTAGGGGTCCGACGTCCTCGTCGGCACACACGCGACCAGGGTTAGGCTCTGATACCAAATTGTCACATCCCGGCCCGGGGCGGACCAATTCCCGGGCCCGCTCCACTACCGTAGCACGATATTGTCCGCTTTGGGCCCCGACTACGCCCTCACGGTTTTGTTTTTGGGAACTCACGAGCAACTTCCCAGAGGGTCACCCATCCTGGGAGTGCTCTAGCCCTCTACTCGCTTAACTTTGGAGTTCCTACGGAACCCGAAGCCAGTGAGCTCCCAAAAGGCCTCGTGCTAGGTAGGATGGGAATATACATTTAAGGATCACTCCCCTGGGTGATGTGGGATGTCACAATTGTGACAACCCGTTCCAAATTTTAATCGGATATCCCCGAAGGGACAAGGAACCAATTAGAAAATAAAAGTGAAGCTTGCAGCTAATCAAAAAAAAGAAAGAAGAAAAGAAAAGAAAAGAAAAAAAAAAAAAAAAGGGAAGAAAGCTTCCCGTGCACCCATACCGCACCACCGCGAGGCCATCTTCCAAGGCCGATTCCGGCCAACTCCGGTGGAGTTTTTCGATGCCACCACCACCATCTTGAAGCTCTCATTCCCCTCTACAAAACCCACCCAAGAACCACTTTGATTAACCATGGGATGTGGAGTTTTGAGGCCACGAAAGTTGACGAAAATCAATGGTGCTCCGGCCACCCTTTTCGATTTTCCGGCAAATCGGCAAAGCAATGGCCGATGCCATCACTTGGGCTTTGTAGCCCATCATCCCAGGAGCAAAACCCAACCAACCTTGACCCCGTTGGACCACCGTAGACGACGAATCGACGTCGGGAAGTTTTAGGCATCCGCCGGCTTCGTGGGCAAAATTGACCATCTTCCGTCCATTTTTGGACTTCGTGGCAGGTATGAAAGTTGCTCCACTCACTGAGATCTTCATTTCTGTGAAGTTTGAGAATTTTTGGAAATAATTGGATTTTCCGGCGAGTCGAGGCGGCCGACCGCCACCCGCGGCGGCGCGTGGCCAGTGGGCCGCCAATGCTATTTTTAGGCTATGTCAAATGTCTTGAATTCAGTTTTGTCATTTGAATGACGTAGGTTGATAGTTGGAACCTAAATTCGTTACGATACGTTACTTGGTAAAATGTGAATCGATGATCCGACCGTTGGATCATCACCAAAATTGGATACATTATAATACATAATATTTAAAGATTATAGGAATTTACGGATCGAGAATCCGACTTATGGATCTTCCTGAATTGGATTTGTAAGTTAGTAAAATAAATGTTCACGGCCACTTGTTTTAGGCAATTGGCGGAGATCTGACCGTTAGATCATAATGAAATTTTAATATGTTATTCTAGAAACATATTGTGGATCGTTGGGAGTTGCGGATTGGAAATCTGATATGCTGATCTTCCGGGTCAAGTTATACAGGGTTGTAAACCCTACCGTCGATCTTTGATCGACGGTTGACTTGTGGTCAATGGGTCTCAAACTATTTTAGAATGTCGTTGAGGTTGTGTTTTATGTGAATTACATATTCTACGGATAAGAGTTCTGAGATGTGATTTGATAATTGGTCACAGGGACCAATCATTCAGGACGCCTCGATGCGTGCGCTAGAGAATCATAGCGTGGACTCCAGGTAAGTGGATCTTTTCCTTTTTATCCCACATATTATTGAGAGTTCTATCGACACCTTTAAATTGATTAGCCACATTACTTTCATATATAATTATTGTGAATGCTTGAAGTACTATATGAACTACGAATGGCTTGATCCCTGTTTAGGGTACGTAGGCAGTCTAACGAGACGTTAGATGCAGCCATAAAATATTTGAGACAAAAACCTTGCTTGGGAAATTAAGTAAGGCGAAGGAAATTGGTAAAGGCAAGTTTTAGTTTTATGAATTAGTTAGCTAAATTAGTGTTAATTGGGTCGTCATGGATAATTATCCCTGAAAATGAGTAGTTTGGGAGTAGGGCGTTATTGATTATACACTTCTCACTGTATTGTTTATAATTGAACATGCTACGACATGGTTGAGTATTAGATTGCATCATGGTATATCAATATGTATATTAATTGCATATAATTATTGGGAATGCTTTCAAGTGCAAAGGTGAACTCAGGACACCCAGGTAAGTTCAGGTGAGTTTATGGTACTAGTTGAATCGATTACGTTATAGCATGGCTACAGTTATGAGTTAGGCAACTTCGATACTGTCGTACTGGTTGCCATGAGTTGTACATGCTATATTGAGATGCATTGAGAGCTCATAAACCTGCACCCCGGTGTTAGTGCTCCCGCCCGTGGCCAGGGCACAGTTCTTCACGTGATGTTCACCTCCCGCACCTTACGCTCACCTTGGATCCAAGGTAGGTGCACAGTCCTGTCGTACAGACCACTTTAGGTGGTTCCGACTCGTAGGTGACCCGCGATTATTCGCACAGCCTTCACGTGATCGTAGCACTAGAGCGTTTATATGTATTACACCCAGGCCTGTCGTACAGACCACTTTAGGTGGTTCCGACTCGTGTGCAGGTATACTTATTGAGATATTGGCTAGCCAGGATTGACGAGATATGGATAAGTCGTACAGGTCACTATAGGTGACTCCGACTTATATGCTAGCCAGGCTTGACGAGATATGGATAAGTCGTACAGGTCACTATAGGTGACTCCGACTTATATGCTAGCCATGATTGGTGAGATATGGATAAGTCGTACAGGTCACTACAAGTGACTCCGACTTATATGCTAGACAGGATTGATGAGATATGGATAAGTCGTACAGGTCACTACAAGTGACTCCGACTTATATGCTAGACATGATTGGTGAGATATGGATAAGTCGTACAGGTCACTACAAGTGACTCCGACTTATATGCTAGACAGGATTGATGAGATATGGATAAGTCGTACAGGTCATTATAGGTGACTCCGACTTATATGCTAGCCAGGATTGATGAGATATGGATAAGTCGTACAGGTCACTATAGGTGACTCCGACTTATATGTTAGCCAGGATTGATGAGATATGGATAAGTCGTACAGGTCACTATAGGTGACTTCGACTTATATGCTAGCCATGATGGATGAGATATGGATAAGTTGTACATGTCATTTTAGATGACTCTGACTGATATATCATTTTGTATTGATTTAGTTCATTTGGCCTACTTATTGATGTATGGTGGAGTTGATGGCAAACCGTGGTTTTGGTCATTTCCGAGTATGGTTTGGATATATGTATATATGTTGTATTGTCTTATGGAAAACGATACGGGTTTTACATTTAGGGGCATTACTTTTTGAGAGGTAGTAACTTTGGGAAGCTTGGTTTTATTGCTTACTCACACCTTCTGTTTGGTGCCCTCCAGGTTTTAGCTGCTGAGTTTGTATCGACAAGAATCTGTGACGAATCTTTGTATTGATGGATATTTTTGAGGGTATGATTCTTACCCATACTACTGTACCTTACTTATGCTCTGACATCGCGTGTGAAATGGGTTCGCTCCCACTCGTAGCGCACTCTGGTATTTAGACACTTTTAGATTCAAATTTATTCACTTTTTATGCACTATCACATTTTATGGCTTCGTCACCTTCCAGGTGTCGGCCAGCACAGCTCGATTCAGGGTCCAAGTGGACTTTCTGGGTCGGGGTGTGTCAGTTTGGTATCAGAGCATTTGTTGGGCAGTATTGTGTTCATCATACGCGTGATGTGAGCACTCTTGGTTTTTGTGTTTGACTTTCGATGATGCCACCTCGTCGAATATGGAAAAATATGTTAACTTTTCTTCAGTTTTGGACAATTTTGTGGTTTTGACGACATTTTATAAATCATTTTGGCGGTTGTCCTTAGAATTAAAACGAAGATTTTCCTTGTGGAGGAAAGGTATAAAAATGAGGCTAGTTGATGGACTAAGTAAATGTTTTGATAATCATGTATCGCCAGAGATATTACCAAATAATTCTATCATTGTCCTACCACCGTTAGTATTGACTCTTTAAAGATTGGAAATCTTAGTTAGTCTTGATTTCTTAGTAACATTTCGCGGAAGATCATCTGAGGAATAATTATTGTTCGGTCCCTATTAGCACTAATATCTTCAAGCATACTTGTGTTTATGTTGGATCTTTAGGAGGAAGATCGACTGTCGATGAAGTCTTTTTGAAAGTAGATCTTAAGCAAGGTCTTTTTCTAGCGTTGGGATTTTTCAATCAACGCTATTCCCAGATTTTTGCTTTCGTAGTTATACTTATTAAATGGGTGAGAATAGGCTTGCGAATGTAAGTTGTCATATCCTGGGAGTTGTAGGAATCCAAAAAGCAATCATCAAATCCTCCTAGGATCAATGAACTACTTCGCTTGAGCCGAATAAATTAGGATTGTGGAAGCTTAGGAATAAGCTTTGCAATAGGACGGTAAACTCATGATTGTTGTTTTTACCCTATCACTTATCTAGGTAAACGAAAACCCTTTGACTAACCACCTCTCGATCACTTCCATAGGTAGACATTAGAATCGAAATGCGGGATGATATCTCACTGTTAGATTGTTATGGGTGTCAAGGAAACTGTGAAGACCTTTTAGTTCGTGTCGTAGAGTTGGTTAGTAGTACTGTAAATTTCGAGGACGTATACTTTTGGCATCATATCCCAAAAATCTTACCGCGGATACCACCACATTGTTAAGTTGCTATGGCAACATGACGGAGTATTGCTTTTATTTTTCACGATTAGAATCGTTTGAAACGAACCATCTTATTCATTGACCTAAAGTCAACAGTCATCACATTATTTCGAAGGCTAGATGACACTTCTCGATGGAGATTTTGATGATGCATAGTGATTGTCGATTGATGTGACAAGTCAATTCGGATTCAGACTTTCTTAGTATGTTAACGCTTATGTCTCTCGGTGGTAGAACTGCTAAAGATGAACCATCATACTTATGACCTAGAATTAACAATTTCTAATTTCATTGGAATATTGATTGGGACTCTTATGTAGAAAAGTGTGTCCAAATCTTCATTGATCTTCGAACTTTTTATTACATTTACTTTTTGGAACAAGCTAAGTTTTGTCGGAGGCAATAGTAGAATTAAATTGGCATCTATGAGTGCACTATGATGTACCTACTCTCGCACACTTCCAGCATGTCCTTTTCTATTTGATTGGGAAGTATGAGTATCGATATGGATTTACCTTTAATCTACCAAGAAATGGTTCAAATGATTTTAATCATTTTGTATGAATGGAGTTAGAAAGTATCTTTTTATATGCTCAATTCGAGATATGTTGTATATGTAAAGAATGTGAAATTCATTAATCGTGATGCTAAACCAATGATACGCTTATATGATGTTCCAATTGGTGGTTGTTTACTTAAGTAGAAAACAATATTCTTCTTGCTCTAAAAATTGAAGTATTGGCAATAGTTATTTCCTGAAAATGGGTGTTGAAATTTCAACAACAAGACACTTGTGAAGACCACTAAGATAGAAGTGGGATGTAGTCAACCTCTTCGGGGGATGTGATCTAGAAATTATCTTTGTGACGTGATCAAATGTGGAAGTAGGAAAGAGATAAAATCGAGGCTCCCGTTGATGTGTTCTAAATGAATCCTCACTCTAGATGTACCCCGCTTTTGATTAATGTTGTGGGGATGTTGAGGATATAGAGTTCAAACTTCCTTGGGCAACTACAATTTTCTAATTATGTCCAGAGGACGATGACTTTTGAGAAAACTACTCCTAGACTCCTATACAAATTCAACAAATAGAAACCTGACAAGATTATCATCTTGGTGTATTTATATTTCATCATGTTACATGTTTCACTTCCAAGCCTTTGGATGTCGTTATGAAGGTTTTGAGTATTAGAAGTTGTTCATTATTGCATTTCTATCCCTAGATTAACGATTAGTTTGAAATGAGTTACTCAGAACTTTGTGGACGAGTTACATCTTGTTTGTCCCACCAGTAGCATGGTTGCAGTATATCCTTATTTCCATTCTAGTCACTTGTAACCACAGTTACAATTTCGGGTTAACTATGGTATCATTGGAGATGATGTATGGAGATTTTACGCACAGCGCATATTTAATGGACGCATACTTTTGTTAGAATTATGGGTAACTACGGTTACATTCCTGTATAGGAGTATGGTATCCTTCGAAATATAATACAAATATTGTGTGTGCAGCTTGTGATTTACAGCAGATTATTGCGAATAAATATTTGATTGAGATTGTGATGTAGAAAATTTATGTTAGTGACGATGTTGCCTCAGAAGGTAGTGAATGAGTACGATCGAGGCTGGTATGTGTATTTCCCATTGAGGGGCAAGATGGTAATATTGCACCCTCGGGAATTGTTACTTGCTTATCAAGACAACAGTGAATTGTCGGTTTTGTGGGGTGCAGACCGTAATATTAATAACTTATTCGTTGGGTTGTTAAGCAAGTAAACAAGTAGATTATTCTACGTTAATATTTGTATTTACTTATTTAATTCGTTAATTGTTATTTGGGCTTGACCCAAAAATATTACATGCTTAATTTCGAAGTGCATTACGCTTTGAACACGTTTATGAGAGGATAGTAGGAATTTGGAGGCATGAAAGAAGAGTCACTACACTCCGATCATGACGGAATGTCATCCTCTTTTATGTAGTCGCTATCACTTTGTGTCTTCCTCGTGTATGTATTTACATACATATATCTCTTTAATTTTGAGTATTTTACTTTGGACTTATGATTTTAAATTTCGAGGACGAAATTTTCTTAAGGTGGGTAGATTGTGACAACCCGTTCCAAATTTTAATCGGATATCCCCGAAGGGACAAGGAACCAATTAGAAAATAAAAGTGAAGCTTGCAGCTAATCAAAAAAAAGAAAGAAGAAAAGAAAAGAAAAGAAAAAAAAAAAAAAAAGGGAAGAAAGCTTCCCGTGCACCCATACCGCACCACCGCGAGGCCATCTTCCAAGGCCGATTCCGGCCAACTCCGGTGGAGTTTTTCGATGCCACCACCACCATCTTGAAGCTCTCATTCCCCTCTACAAAACCCACCCAAGAACCACTTTGATTAACCATGGGATGTGGAGTTTTGAGGCCACGAAAGTTGACGAAAATCAATGGTGCTCCGGCCACCCTTTTCGATTTTCCGGCAAATCGGCAAAGCAATGGCCGATGCCATCACTTGGGCTTTGTAGCCCATCATCCCAGGAGCAAAACCCAACCAACCTTGACCCCGTTGGACCACCGTAGACGACGAATCGACGTCGGGAAGTTTTAGGCATCCGCCGGCTTCGTGGGCAAAATTGACCATCTTCCGTCCATTTTTGGACTTCGTGGCAGGTATGAAAGTTGCTCCACTCACTGAGATCTTCATTTCTGTGAAGTTTGAGAATTTTTGGAAATAATTGGATTTTCCGGCGAGTCGAGGCGGCCGACCGCCACCCGCGGCGGCGCGTGGCCAGTGGGCCGCCAATGCTATTTTTAGGCTATGTCAAATGTCTTGAATTCAGTTTTGTCATTTGAATGACGTAGGTTGATAGTTGGAACCTAAATTCGTTACGATACGTTACTTGGTAAAATGTGAATCGATGATCCGACCGTTGGATCATCACCAAAATTGGATACATTATAATACATAATATTTAAAGATTATAGGAATTTACGGATCGAGAATCCGACTTATGGATCTTCCTGAATTGGATTTGTAAGTTAGTAAAATAAATGTTCACGGCCACTTGTTTTAGGCAATTGGCGGAGATCTGACCGTTAGATCATAATGAAATTTTAATATGTTATTCTAGAAACATATTGTGGATCGTTGGGAGTTGCGGATTGGAAATCTGATATGCTGATCTTCCGGGTCAAGTTATACAGGGTTGTAAACCCTACCGTCGATCTTTGATCGACGGTTGACTTGTGGTCAATGGGTCTCAAACTATTTTAGAATGTCGTTGAGGTTGTGTTTTATGTGAATTACATATTCTACGGATAAGAGTTCTGAGATGTGATTTGATAATTGGTCACAGGGACCAATCATTCAGGACGCCTCGATGCGTGCGCTAGAGAATCATAGCGTGGACTCCAGGTAAGTGGATCTTTTCCTTTTTATCCCACATATTATTGAGAGTTCTATCGACACCTTTAAATTGATTAGCCACATTACTTTCATATATAATTATTGTGAATGCTTGAAGTACTATATGAACTACGAATGGCTTGATCCCTGTTTAGGGTACGTAGGCAGTCTAACGAGACGTTAGATGCAGCCATAAAATATTTGAGACAAAAACCTTGCTTGGGAAATTAAGTAAGGCGAAGGAAATTGGTAAAGGCAAGTTTTAGTTTTATGAATTAGTTAGCTAAATTAGTGTTAATTGGGTCGTCATGGATAATTATCCCTGAAAATGAGTAGTTTGGGAGTAGGGCGTTATTGATTATACACTTCTCACTGTATTGTTTATAATTGAACATGCTACGACATGGTTGAGTATTAGATTGCATCATGGTATATCAATATGTATATTAATTGCATATAATTATTGGGAATGCTTTCAAGTGCAAAGGTGAACTCAGGACACCCAGGTAAGTTCAGGTGAGTTTATGGTACTAGTTGAATCGATTACGTTATAGCATGGCTACAGTTATGAGTTAGGCAACTTCGATACTGTCGTACTGGTTGCCATGAGTTGTACATGCTATATTGAGATGCATTGAGAGCTCATAAACCTGCACCCCGGTGTTAGTGCTCCCGCCCGTGGCCAGGGCACAGTTCTTCACGTGATGTTCACCTCCCGCACCTTACGCTCACCTTGGATCCAAGGTAGGTGCACAGTCCTGTCGTACAGACCACTTTAGGTGGTTCCGACTCGTAGGTGACCCGCGATTATTCGCACAGCCTTCACGTGATCGTAGCACTAGAGCGTTTATATGTATTACACCCAGGCCTGTCGTACAGACCACTTTAGGTGGTTCCGACTCGTGTGCAGGTATACTTATTGAGATATTGGCTAGCCAGGATTGACGAGATATGGATAAGTCGTACAGGTCACTATAGGTGACTCCGACTTATATGCTAGCCATGATTGGTGAGATATGGATAAGTCGTACAGGTCACTACAAGTGACTCCGACTTATATGCTAGACAGGATTGATGAGATATGGATAAGTCGTACAGGTCACTACAAGTGACTCCGACTTATATGCTAGACATGATTGGTGAGATATGGATAAGTCGTACAGGTCACTACAAGTGACTCCGACTTATATGCTAGACAGGATTGATGAGATATGGATAAGTCGTACAGGTCATTATAGGTGACTCCGACTTATATGCTAGCCAGGATTGATGAGATATGGATAAGTCGTACAGGTCACTATAGGTGACTCCGACTTATATGTTAGCCAGGATTGATGAGATATGGATAAGTCGTACAGGTCACTATAGGTGACTTCGACTTATATGCTAGCCATGATGGATGAGATATGGATAAGTTGTACATGTCATTTTAGATGACTCTGACTGATATATCATTTTGTATTGATTTAGTTCATTTGGCCTACTTATTGATGTATGGTGGAGTTGATGGCAAACCGTGGTTTTGGTCATTTCCGAGTATGGTTTGGATATATGTATATATGTTGTATTGTCTTATGGAAAACGATACGGGTTTTACATTTAGGGGCATTACTTTTTGAGAGGTAGTAACTTTGGGAAGCTTGGTTTTATTGCTTACTCACACCTTCTGTTTGGTGCCCTCCAGGTTTTAGCTGCTGAGTTTGTATCGACAAGAATCTGTGACGAATCTTTGTATTGATGGATATTTTTGAGGGTATGATTCTTACCCATACTACTGTACCTTACTTATGCTCTGACATCGCGTGTGAAATGGGTTCGCTCCCACTCGTAGCGCACTCTGGTATTTAGACACTTTTAGATTCAAATTTATTCACTTTTTATGCACTATCACATTTTATGGCTTCGTCACCTTCCAGGTGTCGGCCAGCACAGCTCGATTCAGGGTCCAAGTGGACTTTCTGGGTCGGGGTGTGTCAATTGTACAACATTAAATTAAATTAAGTAACATGAAACAACATTAAACAATATGAAACAACATTAAATAACATTAATCAACATAAAAAAAAATATTTAACAACATGAAACTTAAACAACATTTTTAAAAACATTTAACAACAAAAAAATTTCAAATCAAACGACTAGCTGACGTCACTTAGCCGTTGGATTTGAATTTAAGATGTAGTTTTTTAATAATAAATTATGTTTGGCCATATGGCCCTTTATTTGTTGTGACAGGGCTAAAACGAGTCATATGGCCCTTTGGCCCTCAGTTGGAGATGGAGGAAAATATGGCCATGTATTGTTCATTAAAATATTAATATCTTGGAAGGCCAGAGGGCTAAAATGAGCCCTCTAGCCAGCCTTCGATTGGAGATGGCCTAACTCCTCACTTTGATCCCTAAGATTTGAAATCAATAGAATTGGTTCTTGAGTTTGTCCACCATCAATCATTTAGGTCATTCCTTAAAAACTCCATTAAAAAAAAAGTAAAATGACAAAAACACCCTTGAGTTTTGTCAAATTAATTTGGCCCATTGTTTATTAAATTGAGGATATTTTTGTCATTTGGTCCTTAATTTTTTAGGGAAGGATCAAAATGATTGATGATGGACAAACTCAGGGACCACTTCTATTGATTTCAAATCTCAGGGACCAAAGTGATGAGTTATGCAAATCTCAAGGAACATTTTTGTGACATCCCACATCGCTCAAGGGAGTGATCCTTATATGTATGTATATTCATATCTCTACCTAGCACGAGGCCTTTTGGGAGCTCACTGGCTTTGGGTTCCATGTAAATTGTCACATCCCGGCCCGGGGGACCACTTCCCTGGCCCGCTCCACCATCGTAGCACGATATTGTCCGCTTTGGACCCCACCACACCCTCACGGTTTTGTTTCTGGGAACTCACACAAGAACTTCCCAATGGGTCACCCATCTTGGGAGTGCTCTCGTGCGCTACTCGCTTAACTTCGGAGTTCCCATGGAACCCGAAGCCAGTGAGCTCCCAAAAGGCCTCGTGCTAGGTAGAGATAGGAATATACATATAAGGATCATTCCCCTGAGCGATGTGGGATGTCACAATCCACCCCCCTTAGGGGTCTGACGTCCTCGTCGGCACACCACGACCAAGGTTAGGCTCTGATACCAAATTGTCACAATCCGGCCCAGGGGGGACCGCTTCCCGGGCACGCTCCACCACCGTAGCACGATATTGTCCGCTTTGGGCCTCGACCACGCCCTCACGGTTTTGTTTCTGGGAACTTACACAAGAACTTCCCAATGGGTCACCCATCCTGGGAGTGCTCACATGCGCTACTCGCTTAACTTCGTAGTTCCCATGGAACCCAAAGCCAGTGAGCTCCCAAAAGGCCTCGTGCTAGGTAGAGATGAGAATATACATATAAGGATCACTCCCCTGCGCGATGTGGGATGTCACAATTTTGGCTAAAGAGTCTATTACACTTGATTCCATCTTAATTAAACCCTAATTAATCTGTTTTCAAATTTAACTAAATATAAATATATTTTTTTTCTTTTGTCAAAATTGTTTCGTTCACGTTTAAAAAATATTACTTATTCGCCACTTAGTACTATGGTGGGGTCTAGTGGTATTCCTCTTCACTTGTAAGTAAGAAATATAAATTCAAATCTCCCCAAATACAAATTTGAACCACATTATTATAGTTGGTCCATTGTGAAGCTTAGCACACTCCTTTACTCCCTCAATGTAGACACTACCGTTTGTTTAATAATAATAATATCGTTTGTTAAAAAAAATATCATTTATTCAATGATAGAAAAGACTGCTATGTTTTATCTTTTTTAATTACAAGAGACTTCAAAACTCGAGCAAAACCATATTGATTTTTTTTTTAAATCTTATATAAAATGTTATTCATAGAATATTATAAAATTTCTATATTTAGATTGCGAATTATAATACCTAATAGAAAATGAAACAAATATAAATACATTACCACACGAGAACAACTTGTGTGAGGCTTAGCTTATCGCTGGATTTTGTTGAATGACACTACATGACACACCCCAACCTAGATCGACGTGCTGGCCGTCATCCTCCCGGGCCGGGATGTAACACTACAATCCAGTCAAAACTCGCCACATGACAAGTTTAAATATAGTCTTTTATCATTTTTTTTATATTTCACATTCTCATAATTAATTTTATACTAATTAATACCCATCATAAAATGTAACATCCCACATCGCTCAAGGGAGTGATCCTTATATGTATATTCTCATCCCTACCTAGCACAAGGCCTTTTGGGAGCTCATTGGCTTCGGGTTCCGTAGGAACTCCGAAGTTAAACGAGAAGGGGGCTATAGCAATCCCATGATGGGTGATCCACTGAGAATTTGCTCGTGAGTTCCCAAAGAACAAAGCCATGAGGGAATGGTAAGCCCAAAGCGGACAATGTCGTGCTACGGTGGTGGAGCAGGCCCAGGAAGTGATCCACCCTGGGCCGGGATATGACAATTGGTATCAGAGCCTAAACCTGACCGCGTGTGTGCCGACGAGGACGTCAAGCCCCTAAAGGGGATGGATTGTAACATCCCACATTGCCCAGGGGAGTGATCCTTATATGTATATTCTCATCCCTACCTAGCACAAGGCCTTTTGGGAGCTCATTGGCTTCGGGTTCCATAGGAACTCCGAAGTTAAGCGAGAAGGAGGCTAAAGCAATCCCATGATGGGTGACCCACTGGAAACTTGCTCGTGAGTTCCCAAAAAACAAAACCGTGAGGGAATGATAAGCCCAAAGCGGACAACATCGTGCTACGGTGGTGGAGCAGGCTCGGGAAGTGATCCACCCCGGACTAGGATATGACATAAAATCTATCCAATTTCTTCTTATCCCCTTTTTTTTCTTCCCATATCTTCCCTCTAATTTATATTTTTCTGTAGGACTATTCATTTTATTCTCTCCTATTTCTTGCTTTTCTTATAAAAAAAAAATAATACTAAAAATTCGGCATCCAGTGGTAATTGGGGGGTTTTTGGTTCTTTAAACAATATTCTCTTTTTTCCTTTGTACAATAGTTTGTTTGATCCCGTATTAGGGTTAATTCTTTCTTTCTTATAATTGAGGGTTTTCGGGTTCGGGTGGGGATATTCGGTTTCTTTATATTGATAATATGAATTAGGTTATTTGGCTATTTTGACACAACATCTAGCTACTTTTCTTTATTATGAGTATTTTAAGAATATGTTAGTCTAATTTTGATTTTTTCAATTGATAGGAGACTACTGAAACAACGAAGTTTGCAGAAGATCTGAAAAATTTGAGAAGAAAAATGAGAGCGAGGAAAAAAAGAAAAAAAAAGAATCATTAAATTGATCTCATGGTGTATATTGTATATTAATTAATATAAAAATAACTATGAGAATGTTAAATATAAAATAATGATAAAAAAATATATTTAAGACTTGCCACGTGGTAAATTTTGAGTGGTTTGTAGTGTCACTCAGCAAAATCTAGTGGCAAGTCAACCTCTATACAAGTTTTTCTCTTACCACACAGTCTTATGAGCTAATGCTAAGGAGATCAACTTTTTAAATCAAATTTGATTTAAAAAGTTTGTATACATAGCATTACTCGACTATAAAAAGACACAAAAATAAAGTGTTTAATAAAAGGTTGACGTTTTGAAAACTTTAACATGTGAGAAACCCCACAGGGGTCAAATAATTGGGAAAATTTGAAATAGGTCCAATTTTATAGATTACCTTTTGAAATAAGTTCAATTTTTAGTGATTTTTGACTTTTGAAATAGGTCCAATTTTTAGTTACTTTGGACCTATTTCAAAAAACCCCCAAATAATTCATGCCATGACATTTCTTCGCGGATTCACTTTCAAAATATTTACCCTACTTTCGACCAACCAACGTGTGAAAATCTGCACATTTTACCCAAATTGTGATGCATACAACAAGTTTGTCTAAGACATCAAAAGGAGCACCTGAATCACAAACAGTTTCAAGGTTTAAACCCAGAAATACAGAGGTAATTAAGCAAGTGAACTTTGTATTCTTTGATTTTACAGGAGGCTTCTCATCAGGGACGTCATTAGGAACATTGAG
Organism: Pyrus x bretschneideri; assembly: GCF_019419815.1. Classification (NCBI taxonomy): domain Eukaryota; kingdom Viridiplantae; phylum Streptophyta; class Magnoliopsida; order Rosales; family Rosaceae; genus Pyrus; species Pyrus x bretschneideri. The sequence continues at coordinate 2,653,353 of NW_025999524.1, forward strand.
TTTGGTGATCAAGTCCTTCAATCTCCCCATGCTTTCTTCTTTCCCACAGACCAGTTGCTCGGGAAGAACATATCGTAAGCGACAAGTTTTAGTGTAAATATATCGTTGTATACAAACAAGTTTTAGTGTTAACGACGACTAGTACAACAAAAATGATAGAAAAGACTCCTATTAATCCATTGAACCGGCTCCGAAAACGAATTTATAATCAATAGTTAGGCGAATTCCCGTTGTTGTGTGCATTGACCAAAATCTTAATCTACTAGAAGAACTGAAGAAGCAAAGCATTTAGGAAAAGCCCGTGCGAAGAAATATGGATGGTTTAAGTTTATAAGATCTAAAAGCTCAATAAAGGCTGCTATAAATTGTCCGAGTTTTCAAACCATCTAATCTATGGCCAATTTCTTACTCATAACCCAACCCACTAAAATGGGTTATCCCTTTCTTGCTAAACCCATTTTATATTTATACCATTTTGAGTATACTTTCATAGAGAAATGCTAAGAGACTCTCAAAAGTGTGACCCATGAATTCTCAGACACTTTAAATTTTCAGTACAATATTTTATAATGTTGACACGGAAAATCACATTAACTATGAGGTAGCAGAGAGTCAATGAAGAGTCCTACCTTGAAAGAGTTTCCGTAGCATTTCTCTACTTCCTAATTTGCAACCAAATTCACACTTTTTTTTTATCTATGGTAAAATAATCTGAATAGGCCATGTTTCATTTTCACACCTACAAAATAAAATGCAATTTGAAGGATCAGTTGCCAAAACACTTGGAAAATTTTTAACCCAACAATAGACTTTTTAAAGTGTTGGAGCGTCCACAGCTGTTAGGTTGGAATTTTGTATTTTTATTGTCTTCTTTATAAATAACTTTTTTCCACTTAAAAGATATTCAATCCATCAAAATAAAACTTAAAGTGGGTATTTATGCTCTTCGTCTTCTTTATATGAAAATAAAAGGACAATGAACCATTCCAACTTGTAAGTTGGACCCGAATTACAAATTTTAATTATTTAATACTACGGTGTAGTTGTATTTCTCTTCAATTGTAAGTAAGAGGTTTTGAGTTCGATCATTACCAAAAGCAAATTTGAAACACATTATTATTAGTCAATTATGAGACTAAACTTATTCCTCTCTTTTAATATAGATCGTTTGTTCAAAAAAAAAAAAAAAACTCTAATGAGAAATAATGCGTACGGAAATTATTTACCCACACCACTAGGTTTTTTGTTTTGTGGGAAGTGGCAAGTTGTCACATTTGTGTACCTGAACAGTATGCATTAGTGCAGTCAAGATTATACACATCAGAGACAAAAAACCGTGAACATTTGATTAGCAGTTGATAACGTATCAAGATAATCTTATCCACAAGCAAAATCTATAATCCATCAGATTTGTTGAAACGCACTGCAAAAATCTAGAGAGAGAGAGAGAGAGAGAGTTACAGAGAGAAATAATGGACACTCTCTTCACTCTATCTTCTTCATCCTCCAATTTCCTCTTCCCCACTCCAAGAACAAAGCTTTCACTAGCAAAACCACCAACCCATCTCAAGAATCCCGTCCGGCTTGCTGTCACCGCTCTTTCCTCCCCGCTCCATTGCGACCCGTCGCTCCCTCCGCGGGTCCAAACGTTCTGGCAGTGGCTCCGGGACGAAGGCGTCGTCTCCGCCAAGTCCCCTGCCGCAAAGCCTGCCCTCGTCCCCGAAGGCATGGGGCTCATTGCTCACCGAGACATTTCCAAAAACGAGGTCGTTTTGGAGGTACCCAAGAGGCTCTGGATAAACCCAGATACCGTCTCGGCCTCCGAGATCGGAAGTGTCTGCAACGGGTTGAAGCCGTGGGTGTCGGTTGCTCTGTTTCTGATCAGAGAGAAAAGCAGAGCCGACTCCAAGTGGCGGACTTACCTTGATATCCTTCCAGAGTCGACCAATTCGACTGTGTTCTGGTGGGTTTTGGGTGATTTAGTAATTTTGTTTAGTGGCAATTTCGGGTTTTTAATGGGTATGTGGATTTGATTGTGGGGGTTGATAAAGAGTTTGTCTTTGATGGGTTTCAGTGCAGGTCAGAAGAGGAGCTAGATGAGCTTCAAGGTTAGCCACTTTAACTGAAATTCATTAGGCCATGTTTGGAAGTGCTTTTAGCTATCGTAAAAAGCACTTTCATTAAATCAAAATCATTTCTAATAGCATTTGGCATGAAAATTTTGAAGTGTTTCTAGATTAGAAAAGCACATAGAAATATTTTTGTCAGAAAAACCACACTCGGACTTGCTTCTGGGTGGGAAAAGCACTTTAGAAGTGATTTCTGGAAGAAGCATCTGCCTCCCTTTAGGAAGCACTTGGTCTTTTTTATTACAAATTTTGATGTGCTTCTAATGCTGCTTCATATACATAATACATGATATTGATAGCAAAATCCTAATTAGGCCAATGTTGCTTATGTTTGTGAGTGTAATCTGGGAGACAGAAAAACGACAGTAAGTTCTATCGAACATGTTGATTGTTGCAACTTTGAATCTTTGGTCGGATATGATTGAACTGAGATTTGCAGGAACCCAACTTTTGAGCACAACAATGAGTGTAAAAGAGTACGTGCGGACTGAGTTTCAAAAACTTGAACAAGAAACCATCCTCCCTAACGAGCAGCTTTTTCCTTCTCCCATCACACTGGACGACTTCTTCTGGGCCTTCGGCATACTCAGATCGAGGGCATTCTCCCGCCTTCGCGGTCAGAATCTTGTTTTGATCCCTCTTGCAGACTTCGTAAGTTCTTGAATTCCCAATGCAAACACCTCCATCTTCGAACGTTATGATATCTTGGTGGTTTCCTTGGATATCAAGTAACGGATTCATTTGTCAGATTAACCACAGTTCAAGCATAACCACTGAAGAACATGCATATGAGGTCAAAGGAGCAGCAGGTCTTTTCTCTTGGGATTATCTGTTTTCGCTACGGAGCCCCGCTACTGTCAGGGCTGGTGAGCAGGTGAAGTTTTCCTCGTTCTGTTTTCTTTGTGTTGGGCAGTGATAGCCTGTGCTCTGCCGCAGGAATCTCATGCTTCTCATTTCTGGACAGGTTTTCATCCAATATGATATAAACAAGAGCAATGCTGAGTTTGCTTTGGATTACGGATTCCTGGATTCCAACGCTAATCGCAATGGATTTACCTTAACGCTGGAAATATCCGAATCAGACCCATTTTACGAGGACAAGCTGGACATTGCCGAGACAAATGGTTTGGGTGCAACTGCGTACTTCGACATATTTTTGGAGAGTTCGCTTCCACCTGCATTGATACCATATCTGCGGCTGGTAGCTCTTGGAGGGACCGATGCTTTCCTCTTGGAATCTATATTCAGGAACGATATCTGGGGCCATCTTCAATTGCCGGTGAGCCCTGCCAACGAAGAGCTCATATGCAGAGTAGTCCAAGACGCCTGCAAATCCGCTCTTTCCGGCTATCCCACCACTATCGAAGAGGTATGTCTTCATTCCTTCATACATCTGCATGCTTTAGTACATTTGTAACAACTGAATTACAAAATCTTTGGTTGCAGGATGAGAAGTTGAAAGAATCAAAACTGGATCCAAGGCTTGAGATTGCTGTTGGAATAAGGCAAGGGGAGAAGAAGGTGCTGCAGCATATTGACGGGATTTTCAGGGCCAGAGAATCAGAGCTACTTCAACTGGAATACTACCAGGAAAGGCGTCTCAAGGATCTCGGCCTCTGCGGGGAGCTCGAAGACATTGTCTTCTGGGAACCCAAGTAGGGAAAATTCATGTCACTATGAGAGAAGTCATAAACTAGTTTCATCTATGGACAAACGCTTCCGTCTATATTCGTGTTATTTGTAATTTATATCGAACTGAACAAATTGAAAGATTAAAAACGAATGAATACATCTTTGGACGCCCAAATGGGGAACTCGAATCCTTTTTATACCGTTCCCTACAAAACTCTCGTGTGTGTGTACATGCTTTACTAATATGAAAGGCCACATGGATTTGTTTACCCCTCTCTTTAAGACAATTCTGTGGAAGGTTGATTCCCGATTCGATCGCTTGCAGTCACCCAGTTTTACTTGAGTTGCCAGCGCTAAGCAAGTCGTCGCAATTTGTTTCCTCGCAGAGGCACTCCTGCGGATTTGCATAAAAATAGTCTTCCTCCTTTGGCCTGTCTGCAATAACTCTTCGTCGAGTTGGCTGTCCCATTCTTTTCTCGTGTACGGACCGCACAGCATCTGAAAATTCATTCCATGTATGTGTTCCATTAAGATGCAAGTCCAACAACTCCACAAGTCTTTTCCTATCCAGCAATATGCTTTTTTTAAACCCAAGGTATCTGCACGAAATAGAATGAGAGGTGTGTTAATTATTTTACGATACAAAAACCTACACCGCCTTGTGAGGGTGTTTGCATACCTTCGGTGACCTTCAACAAGTTTCGCCATGTTCCCATCATATGTAGGAACAAAAGTATTACTAGCTACCGAAACTATAAAATCCAAAGCTGCCATTTGAGATGAATGATTCTGAAACTGTTGCAACTCCTCCGGAGCAAGAAGTGTTTCCTTCTTAACCTGAAACAGACAAGCAAGATGACCGAAGTGTTTCAACAACCATTCAGTGCAAAACTAATATAAGAAGTCCCAAACGTGCAACAGTAAAAAGACATGATACATATTTTAGAAAACCAACTCACAATCTGTGGAAATGCAGCCCGTAGCGGACCTAGTCTCCTTTCACTACCATAAATCTCACCAGCTGCTATATAGATTTGTGTATCCGTACTAAAACCCAAAGCTTGCAAAATTAATGCACTCTCCTCGGGTGTTAGAGGACAAAGACCTTGAGATCTCTTCTCTTCAGACACTATCTCTTTCTCTCTCCACCAAGGATATGCGTATCTGAATGAAACGTCCACCAATACATGCAACCATACCTAGCTCAATATTTTTTTTTTTTTGCTATGTACAATAAAGCTCAAAGCTTGCCTCTTTATCAAGCAAACCATAATAAAGTAATACTCATGAAGATTGTTTGTTGCTTGAATTTCAAAAAAACATTCCACAAAACTAATGGTCAAATTTTGAACACAACAAACCTCAATCGTTTGAGCTCGTCAGCTTCTTCCTCAGTGCAGCCATGAGTACAACCTGAGAAAGCCAACATGTCCATCTCGTACCTTAGATGCAAAGCCACATAAGGTCCCTTTTCTTGAAGTATACGAACCAATTTGTACCCTAAAGCCTCGATCTCGGGAGTGAACTTCAGTGCCTGGAAATTAACACGACACCGGAGTTTCTGAAGATCAGGAGGTATCAAATTGTTTGCCAAACGTGCATCTGTTCTGTTAAAGTGCACCACCTTATGCTTGCTAATAAGTGGCAAAATCTGCATAACAGGATGAAGACACTGAATCAGGATGCGTTACTGAAAAGTTGAAACTTCTGCATACGGAATCAAATGCATTCAATCAGTAAGCAGAGAGAACAGATAAACTATGAAGCCAACAAAACAGAGACATCAAATATCTTTTATCACACTACAATGTGGAATATGCATTAGTTACATCTCTATGTTAGGCAAAAGTGAATTGTATGTTATCCACAGGATGATAAATAGTTAACAAACCAAGCTGTAGAATCACCAATTTAGTACTCAAAAGACCAGATACTTTGTTGGCCAAAATAACTGGGAAGAGAGGACACAAACCTGTTCCAGGTAGTATTTTTCGTTTGACCAACTAATTGGAGGCATCTGGAGCGGTTTATATCCATATTTTCTACTAAACATTTTTGGAAGTCTTCTGACAATTCGGACTTCATCTCGCAGTGAATCAATGAAATGTCTTACATCAAAGATATCCTCAAAATTACTGCAAAAAAAATACCAATAGTTGAAATTAATAAGCATAAGCGAATGATTTTTTTAAGTCACGGTTTCATTCAGACCAAGGACTATTACCTAGGATCAGCCCAGAAAGATGTCTTATCGAGCTCTGGAACAACCAATGTAAGATTTAAAAGCCGGGCAACAGTGACCATGTCACAAATCTGAAATGCAAAAGCTTATGTCAACAGCTAGACATAGGATAAAGTAATAATGAAAAGTGAAGAAGAAAACAGCACAAACCGCAGCACGCATTTGATTCAAGCCCCCATTGCAGGAAACTCTAAGAAACCCATTACTTGTATAATTTCCTGCAAAACTCAGGTCAATAGGCATACATATCTAACCAGGCTCCAGATACTACAACGGAACTGAACATGCAGTCAGAAAATCTTACGGTCTCACCACACAACCTATTTGACAACTTCATTAAAACCTTGAAATAACGAACTTCTCACAAAAGCAGATTTTAATTTCAACAAAAAAGAGTTCCAAAAGTATAGTTCTTGCAGGCATTCTGTCATGCGTCATTCCAACAGCCACTCACCTCATACAAGGTGCTGAGTCTGCAGTGAGCCGAAAATGACAACAACGACCTATATGAGCACGCCTAACCATAAACAAATTCTCCACCGATAACTAAAAACAACCTACTCCCTCCTAACCTCAAATGATGCAAACTTATAAACAAACAATCCTCCAACACTGCCAAATCGGTTTGCATTCCTCAATCGAAAAAGCAATTTCATGGCCTAAACTCTGAATTCATGAACAAAATCCGGTAACATTTACAGAACTCAATTGAAGTAGTGCACTACTCTCAAATTAAAACTACAGCAATTACATTCATGCTCAACACAAGTGAAACTAACAAATTATCTGCACTACAAAACAATTTAAGTTAAACAAAAAACAGAGCTTTTCTTTTTAATCTAAAAACTCACTGGCAGGGAGAAGAGGCGGCGGCGAGGGAACCGCCGGAAGTGGAAGCTGCGTGATTTCGGAAATCCGATGGGTCATATTGGAGAGCAAACGCGGATGCCATAGCTCCCCAACCGCCACTAACTGGACCAAACACGTCCACAGAAACAAGCTCGAACACACCCGAATGAACCACACCTGCAACCGCGTCCGCCCAATCACCGGCGCCGGAATCTTATCGCATCGCACCTGTAAAGCGCCCTCAGATCTAACGTCCATTCCTCTTTCACACACCACATCGCCACTTCATGGATCGTTTCCGAAAATGCCAAAAAAAAATCCAATTCAAATTCAGCTCATGAAATCCCCAATTTCAATCCCGCATTTCCGAATCAAACACACTTGGGAGCCGTAAAAAGCCCAGATTTTGAAACGGGAAAAAGTTCGAAACTTTGTGTGAAGAATCGGTGCGGAGAGGCAGGAGGTTGAAATTTCACGAGTAAAATGGATGACCCAATTAAAATTTTCAACGACCCAATGCGACCGCCAGGCACTTTTTTATTTTCCTTTTGCTTCCTCCTTTTTCCGGGAAAAATCTTCCAATTTTCTCAGCAACGTGATATGAACTCCTTTTTAGTAAAAATTAAAAAAGAAAATGAAGAAAATAATTGAGGAATATTTGGTTGGTTAGATCCAGGTTTCGTCCCAAGTCGCAAATTTTAACAGCAATTTTTTACTTTTTACAGTTTTACTTACTCGTCTGATAAGTGCTGTCAATTTTTACTATTAATTTTTTGAATTTTAACTGTCAATTTTTTTGGAAGTTTTAACGAAAAACTTACAATATTATTCATTTTATTTTTTTTTTTATCTTTAATTTTGTCCTTATCATTAAAATTCAAAATTTTCAGACCCTTTTAATTAGTTTTCCTTAAAAAAAATTATTTGGTTTATAAAAGTAGACAGTAAATTGCAGTGGAAAAACCAAGATCCACCCTTAATTAGCTGATTCTCGTTCTTTTAAATTAAGAAATAAAACAAAATTAGATGGATTTAAATTATATATTTTTAGATTTGACACGCAGCCAAAATATTTCCTATATAACATTAGGATAAATCGAAACTATGTTACCAAATTTGCTATGTATTTATTTTATATATAAAGTCCAAATTATCATAAAAATAAAAAATTAATGGTGTTTAAAACATGCATGTCTTTGCAATACACAAGAAAAATTTGAGCAATAGTTTCTGAATTTTAGTTCAATTGGAATTTTAGTTGCTAAACTAAAAATATGTGAGTACTGTTTCTTGAATTTGTTATGATATGAAACAATGATCTTTTTAGCTAACTCTGTTATAACATCCATCTAAATAAAAGATTTAAAGGAACAAATATTACAAATACAAAAGTGCTCATGCACTTTAGTATTTTGAGGAAACAAACCTAGTGGGTGGTCTTAATTGTGATTGAAATATGACTTTAACTCTAAAACTCAATTTTCTTCGTATAAAATCTGATATAACTTTTTTATTTGATTAGACTCCACTAAGTAAATTCATTAATTATATTTAACTTTACACTTTGTTAAAAAAAAATTAACTTTACACATTTTACGTTTTTCAAATATCTAAAATACCCCTAGTTGCATGTTCAATGTGCACAATTAATTCTATGTGGATTTTAAGTGGTAGGAAAAAAAAAAAAAAAAAAACACTACTGTTCTAAATTCATTGCATGTTACATGAGAGTTTATGATTTTCATGTTTTGTAATTAATTTGGTTGTAATTGATCACGTGCATTCATGTTTCTCTCACTTCATAAAATCTACTTTTAATTGATATAGGAATTGACTTAGCCGAACTCTCTTATCTTTTAATATAAAAATATCGATATACTCAAAAATGAAAATGATATAAGAATTAATTAAGAAAGTTTTTTTAATCTCAACAATATTTTTCAATTTAAACACACTTCTTTTTTAGTGAAATAATTTATCTATTAAATTGTTTATTACAAAAATAATTGTACCTATAATTTCATAAGATAATTTATCTACCGTATTTTTGGACATCTCAATTCGCTCTCACGTCAGGTCTCTTTACCCCCATTTTTTTGAATGAGTGAAGCGGGCAAAAAGCAGTGTGAAGCAAAGCAAAGGGCAAAAGTGTCATGAACCGTGAAATCATGGTAATGTACGTATAATTTTATAAAATAAATTCCAAATTGATGTAAGATGCTGAGCATTTCTGTATAATTCTCACACATATAATTATTTTCTTTGATACTGCTATTTTTTAATATATGTGCATTCGATTCTGAAAATGATCTTACACTTCCAGATCGATGGAGACATAGCACGTATGAATGCGATATGCAATATTAACACTGTCGGACTGGCTAGTGGATATGCAGGCTAAGCTGGCAATTTCCGGACATATACATTCTTCTTAACCACTTTACTCCGCGTAAAATATTTATTAAACGAGTTACGTCATTTTGGAAAAGTGATAAATATCTATTGAACGAGTTCCGTTATTTGACTATGTCTTGATGCCAGCTATACGGCTTGATATTATGAATATTAACATTTGCTTACACATTTTGTGTGTATGAACATATTTTTTTAGAAAATGAGAAAAAGAGAGAGAGAGAGAGATCGTGGGGGGTGAGTGGGAGGTTTTTGTTTTTAAATGTTTGAGGTATTTTAACATCACGTGTAGGTGAGGTTTCAATAAAAAACAGTAAAATTTGGACCTGTGAAATTACATTATTGGCCATCATTTTTTTATTTTTTTTTGTGATAGAAGACTAAGTTGTCTTTTCATCATCTTTTAGTTGACCAAGAGAGTTTTATTAATTAGTAGAGATAAGTGATAACTTATTTTCAACGGATAAAAGAGTAGAATGAAATCTTCTCAATAACCTATGGACAAATGGTGAGACAAGTTGCAATATGAATAGGCTCATGCGAAACATGTGTCTTGGCGCATGAAAAGAGAAGATATACCTCTTTAGGTTATTGTTATGGACATTGCACAACTAAAATAAGGTGTTGAAAATTATCTCGTTTGCTTACCTAGCGTGAGACCACTCCATGGAATGGACTTGGACTTTGGTACTTCCAAATAGGCTAAAGACTTCATTATTGAAGAGTATGGCCTAGTGTACCTCTATAACCTTCCACACGTCAACCCCTTTAGCAAGCTTCGTGAAATCCGCATGTCTTGGGTCATATGAGCTTGGTAGATGTTGGGTTTAAAAGAATGTGTTCAGAATGACATAATATATTTCCTTATTTGGCATATCATGATAATTAATTAAAATTTGTGTAAAACCTTATTTAAATACTATTTATTTTCACGAACCCCAACAATGGGTCTTCAATCCACTTGGGCTTTCATGTGCACTTTTTGGACCCCAACAATTTCATGAAGTAAAGTTTGCACTATATCCATATGCGATATGATGCACATACGTGAAGTTTAGATAAGCACGGGAAAGTAAAATTCAACAATCACAAAGTTCATCAATCGTTTAGTTACCACGTTGTTTGCTTGCAATCCTAAGAATGTCCAAAAAAAAAATTCTTAAGAAATCACTAAACTCTTTGCTGTATTGCATTCCAAAATTTATATAATTCGAAAGAAAAAAAAAATACCTGATTTAGAGAGACGAAACTTGACACAAAGAAACCACTCATGGTTAAATTCCAAAACCGGCCTATTAAATTTATTAAAAAATTTGACAACAAAAATTATTAAAAAAAAAAACAAGAAGTCCAACAGGGCAACCTTTGGAATTTCCGTGTGTCAACAAATGACGAACAAACACGTGTTCAAAAAGCTGACATGGCCTGGCCTAAATCAAAGCAGGCCCAAACGGCCCAACCGTAAAATCTACACAAACGAAGGATTCCAGATTCTCTGACTCACCTCCGAAGAGAACGAAGAACACCCCCCTCCCCCTTTCCTCTCGGTTTCTCTCCGAGTCGCCGCATTTTTCCCACCCGAGTCATCCCTCAGTCAGAGCAATGGTCGGATTGCGCCTTCTGCTTGCTGCCGTAATCGCAGGGTTCTTATTATCTTCATCCGAATCTCTGCGGTTCGAGCTGCAATCCGGTCACACGAAATGCATCGTCGAAGATGTAAAAAACAACGCCATGACCGTCGGAAAATACAGCGTCGTCAATCCCAACGAAGGTCAGCCCATGCCCGATTCCCACAAATTGACCGTCCGGGTACGCCTTGATTTCTTCAATTTTTTCTACCAAAAGGATGAATTTCTAAGTTTTATTTATTTTGGGTATAATTATCGGTTTAATTGTATTTGTATATATGTATAGGTGACGTCACACCACGGGAACAACTATCACTACTCGCAGCTGGTGGAATCGGGGCAGTATGCGTTTGTGGCGGCGGAGGAGGGAGATTACATGGCTTGCTTCTGGGCACCGGATCACAGGCCCCAGACGACGTTGACCATTGAATTCGACTGGAAAACCGGCGTCGCCGCCAAAGACTGGTCCAATGTCGCTAAGAAAGGCACCGTCGACGTAAGCATCTTCCTACCCTTTCTTATTTTTTGAATTTTGCATCAATTTTCAGCTGAATTTAGCTTGTTTAATCACGATATTGCTATGGATTTAGCTTAAATACTGTTAACTGTGTAGTAATTTTGTTTACTTCTTATCTAAAACAGATTGTTATACAAAGGATTTATGTTTAACCATTACTAGTAATTGATGCTTATCTGCTAATGCAATTGTCAATAAATCTGATTGTATTAAATCAACAAGCTTTCCCTCATACTTTTCTGAATATACCAAAAAGGATGGTGCTTGTTTTCGAATTCAGATCCACTCTGGATCTCGCAGTCGGGAGACGGACCGAGAAATCTGGACCGTATGAAGAAGGATCCGGACCATTGATTTGTGTGAGGAGGGTCTAATGGGGGCTGTAGGATTTTAAAATGAGCGATCCGGATTTTTCGGGCTGTCTGCCCTAGACTGCGACATCCGGGGGATCTCGATTGGTTCGGGTAGTTAAAACTTAAAATACGGAAATTGAGGTATTGAAACATTGTTATGCCATTTTTCTTACGTGCCAGGTAATGGAATTAGAGCTTAAGAAGTTGTTCGATACGGTTACGTCCATTCACGAGGAGATGTCCTATCTCCGTGGAAGGTAAGCAACTGTTCTCCGTCCTTCGAAAGTTCGAATATTTCATGGTGGAAGTATATTTCTCGTTTCGGCATTTTACATTTTGTGTGCCCAATGTTTGTTTCAGGGAAGAAGAGATGCAGGACCTCAACAGAACAACGAACTCGAGGATGGCCACGTTGAGTCTTCTTTCGCTTTTTGTTTGCTTAGGAGTCGCAGGTATGCAGTTGTGGCACCTCAAGACCTTCTTCGAGAAGAAGAAGCTTATCTAATTTATTTCGGGAGAGTTCTGTAGTTCCATCTTTCAATGCTTGTTTTGTAACATAGTTTGCAGAACATTGTATGTTGGGATACGACCGATTAGCGGATCACATTGTTAGATGTAGGACAACCAAATGTTCACTACAACATGTTATGTTTCGTTTGTCCTTCGTTTTAAAGACTATTTACGTAAAATGTTAACCGGATTTCCCGTTCCTCCGCGTCAGGTGAGAGTGAGTACACCTGTAAATCGATCTTGATCAGAAACGCGAGATTAGACATACCTGGCCTTGGAAACGGATATCTCCAACTTTGCACCATCAGCAAATTCTTCCAAGTTCCGACACAGTTTCAAAGCCGAGAACTTTTTCTTCAACCATTACGGGCTGGTTTGGTATTGTTGTGCTTTGAAAAAAAGTTGTTTCTGCTGTGTTGTAAAAATAAGCAATTGTGAAAAAAAGCAGCAGAGTGTTTGGTAAACTTTTTTGTGAAAGTGCTTTTGAAAAAAAAAAAAAAAGCAGTATTATAATGTTTGGTAAACTTTTATGTAAAACAGATGTGAAAAAAACCGATTTTTCAAAACTGGATTTTGCAGCTTTTTGTTTTTGGCTTTTTTTCACCCAAAACTGTGAAAAAAAAGCTGAAACTGAATGTTTACCAAATACAAAAACAGCTCCTAGCTTTTTTTCTATACCAACTTTTTTCAGAATCCCATCGGCACCAAACTAGGCCTACAGAAAGAAGAGAGAAGAAAACATATAATCCGGAGTCCCGGCTAATATACATCTCTTCTCATAGTCACTTCAAGACTAGAACAAATTACGGTTGAAAGAAGATAAGGAGATTATCAAGTCAAAACATGAAAATTCTCATACGTTAATTTGGACAAGTTTGTAAGACGACGACGTACTGTTATGCAGAAAAAAAAAAAAAAAAAAAAAGAGAAAGGAAAAATGCCGTTCACAATAAGAATCTGAAACAGAGTAGTAGAACGCTAGTCGCAACAATTACTCTCGCAAGATTTCACGGTTTAGCCTATTCACAATCCCAGTGCAGATCCGGAACTACAAGTGAGTGGCAGAGGATCACTTTCACTTATGTACCTGGCAACGTCGATACTTTCAAATTTATGCATTAAATATGTTCCAGTGATGGTCTGCTTGTAGAGCTTTTTCCTTTACCTTCTCAAGCCTTTTGAGAATGTCCAAGAAAGAAGGCCTCTGGTTCATGTCGTGAGACCAACACTGCTCTATTAACCTGTAAAACAATCGACGGAAAGAAGTAAGCAACCCGGATTTCGAGTTTTAGTGGATATATTAAAAGCATAAGGATCTTTAATTTAATTAGCAACCGAATGCCACTCTTTCGGAATGATGTAAGGTAAGAGATACAAAATGCAAAATTTTGTTGAACATGTGGACGTAGTTTTGGATTTAATTCAAAGATGGGCGATGCAAGTGGAATAACACGAACGAAGGGAACATTTTGGTTGGCTGAAAAATTACAGAATCGACTTACTCTTTCAGTTCCGGGGTGTGACCTTTTCCATGAAACAAAGGCCTGTGTCCTTCCGCCACATATTTGGCTGCTTCATAAGGCTCGTAATTCGAAAGTGGTGGGTCCCCTTCAAGCATCTGCATCAGTTGAGAGTGTTATAAATCGGGCCTGGAATTGAACAATTTGACATCTTTTCCTTTAAGGGTTAATCTGAATTTGATATCTGCAGAAACCAACTTTACCTCGTATAGTATCATTGCAAAAGAGAACACGTCAACCTTCTTATCATATCTCCGGTGCCTAAAAACTTCAGGAGCCATATAGCGGTCTTTTGTTTGTTCCGAGGCAAAACACAAAGAACAAGTTTTATTGCAATAATTTATTTTATCTAATAGTAACTCGTACTCAATATTGAACTTTTCAGAAGACACTCACAACTTCCAGTTTCGCCGGTCATCTTGTATACATCATGAGAATTCTGAACCTTGATGAGCTTGCTTAATCCAAAATCTCCAACTTTTAAATGGTCGGCACTAGAATTGACTAAGAGAACATTCCTGAGATAAATAAACAAAATTCAGAAGTACAAATAGAAAATACTGCAAGCAAGCCACATTTTCTCAGTGATGGAAACAGACTAGAGAAATAGAAATGGAAACTCGTAAAATTGTACAAATCCAAAGTTTCTTTCATCCTGTGCAGACACATCATCTAGGGCATTGCATTAATTAAAGACATTCTAGCATAAAAAATCAACTTACCTTGGTTTTAGGTCTCGGTGAATTATAACATTTGGCTCGTTGTGAAGATAAGCCATGCCTCTGGCCATGTTGAAATTTAGAAACATTAGCAAAATTGTCAAAGACAACTTATTTCTACATGTTCATAATAGTAAAAAGTAACCATTCTTTTTAGATTAAGAAAAGCACACATTTTCATGTGCTAGTATGATTCCAGTCTCTGCATTTTCCAAACAGCAGATGTACTGAAAACTGAAATTGGAGAATCTACTAATTTTATAGCCTTGTTTTCCTTCAATGGGATGACAACATCAGCCATATATCTCTGCATGAGAAACCTCTTTCATGTCCGAAGGGGTTGCTTAAACTAAGGCAATAAGTGGATTGAAGTTTTTATACAAGTACCTGGCAATATCCAAAGCAAAGTTAATTGCCGTTGTAGGACTAAGTGCACCCTTTTCCTTGAGGTACTGATGAAGATCACCCTAAAACAGTACACGATACATTAATTAAGAAGCAGCGTCTTTTGCAAGACACATTTTAAAAACCAGTATCAAGAACTCTGACGGAATTCCAAACATAAATCAAATATGGAGAAGTATACCCCTCTTAAATACTCCGTTATTAGCATAAGGGGCTTCTTCTCAGTGACAGCTCCAAGAAATTGGACAATATTAGGATGACGAAGCTTCACTAGCAAATTAACTTCATGCCGGAAGTCTTGGCTGTATCAGGAAAGCAAAGCGCAAGTCAGAAATTTACCTTTTAATATAATGGAAATGTGGGGTAAAGAAAATATGCTGATTGTGATTTCAATTTTAAGCATTACATTAAGGAAGCCCACCTCCCGGGCTCCATAAAACTTGATATATGGAATTGATTGAATAAAGTTGTCAACTTCTAGGAAAGAATGATGCATAAATTGTTTAAAGAGCCCCCTCTTGGCGAACCAAAATTTTGTTCATTTGTCAATCAAACACAGTTCATAAAATATATTAAAAAGAACGAAGTATTCTTTCAAACGAAAAAAGATCCACAGTAACTTAAGTTGCAACCATTTTTTTATCTCGCACATAAAAGTTAAGGTGGAACTTACATCACCAATCTATCACCAGAAAGAGATGGAAGAATGCGTTTGACAGCAACTGGTGTCCCACGCCAATGCGCTTTTAAAATTTCGCCAAAAGAGCCCTGCAAGCACCACAAATCAGGGTGAGGCCATATCTTGCCGAACACAGCGAGATTATGGAAATACAGAAGGAACTAGTGCAATAACACCAAATCATGAACAGACCAAAACTACTTCAGCTAGCTAAACAAAGAATAAATCCAAAAGATCATTGGCATAAATCAGCAAGAAACTACATTAGGGAAAATAGGGTGCGACTTAATGGCTCAAAGGAACCTACGCCTTGTAGCCTGCAAATGTTGAACAGTAACTACAGATTATAGTGGGTTAAGGAAAAAATATAAAGCATGACAACTCGATTAACATTATGGAACAATTGAAACAACGCAACATCTTAAAATCCACAGACGTGAAAATCCAAGCAACAAGATTTACATAGCAGTGCATCACAAAGCAAACCGAAAACTTAAGCAGAACGATATTGTTTTAACATATATTGCAAGATTTGGCCATTCTAAAACTTGTAGATGATAAGAAATTCAGACCTTCCCTATCGTAAGTGAGCTGGAGAAGTCGAGTTCAGACGGTTCAATCTCCCAATCACACTTGTTGGGCTGAGGGGGCGGCACCGGCTTCGGTTCGAAATGGCTCCCATTTTGGCCCTGCAGCATCAATAACACTCAAGACAGAGAATCAGAGCCAATCAAACCAAACAACATTTAAAAGAACTTCACTCCATGAAATGAATTATAGCTATGGAGTTTGGACTTACATAAGACAAGCCACCGTACGATTTCAGAAGCTCAATCATCTTATGCTTCTTAGCTCCTTCAGCATCAGCCAGAGGCTGCCATCAACATTAACAAAATTAAGACCCGATTAACACATATAATCGTAATTACACACAATATGCATTGCGTTTATTTTGATTAATAAATTAATTGAATAATTAACAAAAGATTAGGAAGAAGTACAGTGTTCTTCCAGCGATCTTGGGCGTTGACATCGGCGCCATACTCAATAAGGCACTTGGCGACGTCGATCCAGCCGTGGAGCGAGGCGACGTGGAGCGGAGTGCGGTTGTCGTAGTCGCGGGCGTGGACGAGGGATTGATCCTCCTCGAGGAGCTTGCGGACGGCGACGACATCGTTGTGGTGGGCGTGCCAGAGTATGAGGGAGGTGCGGCTGACTCGGGCCTTCTCCTTCTGCTTGTCCTTGTCGGCCGTGAAAGCACACCCGCCACCGGACGAGTCGGAAGCTTCGGAGCTCATCAGTGAAGAGCGGATCGGAGTTTGGAATGTGGAATACGGATCGGCAAATGCTCGTATTTTAATTAATTTTAATTTATTATCTGTTTTTTGTTGTTTTGGTGGAAACGGGAAGGTGGGGTGACTTTTGGGGATAGTCGGTTGGTTTTGTTGGTTATGTTTACTTATTGGGCAGGGAGCGCAAATACATGGGAAATGATTGTACATACAATATACTAACAGATAAAATTTTCAGTGTGGTACCATCAGTTGGACCCTTTGAACGAAAAAAATCAACCAATTGTATTATGAAATTTAGTGTACTAATATATTTATGTAACAATCCTTTTTATTTACAATAGATTAAATTGAAGAGGAAGATTCTTACTGCTAATAATCTATCACTTGATACAAAATAATAGTTACATGCTCTCAACCAGAAGGCTTTTTTTATAGCTTTCCTCTCCTATACTACAGACCTTAGATCTGATTCTCAACAACTGCTCTTTGCTCTTGCTTGGAGTCGGGAGGTAGCTCGCTACCCCTTCCTTCTAATCCTCCTACTTCCCTTCCATCTCCTCTTACCATATCCTAGCCTCTCTTCCTTTCCCTTTTCCAGCCTTCATTTCCAAATTCAACTTTTTCTCCTTTTCTGTTTCCTTTTTAGTTTTGTGTTGCTTTACTTTTGGCCTTTTGTTTCGGATTTCCTTGAGTTTTGTCTCAATTCTTCTGAGCTTATCTCATATTTGGGCCTTCATGCACTTTCTTGCTTTGATGCTACTTTCTGTTACGTATCATTAACCATCAACCGCTGCTACTCGGCCTGGGTGCTCCTCCTCGGCGATGCTACTTTCTATTACGTATCCTCAACCATCAACCACTGCTACTCGGCCTGGGTGCTCCTCCTCGGCGACATGCTTGGGTTTTGGGTGGCTATTAAAGTGTTATTAGTATTATTTAGTGGGATTATATGATGGCTTACTGCGCAGGTGGCTTGCTCACCTACATTTTCTGTTAATCCAGTTGTTTCGTTGGTTCGTTCTCTTGGTGGGGGTGGTCCTGCGATGGAGACACATTTGACTTTGTGGTGGCTGGTGGGTCCTCTCCAACTTTAGGGTTTTCTTTTGTTGTTTTTTAGCTGGCACTTTTTAGGCCTTTCTTTTGTATTTTCTTTCTCTTGTTAGGCTTGTATTTAGGTTGTGGACTACTTTTTTGTCTCTCTTGACACACCCCGACCTTGGAGGGTCGAAGTGTGCTAGCCATCATCATGAGGTGACGTAACCATAAGGATAAGTGATGTGAAAAAGTGAATAAATTTGAAACTAATTAGAGCTAATAATACTAAGCAGTGAAAGAATGCGCAATCGTGGGAATAATCTACTACAATTATTCAAAGCTTAATAGACAGTGCAGCGACCAAAGAGTAGTCAAAGTAGCTAGAGTACACTTATTACACAATAGTGACAAGTTCGTACGTCTAAACCGAAGATAATGTCAGAACTGCTGAGATTCCTCGAGTGCCACAAAGAGTACAGCTATCTAAGTCCTGGAGGGGCGAAAAACAAAGTTGAGTGGGTCAGCAAAACAATGCTTATAAGAACACCTTTATTTTTTAATATACTAACCCCTCGCCATAAAACAAGTATAATATCCTTAAAACATACTACGTAGGTATGTAAACAATAATACAACAGCATTATAACCAGAAATATGTCGAGTCATGATATATCAAATGACACAGTAATATAATCATGTGATAATCAAGTATAACTAAGTGCTTATCCATCTAAGCTGACATGAGTTCGAATAGATAATCTCTAACACGAACAAGATTGGGTGTAATCAATACGCTCTAGTACTATGATCACGTGAAGGTTGGTGCAGAAGCACGGTCACATATAAGTCGGATTGCCTAATGTAATCTACCTGACAGGACTGGCACCTAACTTGGATCCAAGGCGAGCAAATGGTGCGGATGTGAACATACATGTATAGGACTAGCTCTGGCCCTAGGGCGAGTACTAACACCGGGGTGCAGCAGATGAGCATGTATAAATATGTATGAATGTCATGACAGTAATATCTCATCCATATAGCAACATTTATCACAATTTATACCACAATAATGAATACTTGGAAATATAAGCGTAAAAGTGAAGTAACTAAGTATTTAGGGAATCTATAAATATGTATAGGTATAAAATGAAAATGCCCACTCACAAGTACATCGCTAGGTAGTAGCCTCCGAGCCTAGCATGGCCGGAAGTGTGCCGACAAGGACGTCGGGCCCTTAAGGGGAGTGGATTGTTAGATCTCACATCACCCAGGATAAAGGATCCTCTATGCCTTATATGTACATGCCCACCTCTAATTAACACGATGCCTTTTGGGAGCTCACTGGCTTCAGAGTTCATTGGAACTCCGAAGTTAAGCGAGTTCGCGCGAGAGCAATCCAAGGATGGGTGACCCATTGGGAAGTTCTCGTGTGAGTTCCCAAAAACAAAATCGTGAGGGTGTGGTCGAGGTCCAAAGCGGGCAATATTGTGTTACGGCAAAATCGAGTCCGGGATGTGGTGGGGGCTCGAGCCGAGATGTGACAATTTGGTATCAGAGCCAATACCTGGCCAGAAGTGTGCCAACGAGGACGTTGGGCCTTAAGGGGGGTGAATTGTTATATCACACATCGCTCAAGGGAGAGGATCCTCTATGCCTTATAAGTACATGCCTACCTCCATATAGCACGAGGCCTTTTGGGAGCTCACTAGCTTCGGAGTTCATTGAAACTCTGAAGTTAAGCGAGTTCACGCGAGAGCAATCCCAAGATAGGTGATCCACTGGAAAGTTCTTATGTGAGTTCCCAAAAACAAAACCGTGAGGGCATGGTCGGGGCTCAAAGTGGACAATATCGTGCTACGGTGGAGTTGAACCTGAGATGTGGTGGGGGCCGGGGACTTAATTGTCTACCTAATTGTGATAAATGAAGTTTAATATATTACATGTCATAAACGAGACCATTCATTTTTAATTGATATTTAAAAATCATTTACGTAAAAAAACTAAGAGCATCTCCAAAGGAGATGTCAAAATTGCCACATAGCATACAACAGTAAAAAAAAATGGCAGCAAATTCTCTCCAAACTAGCCTTCAGTTTCTTAGGTGACGCTGAGTCATTTGAAGGCAAAGCCTTTTGCTATCAAATTTGACAGCAGATGTCACAGCCCATCCCAAATTATTTTTATCGATGGTGTGAAATGACTAAATTGCCCTTGAGCGTGTTGGTGGTAATCTGTGCTATTGGGCTAAGGATTTGGACCAATTAAAATCTTTCCTAAGTGTTTGGACCCATTTTGGACTTAAGCTTTTGTTTGTTTTGGTTGGTAGCCCAAACTAGGACCACACACACACCCAAACAACCCCATTGACCCTTATTTCTCTCATTCTCTCAGATTTTTCTGAAAGACCTTACAACTGTACGGACAAACCTCAAACCAGACCATTTCTTCACGGATCGACATCGAAGAGCCTGCTTTCGTGTTCCTTGTGAGCTTAGGAACCCATCTATACCTTTCATTGGACGTGAAGCCTTCGTTTTCCCAAGAAACCAAGAACCCTGATTTTGAGCAATGTTCATGTGATTGTGATCGTGGAATTTTCAATAAGTTTTAAGGTTCTAGGAAGCTTTAGGACGTCTTCACGAAGCTCGTGGAGTAATTTTGAAGTGTTTTAGACGTCGGGAAGTTCGAGTTCATCGAGTTGCAGAGGTTGCCGGAGTGTTCAAGGTTTCTCCGGCGAGATGCCGTGGATCTTAAGGCTTGAAAGTGATAAGAATGTGTTCTACTCACTCTAAGCTTCATTTTGAGACAAATTTCATGAATTTTGGTTAAGAAATGAAAGATTGAATATTTTCCAGAAAACGGCGATCGCAGCGGCGGCGGACGGCGGCAACCGACGAGGCTAGCCGGAAAAGGAAAACAATATTCCGTCAAAGTTGACGAAATATTCTAACGGCGTCAGGTAACGCCGGTAATTTATGTTAGGGTTGTAACGCCGTTAATTTATGTTAGGGTTTTAACAGAATATTCCAAACAGCAGTTAAGTTTCTGTCAGGGTTGGCCGTGCGTGGGGGTGTGTCTAGCCGTGCCCTTGGCAGCACGTGGGTGGTCCAAAAATTATTTTAAAAATATAGGGACGTTCATGAGGTTGAGTAGATCACGTTGGTGCATTCAAACACCTCATTTGAGCATGTTTGAGAAGTTATTAGCTAGTTTTGGTTATATGCTTTAAATAATGTTTATTTAGTTATTTCGCATATAGGTGAGACCTATCCAGAGGACAAGCACCATCAATCGAGGCTCGGGGGCTACGACCCTTTGACATATCAGTGAGTGGGCTTTTGGTTTTCCTTATATACCTATATACTTGAGATTTTTCCTAGAAAACAAATTTGAATGATTATACGTTTTGAAATGTCATGCAAAGTATCTGCCTATTTTATTTATGCATTAGTAGTTGCATATATTTATGATTGGTGTTGCGAATGCATAGGTAAGTGTTAGGTAAGTTTATAAATTAAAGATATGAGATTGCTTTAGTTATGCGAGATATGATGTGATGCATTAAGAGCTCATAAACCTGCACCCCGGTGTTAGTGCTCATGCACAGAGTTAGGGTACAGTCCTTCACGTGATGTTCACCTCCCACACCATATGCTCACCTTGGATCCAAGTTAGGTGCACAGACTTGTCGTACAGACCATTATAGGTAGTTCCGACTCGTAGGCGACCCGCGATCATTCACACAGTCTTCACTTGATCGTAGCACTAGAGCATATTTATTTTACACCTAGTCTTGTCGTACAGACCACTTTAAGTGGTTCCGACTCGTGTGCAGGATTTGATATGATGGAGATTGGTTATGAGCTATAGACTCAGCCGTGCATGCCACGTTAGGTGGATCCGGCTGATATGATATCTGGCATTGATATATTTTAACTGGATTACTTATTGTGACATCCTACATCGCCCAGGGGAGTGATCCTTAAATATATATTCCCATCCCTACCTAGCACGAGGCCTTTTGGGAGCTCACTGGCTTCGGGTTCCGTAGGAACTCCGAAGTTAAGCGAGAAAGAGGCTAGAGCAATCCCATGATGGGTGACCCACTGGGAAGTTGCTCGTGAGTTCCCAAAAACAAAACCGTGAGGGAATGGTAAGCCCAAAGAGGACAATATCGTGCTACGGTGGTGGAGCGGCCCCGGGAAGTGATCCGCCTAGGGTCGGGATGTGACAATTTGGTATCAGAGCCTAACCCTGGCCGCGTGTGTGCCGACGAGGACGTCAGGCCCTAAGGGGGTGGATTGTGACATCCCACATCGCCCAGGGGAGTGATCCTTAAATGTATATTCCCATCCCTACCTAGCACGAGGCCTTTTGGAAGCTCACTGGCTTCGGGTTCCGTAGGAACTCCGAAGTTAAGCGAGAAGGGGGCTAGAGCAATCTCATGATGGGTGACCCATTGGAAAGTTGCTCATGAGTTTCCAAAAATAAAACCGTGAGGGAATGGTAAGCCCAAAGCGGACAATATCGTGCTATGGTGGTGGAGCGGGCTCGGGAAGTGATCCGCCCCGCGCCTGGATGTGACACTTATGGCATTTCATTGAGATACTTTGGCATGGTATATTTCTATGGATTTTCATCGTGAGCATGATTTCTGATATAGCATATATATATTATTTTTCTGGGAAATTATACAGGTTTTACGACGAGGGGTTAGCGCTTTTGATAAATGAAATGATTTTGAAAAGTTTTGTTTTTGCCCACTCACACTTTCTGTTTTGCACCCCTCCAGGTTTTAGGTAGAAGTGCTTTGGTGGCTCACGGGGATTTCGACGGTGGTTCTGACAGAACATTACAAATGTAGGATCACCTTTGGGTGTTGTATAATTAGTACCTGTCCAATTGGACTGCACTTAGGCTATTTATGCTATGATTGTGTATTTCACACTTAATCTCGCACTAGCACCTTATTTTAGCTAGTACTTTTAGTAGTTTTGTTTTTATTCACTTGTGTTTCTATATATCAGTATTGCTTCCGCACTGTGCACATGGTTACGTCACTCTTACGTGAAGGCTAGCACGCCTTGATTTAGGTTAGGGTGTGTCAGCAGATGTCAAATTTATTAAATAATATTTTAATAAATTAATATAATATATAATAAATGTTGTTATATTTTTGAAATATTTGATTGGTTGCTTTAATCATTGGACTCCACAAAAAAGATAAAAAATTTATTAAATGATATTATTATTTGACATATTAGGTGGAGTAAAATATTGTACAAAATGTCAAATTGCCACATAAGCTATCAACTATCATTTTGATGTTTAAAATTTGACATCTCCTTTGATGATGCTCTAAGAGGCTTTTAGATGGGCTTAAATAAGATTATTCTTGCATCATAGCCTGAGTAGTTTTATAATTCTGAATTAGATCCCCCTTATAAAACACTAACCACATTATCTACAATAATATCCATAGATTTTGCTATTTGTTACAAGCTTGCCATTTTTTCTTACTTGATGTCCGTAATGCTAGATAACTGTATCCCTTACGTGGCTCCTTGAAAAAGGGACAACACAATAGAAACATAGAAATCTAATGAAAATGGCTTGAAAACTTTGAGTTTTAACTTTTAAGGAGAAAGACAAAATAAAGGGTAAAGTGAATAGTACCAGGATTAACTTTTTAGTGTAAAAATGTGTTTTTCGTTAAAGTAAACAGTACCGGAAGCTTTTCGTTAAAATTCCTAAACATTTCCTTTGACACAAGGGTATTATAGTAAAAAAAAACAAATAGCTAATCTAAAAGGGAAAAATAAATAAATATTCTTCACTTGTAGTGAGAGGTTTTAGGTTCAATTTTCTACAAATGCGAATTTGAACCACATTATTGTTAGCTCATTGTGAGGCTAAACTCACTCCCTCCGCCTTAATGTCGATAATATCATATGTTCAAAGAAAAAGAAAAAAGTGTATAGGTAAGGAGTTGTCAATTTACCATTTGAACTTAAATTTTAACCCGTTACTCCCTTAATTTTTTTTTATAATTAACCAATTTTCTCTTAAGTTGAAATTCCTCCTGAAGTTTTATAATTTGACCAATTTCCCCTTGAATTTTAATTTATCCCCTAAACCCTAAAATTCAAACAAAAAAGTGTACAGGTAAAATAGCGGAAGAGAAGAAGAAGAAAAAAAAAACCAATATGTTGGCCACACCTTTTTGCAATTATGAAAGTTCAGGTGACTACTTGGCTAAATTAAAATTTATGAGAGAAATTGACAACTTCTTATAAGTTCGCAGGTAGAATCGACAATGCTTTAATTATAATAATATGTGTACGCAGTTGCTTTGACAATATGGTGCAAAGTTTGTGTGCACCAAGTATTTGTGTGGGATTCTTTTTATTTTATTGAGATCTAAACAAGCTAGTAAAGAAAAATAAAAAAAGTGACGTGTCTTTATGGCTTTACTTTTTCAACGGAATCGCATTCCTTTCTCACCTTGTTTTATCTTTTGGCGTTGCGTTGGTGTGCCAACATGTGAATCATGTTACTGCTACTGTTTCCAATTTGCGATTATATTCATTGAATTAACTCCGCCGCCAGATGGGTGGGAACTTGGTGAGAAATTTTAGATGTGGCATCGCACATTGTATTAGTAATCGACGTAGTTGATATTTATAATTTGGGAAATTTTATTTGAACTCTAGTAATCTTTTTTTACATTTAAATTATTTTTTATACCTATATTATTTTTAATTAAAGAATTAATATTTTTTTAAACCCAATTTTATTACCTAGACTAGCTTCATGAATCCAATTCAAAATGTAAATTTATCTTTGCACCCATTTAAAAAACGAAATCCCAAATTGAAAATTTGATTGAAGTTTGTATCTGTGCACCACGGGAAACAGATCTCCAATGTGTTCCTGAAAAATTTGAATATGTTGAGGAGTATGTTAGAATATTTGAACCGCTTTTGTTTAAAGAATGTCACCTAGGATAAATTAACAGAGGGTATTTCTAAAGATGCTCATATGATTGTTCGTGAAAGAAGCATAAAGGAGAAGGAGAGAGAGATGTCCCATGTCCAATTTGTTTCCTCCTACTTCAGTGATACATCTGGGTACAGATTTTAGAAATAATGAAAACAAAATTGGCTAACCATGTATACAGGGTTGGCCAATGGCCAGTATAGCTATAGTACCTACGCTTTTTTCATGGCTTTATGATTATGTGAACCGACTAAAGTTTAACTTTTGGTGGTACGATGTAATAGCCCTTCAAGTTGGTGAATGCAAGTAGACATTGAAAGAGAGGATGTGGCAACTCTCTCAACTCCAATTCTTCTCTATATATACATGTCGACAAGGGGTCAATAAATTCAAGAGGCAAATAATTATCATTCATCCATAAATCCATGTCGGCAAGGGATTAAAACTTCAAAATCATGATCCATCGATAAAAAAAACTTGTCTTTCTCTACAAGAGTTATTAGCATTTTAGTCGAAACAAATGTAGGATAAACAAGAAGTGATAATACAGTTTAATTATAATGTGTGGGTTTATTGAGACATTTTAATTTTATTATTAATTTCATCTTATACTTGATGGTAATTGTACAAGAGGGTAAAAAGAACAATTAACATTTAAAATTTAAGTTGGGTGTAAAAAGAAGTTACATGGGTTCAAATAAAATTTCCCTTATAATTTTAGGGTAAGTGGCGAAACCAAAATTTTAACTTAGAAAAGCTCCAAAAGTTTTAATCTAAAACGGTCTTCTGATTTCACAAAATTACTTTGTTGCGTGGTGAGCAAGCGAACACCATCGTTTGAATATGGTATAATGTCATCCCCATCATCCTCTTCCTTAAACCTAAAACCGAGCCTCTTGCCTGAACTCCACAGGAGCTGCCAAACCTCAAATCAAACCCGATGAAGGGAATTAATGTTACAAGATCGAAGACTCAAAGTTATATACGACCGACGCATACAATAATTCAGTATGCGAAATGCAATCGAGACAATGAGCGTTGAACAACCCCAGAACTTACAATGAATATATATAATATACAGTTTAGAGATCCAGGGTATGTATATGAGTTGCATAGAAGAATGCTTTCTTAGACAAATATTCAGTTCCAGGCAGGAATCGAGTACTCTTTATGGTTCTTGTTCGTCTTCAAGCG
This sequence comes from Pyrus x bretschneideri, assembly GCF_019419815.1. Lineage (NCBI taxonomy): Eukaryota > Viridiplantae > Streptophyta > Magnoliopsida > Rosales > Rosaceae > Pyrus > Pyrus x bretschneideri. The sequence goes on from NW_025999524.1 coordinate 2,679,471, forward strand.
AGCGCTTTCGAGCCCTAAGGTTGAGCTCCAGGCTTTGAGGCAGAGGAGGGCTTATTCCGCGACGGAACAGAACTGCTAAAGCTCGCATTTTCTGGCACAGATCGAATACCTAAAGTTATAACACAACGAAACAATTGTTGTTAGAATTCAGCAAAAAGTGCATCCATCATCGTTCAATTACAATTTCGCGATGCTTAAAAAGCCAATTTTAAAGACGGGTCTCTATTTCTTACTGATGAGGCCTCTATTTCTGCAACACCTTCACAACCTTTACCTCCTCCTTGCAACAAGTCACAATACCTTACAGCTTCGTTCTCATCCTCGAAAACCTACAAATGCCGTTGAAATTTCAAAAAATATGCAACCGTAGATACAATAAGAGAGATTTATTAATCCCTACGAGATGAAAAATTCACACGACACCAACAATGCAAGCATTTACACAATTGGCAAGAAGAAGAGAGAAAAATACTTACAAGCACTCCATCTCTAATATCCTCCACAAGCATCTGGAACTTTGTCTCGTTCGTCGGCTGCTTCTTTTGATTCCACTTCCCTCTTTTTGAGAACAGCTTCCCAAGCTCCGTTTCAACTTCACTGTCACATATAAACCACCAATATTTCACCACACCTAGTGACTCATTGAGGCCACAAATAACAAGAATTAAAGCCCACCAAAGAGAAAGGTAACAGACACACACAGGAGAGAGAGTGAGCAGAGGAAGGAGACCTGCGATTTCTTCGGGTTTTCATGGTGCACAACTGGTTTTCCCTTTGGGTTAATACATACACAGGCTTGGAACGTCCTCTCCAAGGGTTGGCCTCCAATACTGAACCAAGATTTGTGTACACAGAGATTAAATCACATTCATCCAACAGACAACTAATGTGATGGTAATGCTCATCAGCACTCAAGGTGGTGAGAAAAAAGCACCATAACGCGGGATGCTACAGTGACAGTATCGTACACTACTCAGTGTGCCTGGAACATGGACACATACGTTATATGTCATTATACAAGCGGAGGGACATATGAAAAACAAATTCCTTCCACTTGTTTAATGACATATGGATATGGCAATACTACCACGTGTTCCGAGCACATTAAAAAATCTCTCCACGCCAATTATGCACAACGATAGTATACCAAAGCCAATTATGCACAACGATAGTATACCAAAGCCAATTATGCACAACGATAGTATACCAAAGCCAATCATGCATCGTCATACACGAGTTTTCGCAACTCTTTCATTTGCATTGCATGTGTATTCAATTTTTGGAAATTAAGAAAAAACAGAGTATAGATCATGTGTGAATCAAGTTAAGTTTCTATATCATATAACACTAATTTAAGCTAATGAATCACGAATTAACAAACAAATAAAGCACGATTAATAGTTAATTAACTTAATAATCGCTCAAAAAACTCACAATCACCAAAATCTCATTTCTCAAACGGCTGAATAAAAGCAGGAGCAGCTATGAACTTAATTCGTACCATCGTAGCTGCTGGAATCGAAGGTCTGCTGGAGGTGGCGGCGCATGTCGTAAGCACGAGACGACACGCGTTTCACGAACTCGTCGGACGTGGAAGGGATATTACCGTCGAGGTGAAGCGCTTTCTCCACCTGCTCACTTCCGTCGTCGTCGTCGTCATCGCCATCCTCCTCGTCCTCCTGCGCAGTGCCGCCGCCGCCGGACGGGCACACGAACCTCCTTCTGGAATAGGGAGAGCACGGCACACCGAATACAGAGGAGGAGGTGGAAAATCGGCAGAGACTTCGATTGTGTAAGCTGCCGTGCGAAGAAGAAGAAGGGGGAGGCATCCGGCGGCGCCGTGGACAGAGAGGGTTGGTGACTACGGAGGGAAGCACTTTTACCGATGAGAGAGAATCCATGGATGATGCTCGTTTGGGCTGTGAAATAATAAAATTGAAATCAAAATCTGGTTCAAAATTGCAAGTATGTATGGGTCAAATCCCTCTCCCTCTCTCTCTGGGTTGGTCCGGTTCGGTGGGTGGTAGGTGGTGGAGCTTAGAAGGTGAGACAAGGAAAGGAAGGAAGGAAAATATGGGTTGTGAATCTCAAAGAATCTGCCTGAGGGATATTTTTTCTTCTCTCCGGTCCAGTCTTTGGAGCTCTCTGTCTGTGTTGTGCTGGTGGGTCCAGGAGACTTGGTTCCTTGGTTGAAACGGGACTATGTTTGCGGAATTCGAATCTCTTTGGATCAGAAAATTCGAGACCTTAATTCCTGTGAAAGAGAGAATGAGCACTTAACTTGTGCAAACGAAATGAGTCAATAAAAACTTCAGACTCTTAATGAAGACTTGCAGATTTTATTTGCGTAGTCTGAATTACATGATTTTTGAATTTCAAACACTGAGATATAACAAGATTTACGTATGTTTGGGCACCTATTTGTTCGTGATTAATTGAAAATTTAAAAAATATTATTCAACTTATTTACCAACAAAACGCGTCAACGCGTAATCGTAAAATTATACAAGATCTTACTAAAAACAATTCAACAAAAACGCTTACATTATGACAAAAAAATTATTTCTTGACATTTGCGTTTGTAAGTTATGTCAGTTGACTAAGAAAGTATGCAACTACATACTTAAACGTTAATTACAATCCTTTATTAATTAAAATTCAACTAACCCAGATTAAGAACCTCTAAACATAATTTAAAACAACTCGATGTGTTTTCTATCGCCATCGCCATGCGTGCAGAACTGGGAGTATTGCTTGGTCCTGGCCAAATCAAACTTCGATATTTAGATATTAAGATCGTAACGAATCCAGATGTTTTTTTGGGGTGACGAGTTGACAAGTACATGATCGTCATGCAAGTGGACCTCGCAATATTTATTGTTCTTGGCACAATCATACTCATGACAGAGTACCGGGAATTTTCCGGTACTCCACCGGCTGGGACTGGGCGTCGAGAGGCTGCCGGTGGGGAGAAAGGCAGCACCGCAATTATACGGCGGAACATCTTGGAACCATCCCGCACACATATCAAAATTAGCTGATAGAAAAAATGACATATTTTTCTTTTGATGCCCCTCACTTGAAAGGGTAGGAAACGGAAAAGGATCGAGTTCCGTTGGTTCACAGTAAATATCTATATAACCCGTAGCGTGTTGCTGTTTGAAGGCTTCCCCGAAGTAGTTTTTTAGGGAAAAGTGGTGTTCTTGGGCTCCAAGGCAACTCCACGCGCCGCCTACGGTGTCCGGGAGTAACATTACCGACGAGAAAATCATCAGGCATACCAAACGAGCCGTTATATTGTTATTCGCCATCGTATGCAGTCCGACAAAGTCCGACGCAATGGAGTTGTTGATGCGAGCATGCTTTGTTTATTAACGTGCTATGAGGAAGAGGTATGCTCATTAATCTGCTTGAGTTAACGGTTTAAATTGAGTAAGAAATTCGTCAACTACTAATTTTGATTTAAACAGTTTTTCAATACTCTCGTTTGCTTCTTAATCTATACGTTTTTCTTTCTTTCTTCGTTTTAATTAAATATTCACTAATTAAAAGGGTGATTTATACTTTAATTAAATATTAATTGAAACATTTTCAAGTAAATATAAAAAAAGACTAATGACAAAGTAGAATACGGGGAGAATATGATAAGAATGTGGTTCATAATTCAGGCAACAAAGCATATACAGATACAACATTTTGAATAAAGTTACCAGTACCGGAGATGGTATCCGTATCAGGTATCCGTTAATGAGAAAGCTTAAAGTACAGAATAAAGAGGATTGCAACGATAAGAGCTCCGATAACTGAGCCGATGATCCATTTATGCTTCGTCATCCTCCGCGACATGGCAGTTAAAACTCTTTTACTCTTGTCAATGGCGTCATCTACTGCATTAAGCTGCAAAAGAATAAGAAAAAACACGCACGGATTAACAAATTCACTAATGCAGCTGCCTTGTTCACATCGTATGTCGGATTTCAAAGGAGGACTATGGCCTGGGATGATAAAGGGTGAGACACCCACATTATCTTGGGTTTTTGGTGCACTACCATGAACTCCACTTCATGTGTAAGGTCTTTAAAAAAGTTTAGGAATGAATCTGGTTTTGAAATGTGAGAATGACATCTACGAGAAACTCCACGAATTCGACATCAGGAAAGTCGAACAGAAGTCTAAGTGACAATGAACCTTCAGTTAAGCAGAAACGTGATTAAAAAATTTAAAACTTACTTTTTGATGGGAATGCAGGAGAGTTTCCCGCTGTTGATGCAAATCTTGGAGGATGGAGACACCAAGCTCTTCAGTTTCCAATATCGTTCTTCTACTCTGTGTGATTCTATCACTTGATTCATTCAATCTCTCAACAGACATTGTCATTCTCTCTCTTTGATCAGAAGAAACCTGTTTCATTGTCCATAAATCATCAAGAAAATTTATTGTATTCTACCAAAGAAAAAGCAATGGAAGATAAACATTACATCTATCCGTAAATAGTACACCGAGAATAAAAGAAAACGGCCTAGTAGAAGCCGTTGTCATAAATCAAGACGAAAGGTATGCAAGAACGGGCACCCTAGGTAGTTGGGAATTAGATTTCAATTACAGCATGTCAAGCATAAATGTGTAAAATTCATCGAATCAAATATGCTTTGGTAAAAACTTCTCAAACAAGGATGTGTACAATGTCCAATGAAAGTGGAATGATCCAAACAGCGTCCATACTTACCACATGTGCATCAGCCATTCCTGCCTCCAGCAGTTCGTCCCGAGCAGCCTGACTGGCATCAGGCGATGCAACTCTTTTGATTTCCCTTTTCAACTTATTGAGATCAGATTTATACTCCCTTAGCTTAGCAAGAAGCACCGCCTTCACGCTCGGCTGCAAGCTTCTGGCTTCGAGGTCCATTTTCCGAATCTGAGAAAATAAATCACATCACTCGTTCGCATAAACAAACAAGGAACGTATATAAGCCCCAGTAGCTTTCCAGAAAAAGCAAAAACAAGTGAAATTTGTATGTTGTGCAGCATATTACCAAAGCTTCGGCATCATCCAGTCCAATTTTAATCTCAGAAAACTTCTGCTTCTTCTGCTCTGCAATTCACATTGATAAAAAACGAACCCATTTCATAAAATGATCAGAACTACCCAAAAACACACGGTGGCTTAAAGGACTGGAATTGCACAAAGCAACCCAACAAACAATTGAACAAAAAACTACCCAATAAACCCCCAAAAGAAATCCCTTAATTAATGTTACTAAATTACTAATTGATTAATAAAACACATAATTAAGAAGATTAGGAGCTAATCTCACAAACCCATGTCACTGGATCGGCAGAAAACGGAATAACAGAACAGTACCATAGTCGGAAAGAAGGGCGGCGGAGTTGGATTTTCGCGAGAGGTTTGCGGAGAGCTCGCAGTACTGACGCTCGTAGCCTTCGAATACCTCACTCATCTCGGTCACTGCTTTTACTGCGCGGCGCAGAAATTTGGTAATTCAATTGGGAATTTGGGAATCGGGAAGGCAACGATCTGGGCTTTGGAGGATCGGGGGTTGTCCTCAACGTCGATGTTCCGATTTTGGTCTTTACGGAAATCCAGATTCGACTTGGAAAGGCTCCGTGAAAAATAAACAGACGTCTACTTCTCACTCACTCTCTCTCTCTCTTCGTTGACAGTTAAAAGACGTCCGTTAGATTCCGGAGTTTCAATGTCATTTTGCCCTTGTGACGCTGCGTTTTGATCATTTTGACAACACAGTAAACCTCAGTAAAAGTAGTCTCAATACAAGTTCCTTTTGTGGGAAGAGGGTCCGCTCCGAACCTAAGCGTCCGGAGCCTCCTTATTAAGCAATTTGGACCGTTGACTAGTGTGTAAGTCAAATCAAGACCGCAGGTTATGTGTGATGAGCCAAGAAAATAAATTAATAGAAACCATTGAATTTAATTTGTGCGGTCCAAATTGTTTGATGAGAAGACTCCAGACACTAAGGTCCAGAGAGATCCTCTTCGCCTTTTGTGTTGAATGAAATTCTCCAAGGGGTAGAAACTTCCAAACTCACAAGTACAATTTAGTCTAAAACAACGAAAGTAACGGACTACTGCTGGGATATCACAGAATTGACTTAAAAGTATAACCGAAAGAAATAAAGCGACGGCAGGAAACAGCCTCCTTGACCGTACAACCTCACGCCATTATCTTCGCAGACCTCACGTAGAGGCTGTCCACGACCTTGCCGATGTTGGATATGGTCTCCAACGTTGCAGGGTATATTGCGTCTGTCTTTGGATCGTCAAAGATGATGAGGCATCCAGCGCCCTGGTCCAAAGTCCCTGCAAACTTCTTGTCCAAAATCATCTGAGACAGTTTCTTCTCCACATGGTCGATTGGCAGTTCAATCAGTTCTGCAATGTGAGCAATCTCCACCCTTGAGAAAGGCTCGATCAACCTGCAGAGATTCTGTTCCAAGAGAGTGTCGTACAGGGAGGAGAGGTGCCTGTGGACAATAGGGTCTTCCTCTAGCTGTGCCTTGAAATCACGAAGAGCAGTCTCAAAAAGCTTCAAAGAACGCTTCGAGTGAGCATCAGCAACCGCTTTCATAGCATCCAGCTCAGGTCCCAAGTACTGCAGGCCCGCTTTTGATGATATTATACCTGCCACATCATCAGCCTGGCTCACCATAATTTTGCACAGCAACATATACTTGAGGCTAAATACAGCCCGAGGATCTTCAAGAGCATTGAAGGCTTCAAATGCTTCAAAGAAATAACTGTATGCAGTCTTGTAGTCCTTCTCTTCTGCATGAAGGATCCCGCTCTGCAAATCAATAGTTCCTTGCTGAGCTGGAGGCACATATATAGAATTGGCGGCTGTTCTTGCAGCTGTGAGTGAAGCCTTGGCTTTAGGGAGATTTCTCAAAGAAAAGTGGAGCTTACTCTCCAACAAATCTATGTCCACAAGGAGAAGCTTGTCATCTAGCCTTCTCACTTCCTTGATCAAGCCTGATAGGAGAGTTAGTGCTTCCGAGAACTCTTTGCTTTCCATCAAAAGAGATGCAAGCCTGGCCTCCACTCGCTGTCTAAGGAAAGTTCGCTTCTCAGCACGGGTCCACTGCACCATTTCTTTGCAAAGGGAAATCTGAAGTTCTGACGTGTCTGGTATCTTAGCAAGTGCATCAATAATAATGCGGACGATTTTTGCAGTTTTCGCCTTGGGAATCAAGTTAAAAAAAGGCCTCAACTGAGTGAGAAGGTTACGAAGATCATCCGCCCGATTTTCTTGTCTTAGAAGATCCGAAAGATTTGTGATGGCCTGCTCCTTTATCCGTATAGCTTCAGGAGATGCTGATGGGTTTTCAAGAACGCGATAAAGAATAGAGATGGATTCAGATGGAGCTTTGGCCTCTAAAGCCTGAGCAATCGAATCAGTAGTTGCTGGGAGATATGATGAAGACATTCTCAATGCTTTGAACAATCCAAGTCCTGCAGAAATGGAACAGACCAAAATATTAAAATCATATAGCAAATTACATCAGGCAATAAATATCAAAATTAAAGCGGGATCAGTTAGGATCCCAAGAAGTAGCAAATCTCTTATGAACTCTGATGCGCTGGGTGAATTTCCTTTTAATAATAACACGCAAAGAAAGATGTTACTTAAATTCAAATTCTACAGCACCACAAATTCATCTAGCTGACCCAGTTCGAGAACCCATGAAATCTTTAATCAAGTAAGATCTACATGGCTAGTCTATAGTTTCTTGTTCATCTGCTTATTTATATCTTTCACTATGACGCACCAAAGATAATCGATATCTAGCACCACAAAAGCATACTTAGTATATCGCCTTGTCAACATCACAAACTGGGGTTTTAATAACATTTGGTAATCTACAATATAACTTCGTGAGCTAACAATAATGGCATCCTGCAGATTTCAAGGTTCAACTTTGCTTCAAGTACTCAGACACCCATTAATAAACAAAATTCAAACCGAAAAGAAAAAAATCGAACTCGAACGCCAACAAACAAACATAACAGTAAAAATGGAACAAAATCAGGGAGAGTGATGATTAAAGAAAGTACAAATTCAGCAACACATCAACATTCGAGCAAAATCGGATGAAAATAGAGTAAAAACATACTACCCACAGATATAAACGCAACGCAAGTCGGAGACGAGAAAACCCCTAAAATTCTAGCAGAAAGTAGATATGAACATCAAATATTTGAAATTGAGGAAAGCCCTAAAAGTAGAACGTATCCCTAATTTGAAAAATACAAAAAATTAAACCTAAATTCAGAGAATTTCAAGTAAATGAGATCGCAGGAAAGAGAGATTACCCGGTTGACCTAGGGATTTTGACGAGCTTGAAGAAATAGCGAAGGCGATGCGGAGAGGATGACGGTTTGGCGAGCAGCCCAATTTGTGAAGTCCCGACTCTTAAGTAAAGGTCTCTCTCTCTCTTCTTCTTCTTTTATTTTTTTTTTATTTTTTTATTTTTTAACAAATGATATTACCTCAATTAAGAAATAATGTAATTCAAACTCGTTTTTGACGGGAATCATACTTAATACTTCACTTACAACTTACAATTAAAGAGAAGGCCCATTAGAACTATTAAATGACTCTCTCTCTCTCCCTCTTTTTAATTTCTATTTTTTTTTTCAGTGGTATGCTGTGTGTAATTTAACTAGAGGACAGCCGTATGGAATAAAGCCTCCTGCCGACCAAAAAATTTGCCCTTTTCTTTTTTCTCAAGAAAGAAATAAAATATCAAATATAAATAAATGCAGGGGTAAAAGTTAAATAACAAAAAAATAGTGCTTAAAATAAATAAAATATAGAAATAATGCGGAAAAAAGTTTAGAAAAATTAAAATGCAACAGGAATATGGTAGCGTCTCGGACGAATGGTACGGTGTAATCTAATTTATTTTTTTAATGTTTTATTTATGACAATGTATCATTAGACTGAAACGTTATAACGGCTCCAAAGAGCCAGAGGAGTCTCTCCCTACTTTTGGACTAATTGCTAGGTAAAAGCCCCAAACGATTGTCGTTTGAGATTGCGGCCCAGGTTGATTTTAGGCTGGGCTATAATATTTTTTAAGGTCTTCACTGATTTGAACCGACCAAAAAAAGAAATATTGACCAAAGAAAAGAAAATTAATATAGATGAAGTGTAGATCCAAAATAAAAGTTGAATGAAAGGTTCTGATCTCCTTTTCTTTCACCAAAATTCGTCTCTTCCTTGATGAATGCTTCCCTTCTTGCATCGGTTTCTATAGAGGAGATCAAGGAGGCGGCTTTTCAAATGGGGAGATTAAAGGCCCCGGGCTTGATGGATTTCAAGGAATTTTTTACCAGTTTTTTTGGGATAATCTTATGGGTGAAGTCAATGGGTTCGTTCGGAAGCTTATGTAGGGATCTGTTTTTCCAAACCACATCAATTCCACACATGTTGTACTCATTCCGAAAGTTCCTAATCCGGAGTCTATTTCCTAGTTTCTTCCCATTAGCCTCTGTAACTACTCGTACAAAATCTTGTCCAAAGTGTTGGTTAACCGCCTTTGTTCCTTGTTGCCGGAGTTGATTTCCCCTTCACATAATGCTTTTATTTCTGGCAAGCAAATATAAGACAATATTGGCATTGCCCATGAGCTCTTCCATTTCATTCGGACAAGACGCACAAAAGCTAAATTTGAGCTTGGTATTAAATGAGATATGCATAAGGCTTATGACAAGGTCGCATGCGTTTTATTAATGGCAGTCATGGAGTGAATGAGATTTGATCAACAATGGAGGCATTTGATATTCTGTTGTTTTTCTTTGGTTGATTTTGCTATTCTGGTTAATGGTTAGCCGGTCAGAAGTTCACTCCCTCACGAGGCCTTCGTCAAGGTGATCCACTTTCCCTATATCTTTTCTTGATTGTCAGTGAGGTGTTTTCCTCATTAATCTTGCGCACCTGTGAGGATAGGTTGTTTTCTTTGCTGATGATACACTGTTCTTTTTAAAAGCTAATGTGGAGAATTGTAATAATTTGGTGAAGCTCATACAAGACTACTGCATGGCCTCCAGACAGTAGCTTAATTTCCATAAATCTACCGTCTTTTTTTGTGCAAATGTCTCAACGACCTTGTCAAAAGATCTTGGCAACATTCTAGGTATGCCAATTGTTGATGATCTCGGGACTTATCTTAGTGTGCCGGCTATGTGGGGACGATCTAAGCGAAAAAGATTAAAGTATGTTAAAGAGCGGATTATGGGGAAACTTCAGCGATGGAAATAAGCAACCCTTTCACAGGCGGGTCAAGAGGTTCTGATCAAGGTAGTGGTTCAAGCTATTCCGACTTATTTGATGAACCTGTTTAAATTCTCGGCTACCATTTGCAAGGAACTGGACTCTGTAATTCCTAATTTTTGGTGGGGGCCTGATGCGGGGAGGAAACACATTCATTGGGTCTCTCAGGTTACTCTCAGACTTCCTAAGGAAAATGAGGGGATTGGGTTTAGGAACTTCATGCATTTTAATGATGCACTTCTGGCAAACCAGTGTTGGAGGCTTATCCATGAGTCAGATTCACTATGGGCACATGTCACATCCCAACTCGGACTCCACCACATCCCAGGCTCGACTCCGCCGTAGCACGATATTGTCCACTTTGGGCCCCGACCATGCCCTCACGGTTTTGTTTATGGGAACTCACACGAGAACTTCCCAGTGGGTCCCATCCTGGGATTGCTCTCACACGAACTTGCTTAACTTTTGAGTTCATCGAAACTCAGAAGTTAAGTGAGTTCGAACGAGATCAATCCCAGGATGGGTGACCCACTAAGAAGTTCTCATGTGAGTTCCTAGAAACAAAACCGTTAGGGCGTGGTTGGGGCCCAAAGCGGACAATATCGTACTATAGCGAAGTCGAGGCAGGGATGTGATAGCACAGGTTTTGAAAGCCTGTTATTTTCCCCACTGTTCTTTTTTTATTTTTTTTTATTTTTATGCTAAATGGGATGGATGAGCGTCTTGGGTTGTTGACTCGAAAGATGGTTTTATTGGATTGGTGGTGAGGCACTCTGTAGGTGCTTTCATTACTACTCATGAGTTGTCTATCCAGGTTTCTACTGTTATGGTTGCTGAGGCTTTGCCCATTATACGGGGTTGTGAGCTCGGTCAATCGTTGGGCATTACTCGTGTGGTTGTTGAATCTGATTCATTACAATCCATTTCATGTTTATCAGGTAGGTTAACAAATGGCAGATGGAAGGCATTTCCAATCTTATCAAAGTGCAAGAAAGTTGGAGCTTCCTTCCATGATTGTCATTGGTATTAGAATCTAAGATCAGCCAATATGGCAGCGGACCATTTGGCGTCGTGAAGTTCTGTGGAGATGTGTGACTGTACTTGGGTCGATAAACCTCCATCTTCACTTGTTCATGTCATTCACAATGATGGTCTACCTTGCCCACATTAATTTTGTTTGGGTGTGCAAGGGATGACGCTAGTTGCTTCCCTTTAGTGTCGTGTTTTCTTCCCCTTGCACTCCTGACTTGTTTTTTTGGTTGTTTGCCTCGTTGTGGGCTTGCGTTGTACTTTTGACATCTTTACCCTGGTTAATATAGCTAGCTTTCCAAAAAATAAAAAATAAATAAAAAAACCGTCTCCTCCTCCAGTGAACAATAGAAAGAAAATATCTTGAATGACAAAGCATAGTTTTGATGTATATTAATTTATAATGGTCCAAATTTTATCCAACTCGCATTTAATCTAGTAATATTTTTTTTATTTTCTAATGTGGGACGACGCTCGAAGTTCAAGTTTCCGCTTATGTGGTATCATTTACATTACAAACATATAAGTTTCAAGGTATGACTACTCTCACATTTTGTAATTTTTCTTTAATCGACATAATACTAAATGATAAAAAATTGAATGACTAAAATTGAAATTAAAACATTTAACAATTAAATTCTATGTAACATTAAAGCCATTCCCCACATTTTTATGTCACCCACATTCTTCATCTTTCAAAAGATTTGATGTGACAGACATTTGCAAATTGTTACGAAAAAGGATCCTCTCTGGATCTACTATGTGGAATTTTAAGAATTCCCACATTCTAACTGTTTATCGTATATCGTGTGGTTATTTTTCATCATGTACTATTTATGTTTTATTTTAAATAAAAATGTTAAATTATTTATGACCGTACGATACACGATGAATGACTAAGATGTGAGGATTCATAGAATCTCTGTAATTTGGATTCAGATGAGGTTCAATTCCAATGGTTACCCTTAATCAAATTATAAATGCCCTGCCAAAATTACCCACTAAATCACGTGACATATCACGTGACCGTGGAGCCAAGAGTCTCCAAAAAAATCTGGCGATGGCGGGAATTTGACTGGTAGTTGGAGGAGCAGATCACGGTCATCTTCCGTTCCTCCTCCGTACCGAAATCCCCAAAATCGCCTCGAAATCCCCAAAATTGCCTCGAAATCCAAGTACAAAGCACCACCGCTTTTATCACAGTAACGGTAAACTCCCCATCCATCACCTCACGGAAGCTTCCTCGCTCCCGTGAGAAATAAGTAAGCAAAACGCAGGGGTATTTTCGGCACCACAAAAGTCCCAAGCATCCAAACAGTCGGATCGAAAGCTTCATCGGTTCTCCAAACCTCCCGAATTTCTAGGGTCTCGCAGAAATCGAGAAATGCTTGTCTCCGCCCTGCTGACGTCACTCGCCATCAACTCCGGCCTCTGCGTCCTCTTCTTCACGCTCTACTCGATCCTCCGGAAGCAGCCGAGCAACTATGAGGTGTACATACCGCGGCTGCTCGCCGAGGGGGAGTCCGACAAGTCGAGTCGTTTCAACCTCGAGCGGCTGATTCCGTCGCCGTACTGGGTCAAGAGGGCCTGGCAGCTCACGGAGGACGACCTGCTGTCGTCCTCCGGCCTCGACGCCGTCGTTTTCATGCGGCTTATCAATTTTAGTCTCAGAGTGTTCCTGTTCGCCGGAGTTATCGGGATATTCGTCCTGCTTCCCGTCAACTGCTCCGGCAACCAGCTCGAGTATGTTGACTTCGCCGATCTGTCGAATAACTCTCTCGACGTGTTTACGATTTCGAATGTGAACAATGGCTCAAGCAAGTGAGTGATTAGATTTAAATCTCTGATTTTATCATTATTTTGATTCTAATTAATCTACAATTAATCTCTTAAATTCTAAAATTAGTAAGAAATATTTACAGTTAGTCTTCCTTGCGTATTTTAAACTACTTTAATTTACGGTGAGCGGAGATTTGAATTACTTTAGTTTACGGTGAGGGGGATTTTAACTCGAGTTAAGGGGCAGAAAAACTACTCTGACCAAATGGCCTAACCTACGTATGCATATATTATAGCAACATGAGGTGCAAAAATTAAACTTACTAATGCAGACGTTTTCGACAGATTATGGATTCACTTTGCTGCTGTGTACCTTGTCACCATCTTTGTCTGCTGTCTACTTTATTATGTAAGTAAAATCTTTGGTGCACTTATATAATTAAACTTTCCTAAACCGAATTTGATGTGCTTAAGATATATGTTATGTTGCTAGTTTTGATGTTACTTTTGCCTTGGAAAGCAAACTACGCTAGTGAGATTCGAATTCTGCTGTCACTGGTTAGCAGCTCATGATCTACGAAAGAGTGAAGAGTTGAAGTGGATACTGAATGATCCTTCTTTGTGCAGGAATTTAGATATATTTCTCAAAGACGGGTTGATTATTTTCAGTCATCCAAGCCTCAACCGCATCAGTTCACAATCTTAGTTCGCAGCATTCCCGTTCCTTCTGGGAGCAGTGTCAGTGAAAAAGTTGACAGCTTCTTTAGGGAGTATCACCCTTCAACGTATTTGTCACATATTGTTGTTCGTCGAACAAACAAAGTTAAAAAACTCCTTGTAAGCATTGTTTCTGATGTCTATATACTGTTTTGGTGTTGTTAAGTTTTGTTTTTCTGTCTTTCTGCATGCTTCAACATGTTTTTCTATGTTTTATACTTTGTTCTTAACACTATCTCATTTTATCAATCTTTAGAAAGATACGAAAAAACTGTATACCAGGCTCCTTCACTTGCAATCGGATCCAAACCAGCAAAAGTATACACGATCCTGTTGTTTTGGATTGTTTGGACACAAGGTTAATCTTGTGGAACAGTATGAAAAGAAGCTTGAAGACGCAGAGGAGAATGTGAGATTGGAGCAATCAGAGGCTTCATTAGGAGGAGAAGTATGTGCTGACTTTCTCCCCTCCTCTCTTCTGCATTCCAGATGATATTTTCACTGTTTGTTGTATGTAATTGTGGTTCTCAGGGAATGCTATTAATTCAATTTTTTTTTTTTTTTCTATTTTATGTTTAAGGAAGTTCGATCTGCTTTTGTTTCCTTCAAGTCTCGGTATGGTGCTGCAATTGCTCACCACTTGCAACAATCAACCAATCCTACCAACTGGGTCACAGAGCAAGCTCCTGAACCTCGTGATGTTTACTGGCCGTTCTTTTCGTCATCTTTCATCCGAAGATGGATATCTAAGCTTGTGGTTATACTTTTATGCATTGTCCTAACAATCTTGTTCCTTATTCCTGTTGTACTTGTCCAAGGTCTTACCAACCTTAACCAGCTGGAAGCTTGGCTTCCCTTTCTCGAAAGTGTTCTAACCATGTGAGTAAATATGATCGATTAAATTCATGAATACTTCTGCAACATTTGTGAAATACTTGATCTTAAGCAAGGTTCTGGGAAATCTATATGTACCAAAATCATTATGGAATTCTGAAGATTACAATCTTTTGCTCTTGCTTTAAATGACCGTTGTGGTTTTATACAGTTTAAAAAATTAACCGACAGTCATTTCTAACAATTTTTTATCTTTTGGATTGCTTGGTGATGCAAATTTCTAACTTTCTGTTTCTTCCTGCAGAACATTTGTTAGTGAAGTCATTACAGGATACCTTCCCAGTCTTATTCTTCTATTATTTCTGAAAATAGTGCCCCCCGCCATGGAGTTCCTTTCATCCATTCAAGGATATGTTTCTCTCAGTGATATACAAAAGAGTGCGTGTACAAAAGTACTTTGGTTCACGATATGGAACATTTTTTTTGCTACTGTATTTTCCGGATCAGTTCTCTCTAAGGTTTATCTCTTTCTTGACCCCAAGAATATTCCTTCAAAGCTAGGCGTTTCTGTTCCAGCACAGGTGAGAAAATGTTTCCTCTACGATTTAAAATTAGTAGGACACAGGGAACCGCAAATTTGTTAACTGCTTATATGTTATGTGTTAATTGTCAACGCATCTAACCTGTAGGCTTTTGTTTGTGCATTTTGAGTACCAAATTCCTGCTTCTCTAATCGATTTCACAGTGTAATTTGGTACATCTTTTATTGCGCAATTGCCCTCCATTTGGTTGTCTATAACTGTACTTAATCACAATCTCACCAAAAATGTATATGAATCCTTTTTAATTGATGAGCTAAAATCTTCAAACTTTTTTTCTTTTGAATAGTATCTTGTACAAGCAAGTTTTAAGTTATTTCTGCAACTGTTGCAAGTGATCACAGCTGCTCATTTCAGGGAGACGGCTACAATCACTATGCTCAGACATATTTAGTCTCGGGCACTTCTCAGAACGAATATATGTTTTTGCATTACAAATCTGAATCTGAATTACGTTCCCTTCAGTTTAAGCATGCGATAAAAATGATGCGTTTATACTTTAACTGCCTTGTCATTTGCATCAGGGTCACTATTTTCAGTTTTCTAACATCATTTACTTTGAGTGATGCAGTCGTCTTTTTTCATTGCTTATGTCGTCACGTCAGGATGGACAAGTACTTCATCAGAACTCTTTCGCATAATTCCTCTGATATGGAGTCTGTTAAAAAGACCTTTTACCGACAGTAAAGATGATGAATTTGAAGTTCCAGCAATGAATTACCATAATCACATGCCAAGAGTTCTTTTCTTTGTACTTCTCGGCATCACATACTTCTTTCTAGCTCCACTGATTCTTCCCTTCCTCTTAGTGTACCTCTGTCTTGGATTCATCATCTTTCGCAACCAGGTCAGTAGATTTCAATTCACAAGTTAGAGGATTTGATTTGAATGTAGCGTATTGATACTCGGCAAAAATCGTTGTGCAGTTCATAAACGTATATGCTCCTAGGTTTGAAACTGCAGGGAAGTTTTGGCCGATCGTGCATAACTCAATGATATTCTCTCTGGTCCTTATGCATGCTATTGCAGTGGGAATCTTTACAATCAAGAAGGTCAATCTAGCATCGACATTAATTTTCCCTCTTCCTGTATTCACACTTCTCTTCAATGAGTACTGCCGGAAGCGCTTCCTTCCAAATTTCGTTGCTTACCCTGCCGAGGTATGTTTAATCTCACACAATTACTATACTTACACACAACTTCTCACCTATAATATTTGGCTTGACCTACTTTCTTTTTTGTTCCAGAGTTTGATACGAAAGGACAGGCAAGATGAGAACGATCCTACAATGCCTGAATTTCTCGATAAGTTGGTCACGGTCTATCAGGACCCTGCTTTGATGCCTATCAACTATTCTGGGAGCAATGACAGACTCCGCAGTCCTCTTTTATCTTCTGCTCGTCAAGCGTAGGTGTGAGGTATGCTCGTGAATGTCTTTACGATGTACAATGGTGTTATAGTAGTACAAGCCTCTACGCGTTATCTTCCTCTCATTTTCATTTCATTTGATAGCTTTATTCTTTTCCCTCTGCAATACAAAATGTCCCGAAAAGATCTCTTCCATCCCGATCGATGTGTTTGCTCTCGTCCTGTGTATCCATGCATATCCATCTGTGAATTGGCGTGTTCAACGATCTGAGCTATTTAGACGTGTTCTTGATACCAGTTTCTTTAAACGTGCCTCAGATTGGTTTTCCTTCGTCTTATTG
The DNA here is from genome assembly GCF_019419815.1 of Pyrus x bretschneideri. Taxonomy (NCBI): domain Eukaryota; kingdom Viridiplantae; phylum Streptophyta; class Magnoliopsida; order Rosales; family Rosaceae; genus Pyrus; species Pyrus x bretschneideri. The sequence continues at coordinate 2,696,448 of NW_025999524.1, forward strand.
CTCCGTAATCTCTACTTTTCTCCCAAACTAGACATGTCAAACTGTGATTAGTCCGCTCTAATCGAGATTAGTTATCCCGGAGAGTTGACAAACACAGTGTCGAATGCTGCAACGTACCTCATGGTTTAAACCATTCACAAAGGTAAATCATCATTAGTGCCCTTCTTTGGTCTAAGTCATGCTCCTGAGCTAAATTTTAGGAAAAAAGAAATGTTTCCTAATCTACTTTTCGATTAAAAAGTCTGATTCTTCCCCTTTTGATAGCAGATTGTCAAAAGTTTTCATTCAAATTTTAATTTCAATATACTACATATGCAGTGATGGATTCATTTCAAATTAGTTTGACTTAACATAATATGCATTTCATTGTTCAAAGTTCTAAAGGATTTGTCCAATGCGGGATAGTTGCAAAATGTGAGTAGCGGGTGCTCGGCACAATACCGTCAGGTGACCGGCCACTCACATCCCGTAACTATCCCGTAAGATTAGTCGCACATTTGACAAATTCTATGTTGTCTTCAAGTACACGAATTTGAACAATAATTTATTATTTTAAAAGTGAGTTTTCTAATTTGGTCTTAAACTATACTGGTGGCCTCTTCCCATTTGCATGTACGTGTTGAAGTGCATAATTTGACATCACTGAACAGGTCTTCTTGCCGCCCACTGAAACGCGGTGTCTTCATAATTGTTTTTGACTGCAATATATTACAACTTTCTTACTTTTAACTTGGTGCAACAAAAACGTGTTGAAAATTTTAAAATTTGACACCAAAGTTTCTAAAATCTTACATTTAAATGTTTAAGATTTTGAGTTTTTCATCCGTTGTTACTTGTATTTTACATGCCGATATTTTAAATTTTTTTTATATTGTAAAAGTAAGAATTGAATATAGGTTCAAAAGACGAACACTGTTTTGATTAAGTGGCTTAATTCGAATTAATTTTTGACTCTTTTGTCTTCGAGCTTGGCATAACCGAGATTTGAAATTAATAGAAATGGTCGCTGAGTTTGTCCATTATCAATCATTTTGATCATCCTATGAAAATTCTATATTGGGCGAGAAAAAAAACGACACAATTTTTGTTAAATTATTTTGACACATTATTTATTAAATTCAGAGTATTATTGTTATTTAGATTCTTATTTAACAACAAAAATTCATGGAAATACAAGAATAACTACTTCTATCGATTTCAAACCTCATATCCCAAAGTGAGGAGTTATGCTAATCTCATAAATCATTTTAATTAAAAAGCCTTAATTGTTTATTGGGCACTTGGTAGGAACACTCACTTTTTGACATTTTGATTTTAGAAATGATCAATTTTTTAATAGCGATAACATATTAATGATATACGACGACCCAACGATATTATAACGACATCTAATTATTTTTGCAACAAAAAAATGATCATTACTGCTAATTATTATTTTTTTAATAGAATGATCACTTTAACAAATCAAGAGTCGTATTTTACCAGCCAAGGTAAATAATTTTATCATTCCCGATGTATTGATTAATCGAGAGTCATCTTTTTATGAATCTCAAAGACATCATGATGAAAGCAAAAGCAACGGATGGAGATCAAAAGTCTCGAATTCATATTTCATCTCTGCAACATTCATATATTCATCTATATAATAATGGATTTTACTTGTCCCAAAAAAAAAAAAAAATCTATATAATATTGGAGTGCTGGTAATATATAATCTTATATGACGCAATTACGAGCACATGAATTATAAAACATAGACATTAGTTTCTGCTAATCAAACTTATCAATCTTAAGTCAACTACATAGTCTTGTTGCTTGAATTGACTTCAATTGTTACAGTGGGGGGATTTGATCTTTTGTCTCCATTTTATGTTTCCTCGTTTCTTCCTTTCCTTTTCCAAATTGTCATCACGGGCATCGATGATATTGACACCGTTAAAGAAACGTGATAAGAAGAAAAACTTGAGTAATGACGTCTGACATGTTATCATTCTTTTCACGTGATGAGTGTCATAAGAAATTTTAGTTGTACGCAAGACTTTTTGACTTAAAAGCCCATGTAAATATCATTCATATTGTACAAACCAAAACAATGGAGACTATATGGCCAAAAAAATAGAAAAATAGTAGAAGCTATGGACAATGGATATTATGTGGTCCTAAATCTTGAAAGGTAAGTTAAATCTTTATAGGCTCCACACTAATTATATTGTCCCGTCACCACATTCCAATTATGTTTATCCTTAAAATACAAAGGAGCTCACTTTCCTAAGTGCATCAATGGACCCTTTATTAGAGAAATTTTTTAGTATGTCGAGAATATAGTATGATACATAAAGTGTTATAATACAAATAGTTGGATGAAAAATGTTCAGGGGACTCTCTTAAAGTGAGACTCTCCATAAACTCTCTGCCACCTCATATTCTCATGTCAACATTATAAAACATTATGGCAAAAACTACCACCTCATATTCTCATGTCAATATTATAAAACATTATGGCAAAAACATGAGACAGTAAAGACTCTATAGAATCTCACTTTTGAGAGAGTTCCCTTAGCATTTTTCATGGTTGGATTCTTGAAAAAAAAAAAAATTCAACAATTTATATTGTAACACTTCGTGTACCAAACCATGTTGACCGCTCATTAAAACATCTCTCCCCTTCTTATGATCTTATCATCACACTAGCACTAATCGTGTTTACAAAAGATGCTGCAAAAGGGGGGCAGCAGGTAGTAATAAAAGTGGAAATACGAATGGAAAAATGTTCAACAATGTTAAATGGACAAAGAAATACAAATTTGTTTAAGCCCTTCATCATGTGGGTATTGAAAATAAAAGAAAATTGATGATCTAAACGCTTCTTTTTCAATCTCTTATACTCTTTTAATTTTTCGAGTGAAAAAAAAAAGATATTATAAAATAATCAGTTTAATGCACAAATAATTAAGAGTTGGTTCGGCATTATTTAATTTAATTTTTTTTTTTTTTAAAAAAACATCTTTTCAAAAAGTTGGGGCAAGATTGTGTTTGGTAAATGCAAAAAAAAAAAAAAAAATCAAAATCATGGATTTAAAATAACAAAAAATTAAAGTAGGTTTGAAAAAGTAGTTTTGGAAAAAAAAAACACAGCAATTTCAAACTAATCCTAAAAAAGAAGCAATATCGATATTCAAAAGAGCGATAGAATAAAATAAGTGTTTTAGGTTTTTTTTTTCTTTTTTCCCCTTAATCTAAGATGTCATCAATCTTATGTGGACAATCCTCTAAGAGTCTATGTATTTTATTTGTTCTCTTAACTTTTCAACCTTGACTAACACTTGAAGGTCGCATAAAAATGGCCCCAGAAGATCCAGATTAACCGTTTACAAAGACAATGATGCCTTAAACAAAAGGAGAAAATAGCCAGTCAAACATTGTGAATTTGTAGAAATAGAACTAGCAAAGTACAAAAGATGAATTAAAAAAATAGTGTAAAAGGATAAGAAGAACCCTAATAATTACCACCAACAATTATAATTTTGTTTAAAAGGCCAAACCTTTCCCTCCTCATTTGACTTCCAAACATTTTCAAGGAAAAAATCTAAGGTAGAAGAACCCATGTTTTTGAAAGGTAGTCAATAAACCAAAAAGGTGTTTGAATGAGAATACCCTAAAATAGAAAAGCATGACGGTGTAGCGTTTCATCACTGTTATATAATGTAATGTAATAAGAATTTAATATATAATACTATATTATTGGTACGATGAATAGGTACATATGTATAAAAAACATGAGTGAAAAATCCGATCACGTTATTCTTAAAGCATCTTTTACAAAGGTTAAAAAATGTTGTATATCAGTGTATGTAATGTACGAACGTTTAATGAAGTAATTCAACCAAAGTTTTTTCCTTCAAATATGATAAAATCTTTAATAGAACAGTCTTGTCACGTCATTCGTAATAAGATACTGAACTTATTTTTCAATTTTTAATTTCAAAATTGAAAGCTGCCCTAACCAATTAACTCGACCCAATTTTTACTCTACCCTAAGATACACACACACACACACTCTCTCTCTCTCTCTCTCTCTCTCTCTCTCTCTGCAGAGACTGCTTTAATAAGTCCAAATAGATTGACAAGTCTTTTTACCTTTTCTTAGGCATCAGTCCTACTTTTCCCTTTCAAACTAAACTTACCGGAATCAAAACCCTCTCGACATAAAGAACCTTACAAGACTCCGGAACTAAAACCCAAACTCTCTTTCCTCTTCCCCTCTCACTCTGTCTGCTATATAACTACACACTCCTGCTTACTGCTCAGTCATCTTCCTTCTCACTCATATCACAAAACAGAAGCCATCCTATCTCTCATGCTCACAGCCTCCACGCCTTTCTCACTCCTGTTTTCCCTCTCAATCAAGCCATGGAAGACACAGAAAACTCCAATGGCAACCAGAAATGCCACCCCAAGACCAGAACCCTGAGGGGCGGCACCAGAGCCAATCCTCAGAACCACCACCACCACCACCACCACCACCAACAACTAATCCACCACGCAAACCAGTTCGGTTTCTGCAACCAGAACCAGTATTATCAGAGATACTCCTCCTCCTACCCAGCTCTTCTTCCTCTCCCTCCTCTCCTCCCTCTGCAACTCGCTCTAACTCCACCGCTGCCTCCAAACCACCACTTCCGATCAAAAACCCACCTCCAGAAACCTTCATGCAGGCTCAATACTCCTCCTTTTGCCGCCTCCTCCGAAACCCAGGTGCCCCAACTCACAATTTCACCAAGTAAGCCTCAAAGCCCTCTGCTTTTTTTAGCTAGTTCCCCTTTCGTTGCATGTCATTTTTTCTCTCTGTGTTTCAAAGTTCTGGTTTTTATATTTTACCTTCAGTTTCACATATTTGGTTCTTGTTCTCACAGTAATTTACTTTCTGCTATAGAGATGGATAGAAATTTATCTGCATTGAGAAGGGTAATTGTTGAAAATATGATATATGTTACCTGTTCAGAAGCATTAATTTCAATAAAAATGGTTGATTTTAGGCTTTAAATTCCTTAAAATTTTTATTAATCTTGATATTTACTATTAATCAGAAGCTACAGAGGGGTATCAAAAACAAACCAGTTCACCATTTATAGGAGAAGATGGAAGGAAGTTGCTCACAGCTGCAGGAAAAGCAATAGTGACTGCAAGGAGGCCAGATTCTGGTGGTGTGGAAGGGACTGTAATCTCCCTCTTGGCTAACCATTTTCTTGTCCAATTTGATTCATCGCAGCAAATTTTCCATTACAATGTCGACATTTCCCCTAACCCCTCGAAGGAAGTTGCTAGAATGATCAAACAGAAGCTGATGGAGGATAACTCGGCTGTGCTATCCGGTGCAATTCCGGCTTATGATGGCCGGAAGAATCTTTACAGCGCCGTTGAATTCCGAGACGATAGGCTTGAATTCTATGTAAGCCTCCCCATCCCCGCAAGCAAGCCAACATTGCCATATGGGGCATTCAATGACTTACAAGAGAAGCATCAAGAACATAAACTTTTTCGGGTCAATATCAAACTCGTGTCAAAGCTAGATGCGAAGGAATTGAGTAGTTACTTGAACAATCGGGGTGATGAATGGAAGCCGCTTCCTCAGGATTATCTCCACGCCTTGGATGTCCTCTTGAGGGAGGCGCCATTGCAGAAGTGTGTACCTGTGGGAAGATCACTCTACTCGAGTTCAATGGGTGGAAGTAAAGAAATTGGAGGAGGGGCTGTAGGACTGAGAGGGTTCTTCCAGAGCCTTCGACCAACGCAACAAGGACTAGCTCTCAATGTTGATTTCTCCGTGACTGCATTCCACGAAAGCGTTGGAGTGATCCCATACTTACAGAAGCGCCTCGAGTTTCTTCAAGACCTTCCTCAAAGGAAGACAAGGGGTTTAACTGAGAAAGAAAGGAAAGAAGTGGAGAAGGCATTGCAGAACATCAGGGTCTTTGTTTGCCACCGAGAAACTGTTCAGAGATACCGCGTTTTTGGCTTAACCGAGGAAGCCACTGAAAATCTTTGGTTTGCAGACAGGGATGGGAAGAATTTGAGGCTGTTGACTTACTTTAAGGATCACTATAACTATGATGTACAATTCAGGAATTTGCCTTGTTTGCAGATTAGTAGGAGTAAACCGTGCTATCTTCCGATGGAGCTATGTATGATCTGTGAAGGCCAGAAGTTCCTCGGGAAGCTGTCTGATGATCAGACTGCAAGGATACTTAAGATGGCCTGCCAACGACCGAAAGAACGAAAAGCCATTATAGATGGAGTTATGAGAGGTCCTGTTGGGCCAACAAGGTAATCTCTCAATTCTAAGAAGTGTTTCAGTTTACTGTCTGATTATTTGTTGATGTTCATTTCATTTTTTTGTCCTCTTGCAGTGGCATTCAGGAAAGAGAATTCAAGCTCCATGTTTCGAGAGACATGACGCAATTAAAAGGAAGAGTTCTTCAACCTCCGAAGCTAAAGCTTGGTGATGGTGGTCATATAAGAGACCTAATTCCCTCTCGTCTTGACCGGCAGTGGAATCTTATGGACAGCCATGTGTTTGAAGGTACTCGAATCGAGAGGTGGGCATTGATTAGTTTCGGTGGCACCCCTGATCAGAAGAACAGCATCCCGAAATTCATACGCCAGCTATCTCAAAGATGTGAACAACTGGGAATCTTCCTCAACAAGAACACGATTGTTAGCCCCCAATTCGAACCATCCCAAGTGCTTAACAATGTGTCGCTGTTAGAATCTAAGCTCAAAAGAATCCAAAGAGCTGCATCAAACAATCTCCAGCTGCTTATATGTGTAATGGAAAGAAAGCACAAAGGCTACGGAGATCTCAAGCGAATTGCGGACACAAGCGTTGGGGTTTTAAGCCAATGCTGCTTGTACTCAAACCTCGGGAAGTTGGGTTCGCAGTTTTTGGCAAACCTAGCTCTTAAGATCAATGCTAAAGTTGGAGGATGCACGGTTTCCTTGTACAATTCATTACCATCTCAAATCCCGCGGCTGCTGCTTGCTGATGAGCCAGTGATCTTCATGGGCGCAGATGTGACCCATCCACATCCACTCGATGACTTTAGTCCTTCTGTTGCTGCTGTGGTTGGTAGCATGAATTGGCCAGCGGCAAACAAGTATGTTTCGAGAATGAGATCTCAGACACATCGACAAGAAATCATCCAGGATCTCGACGCAATGGTGGAAGAATTATTGAATGAGTTTTGCCAGGAAGTTGGCAAACTCCCCAAGAGAATCATTTTCTTCAGAGACGGGGTAAGCGAAACGCAATTCTACAAAGTGCTTCAAGAGGAGCTGCAATCCATTAAAAGGGCATGTTCTAAGCTTCCCGGTTATGCGCCTCCCATAACATTTGCAGTGGTTCAGAAGAGGCATCACACAAGGCTGTTCCCTTTCAAAATTGATCCATCTTCGAAGCAGAATCAATTACTCGATGAAAACATTCCCCCTGGAACCGTTGTGGATACCGTGATCACTCACCCGAAAGAATTTGACTTCTATCTTTGCAGTCATTGGGGAGTTAAGGGAACAAGCAGGCCAACTCATTACCACATTTTGCGGGATGAAAACGAGTTCACCTCAGATGAACTGCAGAAGCTGGTTAACATTCTGTGCTACACGTACGCAAGGTGCACGAAGCCGGTTTCGCTGGTGCCCCCAGCTTACTACGCTCACTTGGCGGCGTACCGAGGCAGGCTTTACCTTGAGAGATCAGAATCCACAACGTATACAAGAAGTGGTTCTACGCTCTCCAGAGCCGGCCCTCCGAAGGAAATGGCTCTACCAAAACTTAGTGAGAATGTTAAGAAACTCATGTTTTACTGCTGAGTTTCAGTTAATTCATTAGGTTAATTATAGTTAAGGCCACAGAGGTGGTTAGGCCAATGTAGCAGAAGAACAGCCGAGTTTCTTATGCTAAGTAAACTACGAATCATGATTCATGATTAATCTGCATGCCAAACTCATGGCAAATATGGTTTTCCTAGATGAATTTTATATGCAGTTCTCAACATACACATGTAAACATTTTAGCTACAAACATCAACCAAAATTACCAGATTTAAGCGGCAAATGTGAGTTAGATCAGTTGACTAGTACAAGAGTTTGAATTCTCCTCTCTACAAATTAGAGTACTTTAAAAAAGAATATTGGTTTAGCAAAAAAGACACCTTAAATAGTTGAACCAAAATATATTGGGGTCTCATCTATTTTTTTCATTAATTAGTTCATTATCGTGAATAAATCTTGTGTGCAACTGCCCACGGGCAATATACACCTGGGGACAGAGCACAATCGTTAGCATTGTTACAAAACTATATAATATACACCTGAGAACAGAGTATAATCGTTAGCATTGTTACAAAACTATATTTCGTGCGTGAGATGGGAGATAGGCATAAGAGATGACAAAAGAGTGAGAGGATCTCGGATTAAGATTGGGGGCAAAAGGGGAGCGGAAAGGGAGAGACGTGTACATAAATTGAGGGTATTGAAGAGCACTTGTGACATGGCGTTTTCAGTGTAATTACTAATTTACATTACCATGCATGCAAACTATGCAAAACTATGCCGACGGCAAGAAGAATAGAAAGCAAAAGTGAAAAAGCACTTAAACGAAAGAAGAAGCACTTTCATGTATATATATTATATATTTATGTATGTATACGTATCTATGGTCCCCCCCCCAAATGAATGGTATCATTCAGTCAGAATCTGAAGCAAAAGCAATGCCATTGCCAGCCATGAATAATTCTAGAGAGAGATGAAGAAGACAACGAAGAGCCAAGAAAGTCCGACTTTGGACTTCCCCTTCTGTCTCTTCAGCTTTGCAAAACCCTGGCTTTTTTCCACCATTAATTTCTCTCTTCTACTCTCCGCTTCTCTCTCTCTCTCTCCCTCTCTCCCTCTCTCTCTCTTCCTCTCTTATGCAAAGAAGTATGACGGGTTTATCATCATTATTGAACCAAAACGTCAGATAGACAGTGAACTAGTTTTATGTACGAGCGAGACGAGAGATTTTAGATGCTGCACTGCCACGAGAAGAAACAGATAGATTGGGACACAACACTGCGTCAGTTTTGGCAGCCCAGCCCAGCCCCTCTCTGTACCTCTCCCGACTCTCATCAAAGCTCTATAAGTCTGGATAGTAAAAACAAATCCAATTCTGGGTTAAATGTAATTTTATAGGCTTTATTCCCCTCTCAAATCCAACCCAACCCAATTCATACTAAATGTGTGAACTAAAAGATAAAAGCAAAACAAAAGTCAAATTCCCCCCCTCCCAGGATTTAGCATATAAAATAGTGTGGGCACCACCAGCAGGATCTCACCCACATGGGCATATCTCCTAATATTTATTAAATTCAATGGCTGATATCGAATATAATCAAATCTAACGGTAAAAAAAAATCTAACGGCCCAAATTTAAATCTAACAGCTAAAGTAAATAAATAAATTATTTAAATCAATATTCACCCAAATTTAGTGATTTTTCAATATTTATCAAAATTTAAATATTTTTAGGTTAAAATGTTCATAAAATTAAATTATGATAGTGTACATAATTTTTTTTTAAATTACATTAAAAGAAAAAATTAGCTTAAATTTATTCTTTAATAATCTCAAGATAAAAAATTTAGGTCAAAATGATTAGAACAGAAAAATTATTTATAAGCTAAAAGTTTTAGGTTTTAAGACAAAGATTGGAGATAATCTAAATACATTAGATATAGGTGCCTGACCACGTCATACATTCGGCAATGGTAGAATTTACGTCCATCTTTGTGATGTGATCTGTCTCGAGCCGTATAGATGTAGCCTTTGGATGCTATACTACAGTTTTACCATGTAGGGGTAGGTAGGGTTTCTTTTGTCGGTGATGGAAACTTTCATAGGCATGGCTTTTACCACCGCAACCCAACTTTGCAGGTTTTACACCAACGGTCCTTCCATATTACATATATTCTACTGTTATTAACTTATGACGTAATAAATGTTTATTGAATAAACGGTTTATTTTTCAAACTCCTCTCAAATATTTTATCATAAGGCCAACACTGCTAAAATTAATAACAACAAAAAAACTTCGATAAAACTTTGACCGTAAAAATTGTATGACGTGATCGAACACTCCATTCAAGTTTTGCCCCATCACACAAAACAAACAAGTAGTGCAAATTGATCAATCCGTCCACAAATCCAGCGTCGATTTGCTGTCGCTTTGAAATAACAATTGATCACAGTTTTCCATGGCCAAATCAAATCAAATCAATTTGATTGGAGGTGAGGTGAGGTGAGGTGAGGTGACAGAAGAAGGCATCTCCCGTTTATTCAGGTGGCATTCCAGAGAGCCACCTCAAGTCTCTGAGCTTTAACCTGCAACTCCGTCTCTTTTTTTCTCTCATGCGATTGCTTAACAAAAAAAATACTTTTTTGTGTGCGTGTGCGCGTGCGCGTTTGAGGTGGGTGGGAGGAGGGTGGGGGTGTTTCATTAGGCTCTTCTATGGGTGGACCATGTCCTTGTCACACCCATACACTCACCCAACAATATCTCCCCCGGTGAGTGTGTTTTCAGTCTTTGGAGGGAGGCGGGTTGGGTGAGAATGATCATGAGAAATGGACATATTTCCAAGTGAATTCAAGCTCAAGAAACTGCGGAAGCTTAAATGCGCAACATTTTACCATAACATTTATCTGTTTTTACATACTTGATGGCCAAGAAGCTTTAAAATATGAAACAGCACAGAAGCATGCCAACAACTAATCAAAAAGTTAAAGATGTAGTTGCAAACAAGTGTTATTTTTACTTGGTCGTCATGAGACGGCAAAATTACCAAGTTGTCGGTGTCAAAAATTGCGCTCCGAGGCAGGTTTCTTCTCTGCCGGAAGCTGGAGTAACTCTCGAATCCCTTCGCATACCTGCAAAGAATATGACAATAAGAGGTGCAAAGGGAGGAAAAATAGAAGGCTGAATCGTTGGTCACAATTTCATATTTGCCTTTTCTAGTGGTTCGGTCTTCTACTTTCTACAAAGAAACGCAAATATACTCTATCGAAATGACATAAATGGGAGAGCACCAAACAATTTCAACTTTTCTGCAACACATATCCGAGAAACAAAATGTGATGAGCAGATAGAAAGCATGTTCGGAAGTTTACATACCAGCTTTATCTGAGCTTTAATTGACGCAATAAGGTTAGTACACTCTTCAACTTGCCTACACATATCGACTGAGCAAATTAGTAGGATAAGTTTCACTAATATTTAGTAGATTTCGAAAGGATTTCAAATGATAAAATCTGTCGAAAAAACCAACTTGTTCAACAATAAGCAAAAGGTTGTACCTGGCCAACTTTTCTTCTCTTTGAGATATGTAATTCAAAGCTTCAGACCAGGTGAACTCCACATGGAATCCTAGTCCAATATCCACAAATACGCGTCGTGTATCTGGCCTGCAAACGCGCAGAAAAAAGATAAGGGACGCTACGAAGTCGCAAAAAAATGTGGTTTACATACGGCTGATTTCCGGTTAGTATCTCGGTTCTAATTTTCATCAAAAGTTTGTAACCGGTTCTATTTGTGCGTATCTTCCACGGAGAAAGTACACAAAGCATAAGATGAATTAGTGTGAGCATCAAAAGAGAAGACAGATGCCAAGACTCACACATCAGCTTGCATATACACTTCGGAGCCAAGATTAACCAAGGTCCTAAGACTGGTCGCACTATTTTTCTCCAAATTCTCTATGTTCTTCCGCAAATCCGAGCTTTCAATTAAACAAAAGTCAAGAAAACACCTTCAACAACCAAAATCACCAAATGGGTTGCAGATTACCCACGTCGAATTTCCGAAAAATCCCATTCGGGTAAAATTCAATTCATCAAAAGAGGGAAGATCGAAAAGGATACAAAACTTTTTGTTGCTCGAACACCTTGTCCCTGCAAAACAAGAATCACACCCAAAAAAAAAAAAATAACACTTTGATAAGCAAATATGAAACCCTAATGGAGCGCAAGCATGTGATTTTACTGCTCGAGCTTGGTAACGTCCGCAAAGAAAACCCTAGAAAATGGGTTACAGTAAAGTAGTGGGGAGAGGGTGTATGAAACGGTACCGTTGAGCAATGGCGCGAACGAGGTCTGGTTTGAGGCGTTGGTCCACGAAATCCTCGAATTTCTGAATTTTGTTTTTGCGGGAGATGTCCATCAGCCCTGGATCAGACTGGATTAGCAGAGCTCGCTTGCTGCTTTGCACACAGAAAGTCGGTCTCCGACTCTCTGGAGGTAAACGACGATGCAGAAGGAGGGAATGAAAAGTTACAAACTAACGATGATGGACAGGATTATATTTACTGGCTTATTGGGGTCCAGGCCCAAGCCCAAAAATATGTGAACATAGATAAAGGGGGGGATTGTTTACCAAGCCGTGTTCCCCGTGTACCCTTCCGGAACTGGAAAGACTCATATAAGCATTTCAGCCTTTCTTGGCCATCATCGTGCAATTCACTAGCGTCAAGAATCGAACCCAAGACGTGCCGTATGAAATACGAGCCTGAAATTTGTCCACAAGCACTGGAATAAACATTCGGGATGCTCTTCAGATGGCTAAAAATGCTTTTGGATAAACACTTGAATTTGTAGTAAATTTTTATTGTGCTTCTAATAAAAGCACTTCTATCAAAATCGTTTACAGGCACAAGTGATGTATATACAAGCATTCATTCCCAAATAGAACCTTTATTTCAATTTGTGTGATTCAAGCTTTTGTTCTCCCTTGGATTTTCAGCAAATTCGGGTAGAAGTTCAACACATAAATTGTGGACAAATTTGAGTAACTTACATGTATCAACCACACTATTTTGGCATAATGTATCTTAAAATAAAACTATATGAACTATGGATTTCATCAATTTATTCTTGGAAGAAAACGACGCTTTCCTTTGTGGCCTTCAGAAATCTTTTCCTCATCCTTCATCCTCCTAGCTCCCTCAACAAGTCGATCTTTGCACTCAAATGAAGTAAATACTAACTAGCTGAAGGCACTTGAGCTTACCTCTGGCCGTGAACACTTGCCAGGAAGGGCTACGATGCACAAGTTTGCGCCGTTTAACAGCCCGTGACCACAAACTGGCAACGAAATCCTAATTTTTCATGCAGCAGCTCCCATCTTCAAAATAATTGTAACAAATAGGTTATGTTGATGGTGTCATTGAATACCAACTGATTCAGAAGAAAAGTTAACCGTTTCCAAAACGGAATGAGATTCACCATCCAAAGATGTTTCCATCTTAAAAGATCTGCAACTGAAATAGAAAACCGCGCTGTTCATGGAGTCGATAAGCACCACAAACGAATACATGATCACCAAAAGAGGCCCTTCCCAAATGCGCGAAGACCCATCTCCGTAGCTCAAAGCCTTCACCCTATGCTCAAACAATCCCTCGATGAATGCCATTCCAATACTCGAACCAAGAAATATCAGAAGACCAACCTGAGTCTGGCCCTTGATCAGAACCCCAGACCGAACCAATGCCTCTGGTCCCGAGACATCCTCCAACACAGAGATCACAATAGCAATGTTGCAAATAATAACGGCATTGGCAAAAACAACCGAGAAGACGAGCCCGACCACCATTGCAGCATACACAATATAATTCGGCGACAACCCTACTATCGAACATGCATTGCACACAGCAAGAAGAAGAACCAAAAACAAGACGACGCAACCAGCAACCACCATACACATCCACACATAAGTTGAAACAACCCGCCTCCATGTCTTGCGCATAACCAAGTAAAACTGTGATGCATCAAACTTCTTCAGGGAGTAACTACAATACACAGAGTAAACCACCGCGGCTTTTGACAACAACGACAATGTGATGTACAAGGGGAAGCACATCGTACACGAAATAGCCATCTCAGCAAACTTCTGGCAAGAGTGACTGATAAAATCCCTCAAAGGGAGTCCACTGGACTTTGCAATTAACAACATCCTAATGGTTAGTCTCTTTACAAGTGACTGATCAACTACCAAATTCGACAAAAGCAGGGCGGAAACCGGGCAGATTAGCAACAAGGCAATCGCCAAAAACCCCCACGAATTGTACCGGAGAATTCTAACAGTTTCTCTCAAAATTTCCAGAGCACTCATCGAATGAAACCTGTGATCGTTACCGGAGAGTTCTAACTCGAATCTACGCAAATGGGGTTCTTCGGATCCCTCTTTTTTCGAGTGATCCAATCTCATTCTGGGTGAACTTTCAGCTTCCATTTTTTTCTTCAAATCAATCACTCACAACACCAATTCAACCAAAAATTACAATATCTATATCTATATATCTAATATCTATATCTATATAAATGTGATTGTAATTAAAGATCAAACGGAGCTAGATTCAACTCAAAACGCGAAACCCAGAAGCCAGATTCACACGAAAAGCTTTACCGGCACTACAGATCTGAGAAGCCACGGAATACAGACGGTACAGTACCTTGAAAGCTGGGAGGCAGCATTGGGGGTGGCGATGGAGAGGCGTTTCGCGGAGGTTCTGCGGCGGGATAGGCGGAGGAAGAGGAGGGAGCTCCGACTATCATGGAGGATTTGATTGAGAATCGTGCGAGGCGTGTTGACTTTGGGCGTGAAGAAGAATTAAAGCAATGAATCGATGACAGAAGGAATTGCGAGTGGGCACGTCGGTGACTTTAACTTGTTCGTCGGGGCTTTATATCGGATTGTGGCGGAGATGCCAGCTGCACTACCTGACGACTCTGGACGGCGACGTTTGGAATTACCTTGCTTCTTGTTGATTATTATATGGCTTAGGAGAAAAATGTTTATTTCTCGGAGGATACTAGGGATTTGTGAAAAAATGGTTTTAGTGAAAAAATAATAATGAAAAAAAAATTTACTTGTGTACAATTTGATATTAAGGTTTCGTTTGGCACTATTTTCAAAAGTGACAAAAACGTTTATAGGACGGAATGAGGATCTTTTCCGGATTCTTTTTGTGGGGATCTTAAAATTTTTTCAATCATATCCGTTAATTATATATCGTGCAGTTAGTTTTCGTCAGGTACTGTTTATATTCAATTTTGAATAAAAATATTTACAATTATTTCTGACCGCACGATATATGATAAACGAACGTGATTGGAAGATCTCCAGAATTAGGAGAGGATCCTCATTCTATAAGACAAGCCTGTAATTCGCTCACTTGTGCATAAATATACTAGTTACGACTTTATATTTTTTTTCTTTTTAAAAAAATGGATTAGATGGTTGTTTCGCCACGAAAGTCCACTTTTCTGAAAATCAGAAAATTCACATAAGCATTTTAGCTTTTTATTGACCACATATGCGATTCAACAGTACCAAAAATCAAACTAAGGAGTTAGCACTTGATTTGGAACATGTAGGTGTGACCAAAACATGTGATCTCCCCACCTAGCAACAAACATTAGCATTTAATGAAGCATGTGCATATGTGGACCTTTTAAAGATGTGGCAAGTGCTGCTTAGGTAATGCATGCATGTCTCCTTAATACATTACGAATCATATGGAAAGGTATCCTAGATTCCTTCCTTTTTATAAGAGAAGCCACGGAATACAGACGGTACAGTACCTTGAAAGCTGGGAGGCAGCATTGGGGGTGGTGATGGAGAGGCGTTTCGCGGAGGTTCTGCGGCGGGATACGCGGAGGAGGAGGAGGAGGAGGGGGCTCCGACTATCATGGAGGATTTGATTGAGAATCGTGCGAGGCGTGTTGACTGTGGGCGTGAAGAGGAATTAAAGCACTGAATCGATGACAGAAGGAATTGCGAGTGGGCACGTCGGTGAGTTTAACTTGTTCGTCGGCCTTTTATATCAGACTGTGGTGGAGCTGCCAGCTGCACTTCCTGACGACTCTGGACGGCGACGTTTGGAATTACTTTGGTTTGTTGTTGATTATTAAATGTTTATTTCTCGGAGGATACTAGGGATTTGTGAAAATTTGGTTTTAGTGAAAAAATAATAACGAAAAAATAAAATTAATTGTGTGCAATTTGGTAAATTAAGGTTTCGTTTTGGCACTATTTTCAAGAGTGATGTAAGAAGAGGGAAAGGGATCATTTCTAGATCCCTTTCACCAATTTCATCAATGTCACAAATTCGGACATTTGAAATTTGAACAAACGGCTACAAATAGGAATCTATTTTAAAAGTTATAATAACTTTAGCTGTTGGATCAAATTTCAAATGTCCGAATTTATGGCCTTGGTGGAAGATATCCGGAGATGATCCATTTCCTAAGATGAGCCTTTAATTTGCTCACTTGTGCATAAATCTAATTACAACTTCATTTTTTTTTTTTACCAGATTATTATTTTGCCATGGCAGTCCATCATTTCGAAAATTGGAAAAACCCACATAGGTATTTTAGTTTTTTCTTGACCATATATGTGATTCATCAGCGCTATAAAATCGAACTAGGAGTTAGCACTTGATTTGGAACATGGATGTATGGCCAAAACATGTGATCTGCCCACCTAGCAACAAACATTAACATGTGCATATGTGGACTTTTATAATATGTGGTTAGTACTACTTCTTTAGTGCATGCATATCTCCTTAATACATTATGAATCAATGATTTAATAATCATATGGAAAGAAAGGTATCCTAGATTCCTTTCTTTATAAGTAGCATGATAATGGGTTTCCAATTAAACACTCATTTGGTGCAACTACCACCTAAGCAAGAGATCTAAGTCTTTTGTATTGCTATCCACTAATACTGTAATTTAGTGACATATATATATAATTTTTTTTTTTTCATATAAGTGATAATTTTTATGTTCGATTCATTTAGATGGCGATATATTAGTGGAATTTACGCGCAACAAATGCTTTTAATTATGCTATCTTAAGTCTATCACATTGTTATAACTTTTGGTTAGGATCGAGGGGCATGCAATTATTGACATACATTTTGACACCCTCTTTGTAAGGCCCACTTCATAACTTTTTTCAACAATTCGAATTGTCTATCTCTTAGTCCTCTTTCAAAGATCATGTTTACAAAAAATCACCCAAATTCGAAATCAAACAACCATTGGATTAAAGTTACTCATTTTAGTTTTTCTTTACAAAACCGTATTCGTCAATTTTCTTCACTACAAATGAATGTGTTAATAGTTTTGGATTTGTCATTTTTTTTTTTTTGAATGGTGATCTAGGAGTAATGATTGAAATATAGATGGTTTGATCAATGAAAAAGGTTTACAAAGTCCATCCTACAAAGTAAATGTCAAAGTATGTGTAAAGAAAATAAGTGTCTCCCAATCATAATTTTTTAACTTTATTCACATAACATTGCCCGATTGATATGAGATAGAATGAGTTGCAGCCCAATTTGTTTGGAAAAAATCCTTGTCGAATCATTTTCTTGGGGATCCGAGGGATCCTGTGATCATGATCGTTCATCGTACATCGTGCAGTCAGAAATCATTTGAAATTTAAAATTAAATATAAATAATACCTAACAAAAACTGATCACATGATATACGATGAACAGTCACAACCATGGATCCTCTAGATCCCAAGGAAAAGGATCCGGCAAGAATCCTTTTCCAATTTGTTTCACCTAGTAACGGCGTCCCGACGAAGACCAACCCAAAAAAATTGAGCCACGTATCCAGGCCCGTCCCAATCCCGCCGAACTCATCGAAATAATCCCATCCTATCCGAACCACCGAAAACTGAAAAGGACAAACAAAGCATCATCTTCTTCATCTTTTGCTTCCTTTAACCTGCAATTCCAAAACCTTCGAACTTCTTCACTTCCGATCCGCCATGGCAACCCCATCTCCGCCTCTAACCGTTTTCACAGTCCTCAATGAATCCAAGCGCATAGTCAACGCCCACTCCCGCCACTTCTTAGCCCTCTCAGTCCTCTTCCTCCTCCCTCTCGCTTTCTCCTCCACCGTTTACCCCACCATCCAGAACCTTCTCGCCGATCGAGTCACAGACAACCCCAAGCTATTCCTCGAAATCTCAACTTTGGACGCCCAACAGCGCGAACCCATCATCCCCGCCAAAACCCTTCTCGTCGCCCTTGCTTTCTCCTTCTTCGCCGTCGTCTTCTCTCTCTGCGCCCTCGGGTCGATCACTTACAGTGTGTTTCACGGATTCTATGGCCGGCCGGTCAAGCTCGTCTCCGCCGTCAAATCCGTCGTCTCCTCCTTCCTTCCCCTGTTGGGTACTGCTCTAATTTCCCAGATCCTCGTTTTATTGGTTTTTATTCTTTTCGGGCTGTTCGTGTTCTTGGTGGTTCGCAGTGCTGAGCTTATGGGATTTGAAATGGAATACTATTCGCCTTATTTCATTGGGTTTGTAGCAGTTGTTGTGACTGCTCTGTTTCTGGTTTTGCTCCATCTTCAAGTAAATTGGACACTTGCTGGTGTGGTTGTTGTGCTGGAATCGAAATGGGGGTTTGAATCCTTGACTCGAAGTGCGACTTTGATAAAGGGAATGAGAGGGGTGGCCTTGTGCTTGCTGATGTTTTTCGGGTTTTTCGTGGGGGTTTTGGGGTTCTGCAGTTGGGTTTCGGCATTGGATTTGAAGGGGGATACTGATGGGTGGAAGAGCTGGGCGTTTGTGGTGCAAATTGTGGTGACTGCGACTTCTCTCGTGCTGCTGATGCTCTACAATGCTGCTGCGAATACGGTGTTGTATATGTATTGCAGGGCTGTGAATGGTGAGCTTGCCATGGAAATTGCTGAGGAGTTTGCTAGGGAGTATGTGAGCTTGCCCTTCGACAACGGAAAAGTCCCTCATGTTGTTTCGGTTGCATATGCTTGACGAGGAGCTTGAGGTCAGTCAATCTCCTTTGTGATGGCTCTGATTCAGAATGTCTTATTAGTGTAGTTTAGTTCATCAGCGTCGAACTTTATTTGTAAAGACCTGTAAATATAAATCTTGTTGCCTTATTTTCGTGTTTTGATGATTGTGGGAAACGGTTGGCTTTATTGTTTTCGAATTGGTATGTGAAGTGAAGCCATTGTGCTTGCAGTTGCACCTCCATTAGAAAACAACTTGAATGTGTGATATGTAATGTCTGAAAGTAATGATTCTCTCGTTTTGTTTCAACGGAAAAGCTGCCTGTGCAGTTAGCTCCGTCGATGATAAACTTGATACGAAGTGCATAGCTCGCCTTGCTGAATCTGGGTCTTCTTTGAGTTCTCTGGTTTTGGTAGTTTGTTTGATTAGGATGCTGTGAAAGGCACTAACTGTTAAAAAATCATTGCTTTGGCCTTTGGCCTTAAAACCAATTTCCAAATTGCGAGTCTAACAAGGCAGCATTTTGGCCTTATATTTGGATGCAGCGAAACGCGGATAAATGCACAACCTCTCGGTGCCAGCCTCCGGGTCCTTTGGCTTTTGTATGAAACCAGGAGAGTAGTCACTACATAAACTGTCCTTACAGTCCGTTTCTTCCTTATTCAGCCATGGCAAGCCAAGTACTGAGCACATCTCTGAGCCTAATCAACGCCCCCACCGCCCGCTTCTTAGACCTCTCGGCCATCTTCCTTCTCCCCCTTGCTTTCTTCCTATTAACCATCGCCTACCCGGCCTTCCTTGATTTCTACCCCAACCCCTTCTCAGTAAGTCTCACCATTCCCACCATCCCCGACATGACTGTTTTGACCTTCATCACCTTCCTTCTTTTTCTCCTCATCTCCTCTCTCTGCACTGTCGGGTCTATCACCCACAGGGCATTTCACGGACACCATGATCGGCCTGTGGCACTGTACTCGGCGATCAAGTCGGGTCTGGCTTCCTTCTTTCCTCTTCTGGGTACTCTTGTGGTCTCGCAAATGCTGGTCTTGTCGATTTTTATTTCGTTCGGACTATTTCTGTCTCTGGGGGTTGGAGTGATGGAGGAGTCTTGGTCGGCCTATTTCAGGGCCGTCTCCACGGCAGGCCTCTTTGCACTGCTGCTCTACCTTCAAGTGATGTGGAGCCTGGCATTTGCGGTGGTTGTGGTGGAATCCAAGTGGGGATTTGGCGCCCTGATTCGAAGCTGGCGTTTGGTCTGTGCAATGAGACTCAGAGGCGTTGTGTCGTGTTTGATGGTGCTGTCTGGGGCTTTGAGTTCGATTTTGGGTTTATTTAGCTGGCTTTTGGAAGTGGCATCGGTGTCCGCAGCCGTGGCTTGGAAGAGTTGGGCAACTGCTGTGCTGTTGGCGGTGCTGCTCTACTATGCGGTGGCGATCACCATAGTGTACTGCAAGGCAGCAGGTAGTGGTGGTGGTGAGGCAGTTTCTAATCCGATGGATTATGTGAAATTGGATATGGCGGATGATGAGTTAGTTTCTGCTTCTGTTGTATCTGTTTAATTCCATTAAGTAAGATGCAAGCACTTGGGGAAGCACTTTTAATTAAGAAGCACTTTTATTTAAGAAGCACATGAAGAATCAAATTAATCATCTGTCAGTACAAAACATGGAAGCAAAATATATAATACAATATTAAATCCGGAAGCAAAATATATAATCAAAGCTCTTCTGAAAGCATTTTTAGACCTTCCAAAAGCGATTCCATCCCGGTACTGTCTTACCGGCTACAAGCCCTGTATGAATTGGGAAATCTTTTGCAGGAGTTAATCCAGCGGAGGCTGTGGCTGCAATTAAGCTCTCATCAGATTAGACAATACAAAAGTATGTGCATCTCGGTTAAAAGTTTGAAACCAAACTCTTTGAAAATTTTCTATACATGGCATGCCATGCCTGGATCCTTGCCGGCCTCACAAATGAAAGAATTAAAATTAAAATCACAGTCGATGATGATCAGTGCCTTCTTGTGTTAGCCGGGCCGGTGGATGAGGAGGCGTTCAGTTTGACAACCCGTTCATCCTGATCAGAGCCAAAGAGAAGGTTACTCCAGTTTGTTGACCTTTGGACGATTCTAGTAGGAACCCTGTCGCTGTCTTCTCCACCCGATGCTTCATACCCCTCATAACCATCACTGGTTGACCTTGATAGTGGTATTTCCCTCTGACCAGCTGCAATAGCGCCAGGCAGACCTGTAAGCCGCCTTGCCTCTTCGGCTCCTGATGATGACACCCGGAAGGGATGGATGTCAGGTGAGTCTAAACTGCTCTCTGGAGAAGAAGCAACAATCCCCGTGGAGCTTGACATAGCTCGGCTTGTTTGGAAAGCACTCCGAGCTTCAAGCTGAAGGGGGGCCAAACTAGTCGATGTCTCAGTAAAGCCCTTGTCAACGGCTTTAGCTGAACCCTTCGTTATAGCCTCCATGGGAAGATCAGCTGGGAGTCGCACCCGCTTAGTAGCCCGCCTTCTATTATTGTCAGGGCGTGGAACCATTCTGCGCCCACCACTGCCAAAGCTGCTGTCTCTTTCTAGTACAAAAGCAGCATCCCGTCTCACAGGCTGCAGGATCTTGGACTTCTTTCTTGCCTCTGCTGCAGCTTTTGATACCTCTTCGGCGTTTAATCTTGCCAGAGTCCACGGACTTATCTTTACTGGTGCATTCTTCTTCTTAACTGGTCCCTCTCCCACCATCTTTTTTCCGTATGAACTAACAGATCCGGTCTCTGGGGGTACAACATCAAACTGGAAAAGGGAAAACAGCAAAACAAATAATCAGCCTATTTCGTTTACGATCCTTATTCTAATTTCAGGGCAGCTGCTGGAATTTACAGTCTATTCCTACTTGCAGCACTAAAAACTGGTGGAGTGTTGCCATATGCGCATCATTCATTACAAAAAGAAAAGGGATACGTTCTGGTCGATAATGTGAAAATAAAGTACACTAAATTTAACAGAACTACAGAAAAAGCAATTATATGAGTTTCGCATCCAAATGCTTCAGATACACACAAGCTGCAATGACCCCAGATATAAGGCTTTCATATATAAATTATGCAGGCCAAAACTCACAACGTATTCTCTTTCATGCTGATGCTAAGGAGAAGAAACTCTAGAAAAGTCCACAGCTTGGAAAACAACCACCCGATGGAACAAGTATAAACACAGATTAGGAAGCACTCTCTACTGCAGCAAAACGGTTGCAATTCAGATTACCTGATCTTCAAGGAAAAGTCGTGGAGGTGTACACCATGCGCCATGGTGGAAAGTATTAAAGGAGCTTGCACTACTTAATCCAGTAAGTGAGCTAGCAGGAGACATTTGAGCACTCTGCTGACCTCCAACTCCTTGTTGCTCTTGCTCCTGCTCCCTCAAAGCGATGATGTAATCATATGTGCTGATTCCCTGCACAAATTCAGATTACCATTGTTAGCTAATTAACAATTTATGTATTCACCTAACATATATGCTGCGTGAAAAAGGAAAAGAGAGGTTCTGCAACGGAAACTGTTAGGCAAGAAATTGAGGTGAAACCGACAGATATTCTATGGAAAAGTATTGTCCTATAACAACTAACTTTTATTGAACTGTGAAACAGGTGACTAATGACTACTAGAGAAAAAGACATCGAAGCCATGTAAACGGATCCTGAAACTGTAATGATAAAAATGACCCAGATGATTCTAACAACTTCATTCTATGTATGAAGCAATTGCGAGGCTAACCTTCTTTATAAGGAGGATATGAAAAAAGAAAAGCTGTACAAGTGGAAGGGTTGCAACCATAGCCAAAAGGCTGCACACTGCCTGCAAAGTTTAAGAATTTCATGAGTTGTATAATACAAGCACAAAACAGATAAATTAATTCTCATGATGTAGGAATCGCTCAGCTCGACTAGAAAAGCCATGAATTTACAGAAGGTTGATTAGGACTTGCAGCTAAATTAGAAATCAAGACAATAGCTGAAGACTCACCACCACAATGATGAAAGGCACCAAAGTGAAACTGCTTCCCAACTTGGATGAAATATCCACAGAGAACTGCTTCCTCTCGATAATACAGCAGATAAGCACGAAGATTCCAGTTGACCATTGTAAAATAAGCTGCAATCTCAAGACCATGGTGCACAAACCATGTACATACCTGTCAATAATTAATTGGAATGAAAGTGACTTGAAAATAAAAATGCTTACTCTGAGGCGATCTTCAGGCTCCGGTTTGTTGCTTTTGGGCTTAATGACAAAAAATATAGGATAAAGAAACCAGGAAAGACTGTCGAGGTAACAGTTGGGGAAAGCCAATGGCGAAACGAAATTGATTAACAATATTGCCAAGGACGAGTCCTACAAGTTCTAAAGCAAAGGCCCTACTGCATAAGTAATAGATGACATATGGAATCACTGGCAAAGCTTCATCAAGATTTTAAAGAAAAGGCTAGAGTGCATGGGGGATGATTATAGGGCACGGGTTACCTGGAACTGGAGCAAAACTCAAAGGGCTATTAAAGAATCTTAAAAGGCAAAGAACGGAGGGGTATGCTTACCAAGAGGAGAGAAGTAACCATAAGGGTGAAAAATTGTCGGTAATTCCTTTTGCCAATACAGTTGTTAAGCCACTACAAATCAAAATTGAATGAAGTTAGAGGAGTTAAAAAGGCACACAAAAAGGACATTCAACCAATCAAGATCATGTATACCCTGCAGTGATGATCAAACTGGTCTACGCATTTGTCACAAACTCTGCAGTGCTTGCTGTACTTGTAAACCTGCATGCAAAGAATTATTTGAATTACATTACTAAGTACACTATCAAAGCAAATGCCATGAACATTTCAAGAATGGCTAGGAGATGCTTGAGAAGATATTAGGAGAAAATGATCGCCAACAGGTTACATTTTAATTAAGCTTTTCTCTTAGAAAACAAAAAATAAAATAGGAAAAGTTGTTAGGGCAATCATGAAACGCAACCAATTCAACTTTGCAGTAGGATATCTCCCAACTATAAACCAAAACTAGAATGCCAAATATCTACATGCAACACTATTGTCCTGACACCCCAAATGAGTCCTTTTCAGTTTCTGCTGCTTGTTATCAAATACAGAACTCGACTCAAGAAATCTATGGGAAATGAATTTTCGTAGAGTTCAAGTGCATTTACACACCTCAACTTCACATAAACTGCAATAGAACATGCCGTCTTCACTTTGTTGCAGAGATTCCTCACTTGAACCGGAGCAATTGCACACATAAGCACATGGAGAGCAAGCTAGTAGAAAGCAAGATGTATGTTCTGATGGACTCTTTCCACCATCACTGCTGGACATTTTAGAAGTCCCATCTTTGCCCAGAACATCCTTATCCAAAGGTTTTCCTCCAGCCGCATTAGCATCATTCATTGATGATGTTGACTCCCCACATAGTTTAGAATCTTTTGTTCTCGTATGTTTTTCATCAGCTGGAATGTTGAGATATTTTTTAGACCTAAAAACTCGTGGATCTGCTGGATCAGCAGCTGCGCACCATATATATAGGCCGAAGACACATGTAATCTGAAAAGAAAATAGATGTTACAACTTAACGAGCAGAACATAGGTAGAAGTATATTATAGTGGATGCAATCAAGACAAATGTACATCTATTTCATTAACGGGCATATCAAACACGCTACTTGGGGTTCCAAAATTGATGTTCCTCTCACTCAAACAGACTATCTTCCGAGTCTATTGTTTCCCTTTTATCTTTAAGTTTTCTTGAGCTAAGCATCATTTTGTTCTTCATACTTCTCAGAATCAAAATCCCCGAGCAAAGTGAAATTAAATGTAGATTCTCAAGGCCATGAAAACGCAGAGCAATAAGAACGGTGGACTAACCCCTCATACCTCATCCTAGATATTCATAAAATCAACACAACTAGATTGCTACCAAAGAAATGACTTCACAGACTAAAGATATTCTCCGAACGAGCTTATTTGTTAATCTCTAAAGGGCATTGCAACAACAGCAGAAATCACTGCAAAAATTTCGAACGACCTCATTTCAAAATCTCATGTTTGGAAGCTTCATGCAACAGAAATCACATACGATAAAAGACAAGCAACCCATTTCCGTTATAAGCTAAAGTGAATGATAAGTACCAAAGTCCAAAATTAATCAAACAACCCAGAAAGAGCAAGAACCCAGATTGGAGAATAAATTTTAGACATAAATAAACAACCAAACGCATAAATCACATGGAAACAAGAAGAGAAAGCACGGATCTCAGTTATCAACCCACAAAAAATAGCAGAAAATTGTACAAAAAGTTAAGGGATTCGAGAGAAAATGGCTTACAAGAGGAGTGTAGAGTCCCATCACAATATACTGAAAAATCTTCCTTCCGACAAAAGGAGCAAAGAACACATAGAAAGCAAAGGCCAGCGCCAGAAATACAGCAACAGCCACCACCTTTAGAGATACAAAAACAACCCCAGAAAACAAGATTAGTACTCCAATTCACCGAGCTTAAACAACAATGGCGACGAAAATTTATACCTGGAGAGGATGGTAAGGAAGTTGCCATCCATGCTTCCTCATCTTTCAGCTGGAATGCTGAAAACCCAAGATTGAAAAGCAGATTAAACAATGTATGGGGAAGAAAAATAGTGACTTGGGTATCTCTTTTACTTATTTTCCTCCACTTTCCCTCATTTTCCGGGAAAATAAAAGATAATTGAGGTAGTGCGGAACCAACCCAACAGAGATTAACATTTTCCAGGAGGGTATCTAATCAGAGAGAAAAAGTAGCTCAAAGGGTGGAGAGAGAGAGTGGGTTTTCGAGAGGAATGAGCAACAAACAGCAATGGGGAAGGTTTGTCCTGGTTCACTCAATCATAACCTTTGAGCTATGGAAGGTGAGAGAAAGGAAGAGGACCTTTGCTGGTTTTGGGTTTTCTCTTGTTTCTTCCTGCAGGGCTTTTTTTTCACTAGAGCAAAGATCTGTGACTGATTGACTGTACACAAATGAGACGTGAGGAGAGAGAGAGAAAGAAGACAGAGAGAGAGAGAGAGAGAGAGCCTCTGGTTTTCTTTCGTTGCCTATAATTACCCACAACCCACCTTTTACTTTTTTTTTTCTTGTTGCTGGCGTTACCTTTTCCTCTGGGCGAATCAGTCCAGCTGACAGTTCACAGTTGTTTCCTTCTCCTTTTTTGTAGTCGCCCTCGACCCCCATACAAAAGTGTGTACCTCCCTAACCCAAATGGGTACGTTTGTTATTGCGACGGTATTTCAAATTAACAGATACATCATTGTTACAAAAATATTTAAAACTAAAAATATATTGTTATGTATAATTCTTTTTAATCAATTTTAAAATATCGCTAGTTGTGTAAAAAAATTTAAAACACATGACATTATGTTATACTCGAGACGCTGTTGCAATTGCACGTCAAGTATAGATAGGTCACTTCTCCTTCTATCCTTCTCCCTCCCTCCCCTTATTTTGTGGAATTGGATTAAATCTTCCTCTTGTGGAAAGGAAGGAAGACAATTGGGGGGAGTTCTGAATTTTGCGTCAAAATTTGTACTTCTGAACTTGTTCTTTATATCCATATTGTATTTTGTGATGGGAAAACTTTCTATTTCTTTTGGTGATAACTCCTTTTAGGAATTGGACAAATACCAACTTAAATTAAATGCTGTTTTTTGGTTCATCGTGTAGTCTAAAATGATAAGGAGGGGTAGTTGGATTGATGCCTCTAGAACAACACCAATTCTGGATCTAGCTATGCCTTACCATCAAACCTTCTATAATTTTGAGTAATTCTGCAAAGAAAAATGTTACGGGGACTCTCTCAAAGTGCGACCGTTTATGAATTATCTGTTATCTCACAGTTTAACGTTAATTCTCGTGTCAATGTTATAAAATATTATGTCAAAAACATAATATAGCAGAGAGTCTATGAAATTAAGAGTTTTACTTTTGAAAGAGTCTCGGGAGCATTATGGCAAAGAGAAATGTGCAACAAGTATGCTGATGTTGAATGGTCCTAGTTTGTTTTGTCTCACTCTCTATTGCTTTGCCTTGATGAATGCTTAAGGTTCACATTTGTTCTTTTGCACGTCATTAGTTAGGAAGCGTTACAATCTAATTAATTAAACTCAATACTCTAGAAATTGTGATTCGCATGGCTGTGTTTGTACTTTTGCATTGGGAGAATCTGTTCTAACATCAGTTACATGTAAGTTCACACGAGTGTATCGTTTTGTCATCTAAGTAAATAGGGATATAGACTCATCAAATAGTGTATATGGTTGTTAATAGAACGAAATTCATTTGTTTACAAGTTTTTCTTATACGAACTAAAACATAGTATGCACTGAGATTCATAACAATTGGATTATGTTGATATAATTATTCATTCGCCTGATTTATGATATGAGCCTGTTTATTTTAATAAATTTACTCATTTACCCCGTACCTTTTAACTTTCGCAATAATTTAACCATAATAATCAAAATAACTTCCTATTCGTATATCGTTTTGGTAAACAATGCAAAATTGGTGCTTTGTCTCTTGCTAATTGCAAGTTGCCAAATATATGCGTAATTTCGAATTTGAATGTTTTCATGTTCCACAAGGCTACAAAGCAATTACAGTTTCACGGGTTTTAGGAAGTGACAGATTTGAAGAAGACAACTACCAATTTGCCAAAAAGGCATAAGTAAATACAGGGAGATAACGAATCTTGTAACTGGTTGATATTTTAGACTTTTTAGTCGTTAATTTTTTTGTAAAAAACACAGAATTAAATTCAACAGTTAAAAATTAGAATAGAAATTTCAATAGAGCTTACTATGATAGCTCTCACACCAATTTGGACAAACGTGACGCCTAATGAAACCAAAATATAGAAGTCTTGTGCTTTTAAGAGAATTGCTTAACAAATAGCGTAACCTATTTAAGTATCCTGGTTAGTTTTTCTCCCATTTGAGAATTACCAAGAGTCTCTCTAATGCCTGCCAGATTAGAAAAGGATTTTCTTATGTGTTTTTGAGTATCGTAGTACTCTAAATGTTATACCCATTAGATGGTTGCACGTATCGAATGGACATTAACAATACGTGCAAGGGCCAGAAGGGAAGAGAGTGACATTACAGTGAGAAAAGGGTCAAAAGGGAAATCGAAGGGGATGGTGCAGATTGCGAAGTCCATGCATCGGAGGGAGGGGCACTGGTTTCTGGGGTTTTTAAAAGAGAATCTTAAAGGGAAATCCTTTTGTCAATTTGCTTTTGGCTTTTTCCTGTCAGATTTTGGACTTGATGAAACGTTCAAAATAAAATTATCAAATAGTTAAAATACTACAAGTTGGTAACCAAGAAGATTGAGACGGACCTAACTTCTTTACCCTTTCAGTTCTCACACACTCACAGTCTTTTTTATTTGTATAGTCACGATTAAATTACGTTAATATTTTATATTAGCATTGTTTTTTGTCTTATTATCGCTATAAAAGAAATCAATATAAAATGCAGACATAGCTTAACCATGACCGCACAAAATATGAGGCAATGAGAGTGTATGAGAACTGGGAGGGCAGAGAAGCCGGGTCCGATTGAGACAGCATATAAGAAAATTTTTAGCCTAGAGAGATTTTTCATGTGGTTGGAACACGGATTGATATATTATGTATCATTATATAATTAGAGAAATACAAGAAAAAAATAACTTTACTCTAATTGTTTATGACATGTAACATACCTTCCTTTATTCTGACTACACAAAAGAATCTCTCCATATGCGGAACATTGTTAACCACTATCATATATACCAGATGTATGTGGAGTGATACATATAACCTTTTTTTTTTGTTAATAAATAAAATATATTGATGAGAAAAAGAGAATACAAGCAGCAAAGAGTAGCTGAAAATACAAACACGCAATAAAGAGTTGCAGCTATAAGAAAAACAGATAGCAAAGCTAACAACACTACATCAAAGCAGCAAAAATAAGCACTAACTATTCATGGTTATATTCATTCCCGTAAAGTAGACTCATTAGCAGTTGAATAGGCAATTTTCAAAGGCACTCAATCGAAGTCCAATGATGAATTTAATTGAGTTGAGAATCACCATAGCAAGTTAACATGAGTTATTGAATCTATGGTTGTTCCGCACTAACTAAATATAACCCTATTATATACACTTAAGCCATCTTCGGACTATAGGCTAATTTAATCCCGCATTCGTGCAAAATCCGTCTTCAGCCAACGCCTAAAATAAAAATCTACTAAAAGAAAGCAGGGTAAAATTTAGTTAAGGTATGGATAATAAGCCCCCAAATCCACACCAACATGTGCATATCAAACCAAGATGACACATAAATTATTACCCTGCGTGGCTTTTTTTCTCGGTATCTAAAAATTTTCTCCCTGTGTATTTTGAATAATGCTTGGCTACTCAAGAATGAGTAGAAACTTATATTCAAAATTCTTCATGTTTGAATTACAGAGTTTTGTGATTATGATCAGAATCGTTCATATTATAAATCATTTTGTAAAAATCATCTCTGACAAAAAATGAATTAAAATTAAGGTCAGTTTAGTAAATATTTTATAGCAAATACATAGACGGTCTATAATGCTTTTACCAATTCCGTTCATCTTATTTTATACAAGTGGACAACAAAACAACCTTAGTTTGAATTAATCTTTTACAAAGACAATCTTTATAGAGTAATTTATAATATAAACGATTCTGATTATAAATATAAAATTTTATAAATCGACAACAAATCAATTTTAAGTAAAAACTCATATTCATTATTTAAGTAATCAAGTATTGGTAGGGTATTTTTGTGGTCAAATCCGCACATGTGTGCATATAAAAGTTTTACCGGTTTGTTTGGGTAAAAGATAAAAAGTGAATTGAATAAAGGGAGGTTTACGTGTAGTCACTGACAAAGTAGTTGGACTGTATTAAATTCTTTGGATCTCTATCTGTCTGCATATCCGACCTCGAAACTCGCCTGTCTCAGTAATTTTTTTTTTTCAAAAAAATTAAGCTAAATAAGAAAACATTTTAAAAATTAGTTGGGAAAAGAAGTCAAAATCTAACTAACTATTTGCCAAGAAATTGTTGCTTTGCTTACTTATTTCTAAGAAATAATTAAATATATAATAAGACGACTTATAAAAAAAATTATAATTTCCAGTAAAAAATAAAATATTATAGAAGATGATAATCTGTACCATTATTAAGAGAATCTTCCATGTCAATTTTTTGCTCATTTTTTTCTTATTTTGTCATCATTTTTGATACACAATACTTACATAAGAAGGGCAAAATAATAATTTTGTATCTTTTGATAAAATGACAATTATATCCCTATTTTTCTATTTTACTCTTTATTTTGATACACAATATTTATATAAGAATGACAAAACAGTACTTATGTAATATTAAGATAAAATATACACTTATTAAGATAAATATGCACTCTTTTAAATATTTTAAAAATTTATCATACTCCTTAATAAAAAAATAAAAAATAAAATGAAATTAATCACACACACAAAATGTATGCTTATTAGCTAATGAATTAATTACGAAAAGAATACGACGGTAGTACAAGAGAACAAGAAGGTAAAAACAAAAAGAACGACACAAAATTTGTGTTGAAAATAATAAATTATGATTAATTATTTGTAATCAGAATCTCGTGCCAGACAAGAAGGCACAGCGTTTGACCCGTGACCATCCTCGCTCATCTTTTTCTTTTGAGTTGTTTATTCGCAATGCTCGTGACTATAGCTTCCCTTCCCTCCCCTCTGTTGGAGTTGGATGGAAATCATGGAACCAACCAAGAGAATATTCAATGGTTCTTTCACCTAAATGAAACTACTCTCACTATTCTTTCCACTTGTTTCATACAACGTCAAATCGTTACAATGACTATTTCATGTCAATTATCGTATTGTTAGGTGAAAGATTAAAATTATTTGAATATTGTGAGTAAGTTTCTATCTCAAGTTCATAGACAACAACTGATCTCATACACACAAGCCGGTATTGCTGATATTTCTCCTATTTTAGTTACACGGAAGAAACGAATATGTGGTTTTACCGACCAAAATAATTTGTGGTACCATTCTTTATAAACCAGTAGATGTTCATCTCACTAGCCGGTGGGGACTCAATTTTTTTGGCTCAAATCTAAGCCACCAAACTCCAACATTCATTTCTCAACATTCTTGAATAACGGCTGATATTTAGTATTGACACATATTTAATGGTTTAAACTCCTTTTAAAAGCCCCAAAAAGAGTAAAAGTCATGGCCACGTTCCACAGACAACAAGGGTTATGACCTTAATTTAAGGATGTGTTAAAGATTATTTATTGGATTATTGGATATCCCACGTTAGCTGTCAAAAATTAGCACATATATAAATAGATAAACTCCCCTTTTTTTCACAATCAAGGATAAGGGTTGCAGAATGTAGCTTTCACTAGAGAGACAAACTTGCTGATATTCCATTTTCCTTAGCAATTTCTCCTTACCTAAATTCTAATGGGGACCCAAAACTAGACATATGAAGGAGGAGAGGAATTTGCAGGATACGTGATGCTATCGTGACGGTGTACTCAGTGATGGATGTATATTGAAATCAAGTTGGTCCCAAGACCACCTGAAGTTTGGAAAATATACATGTGAGGGTCTTTTGAGGACCATTTGAACGTTTGGTATGAGTCTCTTTTGTGCCCACCAAATGTTTCACTGACAAATTCTCTCAATAACACTCATCAGATTGCTTCAACAAAATGCCTCAATAAATCAAATGAAATTTTTTGCACGCTTCGCGTTTTGTTTCTATTAGAAAAAACTTAAACCTTTAACACTAGAACCCCTAATATTCAAATTCTAAATCCACCACTGAATGTATCTGTGCTATACCATTACTTCTCACGAAGGACCCCTCATTCAAATCCAAGTAAACACTCAATATTTTGGATGATGAATAGGATCATTGATCAACAACCATAACAATATGAAGTTGCTTTCATTTTGTTGCAAACTTGCAAAGGCATTCCCTTTTTCCAAAGTACATAGAAATTTATGCTAAAGTATTGGATAATTCACATTATCACATACAACCGATGCAAGTTCATTTTTAAAGTAAGAGTTCGACTATCTTTTCTTCACAAAGAGATAATGCTTTTGAATTTTGAGTTTTGAACAACTTACTTCTTCAAAAAAATTCGTTGGCCATCTCGTAAAGTCATCGTAAGACCTTTACGTTTTAATTTTGAGTAAATTGTAGCAATGATTATTCAACTAAAAATTCATTACCAATGGTCCCTCAACTTATCAAAATGTGTAGTTATAGTCATTTTCATCAATTTCGTCAAAATTTTGTCAAAATAAGTTATGTTGGGATAACCATTTATATAATAAGGGTCCCTCAACTCATCAAAGTGTGTAATTATGGTCATTTTTGTCAACTACGTCAAAATTTTTGTTAAAACGAGTTACGTTAGAAGGACCATTTCTACAATTGGGTTAAATTTAAGGGACCATTTCTCGAGTTGAATTAAAGTTGAGGGATCAATGGTAATGAATTTTTAGTTGAGGGACAATTGCTTCAATTAAGTTAAAGTTAAGAAATCATAACTACAATTTACTTTTTAATTTTACATGATTTAAAAGCTGATTCTACTCGACGTGAGAGCTATCCTAATAAAATAATCTTACATAAATTTATGTGGTGTCTCAAATCATAAGGCTAAGAAGTAGTACGAGTGTAGGACCATGGAGAATTAAAAGCTGAGGGTCATTCTTCACTCTTTACTCGATGGGAAATTAAAGAAGGGCAAGTGTCGGGTGGGTGTTGGTCCCTTTGGCTTTTGACAAAATATTACAATTATTACTTTAGACAAACATTGTGGTGCATTTAATCATGCCTAGGCCTAGCTAACCTATTGTCCCCACTTTTCTATATCCTATCTTGTCCCACACCTATATACCCCACTTGGGCTCACAAATGTGGTCCAAAACTCGCACCAATAAGAAAATTCAGCCCTATTACCTGGGCCCATATTTCTTACCATCTTACAATGTGACTTTGGGCTGATCTGAGCCCATCAGAATCCAAGAGCAATTATTTAGCCGGTCTGGGCTGGGCTGAAAGCTCAAATCATCTTTCAATTTCAAGAATCCAAATACTACCTCTTATCAAGAATCTAATCTCGTAAACTTAACGAGTTTAATTCCTAATTTTAGGTTATAAGGCAAAGCCAATTACATTTTGACTCAAAATGGTGACGAGCCGAGTACTACGAGTACAATGGAGGGAGGAAGCAAACCTTTGTAGACAGCTTCGCTTCCTCGTCGCTTCTTTTCTAACGACTGGCCTCTCAAGTGGGTGGCTTGGTAGCTACCTTCAGTATCGGTAAAATCCCTATCAATAATAGCCCAGAATGGAAATGGAGCAATCACCATTTCATAGCCGCTATGTGCGATTCCATTTTCTCTCTTTTCGTTCCTTTTTAGTAAACATGTCATCAAT
Source organism: Pyrus x bretschneideri (assembly GCF_019419815.1). Lineage (NCBI taxonomy): Eukaryota > Viridiplantae > Streptophyta > Magnoliopsida > Rosales > Rosaceae > Pyrus > Pyrus x bretschneideri. The sequence goes on from NW_025999524.1 coordinate 2,729,902, forward strand.
GTAGTTGTGGGATAGGATAATCCAAAATCATATAAATTTCAAGAACATGGAAATTTTAATGCTTTTGCAGCCATCGATGAAGTTGTTGTGTCTCTTAATTTTATATAGTCTCAGCCTTTAAACATGTGTCCCCAATACATTAGGCAGGTTCAAGAAGCTCTATTTATGTAAAGCACATACTAAAAAAGAAAGTGTTGTTAAAAGTGGGTGTGGGTTTCGGCAGCAGGGAACAAACCAAGCAGGTGCACTACCACAACATAATAATTGGGTTGGTGATTTTGGAAAAAAAATTATTTATATATATATGTATATATAAATATATCTTGTATCTCTTTTGTTGGTTTTTTTTTTTTTTTTTTGGTTCCTTTTTAATAATAAATTAATAATCTAGGTAATTTATGATTAATCTAATTAAACATGATTAAGCAGGAAGTCTTTGGACTGGGTGACATTAGAGAGAAAAAGTTCAGTGCGCCGGAAACACGGCTATAGTACAATTGGTTGGATTTTTTTCTTCAAGTTTTCAACAAATTGTATTATTACAGTCGATGTACCAGACCGTATTTTCGGCACACTAAAAAATCTCTCGGATCTAGAACTCCACAAAGTCATTAATAATCATCCGATTATATTTTGATGTAGTTGTTTGATTTATATATTATGTCCTCCTCCTTAGTCTTTTGAGTGTGATTTGCACCTAACTAAGATATTATTTGCTTAAATAATTCTTAATATATATATATATATATATATATATATATATATATATATATATATAGAATAATCACATGGTGACATGAACTTGTAGCCATGTAGGTGTAGTAGAAATAGAAAAATGCATCAAGGAGCTTAGCCTTCATTTGTGGGCAAAAGAAAGTTGTCTTTCACTTTCATTAATGTAGTTCTTAGTGTTGTTTTTTCGGTTTTATTTTAGAAAATTTTAACTAAAAGCTTCCGATACTGTTAATTTTAACAAAAAATCACATTTTTACACTAAAAAGTCAATTCTGATACTATACCTTTATTTTGTCTTTATCGTTAAAATTTAAAGTTTTCAAATCATTTTCATTAGTTTTCCTTTTATTTTATTCCAGTCTGCAAACTAAGTTAATTTTTTTTTCCTTCACTTTTATGCAAGTCTTCTCGTTTGAAAAAAATCAAAGTTGGACCAATAGTGCTAATGTAACGAGATTACAAGAACGAACGTGCAACGAACAAAATTACAACAATGAAAGTGAAATCCGAATAAACTACAAGAACTACTTCGTGCAAGTGAGCCGAACGTTGAACTTGAAATAAGTTTGAAAGGGACTGATCGAGCATCAATCATTCCCATCTTTTTATATGTTACCTAATTTTTGTTCAATTGGGGCTTATCAAACATTAAGTCGAGTTCTTTATTGGACACAGAAAAAGTCTGGTTTATAATTTGCATGTGGTCCAATATTGTAGTGATTAAGGTGTTGGGTTTTTACACATGTGTTCTAGGTCCGAAACTCCTCCTCTTATAAATTATTATAATAGTTTTGAATCCTTCTTCCTTCTCTTAATAATAATAATTTTGAAAAAAAAAACAGTCTAGTTTATAATTTGTTTGTTGTTCATCTGGTGGGTGTGATCGATCATGAAAACAAACCTTAGTCTAAATTAATTATTTTTATGGCTCAACCACTTACACACGGGGATTTTTTGATGCGGGAGCCAGACTGCCAGAGTAGGGTATATGTGAGTGGTTCAGCCAAAGAAAAAAAAATAATTTTAAAGATATTATTTCAAAATGCAATTCTTCATGAATTCTCTGTCATCTTATAGTTTAACGTTAATTTTTGTGCCAATATTGTAAAATATTGTATAAATAAACATGAGTTAATAGAAAATCCATAAAATGTTTCGTTAACATTTCTCTAAAAATAATTAATTTAGATTAGGATTTGTTTTCATCCTCCATCACACCCACCAAATGAACAACAAACTTACACACAGAATTTCTACACACGGCACACGGTTAGTCTGAGCTAGTCAAATCAAGGCCAACTAATTATGTATTATTTTAAAATATGGGTTTCTTGTTTAAGCATCCCATTAAGCCCCACTTATTAAGTTAATATATAGTTAAACTATAGTTTTCTAACAAAAGTTTAGCAATCATTGATGTTTCCATAGATACAGTGAAACACGCTATTCGTGCATTCAAGTATGGACAAGGATTGTCTGCCCTCCCACTTTCGGTGCTCTCATGTGCCCTCTTGTTTGTGTGGTCACAGTTAAGCCAAGTCAACATTTTATATTACTATTCATTTTTGTTTTATTATCTCTATAAAAAAAAAACAATATAAAATATTGACGTGGCTTAACCGTGACCACACAAAATAGAAGGGCACGGGAGGGCAGACAATCCTTGCCCTTCAAATATTGGGTAGGGGTTCGACAAATTTTAGCGTCTTTCAACAATAATAGTAAAGTCATATTTCATTTAGTGAAGATTCGACGAACTCTCCTCTTTCTTTATCCAGACTTGAAATTGACAATGTAAGATGAACTTACATAAATTCAAATAATTTCATGCAGTGACAAATTCATAACTCTTTTTTTTTGGGTGGGCGAAGTATAAAAGTTTCGTGTGGTGTTTTAGCCTAAGTTTCCTTGTCGGTGGCCGGGTCATATCAATGGTGATACTAGAGAGATTGACGAAGGAAGCTGAAAACTTAGGATGGACAATTTTGAGTAAAGTGGGTGAATTTGGGTAAAACAAGGCACCTGCATGAAAACGTCCCAAAGAGTTAATGATGGTTGGCTCCGAACTTTCGAGTAGAAAAGAGGCAACTGAGCTTTGCCGAGCTACTAGGCGGACATTCGGTCTTAGGTTCTCACCTTCGTCATTGAATCCGGAATACGCTGGAAAAAACTATGGCACTTAAGCAAGGTTCATGAATCTAAAAGTTAACTTTGAATCAAGTTTGGGTGGTTACAAACTTCTCATATGTCTTCCAATACACAAGTATTTTGACGTTACGCAAAATTGACTCGTTGTTTTCACCAATATTACACGTAGATTAGCAACAACAGTGGCGAAGTCTAGGAGGGTCACAAAATCTTAGTCTGAAATACTCAACTGATCTAAGAAAAATTAGTAATGTCATGTCTTGAACCACTAACCACCGTCATTTGGATCTGGTATGAGATCGTCCTCATCATCCTCTTCCTTAAGCTCTCAAACAACGAATTGTCTAAACTTCACATATAGGAACCACCAACCTCAAATCAAAGGTGTAGATTGAATCGGATGCCGAGGTGCTATTGCAAATGATTAACAAGGAGATTGAAGTGGATGTTGATTTGGAATGTCTTCTGTTTGATATTGATTCTTTGGTGAAGCATATTGGAGATGTCAAAATTGGGTTTATGCTGCAGGGTACAACCTAGCTGCTCACACGGTTACCTCGTTTACTGCCATTCTTGCTATGGATATAAACATTTCGAGTATATTATAAATAAAATCTATCTTTTGACCAAAAAAAAAAATCAAAATCAGTGAAAGAAATAAAAGGAAAAGCATCGAATTGGAATCGTGAGCCTAAAGAAAAACATTAAAAATCATAAACATAACACTAATTTTTTCAAAAAAATATATACACATCAAAATGAACCTAAGACCATCTTAGTCCTTCATGGCTCCGCCTCGGACTAACAACACAACACTTGTAGCCGTCCTAAGTAGTAGCTAGCTACCAATCAATCACATTTATCATATTTTTGAAGAAGTGGGGGGGTTGAGTTATCAATAATTTGAAATAAGAATAAGAGGTTGGTGGAGAGTTGTTTTCATATAGCAACAGTAATGGTCATTCGTCACTTGTCTCAACCGACTGATTCGCATCCGGACGTGCACAAAAATTAAAACTTGGCGTCTGCCTTTACCAATCGCCACCTCCCTATCCAGGCACTATTTTTCTTTCGTAATTGGTATAACAAAACTTCGGAGTACGGTCGAATCAAGATTTCAATTGCAATATTATTGCTCACATAAGCATACTTGCCTGCAGTCACTTACTTTGATTCAAAATGCTTCAATCTATGATTAGTTAGAATATACACATATTTAGGTCACAAATTGGGAAATTCTCATTTTTTCTTTCTTTTAACTTTAACCAAGTTTATGGTTATTGAAAGAGAACTGATTTCAAGATTACGACAAAGTGGTTCAATAGAAAAAGTACGAACAACAGTTTTTACAATTAAAAAAAAAAAAAAAGAGGTCTTGGGTTCGATACTTTACAAGCTGTGAATTTGTTTGATTGTGGTTATGGGTAGGGTGCAATTCCCAACTAGCCTCCTCTGAACCTGAAAATGATGGATAATTGTAGTTCGTCACTAATTGTCCCCCTTTTAAGGAGAACTGATTTCAAGACTATCTTCCTTCATACACACACTTGATACTTATATTTGACCGCTAGATTGAATTGAGAAAATAAAATGAAAACAACAAAAAACAAATGGTGTGTAAAATTCATTTCTTTTGTTGAAAGGGTGGTATCCACATACTGATTTTTACCTCTCACACACCCTTTTTACTTTTTATCATTTGATCTTGTTTAATTCATTTGATCCAATAGTCAGAAATTAAAAAGAGTGTGCGAAAAGTAAAAAATAATGCGTGGATATCACCACTCTTGTTGCAATTGAAAACTTAATCCAAGAAAGAAAAAAACCTAAAAACAACTAGAAAGCCAACTAAGATAAAACAAGAAAAAAAAAAGAAGGCAACCCGAAAAAAGAAAAACAAAAGATAAAGGAGGGGACGAAAGCAGAGGAAACAGAGAGGGACAGAGAAAGAAGGAGATTTAAAAGGAAAATAGGATCCGAGTACAACGGAACCTGTCTTCCTTTCCTTCCTCTGTTTCTCTCTCTTGTGTTAGGACAGGGTGTTTTCTGTCTTGTAATCTCTGTTTTTGCATTTGGAAATTAAAGCAAAAAACTTTAAGGTGGCCGAAAACAGAGAGAAGAACAGAGCAAGTTCCAAAGGGAAGGAGGCCGAGTTCCTCACCAGGGAACGACGGTTTTCCTCTTCTTTTTTGTTTCATGTCGGAATATTAATTCCTAACCCCTTCACTGGTTTCCTCTCTCTCTCTCTCTCTCTGTGCATGCAATTATTTTCATTTCCTCGTAATTTACAATCATGCGTAATAGTCCGGCTATGGAAAGAACATCCGTTTTTAGATAATTCACATTATCTACACATATTCGAAAATATTTGTATAATAAGAATGAACGTCATGCATGAAGAATTTCCGTCACGCAGAATAGTGTTCTGTATTCTTTAATGATGTTCTGTATTATATTGAGTTATTTATTATAATCCTATTCAATCCAATCCTAGGCACCGAACGAAAGTCATGTGGTTTTCTAAACCGGACTTTTATTTTTGCCTTGTAGGTTAAGTACATCTGGAGAGTCCTCTACATTACTTGAAAAAACTTGCTGCCATGGGCGTCTGTGTCTCAAAACCACATGAAACTATCAACCCTCATCAGAAAAAGGTACACAGACACGGCAAGCGCCAGAGTAAGGGGAAGAAGACGAAGAAGGTTGCTTCCGTCGCCATCCCTGATGCGCCCAAAAGACGGTCTGTGAGTGAGTTTGTGCATCTTGACTTTGAGAAAGGTGCTGCAACCACCTGCAAGAGATCTGAGGTTTCTAATGGAACATATCATCTCACTCAGCTTCAGTGGAACCACAGTCAGATTGATACAAATGGCGGTATGTTTCAAATGTTTAAGGCCCATTTGATAAACGTGCTTTGGTTTTTAGTTTACATCATGAAAAGTTAAAACCAACAGAACCCATCTTACCTCAAATACTTATGGGAAACATAAATAAAATCTTTTTACAAATCTTCAGTCATATCGTATACAAACTTTTTCACTACAGGGACTTTAAATGGACGGTAAAATTAACGTGTTTGATCGAAGATTTGCGAAAAATTAACGTGTTTGATCGAAGATTTGCGAAAAGTTCTATCTTATTTCCCGATTTTTTCTGTGTTAAGTAATTTCTGACCATAAAGATTAAAACTTTGTGTAGGGAAAGGCCCAGGGGAAGCATGGTTTGACTCACTAAGCATTCTGGAATCTGATTCAGAAGATGATTTCTGCAGTGTGCATGGAGGTAATGCACTCATGTCGCCAATTGATTTCAATCTTTTCTGTTTTTGTGGCAATTGCGAATTTTCGGTGGCTGAAACTAGTTCTTTGTTTTTGGGTGCCAGATGGGTTTCCTTTAGCAGGGAACATCCCAAATGCTCAATTGCTGCAGTATGAAAGTGCATCATGCATCGTAGATAATGGATGTAAGTACGAAGGGTTCTACGAAAGCTATCTAAAAATCGATGGAAATGCACGCCATTCTGTCGAGAAAACCCAAGTGAGTTTCAACGACAAGAGTCAGAAGAACCCGGCGGTGATCATGCTTTATAAGAGGAAGTCTGTTGACGACAGCGAAGGGAACAGTGAGTACTAAATCTAAATGTGATCAAAATGTGAAGTTAGAATCTAAGCAACATTTTATGTATGCCTACATGCTCTCTTCTACATACTAAACGTGTAACAATGCATGAACAGGTGCGTCCGATCAGAAGTACTTATTCCGTCCAAGAGCAGGACTTCGAATCCCTTGCTCAACTGAAGAGAAGTCAGCTCCGGGATCCTGGTCTCCAGTTCCGCCTTCAGTATTCAAGCTCCGTGGCGAGAATTATTTCAAGTACATTACTTGTTTTCCTGTTGCCAATTTTGTTTTGTTTTCGTCATTCATTTCGGCTGTCTAAAAAATGAAAATTTTTCCGACATGCAGGGATAAACAGAAGTACCCTGCTGCAAACTGCAGCTCGTACGTACCAATTGGTGTCGATTTGTTCATCTGTCCCCGAAAGAGAGATCACATTGCTCAGCATCTTGAGCTTCCTTATGTAAAACCACATGACAAAGTTCCTTCCCTCCTCATTGTTAACATACAGGTCCCCTCTCTCTCTACCTCAAAATACTTCGCTGAAGGATCAGTTTTTGTTGTGTTTTTGGTGATATTGATTCTGGTGTTCTTGTTGTTGCAGTTGCCTACTTATCCTACAACAATGTTCCTCGGCGATTCAGATGGGGAAGGCATGAGTCTTGTGCTATATTTCAAAGTGAATGAAAACTTCGAAAAAGAGATCTCATCTCAGTTTCGAGACAGCATCATAGTAAGTTTCGTCGCGAAAATTTCAATTCCCACATATCTGATCCGGGTGCAAAGAAGACAGACTTATTAACGAAGCTTTGTTTTTCTGTCGCAGAAATTCATTGAGGATGAGACCGAGAAGGTGAAGGGGTTTGCAAAGGAGTCTCTGGTTCCTTTCAGGGAAAGGCTAAAGATCATGGCTGGACTGGTCAATCCAGATGACCTCCAGTTGAGTTCTACCGAAAGAAAGCTCATACATGCTTACAACGATAAGCCGGTGCTTTCACGCCCCCAACATAATTTCTTCAGGGTAAGATGATTACGAAAAATTCTCTCTAGTTTGATGTTTTTACGAGAAACACTTCAATATGGCAGCCTGACCATGCGGCTGGTCAGGCCACTCTCATAAAGGAACGGTCCCTTACATGGGTATAATTTCCCACTAATTGTGAGAGTGTCTGACGGGTCATATGGTCAGGCTGTCCTACTAGAGTATTTTTTCTAGGTTTTTAAACTAACGTAACTGTTTTTATGTAATTTATTTGACAGGGGCCTAATTACTTTGAGATTGACCTGGATATACATAGGTTTAGCTACATATCCAGGAAAGGACTTGAATCATTCAGAGACCGTTTGAAGAATGGGGTACTTGATTTGGGATTGACAATCCAAGTAAACTCACAAACTTACCATTCACTGTTACAGTAAATATGCATCCTGCTTTTCTGTAAATTTGAGTTTTGTTTGACGGTGTTGGTGGTGGCAGGCACAAAAACAAGAGGAACTGCCAGAGCAAGTCCTGTGCTGTCTACGCTTGAACAAGATTGATTTTGTGAACCACGGTCAAATTTCGACTCTCGTAACTATGGACGATTAAATCGGACAGGCACCGAACCTGGATCCTGGAGGGTTTCTATAATTCCGGCCAAAACACCAAGCAAATGTTTGTAAACATTCGGGGGCTTCGACCGCGCTTCGACCTAATCCAATGGTGCAAGAATAGGAAGACAGAGAAATGAACTGCAAATGCATTACGATTGATCCTGTACAAAATGTCATCAGTATCTGTACTCTTATGCTTTATAGTTAACACTTGACACCATGCATTTGCCATCCGTCCTCAACCATTAAACCTGTGACCCGTATCTAATCACCGCGATAAAGCTTATAAGAAAGAGGACATAATAGGCCGTAAGAACCTGATTAGCGCTTTTTCTTGTACATGCCATCGACTAACGATGATTAGCACAAAGTTTTGTTCTACAATGTCAGATGTGCGCAGAGATTGGTGCGTGCTGACACAGCAACAAAAGGAGTACCAAGCAAGAACAAAAGGAGAAGTACACAATCGAAATAGGCAACCCGACAGTGGAAGTAATTTTCTTGGAGTTTCAGGCAAACATCGATACATTATTACCAAACACGAGTGTAAATAATCATATAAAACAACATCACTGCTTCCATATACAAAAGAATAAACAGAAGTTGTAAATTTCAACAGAGTATGCTTGTTAACTAGTTTACGTACAACAAAAATTTGACCTGACTTCTTCCTTATCCTTTATTCTTTTTCATAATTACCTCTTTCCTTTGTACATTAGCAATTCGGTAACTGGGCCTTGATCAAAACTACGGCCTGTAGTGAAAGACAGATTCGGGCAAACATAAGACTTACAACTTTTGCCTGCTTCGTCGAAACTTTACATTCTCTGATTCCTCGTGCTTGCTTTCCTGATTGAAACTCACAGAAACTATGTTATTTGTTCTTCTTTTAAACGTAAACTTGCTACAGGTTGCTGGTCCTTGTTTCTAAGATCGATCTTGTCCATCTTCCCAGTTCCTGGATTGACTGATCTTAGATTTGATGCGTTGTTGTTGCCTGTGTAGTGGCTGCCTGTTTTAGAAGCTGGTACTTCATGATTATGTTTTCCCTCATATGTCGTTATGACAGCTTTAGGATCTGTAGAGGCTCTCTCTATGTGCTTACGGACATTGCATGCAGGGAATGTGCATTTGTAATAGCTCCTGTAAAATTTAGCAAATACAACAAGGAATTACTCCTTTGATTGAATACGTTAGGCAACACAAAATTGAAAACAGAGCAACATCAATGGAATAAAACTAGAAGGTTCGGCTTTCAGAGTACAGAACAATATTTCAAAATTATTCTTCCAGGATTTAAATTTATACGGAGGTAGATTTGTTAATATTCAGTAACATATACGATTATGTTACCCCTGCGGCTGCTGAAACAAAACAAAGAACGATAAAGATAAGTTCCACATGCTATTCTTAATTATCTGCTGATATGATTCTATTAACCTAGAGTCCAATAGCTTGTAGTTTCAGCAGTATTACCGTGGATAAGGATTGCCTTTAACGACTTTCTGCCCATACTTTCGCCACCTGTAGCCATCGTCTAAGAGGTCGACTTCACTGGTTGTCTGCACGATGATTCTAGGCTCTGTCACAGTCCGATGTGCAGAAGCTGGCGCCAGTTCTGACCTGACCTCTGTATTTCTGGAAAATAAAAGTTAATTTTGTTAAGAATACATGACAAACAAGGAACTTAACTTCCGACAAACATGGCATATGCTTATCAACATAAAAGATCTACCTTCTCTTGGTGTCAGGTTGATCTTCATCTTTCTCATCCACTCTGGTTTCAGCACCTCCTACTTCCTCACTGTCACTTGTCCCGGATAAATTATCATGTGTTGCTTGGCTGGATTCCTGACGCTTCTTAGACATTGAATAAGGACCTGTCCCTTCTTTTGATTTGTTCGAATTCCCACCATGAACTTGCAAAGCCATGTCGGAATTCGCCTGACTATTTGCATTCGGATCCTTTCCACGCTTGGACTGAGGACGTTCATGGTTATGCTCGCCCTTGTAAATAATTTCAGTTATTTGTCCGTCAACCGAGCGTTCAACCTTCTTCTTTACCGGACAATTTGGATGCGTGCACTTGTAATAACTTCGAGGAAACTCACTACCCTTGACCTGCTTTTGCCCATACTTCCGCCAATTGTAACCATCATCGTTAGGCTTATCGACAGCAAATGAAGACGGTTGGGATATCTGATCCGAAAGGGCAATGTCAGATGATTCTTTTGTGGCAACGGCAGAGTCGGGTGTTCCAGACGGTATCTCTTGGGGTGGCATTGTCTCGGAAGTAAGGGATGGAGGGTGCGTCAACGATGTGGCGGGTGCTGTCGAGAAAGACGTTGAAAACTCGGCTGAGAAATTGAAAAACGATGGAGAGAGTGCAGCAGCCTGAGCCGTGACCTGTGCTAGCGCCTGCTGGTGTGTCATCCCAAAGGGTCCCTACAACGATTCAGAAATCACAGCCATAAGAAGCAAAAAGGGAAAAGTTACTAAATTTAGAAACTCAAATCCTCTGCCTTTGTTTTCGGAGTAACTAAAGACGAGATATTAATCTAAATCGGATAAAAAAGGAAACTTTTCAAAAAATCCCAGCTCCCTAATAAGCAAACAGCCAATGGTAACATAACAGTAATTCAGAAGATGGAAGAAGTGATTGACGAGTGGAGTACCTGGCCGGGTGAGAAGATACCCGGCGAGTCGAGAAACCCGGACGGCGTCGGGACCGAAAACATCGGCGGCGGTCTGTTCTGCTTGAACCGGAATTCCGAGCCGCCATCGTTATCGCCGGAATTTCGCTTTTCTAGCTGCGGGAACCCCGGCTCCCCCGGGGATGGAGACGTCATGGCTCCGGCGAGCAGCTGGGAGAAGGACTTGCAGTCGTCACCGTCGGAGAAGAAGTTGGAGACGAGAGTCATGGGCCCGGGGCTGAAGCCCAGGCCCAGACCCGGGCCAGTATTCCCGCCGGTGCCGGAGCTGAAGATTGATTCGAAAGAGGTGCGCGACGGGAGAGTAATAGTGGGGCGCGGAGGATCATGCGTCGCTGCGGGCTTCGACGGTTGCGATGATCCTGGCGGCGGGGGGCCCGGCGGCTGCTCTTGGTTGTCGGTCATTGGATCAAAATCCGAAAACAAAGGGGATAAAAAAAGCAAGAAAATGTTTCAACTTTAAACTCTCGTTTTCTTTTTCTTTCTTTCTGCGGGAAGTTTGTGTCCTTCTGTTTTGTTTTTGTATTTTTCGGATTAGGGGATCTGAAATTCTGCAAAAAGTCCACGCCGCACATACCTGAAAGTCCTTTCCTGATTTTCCTTTAAAATAAAAATTGGTTTTATTTAATTTTTGGGTATTCATTTATAATCGGTGACGCTAACGAGATTATTTATTCGATCATATTTTGTAAATCATATTATATAGTGGTTGATGATTGCATTTTTACTTTAAGTCATAAAAAATGAATTCAAACATCAACCGAATGATACAAAATATGATTTTAAAAGATAGTCTACATAGTATTTTTTATTTATTATTATTATTTTTGGATAGATTTCATTTATTAGATAAACTATCGTTTGACTTTTGAATTAATACCTCAATTGAAATTGAACCATCGAACTATTTTTTGGTAAATTAAAACCCGCTCCCTAGGCATGCTCTGGTCTTAACATGCTGGGGCGAGGAAGTGTCTTTAAGACTAAGCAAAGATAACATATTGAAAGAATTGAACTTATCGAACGAGACTTATTCCTCTGGTAGCAACCACCAAACCAATAGAGCAAGGGTTAGCTCCACAGCTAGTCAACATGTAAGTAGGTCCATTACCGGCCAGCTCCAAACTAGTCGTTTCAATATATGATTTTATCTTGTTTTAATTTTATTTATTATCCTTGATCAGGACCTAAACATTTTAAAAGTGCCCAATTCTTTCTTATCGTTAAGTTCAATCCAGTTTTCCGTTAAGTCACGATTAATGACCAATAAAAGTGGCATATTTTTATTGGTCACTATTGGTGACTTAATGGAAAACTGGATGAACTAAATGACTAGGGAAAATTTGGCTATTTTTTAAATATTTTAGGTTCATAACTTATCAAAAAATAATTTAAGAGCGAATTTCAACTACGACGATAATTCAGGAAATCAAATCATGGTTCATTCTATTTTATTTATGAGCTTTTGGGTTGTTTGGTGTTGGTGGGCCGGTGAGGCTAAAGTTGCTAACTACTAAGCCTATGCTTGAAATGACGGTGATGGCCCTGAGACTTTTAGGAACTACGAAATTTCCATCTTCCAAGTGTGAAAATAGAGGGGTAGTGAAGGGGAAGAAGTAGAGTCGTTTCCCTAGATATCTGGATTATGGATTGTACTATGATATCTCTGGACTGCTTAGGTAATCTCCTACCAAAAGAGGGTAAAAGGACTATGTTTAGCCTTATAATTCTAAAAGATATATATATATATATATATATTTTTTTTTTTTTTGACTTGAAACGATAGCGATCTTATTTTATTAGGAAATCGACATACAATCATCTAAGAGAATATCCTGGATTAATTCCGGAGGTTCCTCAAACCAATGAAAGGTAGATAAAAAATCTAAGGCCAACTTGGCCATTCTATGAGCTGCACTATTAGCGGAACGACTAGCATGACAAATTTTGGAGGACCCAAAACCTCTTAGACACTCCCGGACATCATCCAACAATAAATCCAAAGAAGAGGACCCTTGCTTCAGTCTCCCAATGCCCTGAACAACCTGCAAGGCATCACCCTCTAGAATAATACATTGCATATTCTGTTGCTCAGCCCAATACCATATTTTATATAATCTCCAACCTAGGGGGCAAAGAGTCATAGGCCAAAATATAGTCGTTCGACAAAAAACTCATCTCCAACTAAAGGGGGCTATTTTTTAGCCCCTCAATAATTTATTATTTTATTAAATTAATATGGTTAACTAAATTAAATTATCATATTAAAATAAGATTTTTGGACATATTTTGAGTGCCACTTGTCGCTAAATAAATAAGCCTCCGGATTTCTTATTTTTATATAATCTCAATAATTTTTCAGATAGAATGTGAAAAATTGAAATAAAATGAGGTACGATAATACCAAATGGTGAAAAGAATGTGAGAAATGGTGTAGGAATGACTTAGGTATTTATAGAAAAAAAAATTTCGTCTAAAAAATAAAAAATTCAAATTCGAACGGTAATCTCAATTTGCATTTTCAGAGATATAAATGTAATTCTCTTTGATTTCTCATTAACAAAAAACAAATAAATAAATTTACATTTTTTATTTACATCTTCGGACTAAAACACTTGGCATCTTGGAGATGCTCTAACATGAATGATCGATATAACTTATAAGTTGTATTTATAAAAAGACAAATACACAATATGAAAAGATTTATTTGTAGATTCTTTGAGAAGCAAAATATGGTTAGAGCCAAATATATACACCAAACAAAGCAAATGCGTTGGAAACGTGTTGGCGGTTGGCATATATAATTAAAGCATGGAAAAGAGAGCTGTCACATGTTGTCTCACGGGACGGACAGTCGCACTCACAAACTGCACATAAATACATGTAACATGTTACAACTTGACCATTTTCAAAATTATTTGTCTGTCTTCACCCCCTCCATCTTCGAACTCCTCCGTAACACGATTAATAATATAATGTTATATGTACATTTTTATAACGAGCTATTAGTAAATTAGTATTATAGTATTTTGTTAAATTATTGGAAAGAAGGAGTTAACAACTACGAAAATAGATCATCTTCGGATTCCTTCCATCAAATTCATCCAATCATCTATTTTGGACCTTTGAAATTTGAGTTAAAGTTATTATAACTTTTAAAGGGACTTCCTATTTTTAACTGTTGGATCAAATTTCAAATATCCAAATTGAATGATTGGATGAATTTGGTAGAAATGATCCGAGAGAATCCCTTTCCAACAACTACTATTTACAAATCCAACAAATATGGTAGATAAATACATTAATTCATGAATTTGCGGACAACGTGCCTTCTATTTTTATTTATATATTAGTGGATAATATATTAATACGTATGAATATTACTCCTACAAGGAGATGAGTTAGTTGGTGTCCACACATATTGTGCCAGGAGTTATTGTCCAAATAAAGAACCCCTCCGTATAAGTAGCTCAACGTGTTATTATACGTGTCTGTTACATGAGACAAGCTGTCACATTCCCGCCCAGACCCTCACCACATCTCGGGTTCGACTCTACCGTAGCACGATATTGTCCGCTTTGGATCCCTACCACACCCTCACGGTTTTGTTTTTAGGAACTTACACAAGAACTTCTCAGTGGGTCACCTATCTAGGGAATGCTCTCGTCCAAACTCGCTTAACTTCGGAGTTTCGATGGAACTTGAAGCCAGTGAGCTCCCAAAAGGCTTGAGAATATACACATAAAACTTACAGGTTCCACTCCCTTGGATAATGTGGGATGTTACACAAGCCATAAATAATGTGGGATATGTAAGGGCTGAATTCTTTTTCACCACTGTGATAAAAGGTCACTTCTGTACAAATGTTTAGAGTTAAATTGCTTCGTGTATTCACAGTTGATTTTGGAGTGGGACTACAATATTATGTGATTTATGTTGATCTATTTCTTTAAATCATAATATATATTTTTTAATACAACATGATATTGTTCATTTGCACAAACCTAATTAGAGTTGGTATTAACCACTAGTTTAAAACTTAGTAGACCTTACTAGCTCACCAAATTCTTTCTGCATTGTGACACGTAGTTCAAAGCATTTATTCAAGGGGATCGCCATTATTTTAAAGAAATGAGGACTAGTTGTGGGGCTTATTTCACATTAAATTTCAACGATCTGAATCGTCTATTTTTTAAGTTGCATTTCATAGATATTCTTGCAAAAATCAATTAAATCTGAAAATATTTACACATTTGATTATCATGATGAAATTTCAATGTTTTTTAGAACATAGTGTTTGTCAACTTTCTTTAACTCAATTAGATACCTCAAACATTTTCGATTTAGCTAATATTTTGCAAGGATGACCTATGATGTGCAACTTGAAAAATAAAAAGTTCAAATCGTTAATGTTCAATGTAAAGTGAGCCCCACGACTAATCTCACTCCTATATATGTGTGTGTGTGTGTATATATATATATATATATATATAAATGAGTCTTAACAAAACACTCATAATACTGTTAACTTTTAAAGTTAAGGACATTTTTACTCTAAAAAGTCACTCATGGTATTATTAACTTACAACACCTTCATTTTGGTTAAAACTCAAAGTTTTCAAGTCATTTTCATTAAAAAAAAAAAGGGGACCGTTTAGATAGAGGGCAGGGGATCATCTCCAGATTCCTTCCTCCTAATCCACCAAATCAAGGAATTCATGCCGTTGAAACTTGATCTAATGGCTACAAACAAGGGCCCACTTTAAAAATTATAATAACTTCAACCGTTGAATCAAATTTCAACGACACAGATCTCCTGATTAGGTAAATCAGGAGGAAGGAATCTGGAGAAGATCCCTTTCCTAGATAGAGGGCCCGGTCTAATTTTTTTGGTCAATATACCCATTTCAATGAATTATATAAAATGCTATTTTTCATTAACTAATCATGTTCGGTTGAATTTCGTTTAATTAGATGTGAGAAGCACATTCTTAGTCATGCCAAACATCTCTTGCACGGTTTAATGACTAAAAAATAGTTGTAAAATGATTGTCGGAGATTTGTTGCTATTTGTATTTGGTCAAATGGGCATCAACACAAAATTGAATGTCAATAATATGCACGTTTTACGTTTAAACATTACAGTTTGATATGCACATTTCTTTTACTTTTTTCTTATTTTCGTAGGTTATTTATGTTGTATATGTGTCAAATTTGATTTGCAAAAACGAATAATGGCTACTTTCGACGAGGAGCCAAGCAAGTAAATTTTTGGTAGCTCCACGACAATGCCATGTTACTTTGTCTCTGATAATATCCGACTCATATACATGAACACGTTTGTATTAATAAAGGTGGGTTGGTACTACCGACCCCTTGTCAAGGTTAATCATTTGTGTTCATTGAATCTCTCTCACATCTATCGACTTTGCTTTAAGTTTGCTTTCGTCTATTTCGTTGATCCTTCATGGTTGTCATGTCAACCGTCGAGACAGCAGCAGCAGCCCATGATACAACAGGGGGAATGATCACCAAGATATCGGAAGCTGCCGCGATTGCAAAACTCGGAATCAATGTGTACATAGTGAACTGTGAAGGCAGCAACAATCGCGGTGTTAAACATTATTTGGAGACCCACGCAAGATGCCGGCATTTGGAGTAAGACAGAGACTTAATGCAATATCAGAGCTGCGACACCCAACGATACTCCGGTCGTTTATTAGAGAGGGAGATTGACCAGTTATGGCTTCTTCTAATAGGTTGGATAGGTAAACTTGCCGGTACCGGGCAACCACGAGATTCATGAATTTTAAAGAATCTCTCTTCGCTTAGTTTCAGTTTGACACAAAAAGTAGTGTTGTATTCATAGAAGCACTTCAGAGAAGCAATTCCAAACGAGCTCCAAAACACCAAACAGACCATCTTGTTACCAAAGGAAAGCAAAACTGCACAACCGCAGGGTAGGTAACTTTGCGCAAAACCACAATCACAGTACAAGTTGGCAAGAGAGAAATTTAACACAGAAATACCAGGCAAACACAATGCAACACGAAGAATCCGTCAAGTGACAAAAAAACCAGGACCATGGAAACTTTGAAGTCAAGAACAAGTGAAGGTACTATACAGTCTTCAATATAACTCAAGCCCATACCATGAAATTGGGGGATTGGTTCAGAACAGTAACAGAACAAAAATATTGATAACGACACGCTAATTAATGGCAACATCAACTTATAACCCAAGGCCACCTCTAATCAAGAACAGCAGTTCCTGAAAGGGATGACCCGAAAGATACTGTTAACCGTTCCATTTTGAATCTGAAAACTAGCGTTCCCGAAGAACAAAGTGCATCTATTTCGGACCAATGTCCTTGAGGGCGCAAATCTGCTCCTCTCCCATAGCAGACATGACAGAAACAACCAGATCCTTCCCCTCTGCAAACCCATCCTTGATCTGCATAAGATACCAAAAACCATTTAAGACTCTACAAGGATAACCAGCGGGAAACATAGTTATAAAAGTAGTTAAGCAAAGGAAAAAGTTTTAAAATGTGTCGAACAGTAAAAGTTAATCCTCGAGCACACATGGATTCTACAGCCTTTCAGGAATAAAGACGAACTAGTAGCATAGACAACCCCAAGACAATTGAAGCCCTAACAGACATGTACAAGCACACTATCCCATTCAAACTAACTAAGTGGAAGAGACGAATGTTACAGGGGCCATGTTACAAAACTAACCTGCGTAAGCAGACTGTCATCGGTTGGAAGCCTCAGGTCATCCTTGGTGTTACCATTCTCAGTCAGCAGACTCACCTTCAGTAAGCAACAGATTAAGGTTCAAGCCAGGCAAAGCATTGTAAACTCGTGGGAACATCCAAGTAACAAGCAACAAACAATAAAATCAATGAATTTTATAACAACAAACGAAGTTGCAATCTTACAAATCCATCCTCAGAGATATCGATCAGCTGGTAGTCAGTACGGTTGACATGTGGAACCTGCAATACAAAGGTACAAACATTAATATCCCAACGGAAGAAAATAAAAGACATGCTTAAATATAAACCAAACAAACTTGAGGTTCATACATCACAATTGTGGGAAGATGGAACAATATCCTCAAGCTTCTTGGCAGTGAAGATGTCGATACCGACAAAGTGGCACTTAGCATGACCGTGCTTTCCAGTCTTGGAGGTGGAAACTTCCACAACCTGTGACAACATTCCATTAGTTAGTTGTCTTTCACGTTCATATCACAGCCACCAATATAAATCCAAGCTGATATAATAACATCACGAGAAGACATTAAACAATCAATTCAGCACATATATTCACTCCCTCACAATGGACAGCGACAAAACAAAAACAAAAATCGAAAAAGAAAACAAATTCAAATATTATTCAGACATGGAAGATGCAATACGAGCTCAGCCTCGAACAAGTTTCGCGATAACAGCTGTGTGTGTATGCGCGCAAATACACACATATAAGTAACGGCATTCCCCGTTAAGATAACAGGATTCTGTATACAAATTAAACTTGAAAGTGTTCAGATCAAAACCATCCGTCCATAATTACTATCAGTTACAGGTAGAGAACAGCAATCAGTAACATTAGCAGTCAAAATCAAATAATTTCATACATAATTAATCACCTCAACACCTATCTAAATAGTCAGAAGAAACAAAATCGGAAAAACAATAAAATCGTAATTAAACCTGATTAAAATCAATTCCGATCTCAATAAAACTGTACCGATCATAATCTTAAACAGGCGAGATAATTCATCAACAAATCCATACGGCATGCAAACAAATATCAACGATCGAATGAAATCGCGCGAAGATCTGAAATCAAAGCCCTAAAATACATGCAGATCGGAAGAAAATTAGGGAGAAAGGAGAGAGATCGAACCTTGCATGGCCTGGCTTTGATGACAATGTAACCGTTCTTGCGGATAGTGCCGGCCTGTTGAGGGTAGGTCTTGGAAGCTCCGGCGTCGGCCTTGGATTCGAAGTGGTGCTCCTCGTCCGACATGGCTGGTTCTGATCACTCTGAGAGAGGAGAGAGAGGAAGCTAGAGAGACCAGAGAGAGGATACGCGGAGGACGGGAGATTTGGGAGAGAGGGTACTTATGAGAAGAAGACTAATACTTTAGGGTTTCTGAATTTAAATACTTTTTATATTTTATTTTTTGGGTGAGGGTCACTGCCCACCGTTGGATGTGCAGCATGTGCACTCGGATATTTTGTTTTGCATCTGAATGCACATTGTCTTTCCATTTTATTTTTTTTATTTTTTGATGATTTTAACATGGGCCGGACACAATTAGGCCCATTGGTTAAGGAAGATGATTCTCTCTCGTCTTGTTCAATTTTTGTTTGAACGATTACAATTAAGTTACGTCAATATTTTATATTAATATTTTTATAGAGATAATAAGACAAAACGCAAAGTGTGAGATGAGGGGAGGGAAGGGAATGAAAATAAGAAGGAGAGAATTCTACTCCTAAAGAAGAGAGAGAGGAAAGATGATGAAAATAAGAAGAGAGATAATTCTACTCCCAAAGCGTCCATTAATTGGCATTATGCTATTAGTAGTATATCGATGTTGTTATTCCCAACAAGATGTACCAATATGTTATGAACATATGTTTATAATATTGATACAGTAACAAAAGTAAGTAAATTTTAAAGGCAATCAACTCAAAAAAAAAAAAAAAAAAAAAACTTACGCATAACGAGAACACTGCAAATGGTTTCATAAATTTGCAGGCTAATGTGCAAAAGGATCCAACAAACACACATCTTTTATAAATGTCAATGTCATCAGTGGTGACAGCAAGGTTTACATATCAATATAAACTACTATGCTTCATGATTTTTCATCTGAAACTTAAGGATTCAATTAGTGGAAAGTAACCAAAACCCATGAAAGTGGATCTGTCGAGACTCACAAGTTAACAATTCATAGTTAATATCAGAGTGCGGAACAAACAATACTATAAAATAATAAGAATATTATTAACCAAAAAGAATGCCGGAACTGACTACAAATCCCCAAGAGGTTATATTGTAACTAACTTGTTTCTCAAACTAAACTACAAGCAATATTTATAGAGAACTAAACCTAAGAAACCCTAACTCAGTCGAGTTAGGCTCAAATCCTAAACTAACAAGCAAAACCCAAATACTAAAATAAACCTAAATACTAATATTTTCCAACATTCATCACCTCGTATAAGTTTCAGTTCTTCAGCAAGTTTATAAAGTTACATAGCATAATTATAATTAAGGTAAATATCAGTTTACTACCTTCATATTTCGTGGTTTTCAACATTTAGTACATCAAGTTTTTTTCGTCCGAGAGTCATACATAAAGTGTTAATGTTAAATCTGCCATTAACTAATGACGTGGCGCATATTTAGACAATAACTGAGTGCCACGTATCATTAGGGGATCCATGCGAATTTTTTTTTTTTTTGGAGAAGAAGTTAAAAAAAATTCAAAAAAAAAGCCTCGTCTTCTCCCTCCCTCCCTCATCCCCCCGTAACCCTTCCCTTTTCTCTTCCCAAATCAACCTTACCCACCTCAACCCATACTACGCCGCCCCCGTCGCCTTCCTCTCACCACCTCACTGGAACCGAGCCCTCAACCCTTTCACTTTCTCTTTCCTTAACGGCTCTGCTCATTTTCGGACCAGCGACAGAGATCTGTGACCACTTGAACGTGCAATTTCACATCCCTAACCCTAATTTCTGATTCCCCTTCTCAGTCTCTCCTATTCGATTTGATTCGAGAGCAGCTAAAACGACGCCGTCGCGATGGGTGATTTCAACCTCGCACTTGTCATCGTCGCCATTATTCTCTGCATCATCGTCTTCGTCTTCAATGTCTACCTGCTCCTCAATTACCAACACCCCGACAGCCAGGTCGGACCTACAAGCGGACTTCCCTTCACAATCCGCATGCGTCCCACACCCGGTTCAGGCCACCAATCAAAGGGCAAACCCAGATCCAAGTTCACGAAACTCGTGTATGCGTTGCAACCTTTCAGAACCCAACAACTACAACCAAAAGCTTGTTCTGCAGCAATGGAACAACATGAAAAATAGAAGCTGTGTACTGTAAAGAATCACTGACTGGTCGATGAAAGTTTTGGGATTATTCTGCTTGCGAACTGACATATGCCTGTATTTTGTTAATCAGCCGACAGATTTGATGAAATTTTATAAAACTAGGGTTTGGTGGGTTGGTGCAGAGGAGAGAATTGAGGGATAAGGGAGTAAGGAGGAGAGAAGGGAGGGAAGGGGTGTGGGTTGCAGAAGAGAGAAGGGAGGGAGAGGGTGAAGCGCGATGAGGGAGGGAGAAGATGGGGCGCATTTTTTTTTTTTGAATTTTTTTTAACTCCTTCTCCAAAAAAAAAAAATCCACGTAAACCTTAATGACACGCAACGCTCAGTTATTATTCACATAGACGTCATATGATCAGTTAATGGCATACTTAATGAGACTGTCCAATTAACACTTTAGGTATGATTCTGAAACGAAAAAAAACTTGATATACTAAATGTTGAAAACCACGAAACATACAATAGTAAATTGATATTTACTCTTATAATTAACTTTACATGGTGTATTTTTTTTTTCCACCATAAATGTACACAAATAGAACGTGTTCCGGTTAAAAACTTTTAATCGACACTAAAACTAGATGGATACACTAAACGCACTAAATCTAGATTTATATATGACTTATTCTCTGATTAGACATTAGCTCTATTTGTGATTAAAAACTGGCAACTGTATGTGTAGTTTGAAAGCCTGGTTCTCATGTTTGACAAAAAAAAAATGTACGGTTTTTTTGAAGCCACTAATACCTCAAAACAAATAACACATATATTTGGTATTTATCAGAGCCTGAATTTCACAAGAAAATTTTGGTGATATATCACGCAACATATATTTATATTTCCAGCATCACATTTGTGTGATAATAAACATTATGTAACTGCATAATAATTAGTTGATTGGGCTCATTGCTTATTTATATTTTGACAGATGACTGTAAACAATGAACTCTAAAAGTTTGAGGTATAGGAGAAAACTAAACATCCATTACATATTTAAGAATCAGTTGATTCATGATATGTTGGTCATCGAGACTAACATGTTAACCATAAAGGTCATTAGTGCCTAAATTTTTGTCACAAAAAATTGTGATACAAGTATGATGGACGCTATACATGAATGTTAGGGTTCTGTTATCTTTGAGAGAAAGTTAAAAATAGACGATATTTATATTTTGGTAGGAAATGTGAAAAAGACAAGCCACGTGTGCTGCTTTTTTCATACTCGGATATTTTGTTTTGCACTTGTACACACATTGTCTTTCCAGTTTTGTTTTCTTTAATTTATTTTCTTTTTATCTTCTTCTTTTGAGCTTTAATATGGACTGAACACAATTAGGTTCATTGGTACTTTACGTTTTAATCAGCTATTGAACAAACGTCCATTAACTGCCATTATGCTTTTAGTAATATGTGTTGTTATTGTTGTAATACCAACATGTTATGAATGTACGTTTAATATTGATACAGTATCTATGGCATCAATGGCACATATGATCACAATGGATGTAATTTTTTAAGGGAATTAGTTTAAGGAGCAAAACTTACACAAAACAGATACACCAAGACAGCAACTGGTTTCATAATTTGCAGGCTGATGTGCAAAAGGATTCAACAAACACATATGTTTTACAAATGCCAATGGTTCATGCTTTTCCATTTGGAAATTCATGGATCCGATAAGTAAAACTAAATAAAACCCATGAAAGTGGTATCTGTCTAGACTTTAGAGGAACGGTACATAAGTTAACCACAACGACATTCTACAACAGGCGTAATTCCTAGAATTCTAACTTTGCAGCTGACTGCTGTAATCTGCAAATCAAAAATAATTTCGGCGGGTACATCATTGCATCAGGTTCAAAAGGGACAAAGCTTAATATACAAGTACCCCAAACATCATAACTTTACACATGATCCTGAAAATTAAACAGAATTTGATTACATTTAGCAGTCCAAAGGCTTTTGGTTCCAAAGTCTGAGACATCACAGATGATTACGGCCTATCCTAGTTTAAATATAAGTATCTGACCCAAGGTTAAAGTTCATTACCTTCATCTTAATGTGTACAATTAGTTTCTGCTCGAACTTCCAACAGGTACAGATCTCATGTTGTCATTGCCAACTTCATGAATGAATACCAGAGGAAGCTCTTCTCTAACAAATGGAAGCGAAAAAGAAAGATACATAATACTGAGCATACAAGGACAGAGAAGTAGTAAATCATAGTAGAAACATACTCACATTTCATTAGCTTCTTGATATGTGTAGCTTGATGCAACAGCCAGAAGTTGTCCCCTGTGGTTGTACGATAAGGATGCCACACTATTTGGGTATCTAGGCAACTGAAAATACTGTAAGGTTAGAGAATTAATGAAGATTAGTAATAACCAAACATAAATTAATAATAAAATCAACTAGGTCAAGCAATAAAAGTTAAATACATTCACTTTGAAAGCAGAAGAAGCAAAATCATAATACCTGAAATAGTCTCTTTTTGCTTTTAGCATCCCATGCAGTAATATAACCATCATTGTCACCGGTAACAAAGGCGCCATAGATGCTAGATCAGAAACATTAAATCGAAAGTAAGTTTTCATAATTGAGTTTGGTCAAAGCTGATAGAGTATTAGAGTTGCACATACAGCGGATTGAATACAATGTCATTCACCGATGCTAGGTGATATCTCTTATCAGTTGACTTTGGATGACACCGGAACATATATCTGAACAAATGTTAAGAGTACTATGATAGAACTCATAGAAGCAAATGTGGCTCAAGCACCAAAAGGCATTACAACAAGTAACATTATAATTTTTTTCTTCCTTCCGAACATGAACAACATAGAACATAACAAATGACAGTTTGTAATTAAGCGAGGCAGATTATGTAGCATGCCAGGCTTGGATATGTCAATCATATAAGAACATAGACTCCAGGAATTGACCTGATGTCATCTGAACTAGACGGACAGGAAATCTCCAATGCTACTACGTCCATCTATCGAGCCAACTGCAAATCCTGCAAAGACAATTCAAAATTTCTATAAGATACAGGTTGTGATTGCAATACAAAATCAACAAGAAGACCTAGAGTCCATATAAATTGACCAATTCAGGTATTAGTAACTATTGCTGGAACACGGTTTACAATATACACAGCTACGTGCAGTATAGTAGTACTGGTAATACCTTTAGCATATGGAATTGAGCTAACACATAAAATCTGGACGTCCATATGTGAATCTTTTGATTGAATTGGCTTTTCTAGGTTTCGCAAATCATACACGTATATTGATGATCCAATGGCTACCATCATACCAAGACCTGAGAGTGACATGGACATCACCTCCGAATCGAGATTACTTGCAAACACAAAACCCTTCTCTGTACGCGTGTCCCAAGACAATATCTTCCTGTCCAAACCAGCAGTAATTACCTGGCCTACAACAATTAAGGATAAAATTTGTTAACAATATGTTCAGTCACAAAATCATAACAGAGAACATCACGATAAAGAAGAAGATAGCATTATCAGCCTATCGTAAGTCCACTAAGTCTATAAGTTCAATCGTTTCCAGGACCCATGCCATAATGATCATATACCGCAGTTAGCAATTCCCAACTTTATGAAACATTATGCATAAAATCCTTAATTTAATTGTAACAGAAAAAATAATACTCATCCGTGCTACATATATTTCCGATTAAACAGTTGGTCTTAAGCTTTTCCTAATATCCATTGAAAATTGGAAAAGACAAACTATGACTTATGTAAAGTTCAAAATCTGTATTTAGAAGGTAAATCAGAATTTAATGTCAATGAGAGCGGAATGGTAGGTAAGAGCTTACTGGTTTCGTCCGAATATCCAACGCATGTTGATATGTCATCGTGATTTCCAATTGAATCATGAATTCCAGAATGTAAATCGTACCTTGAGTATAAGAAAACCCAGAAAAGAGTCAGCACATATTGCTTTGACAATAGAAAGGAAAATTAAATCCCTCATAAATATTGCAAGAAAATATGAGAAATTAAACCCCATTAACTTATAAGTTTATGATTACCCATCAATTTAAGCTAAAAAATAAAGTGTTAAGACAGTGGTCAAGGTTAATTTCAACAGAATCCCACTGCAAAATGAAACAAATCCCAGTGACAAACCTTCTGATGACGCCATCAGAACCGGCAGCAAACGCGACGGACTCGTCCTGGAAACAGCAATCGAGGAGCGCCGCTTCCGACGGAGCCTCTAATCTGAGCTGTGAGCTTCCGACGTCGTACAATCTTAAGCTCTGCAAAAAGAAATAAAGAACCAATTTTTGCGATTGAAAAACCAAAAGTGCCACAAACTACAAATTGCTAAGCACAAAAGTGGAGCAACACTCACAGAGTCCCAAGAGGAGATGAGGAGGTTGTCGGATTTCGGGGCGAATCGGATTCTGGAGATTGCATCTCGGATCGGGTTTTCAAACTTCAAAGGAGCTCCGCTCATTGTGGTCCTAGTAGACCGAACTGGCACAACGGTCCAACGTACAGAGCTGGACAGAGATTTCACTAATTTTTTCAGAATTGATAAGAAATGGAGCTTTGGGATTCACACCTCTTTCGGTTCCATAAACCCTAGAAATTGCCAGTGAGGATTTGGGAGGGAGGGAGACGATGAAAAGTTCCCGCTCAGTGCACAATAAATATCTGTTGAATTTAAATTGAGGCTTATTTGTAAACGTGTAAATATATTTAACTAATGAGTTCAACAACAAGTGGATCCGTGGCGCAATGGTAGCGCGTCTGACTCCAGATCAGAAGGTTGCGTGTTCGATTCACGTCGGGTTCAATCCCCGCTTGTTATTTTTTTCTATTTTTCTTTGTCATGTATCATCCTGGTTTAATCCCACTGAATTTTATTTTTATTTTGACAAAATGGGATTCTTCTTCTTTTCTCTTTGATTGGGATATTGAGAATAGAGGGTTGAGCTCAGTTGCATAATGAACACATTGATCTCGAGCTCATCATTTATAACAAAATGATATTCAAAATGATTCTAATACTTTAACAAGGAATTGAAACTGAAAAAAATTTCTTGACGCTATTCCATCTCGGATCTCCAAGTTTGCCACAATTTTTTCATTTTTCCTTCTATATTGAGAATAGTGCTTCAATATTAATAGTGGTTTATCCATTCCAATACAATCAGCTGTTGTCATAGAAAAACTTTTTTTTTTTTTTTTTTTAGTTTCAAAATTGTTGTTCTCCCAAAGTTCGAATCCATTGCCCTTGATAAATATAAATAACTAGAGCGGACGATCAAATACACTCACATATGTAGTATAACTAGAGCCATAACAAAACCAAACCGTGAATTCAGCAGAAGAAGATTCCTCCTAATCGGCTTACACAAATTTTTCATATATATACAGAAGAACCAGGTCCAATCCGAAACATCTAAAACATAAACTTCTTTGGTTTCAGTCAAAACACAACAATCTATTTCTTGAACCCAAAGAAACCAAATGAGTTGCTTTAGTCAGGGATGAAGAAATCAAATTTGACATCAACAGAACCAGAACTGTCACCAGTATCTTTGTACTCGATGTTTGTTATCGTTCCAGTCTCGTCTCCAATCTGGTATTCTGGCTTAACCCGTCTTACAGGTACTGTGACTGAGTAAATGGTTCCCACATCAGTATCGGCAGACACACTCAGCTGAACTTTGTCTCGCGATTCTATCTCAACGAAATCTGACAGAGCATGCACAATGTTGTTGACAATCAATCTTTTAGCCTCATCACTAACTGCGCATCGGTCAGAGAATAGGATCATCTTCAAGCGCTGCTTGGCAATGTTAGCATTAGAGCTCCTTCTAGATGTTGGAGACGGGAATAGTATCTTCCAAGCCAAGTTTAAACGGTCAAAGAAACTCATGTTGATGGCATTGAGGAGGAAGCTCTCGGAATCTTGGCAACTTGAGTTCGATGACAATTGAAAATCTCCAGCCAACCGCCTGGAATGTTGACGAATATTACGTCTATCAAATGACATACTGGGCCACTTCGGCATAATCTCAGAAATGCAAGGCCCTCCATTTGGAAAGCTAGTAAATTCTACCTATTACACAGTACAAAAATTGGAAACTGAGCAGAGACTTAGCAGAAGACATTTGCATATCTTATTAAACTATCTTATGTAACTTGACAATTAGGAGCAAAACAAAATTTCAACTTCCATTCAGGTAGGTTTTTCAATAACAAAATGAAATGAGGATTCAGTTCCCTTCATGAACAAGGAAAAACGTTAGGGATGCCTCAGTTCAACTGCAACCATACAGATCACAGCAGGTAACCGGCCATAGAGAAAAGAAACACTTCAATTTCGATTCAATATAAAGTTCAGAAAAGTCTTATACAATGCACACAAACACCATGGAAGATCATAAAGATGGAAAAACAGTGATGCATTATATGAAATCATAGTTCAGTAGACAACTATCATACCCTCAATCCCTGTTAGGCTGTTACGATGAAATCACTTAACTACTAAGAAGAACACAAGATTCGGTCACCCAGACAACAAAACCCAATTCAACATGATAGCAAGTGAACAAAACAAGAAAGTATTTCCATATAATCTGACACCGACGTCATCATTATGACTTTGACAACTAGTCAACAATCACGATGAGAACCCCTTTCAATTCTCCGGTGAAAAATAACCGAGTGTTGTTAATTTTGCATACTTCTTTAGCTTCAGATCGACAGTTACAAGCGGAATTGGTGATGAAATACAGCAAGCAAGACTCTCAAGTACCCTCAGTCTACAACAAAGTCCTCATCATTTTCCTTTTAGCTACAAGACCAACGGGAAAAACCCTCAATTAAATGGGCACAAAATAACTAAATTGCACCATATTCTTCTAACTTAAGCTCGTAAATTAACTGGTAGTTCAACAAATTCGATATAATATTTCAAATTTTCATTTCTAAACAGAATAAGGAAGCCACCAAAGAAATTCATAAAATTCTCCAACAAGGGACAAAAGAAACAATAGTCTCACAGTTGACCTCAATCAAAACCCAAATCTTCAGCCACCTTCTCTCATTTTCCCGGGAACCAAACAGCCCAGAAAGAGAAATTGGAAGAAATGCACGAAACCCAGATAAAATCAGAGACAAAATATGACAAAAATACATGAGAATTAACCCAGACAAATAAATTCAAACCTTTGAAATGGGCAAAAGGGTTCGGAGAGAGTGCGTCGAGTGAGAAGTCAGCGTCGCCGTGACCCTCAGATCCCCAAAAAGCGCCATTTTTCTTCTTCTTCCTCAGTCTCTCTGCTCACTAAGATATTCTTCCTCCTGGCGCTTTTCGTTTGCTCAAAGGGACTGGCTGTCTCAGCCGTCCAAGGGTTCAGGAGGTTGTTACTTGCTAGTCAACAGTAGTAAACTACACGTCGTTTTATTCAAATTTAAAACGACATGTCGTACTTCCGAAAAAGCTGGAGGAGGAGCGGAAGCACACAACCGGCAAAACTTGTGCTTTTCACTTCAAAGACGGCAGCGAAATTAACTTGCCTTCCCAAAACCTTGAAGCTTCAGTGAATGGGGAGGTGGAGAGCCGCTGTTTCTCTTCTCCTCAGCCGCGTAGCCGCCGCCGGAGCTTCTAAATCTTCTGTTCCCGCCAAGCCTCCTTTCAATCTCCACGCCCTTCAGCCTCCACCTCCTTCCACTTCCGCTTCCTCAATTCACGACCTTTCTCTGCAATCTCGTCTCGGGTTTCCGTTGAAGCCAACTGATTACGACTCTGAGCCATCCTGCTATGCTCAGAGTCAGAGCCAAGCTAAGAAGACGAGTGGAAACCGGAAAAATACCCGTTAAAGCCTTCTTCCTTTGTACCAGGTTAGCCGTCGTAGTTCTTAATTTTGCAAATCCTCGTCTGGGGTTTGATTGTTTTGTCATATGTTTATGTGGGTCTGTCTTCATTTGTGTTTTTAGTTTGATATAAGCTCGTATTGTCTCTTCAAGCTGATGACTTTCATTAAAGAACATTGCTTTAAGGTTTTGTTTTGAACATTCTGACCATTTCCTACTGTTCTAATGCTGCTATGATTTTCGTTTTCTTATGTTTGATCTGGGATTTGATTTTTGTTTCGGGGTCTGTCGCGGTTTTTGTACTGGGTCACTTCCGTTTTTCGTTGTCTCTCTCACTTTCTCAGTTGTTTCCGGCTGTGTTCTTTATAATTTGGCTTTCTCAGATTCATGGTTTTCGCAGTATCAATTTGAAGAGCATGCAGGCCGAGAATTTAAGCAATGTCATTCCTCCTACTTCTCGCTCATCGAATTACATTGCCCTCAGATTTTGCGATTTCCCTTCAGAAAATACTGTAAGATGATGATTCATTGAACATTTTAATAATTTGCTCCGTTGAAGTTCTTGTGTGATTAAATTTCCTTTTTGAGACTATTCTGCCTCATGATATGCATAAAGAAATCATTTGTAGGCATTAAATTTCCGTTGCGGTGGCATAATGCATCCATTTTCGTCTGTGAACAATACTAAAAGAAAATTTAGACTGACTTTTAGACTGATCCTTGACTTTACATACTTGATTAAGCTATTTTGTTCATTTACTTTTTGGGGTAGGCTATGTATGTATTGGCTAATTGATGTCCGACTGACTACTTTCAAGTGAGGACATCATAACCATATTTATACACGGGGTCATACCTGGCTTATATAGAGAAACAAGTGTACTTTTTCGAGTGAGGACATCGTCTCCAAAGCTACAAGTGTGCTTTTCTTTTTCAGTAATAGGCTAATAGCTAATAGCAGCATCGAGTATAATTAATATGATAGTCCTTTCATCATCTCGCTGCTTTCTTTTAGGAATTTGGAGTCTGGCGTTACATGGTCGTATTCCAGTATGGATCTGCTGTTCTGTTTAATGTTGAGGATCATGAAGTTGACGGTTATCTCAATCTAGTTACAAGACATGCTTCTGGATTACTTCCAGAGATGAGAAAAGACGGTAAATTTCTTGAATATAACCAAATTTCATTTGATTTCTCGATGTGATCTTACACTTCATTTCAGTTGAGTTCAACTGCATTGAATCATCAAATGCTAATATGTTCTAGATACTAATATATTCTTCTGGAATAGAAAGGTTTGAATTATATTTAATTCCCTGTATGGATCTCTGTGTGCTTGTATTAGATTATGCCGTAAAAGAAAAGCCACAGCTGGAAGAGGACATGCAGGGTGGTCCAGACTACATAGTTCTCAAAACTTTGGACACTGATTCTATTCGCATTATTGGCAGTGTTCTTGGCCAAAGTATTGCCTTAGATTATTTTGTTTCGCAGGTAATTCTTTTTCAGATTCAGTTTATCAATATATGTTGCTTCTTTTGTAAACCAACGTTGTTGCATTTGGAGAACCCTGGGTCTTAGATTATGATAATCTATATCTTTCTCAAACCCCTCCCATCCGTGGGGTTGCACGGGTCTTTCTTTCTAGGTTGATGGTATGGTTGAAGAGTTTGCAGATATAAATCGTGGAATGGAGAAAACTGGAACTTTCACAATGCATAAAAAGAAGCTCCTTCAACTTGTTGGGAAGGCTAACTCGAACTTAGCTGATGTAATTCTTAAAGTAGGTCTTTTTGAGAGGTAATGCCGTTGTGCTTTCTTCGGTTGTTTGTAGTGATATTTCAAGATCACTAATCATTTGCATTTAAAGTTGGTCCTTCTGTATGCTGGATGATCTAGATTTCTCACTGACCTTGAATATTGCATTTAAACCCTAAACCCTAAGGTTTCAACTTCTCCCCCTTCTGGATTAGAAATCTTGGTACCAACTTATAGTAAAATTCAGAAAATACGCTATGGACTTGGCTGAGCGACGATCAGAGTAACCTTAAATTTGGTTTTCTTCAGTTGCCATTTTTCGTTTATCTGGAATTGCTTCGAGTGCTCGAATATACCAGTTTGGTTTATAATTTGGCGTTGCAGCTTTTAATATTTGTTCGGTTCTTTATCCATCAGATCAGAAATTGCTTGGAGGGATGCAAAGTATGCTCAAATACATGAGTACCTTCGGGAGGAGTACGAGGTTACACAACGCTTCGGAAACTTGGATTTCAAGTTAAAGTTTGTAGAGGTAGGTTCGTCCCTTAGTAATTCACCTCGGTTCTTAAATCATGGAGAATTGTATGTTGCCGGTGTAGATATTGCCTTTTGGATGAATTCATATTTTCTTTGAACCTAAACCATTCTTTTTCGCAGCACAACATTCATTTCTTGCAAGAAGTCCTTCAAAACAGAAAGTCAGATCTTCTGGAATGGTGCATCATCTTCCTGTTGAGCATAGAAAACATTATATCGCTGTACGAGATTGCTCGTGATTCATCTGCAGCTTAACATCGTATCACTATACAAGATTGTTCGTGATTCAACTGCAACTTCTCCGTCTCGAAGCAGATGAGAAAAGTTACAGCAGCCAAAGTAGGTATAGGAAATTAAATTGTCAACAGAGAAGGTTATTATTTACGTACATTCCTTCACTGTAAAAAGATATCTGTGATTCCCTTCTAATTAAATTGCAATTTCAGAATACATCGCTGTCTCATCGTTTACTGTATCATATGCGTAAAACAGAATGCCAATCGAACAGAAAACGGAAGCAATTGCATTCATCCAATAGCCAAAAGGATGGTGAAATTTTCAGTAACCACATAACAGTGCACTGCATTTGACATTGTCAAAAAAGAAGCAGTCATAGAAATGCCTATTAAGTAAACAGCTAGCAAGAATTCAGATCTTCTTCCCACAAATGGCGATAGAAATGCCGATTTTACTCTAAACTCAGAATTCTTCAACTTTCACGGAGTCACGCGGTGTTATGTAGACGTCCTTTGGTCTCGACTTCTTAACACCAGCTGTAAACCACACCTTATCGGACTTGGAACTTTCAACCAATACACAAGTGACCTTAACCCATACCAGAACCTTTGTCTTCATTCCCTCTATCCCTGTGAGCTTTCCCCTTAGAAGAATGGCCTTTACCCGGGTCGCGTACCTCATAACAGAGGAATCCTTGAAGCTAACTTCACATGCTGATGGCAAATACACAATGAGCTTGGATTTTGTTTCGTCAAACTCATAACAGGTTATGTTCTGCGGAAACAGCCCCGGTGGCAAGTTGTACTCTCGAAGGAGATCTGGCAAGCTTTTCGGCGGCTTTCCTGTAGGTGAATCAAACAAGAGAGAAAACTCGTCATTCGAACAATAAGCATTACCATTTTTAAGGCAGATTGTTGACTGAAGTAATGTACTGCAAATATTGCATCCATCTGCAATTCAGTCATACTAATGATATTATGGTAAAGATTGTTCCATACCTTTTAGTTTGTTGAAAACCCATTTTGCCTTCTCCTCGACGGTATTCGAGAATGTCTGCAACAACAAACAATCTGATTAAGAAAGCACAAAGACTTGGACAAAATCTGATTTTTTTCTGCAGAATGTTTGCTGTCAACAAGTTATATTCTAACTTCATTCCCTTGATTTCTATATCTTTTTAGCAGACAATATTCTATTCTAAAAAGGACGGCCCCAAGCCAACAAGGCTCTCCGCTTTACAAGCGTCGGAGAACGTCTATCGATTAACCCATAACCTAAGATTCTTAACTCCCAATTTGAAAAATTTAAAGTCCTTAACTTTTATTTCCACAACACAATTTACCAAAAATCAAAGCAGATCAGCAAATACAATTCAGATTACACCCAAAACCCATCTTCCAGTTCACTCTCTTACGGATAAAAACCTAACAGATCAGATCTCATCCACCGGTAATTACAATTTACCACCGACTAAAGCAAGATTAGCAGAAAATCATGAACTGGGTAAACTTGATTCAAGGCACATTACACAAATACCGACCAAAAACCAACAACCAAAAACAAAAACAAGAAAATAATCATAGGAAAAATTAAAAGGGTAAGAGAACAAACAGAAAGATTACGGTTACATACAGAGAGGTCGTCGGAGATGTTGGAGAATTCTTCCTTGGCCTTCTTCGAGATCCACAAGCTCCCAACTTTCAAGCTGTTCACTTTTGTTAGAGCTTTCTCCATTCTCTCACTCTCTCTCCTCCGCTCTCTCTCTCTCTCTCTCTCTCTCTCTCTAGTGAGTACAGCGGTGGTTGTGGTGGTGGTGAGTGAGCAGTGATAAGTATATAAAGTGCTTTTTGTTCTCGGTAAATCTGAAGCCGTCGGATGGAGACAAACATCCCCAGCTCACACTTATCAACAAAGACGAATTATTTGGGAAGCAACGTTAAGGGTATTTCTGTACTTTCGACATGAGCCGGCCGCCGATTACTGCTTTTCATGGGTTCAGAACTTCAAACTTTCCTATTTCAAGGAGGATTTGGATCCTCGCGGGATCCCCTAATCTTAAGATCAACATACTTGGATTGTTGATAAAAAATTATACGATTACAATTAAATATTTTTTATACTTTTAAAAATAAATTAATCTTGTTTTGCATGAAAAATATAAATAAAAAATTTATAATCGTACTATTTTTTATCAACGATCCTCGTGCGTTGATCCCTATATCCTGGAAAAGGGATCCCGCGAGGATCGAAATTCTTTCAAAAAAAAAAGAAGTTCAAACTTTCCCTTCTTTATTGCCCCTTTTCTTTTGTTTTTTTACCGACACCACAGACAGAGTTTATTATTTTAAGGCTTGCTCATCAACATATCCGTTAAACAATATCATAAGTGTTGTAGACCGATTTCACTGAGGAATTATAAAAACGGCGCGGCAGAAAAATAGTGAAAACACTTCATAAGTATACTAATAAGGGAGAGAAAATCTTAATTGCCGAGGAATATAATTATAATCGGAAAACTATGTAAAAGATATTAAAAAATCTTATAAAACTTTACAGAATTACGTTCTTAATTAATTTAGGACTGCAAGAATAAGTATGTACATCTTCCTCGGTCTTTTGGTTAAGATCTAAGTGTAATATCATGAGTGTGTACTTTTTATTGTTATTTTGGCTAAGATAAAGTGTAATATCATAAGTATAGTTTCACTATTGTTATTTAATTTCTTAGGACTTTTTCTTTGTATCTCACGTTATTCCAGTACGTCTGTTTCATATATTGGCTAGTTAATTGTTGTTTAAAAAATACTCAATGTACTAACAATTTTTCATTCATATTCTTAATACAATGTCAGAGATGAGTCTTAGCGTAATGGAAATATTACTCTTTTGTGATCAAAATGTCATCAATTTGAGTCAGGATTGCAAAACAAAAGTAAAACTACGTAAGATAGACGTTTTCCCTCTACCATCGCCAAAAATAAAAAATAAAATAACCCCTTGTTAGCTTGAAGTGCACTTTTTATTATTAATATCACGTCAACATAGAATAATATCAATATAATGGAGCAAAAGTCAAGAAGTAATGGACAAGGCTATGACACAAAGTGAAAGTTTGTAAAGAAATTGATACAATTGAAAAGTTAGAAGGTGAAGTGATGTTTTCGTGATAATTTAAGTGCTCATTTAATCATAAGGTAACAAAAATATCACTTGAATTAGAAGTCACATTCTTCGTTTTTTATTTTCCTTCGTTTTCTTCCCCTTTTGGATGCTAAAGGCTCTTCTGCACATGGTGGGGATCACAAATCGCGTAATTTCCAGGCCATTTGGCAGATGACAACTTTGGACACATTTATGATAGATATCCTTTCAAACCCTTGTTTGGGGAATGTAGTCGAGCTAAAACTTATAGAGTTCATACTGTAACACATGTGTCTCTCTCCTTACGTGACCATTTTTTTCCTTAACGAAGTTGCACATCCAAAAACTAATTCAGTAATCCAAAGCAAACGAATGACATGAATGAAAAGATTAAAAGGTCTACCAAATAACAACTCAACTAGTAAACAATGCTAAAGGCGATTCACATTTGTATCACAACAACAAAGTCTTATCCCATTAAGTAGGATCAGTTGTATGAATTCTAAACCGTTGTTGCGCTTGGTTTTGCAACAAGTTTTCCATAAAACTCACATCGGTATTAATAAATTAAATAAAATGAAATCATGGGTTTATTGGACAATTGTGATTGTTTTCACTTAATCCAATCTTCTCAAGAGGTATTCAACCTGAACTTGCTTTGTGAGAGGCATGATCCAATCCCCATAGAGACTAGCAACCAAATGTGGCTTGATTTTATATGCAGGGTTAGCTGCATTATCTTCCCCTTCGTGGATTTTAACCTCCTGCCCATATGTTTTCGTCTTCATCTCCACTCTCCTCTTGATCGCTGCTTCAACTGTTTCAAACGTCAGCAACGCCATCAGTTGATTTCTGTCCTGCAAGAACCACACACCGGCACAAGAAGAAAAAAACGACTTCAATATGTGAGATAATGAACCATCAAGCAAAGCCATGATCATCGGGGAACATATATAAGAGGAAGCTTACTTGTGCTCTAATGGCAGCCTCGTATTCTGCAGGGGATTGACGGAATTTTGCCTCTGCCACAAATTTACCATAGTGAATTCTCTTCGATAGCGCCTGTGACAAACATCCAACATTGGAAGGAGATAAAAAAAAATAAGGGTACGCTAAAAGGATTAACGTAGAATTCACAACAACGCAAAGTCTTAAGCACAAGCCCATCTAACGTAGAAGTAGCTTTGCAAATACTTGCATATTAACTGAAAATTCAGAGAGGAAGACTGCAGCAAGTAGTCATTCTTTCTTAAGTTTTGTCTACCTTTAGTAATTCAACAAACTCAACGAGGAGGCAAAGGTTCCATATGTCATGGACAAGGCTAGGAGAAAATTCACTAATACCGCCTTAACCTTATAATGTGACATTTCTTCTTTTATCCTTCTATATTTGGACAAAAGCGGTAGAGGAAGCCCTAGGAAGACTTGCAAAAAGACTTTACGAAAAGACATGGAGTACTTGGAGGTTATGGAAGATATGGCGCAAAATGACATTCTATGATTCATACAGCCAACCCCACTTAATGGGATAAGGCTTTGTTGTTATTGTTGTTTGGATGTCACAAACTAAACAACCAGACAAAAAAAGAGACGAAACAGAAAAACAAATAAAACAAACCTCTTAACTATCATACGACACTTAACTCCCTAAACTAGTATAATGTGACAACTTAATAAACTATTATATGCGTGTTTGTAATAATTTCAGTTAATAGTGGTTTAATGGTTTACCTGCAAACACAGTGTGTCACAAACAGCAGCTGATCCACAATTACCATCGTCTCCTGCTTTGACTAATCTGGGAAGGAGATCTCTAAAGTACATATTCCAAACCTTATTGTTTATATTAATTGAATCGGCATGCGGATGCAAAACCTAGTTTCGTTATCAGAGAAAACGCAGGTCAGAAATCACTAAGAAAACATACAGTAAAACAAGCCGAATTATGCGAGTGAACTTAAAAAATTACAAACACAAGGGTAATTATCATGTTGTGTATTAGAATTTACCCGAGGGTACTGCAAAGGAGGAAGCATTGGCTCAGGTAAGTGTGCTGGGAAGAAGGGATGTTCATCCGGGCTCTTGTATCTCCCCACCTGGCTTGCAAAAACGAAACGTAGTTAAGAAAATCTCCAACATCATTACAGGGGATCCTTTCTTCAGGAAGAGCTTGCTGCTTATAAATAATACGATTGTAGTAGTTATATTAATCTTTTATATCTCATTTAGATTACCCGGGCATGGAGTTTTTCAGTTTCCCTGACCATAAACTCAACCAGTGACCCGCGAAATCCTTCCATCGAGAAGGTGTCATGGTCATATGTGTCTGCATTATAACAATACTGAGTCCTCTCCAAAAGGCTAAATATTATGCTATCCTCTTGTCGAATCAAAGAGTGCCTTATACTGTCTAGGGTCAAGATTTCGCTCTCATCCACCCTTTTCTTCCTTGAATACCTGTACGAAAAAGAAGCCGGATATCAGAAGTTAGGCTGCGAAAAATTATTGATTCGTTGAGAAATAGTAAGTTCATTCCCTTTTACATAAAACCTCCTGATACATAGGCATCGTTGGGCACATTTGAACTAGTAATGATCTTATCAAGTATGTTAATTGCAGCAGAAATGAGTTCACACGGATAAATTTCCGGCTGCCAAGAGAAACTTAACATGATTTTACAAAACATGCAGCACTTGGCTGCAAGTCTCAAGCTATTTTATTGTAACAATAGCTCGATTTTCTCGTTCGATGTCAAGCATAATAATAGACTAATCAAGTCTCAAATACAAACAAATAACAAAATCACCTCACCTCACCTGACAGACAAAGAGCATCAAATGAGACAGCTAATGTTATTTAATTCATGGTTTGTAGATAAATTAAATTGGAGCAAGTTCCTCAACTAAAAATCCATTATCATTAGTTCTTGACTCATCAAAATGTGTAGCTATGATCCTTTTCGTCAACTTCGTCAAAATATTGTCAAAATAAGTTAGGTTGGAATGATCATTTCTACAATTGGGATTCTTCAACTCATCAAAATGTGTAGCTATGATCATTTTTGTCAACTTCCTCAAAATTTTATCAAAATAAGTTATGTTGGAATGATCATTGCTACAATTGGGTTAAAGTTAATGAACCATTGCTCCAATTGGATTAAAGTTGAGGGATTATTTCTTAACTTGGATTATAGTTGAGGGGCCAATGATAATTGAATTTTAGTTAAGGGACCATAGTTACACGTTTTAATGAGTTAAGAGATCAATGGTAATGAATTTTTAGTTAAAGAATCATTACTCCAATTCAGTTAAAATTAAGAGATCATTACTACAATTTACTCTTTCATAAACCAATATTGGACTTTTCTAGCAGGCAAAACAACAAACCGCTTAACTATATTGGTAAACTCAAAGGGTTGGACTCCCAAAAAAAAAAAAAAAAAAAAAAAAGGGTTGGACTGCAACAATGTACTGGTTTTGGAAATGCAACAAGTAGATTTCTCTAGAGATTGCACAAATTTCGAAAGAGCTACAGTACGCCCAACAGAAAATTAGTGAATAATTAAACCTCAAAACCCTTTGAAAACTTGTCTAAAATGTGATTAGATTGTTAAAATCCTAACGGGAAATGCTCCTCCGGCGCACGTTATACGACAACCTTTCCTTGCAAGAACATTATGCAATCAGCAAACCATATACAATCCAAATTTACTCTCTTTTCAGAAAACCATAAATTTTATTATTTTCCATGACAATTTACCTAATTCTTAACGACCCCAATCAGCAATAACATAACACTAAACAACCCATGTAAAAAAATTAAAAATTGAAGAACATTAAAGTCAAAACGATCGTCTTTACCTGATGGGAGAAGTTGCAGAAAAAGAAGAAACTTGGAGAGGACGGCGCAGTTTTCTTCCGGGATTTGATCCGAAAACACCGTTGGGGGTGCTAAAAATGGTGTGGTTGACCAACTGGGGAGTGGGTAGTGAAGGCCTTGAGGCGCTGTGGGCTGAAGCATTGGGAATTGAAGCTTGCAAGAGCTTGGCATCCATGGCGGTCACTGGTGCGATTTGATTTGGATTTGGTTACGTTATGGGACTCTCAAGCAAAAACCAAAAAGTGCTTAATAAACGTTTTCTGCTTTGGCTTTTGTAAACCGCAAATTCACAAGTGGGGACAAAAAAATTGGTGGCTAATTGCCAAATTTGACTACAATATGGTTAGGGTAAGAAATTTGATAACTAAATATGAATCTTTCAAAGTGAGTTTTTTATAAATTATTTTATCATCTTTCAATTTAATATCGGTATACTTTTAAAAAAATTTCCTTAACATTTCTCTTTTGGTAGTATATTTGCTCATCATTCTTAATGATGGTAATACTTATCATCTTATTTATTATTATTGAATTAGTTTAAATTTTGAAATTTGTGTCTACCACTACACAGATATCGAAAATTAAATTTATCTAACGATAAATAAAGTGGAGTGGTAACTGATACATTCAACATCACTTAGGGTGGTGACCAAAAATATTCTCATACAAATCTCTTCTTGAAGCAGCAGGTTTTTAATGTAAATAATATTTGTATCATATTTAGATGTATGACCTACCAACACATATAAGTTTGATTTTTATTAAAAAATGATAAAAAATATATATATAATAAAAAAATATTGTACGAGCAGGAGTAGCAACTAGCAAGTTTTGTTTCTTTCTACTTTGTTGGAAATGTCATCATTTGGAAACTTTCCTCTCCAAATCAAACAATTGACTTTCAAGTCTTTCGTACGTTAAGATATTCCTTTAGAAAAGGTCTTTTAACTTGCTAATTATTATACAATTATATTTAAGGAGCTTTAATGAAAAACTTCAGGTACTGTTCATTTTAACGAAAATTTACATTTTTATACTAAAAAATCAATCATGATAATATTCATTTTACCCTTTATTTTGTCCTTATTGTTAAAATTTAAAGTTTTCAAACTTTTTTTTTATTAGTTTTCCTTTTTATTTACATCACAACACAATACATATGTCATATGTGATCCCAGGAAATCACATGGTGCTTAAAGAACATTGTTTATTAGTGTTTAACCAAATAATTTAAGATCCCATGAAATCATCGATACGTTTTGGCTTAAAGAAACAGATAGGAATCGAAAATGTGAGGACTTTCAAATTTTAAATCATTATATACAACTTGCCATCTAATCATTTGAAGGTGCTGATTTGCGACATATATAACAAAAGTCAAAGCACAAACCTTGCAAATTGCACGTCTTGCTTCCGAGTAGAGTAGAGGTGGAAAATCAACTCATTAGATTGTTAACGGATAATCATTAAGACCAGTAAATTTGATATCTTCGTAATATAGATGTGTGATTGATATAGGTTATGATATAAAGTGAAATTAAACTAAATAGATATTAAGGGAACTCATTAGCAACTAAACAGATTGATTTGTCACCTTTCCTTTCTATAAATGTTTAAACTTTCGTCTGCATTCCAAATTCATTTCCTTTGTTCAGACACATATAGTTAAGTACTAAGTTACTGACCATTCAACTCCATAAATCTCCTAACCTCACCATAAACCTCCTCCGAACAACTCTCCAACCTGGGAAAATTTTTAGGTGTACCGGGTACACCAAATTTTTTTGGTGTACCCTCACTCATTAGAATTTTTTTGGTGTACAAAAAGTGAGGGTGCACCAAATTTTTTTGGTGTACCCTCACCATTATGAGTGAGGGTACACCAAATTTTTTTGGTGTACCGGGTACACCGAAAAATTACTCCTCCAACCTGGTCAAACCAAGTTTGGCATGTTGTTGGCACAAGTAACTGACCGTAATGTCCGTCGGCCAACTTTTTTTCTTTTTTTTTTTTATTTCTGAAGGGCATATGCGTCCTTTAACAACAAACCGTCCCTGCTATACTTGTCCACCAAGCTACTCTCGTTTACTCCAAATTTAAAAATCCTTTGCTACCTTCCCATAGAAAGCATGCGCCGCCCAATCTAACCCTACCGGAACCACCTGCATAAACACAGATCCCCGCCGGAGAAATACGTGCATATGATTATTTGTCAGTGGGGTTTTGTTGTTGGGCACAAACACTTTCACATCAAATCCCACCTCCTTCATCAGCTCCGTCACTTGGGCCTTTTTGCGGTTGACTCACACGAGT
This sequence comes from Pyrus x bretschneideri, assembly GCF_019419815.1. Classification (NCBI taxonomy): domain Eukaryota; kingdom Viridiplantae; phylum Streptophyta; class Magnoliopsida; order Rosales; family Rosaceae; genus Pyrus; species Pyrus x bretschneideri. The sequence goes on from NW_025999524.1 coordinate 2,770,573, forward strand.
ACCAGTTGTGAGTTTGTGGGGTTGGATGCAAAGATTTTGTGACGGACTTCTCGATATAGGCTTGGTTTATGAGCAAACGAAAAAGCTGTTAATGTTTTTGGAGTGGATAGTAGTGATTGGTTTATTGGAGGTCGGACAAAAAGAAAAGATGTTGGACTTAAGGAAGGGCAGAAACCCTACTCTATAAAGTCCGACCATCGATGAACTTTTTTATTAATTTCTTTTTATTTCAATAGAATTTTTCAATCATTTTATCGTTGGGAACAGTTCTAATTGCATCAAATAATAATTTTAAAATTTTTGTTTGATCCTCTAAATCGATTCTTACTTGTTTGTATTTTATAACAAAAAAAAAAAAGTCTTTTAGAATCTAAACTTGATGTGTATTTTACAACCAATTAATTGATTAAATTTAATAAATAAAAAATTTCTGTTGTTAATGCTTTTCTATCAAATGAATTTATTTTTTATTCAAATTCTATGTTGTTAATAATAAGAAAGATACCATGAATTTTAATATCGGAGTACTCTGATTATTTTTTTGATTTTGTGTTAATGATATTATTCGTAATGTTAATGATACAGTTACAAACATCAGTAAACTTTTGTGCTGTAAGTAACCAATTAACTTTGATGTAGCCCTTTTGATTTTAATTTATTTTTGTTTCCTAGCTTTTTTTTTTTTTTTTTTTTTTTGGGTGGTGGTTTCAAAACAAAATCTATTAAACACGCAATCAAATATTATTTCAGATGAAAAAAAAAAGCACAAGCTGGCCAGTTAATACATTGACAGACAAAAAATAAAAATTAAAACTAATTAACCATTTTTCTCCATAAATCTGGTAGCCCTTGTATAAGCCTTCTTCAAACAACTCTTAAATCTTTCCAAATCCAGTTTGACGTTTTGCTCCTTGAGGTAAATGTTCATAACCTCAGGTGGCCAACCTGTTTTCTGAAGGGCAAATGGGTCCTTTAGCAACAAATTTTCCTTCCCATACTTGTCGACCAAGCTACTCTCGTTCACACCAATCTTATACTCCGAATATTCCAAATCCAAAGCCCTAGCCATCCTCCCAAAAAAAGCATATGCACCCCATTCAATCCCAATCGGAACCACTTGAACAAACACAGAACCGGGTCGAAGAAAAAAAGAGTGCGTCAATGCGGCTCCATGGACCCCGATCATAGCATGGCTCGAATTCAATAACGCGTAAGATTCATGCAACGGGGTCATCCTCTTGGGATTAAACACAATCACTTCAAAACCCACTTTTTTAATTAACCTAATCAATTGTTTTTGGTTCATAATCACGCGCGCGTGTGCCATTTCGCGGTTGGCCAACACGAGTCTCGGGCGTGACCTTGTGGGCTTGGATGTTAAGACTTTGGGCTGGGCTTTTGAGCCATAGGCTTTTTCTAGGAGGACCCGAAAATCCATGAACGATTTTGGATTTGGTAGTAAAGTTTCGTTTATGGTCATGAAACCATGTGAAATAAGGCCTATGGTGGCTGAAGGAAAACAATGGGTGGTAGTAGCATTTTTTAGGATAATGATGGGGTACTTGGTGAACATTGCTAGTAGATCTGCATACTTACTAGGCCACCAATTGGGAGCTTCGGAAACCACGATCACGATCTCTTGATCAGGGAAGATTGTGTTGACGGTGATGAAGAGCGGAATGAACCCATCATTGAAATCATGGAAGAAGTTTCCGGTGTACCCTCCCGCACTGAATACTAGGGCTGGAACACTGTGACGGACTTTACATGGTGGGCTTTGTGGGCCGGAAGTGAGGGTGAGGTTCTTGATGTGAGGCATTATGAAGCCTTCGAACTTTCGAGGGTAGGGCTGGACTTTTTCCACCTGTGGGGGTTGGGCTGAGCCCATAGTGAAGAATGTGAAGGTGTTTGGGTCCAAGACAGTTGGACCGTTGATTGAACAAAGATCATAGCGTACATCTGCACGGTCGCAGATGAATCGTCTTTTCACAGGAAGTTGCAAGTATTCTGAAGGGTGAGAGTTTGGCCGATTGATCAGTTTCGTTTTTTCATGATTCCCTTCCTCTGAAATCAAAGTTTGAATCAAAATCAGTGAGGATATTGAGTAGTAAAGGTCAATGATATTATGTCGTTTAGAAGTATTTTTAAATGGCTAAAAGCACATTTTTAAAGAAAATGACTGAACTCAAAAACATTTCACAACAGAGCTCTGAGTCATTTTAAAAAAACTTATAAACGAGCTCTTAATGAAGAAGATAGCTAATACACGAGTGGAGGACATGCAAAATTGACGCCAGAATAATTTGACTCTGATAAATAAATAAAAAATGAAAAAATAGCAGAGTGATTGAAAATATTTCTCGTACCTTGAGTCTTGGCTGAATATGTAGTAGTAGCATATTTAAGAAATCTGGAGGTTGAAGAGACGCTGATTTCGAACACGATGAAAAACAAACACAAGGCCGCCAAAGCCACCGTCGCAGCCCTGCAGGAAATTGTCTTCTTCATCCTCCTTGTGCGGAAGGGGCTTGGCTGCCGGCAATGCCTATTTCAAAAACGAAGTGACCAGTTTTCTGCAGCTATATATATATATATATATTCACAGGATGCCGACGTAGGTGGCATGAACCACTGGAGAACAACCAGAACTTTGAATCTGCTTTTGGATGCTGATAAAATATGAGAGAGAGAGAGAGAGAGAGAGAGAGAGAGAGAGAGAGAGAGGGAGGGAGGGGGGGAGGGAGAGATGTTAGGGTTCTGAAATTGTAGAAGAAGATTGGGGAGAACAATGCCAATGTGGGAGAGAAAGAGAAAAAAGATGACACATTCGTAAACACGTTGATACATTTATGGATACAAAGTTAAGAAACGAAAAAAAAAAGTGAAAAAAAATTAAATCAAAGAGGAGCTTTGCTTAAGCTTGCAATCCAATTAGATTCTTTTATAATTAATGAAAAATCTTTAATTTTCTTGGAAGTGCGTTGCATGCAAGTCAGTTACACAACATAGCGTCAGCTGTCATCTTTTGCCAGTAAATCAAGATAATATCATCAATACCCTTCCTTCTACATGAATTCTTAACTAATTAGAGCATCTCCACCCGCTAAGGAGGTGAAGGAGTTGGCTAAACCTCACAATGGGATAGCAACATTATGGTTTAAATTCGCCTTTAGCGAGAACCGAACTTAAAATCTCTCACTTACAAGTGAAAATGAATATCATTAGACTGTAATACTAAATGGTTACTTTGAAAATTTAATTTTAAATACAAAACAAAGCATAGCATTACAAACAAGCATAATTAATTAAAAATAAAGGCAAATGGAGAATATGGTTGAACTCTTGAAGTTTCTTAATTGTGTCTAATTTAAGTGTGTTGTTAAAAAACATTTGCATTTTTTTAAGAATTTTTTTGCGTTTTTCTGTTTGTTTGAATCTTTTGGTTTTCCTCTTTTTTTTTTTTTTTTTTTTTTGGTTATTTACAATTTTTTTTAATGTTGAAAATCCCACTGATAAAAGAGCATTTTTTAGCAAGACGCTGGGTTGTGCTAATGGAGGCTGGGCTGTCGCATGGGTGGGACCCTCCCTCTTCCTCCTGTTGATTAAAAGTGTGCAGCCACTCAGTACTACGGTATGGTGGTATTCCTCTTTACTTGTGAGTGAGAGGTCTTAAATTTGAATCTCGTGTATGGCAAATTCGATACCAAATTAGATTGCTCATTGTGCGGTTTAGCTGAACTCATCTTCCCATTAGTATAAAATATATCGTTGTACTAAAAAAATAAAAGAGGATGCAAGCCCATGCAACAACTGGCAGGGCAGCCCATTGGGCTCCTACCTTTCACCTAGTTGCCTGCTTTTTTTTCACCGTTGGAGCACCAAAATTGGTCCAAAGAGAGCAATTGAGCTTCCGCTAGAGATGCTCTTAACTAGTTAAGTTCCTTCTCATCCTTTTTTTTTTTGGAGAAATTTTTATAGGTTTCGGTAACACAAATTCAGATGGTGCGTTATTTCACGTATTGTAATTAGGCAATCGATAAAATTGATATGTCATACTTCTAGAGTATAATATATTAACAAAAAAAATTCAAATGTCATAATTTGAGTGAAGTAATTTCACGTGATCGTGTTCTGAATATACCAAAGAATTGCTCGGCCACTTTTTTGTATTTTGGCTAATTTGCCCGCTTGGGTTGGTTCCATTTCTTAATTTATGCTTGCCCTATTTTATATTATTGTATTTAATTTGCGGTATTCTCACCAGTTTTAAATCTATTGAAGATGCAATCAGATATTATGTGTCGTAACTCACCTTCTTTTCGAACTTTGCAAGTTATTAAACGCGATCATACATAATGTATAGAATGAAATAATTTTTAAAACTCAATCAAGAGCAAGGAAAAACAACACAGTTGACGAAACGGCACTACCCTTCCTTCTCCATGAATTTCTTGGCCTTCCCATAAGCTGACTTCAAAAACCAAGTAAACCTATTCAAATCCAACTTAACATCTTGCTCCTTCAAATATATCTTCATCAAAATATCCCAATTGGAACCAATTTTAGCAGCCGGATCTTTCACCACAATGTCATCCTTCCCGTACTTGTGCACCAAGCTACTCTCCTCTGCATCAATCCTATAGTCAACGTACTGCAGCCCCATAGCCCTAGCCGGACTCTCATAGCACACCTTCGCCGGCCAGTTGGTGCCGAGAGGCACAATCTGCATGAAGACCGCGCCGGGCCTCATGAACAACAAGTGCGTAAGTGCCGCGCCATGCACGCCCACCATCGCGTGGCTCTTACTAATTAAATCGTACGCAAAGTGCATGTCAGTTGTAGACGTCGGCTCAAAAATCACAACTTCAAAACCAACCTTCTCCGCTGCTCGCCTCGCATCGTCCTGGTTCAAGATCGCCCGGCCAACGCCTAGGGTTCGTCTGAGTAAGACGAGGCGTGGCCTGGAAGTCGAAGGTTTGGAATCGCGGCAGGTGTTTTCCGAAGGCTTTGTCTAGGATCGCATGGAAATGTACCATCGTTTTAGGGTTGTGTAACAACGTAGGGTTTATGGTGACAAGTCCGTGAGATATAAGCCCCACGCTGGCAGAAGTAAAACAATGGCTGGCGGTATCATTATCGAGGTTTATGATCGGGTGCTTGCTAAAAATCTTCAGTAAATCTGCATACCTACTAACCCACCAATCGCGTGCTTCCGATATCACGAGGATGGGAGCCTGATCGTGGAAGATCGAATGGACGACGATGAAGATTGGGATGAACCCGTCATTGAAATCATGGAAGACGTTGCCGGTGTACCCGCCTGCACTGAATACAAGGGCCGGGCCAGTGTGTTGGATCTGGCACTTTGGGCCTGGTGGGCCTGAGATGAGAGTGAGCTCTTTGATTCGAGACATTGTTGAATTCTCAAATTTTCGTGGGTAGGGCTTGATTTTTTCCACCAAGGTTGGGCCGGTGGGGTCCGCTGCAAAGAATGTAGAGGTGGTGGGGTCCAAAACTGCTGGACCGTCGATGAAACAGTAATCGTAATACTTGTGAGAACGGGTGCACTTGATCATTGGGTCCCGCTCGCTCATTGATTTGGATCCCAATTTTTGGAATATTTCTGCAATCATAAATTAAATTAATTGTAGGAAAAACGCATTAGTTATTAGTTTATGAATAATTCCACTAATTTTGTACCCAAAAAAAAATACTAATAATTCCATTAATTAGATCGGATTTGTAATAAAAGACACACCATTAATGAAATATGTAATTTAAAATGAATTCAGATATAGGAAGAAAAAAACACTTTTCAAACATGATTAAGACAATCATATGTTCATGACGAAAATTGCTAGAGACGAGTGACTAATTTTTCTCGTGTTGTGATAAGCGAAGACTTATATTTGAAAAGAGTGTAATGGAGCAGTCCGAGTCAGACTATATTATTAAGGTTTGTTTGGATGTGTTTTTAAAATGACTGAAAACGTTTTTAGAGAAAATGTTCTTGGATTCCAAATGCACTTAAAGTGCTTTCTGCAAGAAGCATTAATTCCAGGGAGCACTTTAAGTGTTTTTCCAGAATTTACTTGCATTTTTACAAAAGATTGGTTTCAAAAATATTTTTCACCAAAAACGGTTTCAATCATTTTAGAAGCACATCCAAATGAGCTCTTAGTTATTCAAATGCATTGACGTATTAACACTAAGGTATGTCACAGTACTTTGAGTGAGTCTGATGCCTATATATAAGACTTAGAAAACCTGAGTTTGTTACCTGTAATAGTATTGTTGCACTAATGTGAGTTCAATATATTAATATCACACTCATGAATTCAATTCAATATATTTGTATCATACTCAAATTTTCCGAACCACTGTAAAAGTGTGATTCCTGTGTGAGTTCACAATCACTATCTTCCGCCCTACAATGGAAGGGCTAAAGAATAAGTGGGGAATCGACATTTGATTCCTTCCTTGTTATGTTGTGACTACTACTATCTTTAATCCGACAAAAATAACAAAAGAAATAAAGAGCCAAAGAAGAAAGAAAAGGGTAAAAATGAAAAACAAAGACAAGAACAACCACATTTAAAATTATCGTGCGTGAGTGAGAGGCAAATACCTGGTGATGTAGTCCTAGTTGCAACCAAATGACAGTGTTCTGAGTAAAATCTCAACTTGTATAAGAGATTAAAATGGAAAACCAAGAACACAATCAACAGCGCCACCCATAGAATTGCTGCCATCGAGTTTCCTTTGCTCACCATTCCTACGTACTCTTGGTGCGCTCGCGACAAACTAAAGATCGATTTTCTTTCTTGATTCGAGAGATATCCTAATGATTTAATCGAATCTAAACTAAATAGACAGATTCAAACTGAACTGATCTTCCTTCTTGATTTTCTGATTTAAAGCTTTCAAGGTGATTATGAAATTCAGATTAGAAAGAAAAAGGATTAATATAGGATCATGCTTCCCTCTATGATTTGAATGGTGAAATGTGAGGTGGAGAAGTGGGGTATGTTTGGTAAAATAATTTTTTTCTAATTTAGTTTTTTTGTAGTCAAAGCGAAAACGGAAGAAAAAAAATGTGAGAAAGGAGAGAGAAATGAGAGTTGGGTAAGAAGAAAATAAGGATAATACATAATTCCGAGAACTGGAGTCTAAAAAATATATATATTTGACATTTTTGAAGTTTATTTTGAAACCACAATATGTTTTTCTTAATTTGATTTTCTTCTCCTTTTCTTTTAATGTCTTTTATTTTTGTTTGAGAACAAATATAAAGGAATTGAAGCCAAAAAAAGAGATTATTTTGGACACGCTAACTAATAGATTATTTAACGCACATGTAGCATTCTTTGTGATGACATAGATCCCAATTGTGATCATTGAATTTGTCCTCTTTAGACATCCTCAGTCCATCTCCAATCCTGGGTTAAAATCTTTTTGTTTCAATTATTCTGAGTTAAATTTTTAGTCCGAGATTGTCAAAAAATGAATTTAGACTAATTTTATTTTTTATTTTTTATGTAGGCTATCTTAATTTTATTTTATGAACATTTGAACCTAAAAATATTTAGATTATTGAAACATCACTAAACCGCCACCATAAAAGTATATTGATCTATGTTTTCATTATTTTAGCTGTTGGATTTAATTTTGGGTTGTTATACCTTTTTTCTTACTGTGAGATTTGATCATATTAGATATCAATTGTTGAATTCAATGAATTTATAAATATAAAACTAAAATTTAAATACATTTCAATATGGACCGTGGGATCAACTAACAGTCCAATATCCAACACCGTTCAATTCGTTAAAGAGTCGTTGGGCTCATTATTGTGGCCGACATGACCTGTGTGTGTGGGGGCCCACTAACCCAATGTCAAACACTGGCCGGAATTTGCCAAAGGTTAGAGCAAGTTAGGGAGACAACAAATTTTAAACCATATTTACAAACTAAATGATGTGGTTGTTGATAATTGAATTATTACTCAAGCATTGATTAACGTGCTTATTTCTTATTGGTGATATATAAATTGATTTGCAAATTCGGTTTAAAATTTTGCTCTTCCTAGCATTATCCTATCTAGGGTTCTCGGATTTCCCTTCTACCATTGAACACCTTTCATACCAACGGATTGTATGTCATCACAAGGGATGTCATATAAGAAAGAGAGTTGCAACGTTGGTATATGGTGTTTTTTTTTTTTTCTCCTTACAATTAATGATAGTGAGAGAGCTAGTTATCAGCTAAGCCACATAATGTGTTAGTCATAATTAAGTATGGAACTCGTTGTTCATAAGAATCAAAATTAAGGCATTTCAAATATAAAATTTTGCAAAGAGTTTGTAGATACTCATGAACATCTTAATTGACAATTGACGAGAGTGAGAAAATTATATTAATTGTTCATATTAAAATGTTATATTTTGCAAAGAGTTGCCACTTAATGATTTAGTAGTATTCATCTTCACTTGTACGTGAGAGGTCTTAGGTTATATTCTTATCAAAAACAAATTTGAACCACATTACTGCTAGCCCATTGTGAGGCTTAGCCAACTCTTTAACTCCTTGATGTAGATAATATTATTTGTTCAAAAAGAAATTTTTTTGTATATGGCTTTTAGCCCAATCAATTAAGACATAGCTTGTATCTTTATACCCAAAATCACAACATCGAACTCCCTCACCTCTAATGTTTGCTTTTATAAAAGAATAATAATAACGGAATCGGATCCCCTCCTAAGCTTTGTAAACTGAGCCTTCTGAGTAAAGGATCTGGACCGTTGAAATTTGATTCAATGACTACAAACAGAAGGCCCTCTAAAAGTTATAATAATTTTAGCCGTTCGATCAAATTTCAACAGTCCGGATTATTTGCTCAGGAGGCTCAATTTACAAAGCTCAGGAGAGGATCCGGTTCCAATAGTAATAATAACTTAAATACTAAAGCATCCAAGTATAGTCTAGATACGAGACAAGATGAAATCACAACGTTTACCATCCCTTGTTGAACAGTAAGTAAATTTTGGTTAAAACTATTAAATCATTTGGACATACAAAAAAAAACCACTACTAACGTAGGTGGGCCCTACTATTTTATGGTGTTTTCACACGTGTCAAATAATGTTACCATAAATTTTATCAATTTCGTGTGCCTAAATATTTAAATATTGTTCAAAATAATAATAGTCTCAAAGCATTTCTAATGGGCTCCTTAACGATCCACGTCCAAGACAAATATTCAGGAGCTCTTAAATACTGAAAAGAAAAATACGTTTTTAAAGAGCTTATAATTAATGTTAATTGTTTCAATATTATTTTAAATAATTAACTTTTTTTAACAAATAATATTGTTTTAATATTATTTTAAAGAGTCAGACTTAGCCTCACAATAGGTAAGTAATAATGTTGTTCAAACTCACCTTTGACGAAAGTTAAACTTAAAACTTCTCACTTATAAGTGAAGAGAAATATCACTAAATTATAATATTAAGTAACAATAATTAATTAATTCTTAAAGACCATAAAATAGAGAGTATTATTAACAATTCTCTCAAATATAAGAGTTTTAAGTTGAAATAAAAACCAAACACGCACACACGAGATAATTTGGTTTAAAACCTTCTTGGGTTAGAAATGGCTACATTGGCGAGATATGCAATAAAAGGGGGTTTTATAAAGAAATTAAATAAAAAGTTGGAATAACAAAAAACAGGTAACTTAGTAGTAAATGAGAGATCACGAGGTTTTATTAAAATTAAAAATTGGAGGTCTCGGATTTGAAACTCTCTACTGGTGTGGAAACCAGACTTGTGGCAAGAAGAGACTGAAATACTTTTGTGAATCTTCTCGATCTCCGAAATAAGCGAATAATCGTCACTTGCTATCGGTTGTTTATTTTTATTTTTTTTTAAAGAAATAAAAATTTGAAAGAACATAAAGAGTGATAAATTGATAATCGTACTCGAAGGAGTTGCCTTTGATTAATGCGGTGGCCCCACAGGATGACGTCATCTGCAGGAGTAGATTCGGGTATGGGCCCCGCGACTCGTCGGTTTTTAGTTTTTTTCTTCTTTCTGACTCGCTGAAGTGGAAAATGACCATGTATCAGTCATTCACAATTTCACAGTCAGATTACATGTAACAGTCCGGCGTACAATTTATGACGTCATATTACCAAATCTACCCTTTTTGTCATACCCAGAAATGGTTAATTGCGAGAAAGGCCTTTATGGCATGGATTGGATACACTTGTACTGTAGAGTTTTCTAGAGATTATGTAACTGTATATTAAATTTTTCTTTATAGAATTTGACATAAAACGACACAAGACTATTGTATCATTATCAACACGATTCGGACAAAATAACATTGTTCAGCTAATATTATATTAAGTAAATATATTTCTAACTTCATATTGTTCTATGTGTTAAGTGACCTATGAGTTTACATAAAACAATGACACAAACATAAACAAACGTATTAGGTTCATAAAATTTAGATAACCAGGCGATTTCCGACTTCATTGATTGTTGGCTACTCATGGTTTAGATGAAAGACGGTTCCGCACATCAAACAACATTTATAGATGAAAATAAGATGGAATAAGGTAGAATTGAAGACATATAGTGGAGATTTACATATTCTAATGGTCCTTTTGAACCTTATTATTTTGATTGACTTCTGGAATCCATAGCCTACTGAGCTGGTGAGATGCATCTTCTTAAGAAGGATGAAATCCCAGTACGAGTTTTATTTTCATCGAGTGGCTGGGCCTAAAGGATTTGCTGAAATGTTGCGCAAGCAACAGAGAAAAGCCCACGTAGGCTTAAAGTGTCTCATACATAATAATTAAATTAAATATAAAATTGAATAATAATTAACAACAAGCTGGAGTAGCTCAGCTGGTTAGAGCGTGTGGCTGTTAACCACAAGGTCGGAGGTTCGAACCCTCCTTCTAGCGTTTTTTAATTTTATATTTTTTTTTAAATTTCCAATGACACTTTTTTAAGCTGATTATGTTATAAATTAATCCTTTTTTTTTTTGAAAAAAAAAAAAACTGATTAGGTTATAAATTATTCCTTTTAATTTTTTTTTAAAGAATCTTTTTAAGTTTATGGATTAATACAAGCTTTTAATTTTATATATATTTTTAATTTCCAATGACACTTTTTAAGCTGATTATGTTATAAATTAATCCTTTTAAGTTTTTTTTTTTTTAAAGAATCTTTTTAAGCTGATTATGTTATAAATTATTCCTTTTAAGTTTTTTTTTTTTTTAAAGAATCTTTTTAAGTTTATGGATTAATACAAGCTTTTAATTATATATATATATATATATTTTTTTTTTTTAATTTCCAATGACACTTTTTAAGCTGATTATGTTATAAATTAATCCTTTTAAGTTTTTTTTTTTTTAAAGAATCTTTTTAAGTTTGTGGATTAATACAAGCTAGATGAAGCACATATAACACGCGTGTAAAATATAAAATATTTTAAAATTATATATATGAATGAGAAGAAAGTTGGATATTTTTTAAAATTTGCAATGACACTTTTTAAGCTGATTCTGTTATAAATTAATCATTTAAAAAAAAAAACTGATTTCGATATAAATTATTCCTTTTAAGTTTTTTTTTTTTTCTAAAAAGAATACTTTTAAGTTTCTGGATTAATACAAGCTAGATGAAGCTCATATAAGCGCGTGTAAAATATAAAAGATTTAAAAATTATATATATGAAGGAGAAGGATGTGACATCCCACATCATCCAGGGAAGTGATCCTTATATGTATATTCTCATCCTTACCTAGCACGAGGCCTTTTGGGAGCTCACTGGCTTCGAGTTCCGTAGGAACTTCGAAGTTAAGCGAGAATGGGGCTAGAGCAATCCCATGATGAGTGACCCACTGGGAAGTTGCTCGTGAGTTCCCAAAAACAAAACCGTGAGGGAATGGTAAGCCCAAAGCGAATACTATCGTGCTATGGTGGTGGAGCGGGCCCGGAAAGTGGTCCCCCGGGCCGGGATGTGACAATTGGTATCAAAGCCTAACCCTGGTCATGGTGTGCCGACGAGGACGTCGGGCCCCTAAGGGGGGTGGATTGTGACATCCCACATCGCCCAAGGGAGTAATCCTTATATGTATATTCCCATCCTTACCTAGCACGAGGCCTTTTGAGAGCTCACTGGCTTCGAGTTCCGTAGGAACTTCGAAGTTAAGCGAGAATGGGGCTAGAGCAATCCCATGATGGATGACCCACTGGGAAGTTGCTCATGAGTTCCCAAAAACAAAACCGTGAGGGAATGGTAAGCCCAAAACAGATAATATCGTGCTATGGTGGTGGAGCGGGCCCGGGAAGTGGTCCCCCCGGGCGGGGATGTGACAAGGAAGTTGGAGAGAAATGTGAAAGAAAGATGAAAAGTGGGAGTTGAATAATTTTTTTAGGAAAAAAAAAAAATTAGAGACATGCTTTGGCAATATGTTGTAAAACTACTTTAACGTCTATGATTCTTTTTGTGATATTTTCTTTTAATCATGCATGGAAAATAGTATGGGAAATGCTAAGAAGAATTTCTCAAAGTGGGACTCTATATAAACTCTCTGTTACTTCACAATTTAATGTTAATTTCAGTGTCAATATTATGAAATATTGCATAAAAATTATGAGTTGGTAAAGATTTCATTAAAAATATTTTATTAACATGTAGTATAGATAAGCCAATGATTTGCATAGTGCACCAAACCGACGATTAAATGCTTAATTAAATTGAGTTTAATGACTTATGTGGCCACCACAGTAAAATTCCAACATCATTATCTTGCTGCTACTAAAACAGTGGTTGGTTGTCCCTAGAGCCTTAACTCACCAGTCAAGGGGGATCAAATCCTGTACCTAACAGTTACCTCTTTTGACTATATTAAAACAGACTTGACCTCTTACACCTAAGGTGATGTATCTATATAAAGAGGTGAACGAGTACGAGTAGACTAAGCCTCATAATGAACTAGTAATAATATGGACGAAAATCAAATATAAGATCATTCACTTACAATTGAAGAAACTTTCAGACCGCAGTACTAAGTGGCTTCTTAGGTTGATATTAACTATATGCATTTGTTGATAAAATAGAAGGCAAAATAGAAGTGAAAATCCTTGTTTGTAATAAAATAAACACTAAACAAGAGTACATTTTTTGATAGAGCAACGATTGCGGGCAGTTTGGTTAGGTTACTCTCACAATAACTTAAGTGAGATTCAATGATATCGAAATACTGTGAGATTAATTCCTTTATAAGAAATTTTGATCATCCGACTAATTAGCGGCTATCATAACCAAATTGTTTTTTTATGAATAAAACCGTATTTTAAGTTTACATTTTTGAAATGTTTGATGGTAAAGGGTTTTTTAGCCAAAATTGTTCTTTAAGATTTAAAATCGATATAACTAGTAACTGAGTTTGTCCATCATCAATTACTTTAGCCTTTCAATAAAAAATATTAATTAAATAAGATAAAATTACCAAAATACCCCTAATTTTTACCAAATCATTTTGTCTATTATTTATTAATTAAGGGTATTTTGTCATTTTGATCCTTATTTAATAGAAATTTTTTACAGCATGATTAAAGTAATTAACGATGAACAAATTTAAAAATCATTTTTATCGATTTCAAATTTAAAAAATCAAAGTAACCATTTATGCCAACGTAAAAGAAAGAAACAATTTGATTAAAAGGTCAATACTAAATACCCGAGAAGTGAAAGTGGTTTTTACTCATCAGCCTACCTTAAAGGGGAAATTATATGATAGGGTAATGGTTTTGACCAACTTTCTTGAAAAAGCCGGTGGAAAAAGGAAAGCAGATGCTTTGCTCACAGATAATCAGATTCTCGGGAGTTGTGAGAGGGGGACACAGATAGAGAATTGGAGATGATGACGATGTGGGCGAGATGCCGTGATTGTGGGGATCCATCAGGGGCATATTGGTCAACTCGCTAAGGCAGGGGCGTTCCCGTTATTTTTGTGGAAAGCGAGGGGTGCTTTCTCCGGATGCTATTCGGTTTGGAAGCCCAAGAATCGTGGACACAGATCGACATAGGGATTTGAGAGAGAGAGAGAGGGAGGAGGAGGAGGAGAGAGAGAGTTTTTTAAAGTTTGGGATTTAAATGGAATTTCACGCCGCAAGATGTCGGACGCACGAAAGACATGTACGGACAACGTTGGAATCTCAGAATTGTCCCTGAAGTATTCCAGCACTTTGGTTAAGAATCCCGGTTAATGACAGTTTTACCCTTCGTTTAATGGGTATTTACACCGGAGATTTTTTGTTGGATTTTTTCTTTCCCACAAATAAAATGTTGGATTTGTTTATTTTCTTTATATACAATCAATGATAATTGTAGGTTTGGAATATCGACATTATATATATACATATATATATATATATATAATAAAATGGTAAATTGTGGTTTCCAACGGCTAGTTTTGTAATTTTCTTACATTGTTGCCAACAAAACATACGTCATTCATCATTTAAATTGTCAATAAGAATGAGGGCACATTCGACATTTTGTTGCTATGCTCTGAGTTCACAAAATGAGGAGCTCTCTTAATGATTGTAGGGTAAATATTTCTCTCATTAAGTTGGTGGACAAAATATTATAGATATGTAAACTTAACTACATCGTTGATTATTCTCTAACACATGTGATTTTACGTATAATAGATGAGTAATGCTCATTAGACGTAAAAACTGATCATGAGGTTGAATACCTCTTTGATACATGTAGGTTTTCTCGTAAACACAGTAGCTATATTACTGAATACCTTTCTAATACATGTGGGTCTTATTGCAATTGTGGTTAGTCTATATTTAAGAGGTGAACAACAATATGGTCGTTTAAATGTCAACTTAAAATGATTAAATTATACAAAGAATTTGTAACTCAAATGTTTAAGAGTATTAGTTTACACACATAAAATCCTATGTTCGATTATTCTATCCTCACGTAGCTTGAATATAAAGAAATGATATATAATTTCTACATCCTTTGTATTTAGTAGATTCACATGCTTCACATTATTTCTTGTTCTAGAAAAAATATGTGCAAATGGGGCACATATGTATGTACCCATTAAACTATAGGTCCACAAAACAACAATTTGATAAACAATCAAAGTCTGGTGACCTCAAATATGGTAGCATTTAATTCCTCTCGAGACATAATTTTTATTTTCGTTTTCAATTAGGCCACGGCCCTATTTCGAGATTGTTACATTTTTTTTTTCAATAAGGATAGCTGTTGAAATTGCAATAATTGACATACCTGATTTGTGGATGACCACCGTTTGTCCAAAAACAAATCTCACCTACTTGTTTAATTTTGGTTTACAAATCAATTTCCATCGAGGATTCTTTCGCAGTCTGAAAACTTTGAAATTCCATTACTTGTCTAGTAGCGTATCTAGTAAATATCATTGAGGGCTCACTAAGAATACTATGTTGCACGCAAAATTTTTTTGGACGAAATAATATGCAAATTGGTATTTCATTGAGTCTTAGTAGCTCTGAGGTCATTTGCTAAGTCATTTTTGCAGGCATGTCAACAACTTCCGAGCGAGCATGTCAACTAATGTCAATAGCTTTTGAGTGGTCATGCCGTTAGATTCGAACATATGCCGAGTAAGCCTATAAAAAAGATGCCGATAGAAATGCATACAAATGAATGAGGTTAGCAGCTACCCTGTCCAGTGCACATAAAGGTAATTCCTCGAGCAGTTGGCAGACAATATTTAAGGACATGATATTTTCAAAGAGTATCAGCCAACGCTTTGGTGGAGAACTTCTAAGCTTTGGGATCAGCTGACCCACCTTGCCCCAAGGTGGATCCGCCCCTGACTTTGCCATATGAAACCCCAATAAGACTTGTTCATTTGATATTTTTGGCCAACCTATTCTTGCTGCAGGCTTACCTTTCTCAAATCTGATTCTCTTTCAAATCCTTTTCCGTTTCCATGCACATGCATCAAAATGTGAGATACCAAATTGGGCAATTCTTGACGGGGAAATGGTTTTCTGGATTTGTTTTCTCTTATTTTGCAACATTTTTGTTCATTTTTGCCTATTAAATTTATTTGATTTGTAAAATATAAAGGTAAAACACTAAACTTAAGTGTGCAAAAATTACTTTCTTGCTCGAAAACTTCAAGCTCTGTATAAGTTTGATGAGGTTTTTTATTTGAGAAAGAGAAAAATTCAACTAGTAAAAAGAAACAAGCTTGAATTATGCAGGTGCTTGATTGCTCTAATGGTTAGAGTCTTTCTGTTCGATATATTGTTCTCCAAGTTGTGACTTTCCTCTCTCTTTAGGTTATCTTAGAATAACATCATTGCTTGTAACCAAACCAAGCTTGAGTTACAATTTTCCTAGTTGAAATATATACTATTTTTAATGAAAATAATAAGTTATTAAGATTAAATTTGACAGGATCTTCTTGAAAATGGTAGAGTTTGGTAGGAATTTTATGGACTCTGTTGCTAATCTTTGTTTTATATATAAACATAGTGCCCCTTAATTTGCAAAGGTAAACTTCTGTGCAATTTGATTTCTGAGAGAATGAACTTATCCTTAATTCCCTACAGTCAAATCACGGATCTGGTTTGCCTTTTCAATCCAGAAATTGAACAAGTAAATTACGTCTTGTTGTTTTCGTCATTAAAAGGTGTTACGAAAAATCAATAGCACGACCCCACAAATTAACTTGGTTCCGAAAACTGACCTGCAACTAACCCAACTCGACTCATTAGAGTTTAGCTCCGACAGTGAAGATACATGCGATAAGAATTTAGTGTTCGGTTTCCTTCAATGTACTCAACTTAATATGTGAACATAAAAGATATTCGAGATTCTAAATAAATTACAATGATTAAACAACACAACATGAGAGACAAAAAGTATTTCATTCCAATTATAAGAGACGTTAAGATTAAGAGCAAGTACACCGTCAAAGATTGATGATTGGTAGGAGTCAATAAACAGCTGTGCGGGGTTTAGTGAAGTCAAGTTTTTGGGTAACTCTGTGATCTCAAATGTGTGGAAAGTGATAGGTACGTGTTGTGCCAACTTAAAACGAGATAAGGATAAAAGACTTGAATATTTGAAAATAACATTCCTAAAGGAAGATAAGTAAAACCTTTCTAATTAGGAGTGAGCACTTGGAACCAAATACCGAAACCGAAATTCGGACCGAACCGCAATTCAGCCACCAAAATCGTACTTTTTAGCAGTTGGCATTGGCATATATAAAGTAATTAATTTGTACCAAGTCCATGTTGTTCTATTAACTCGTATAGTTGAAACTAATTGAAGGTGTGGGGTTGCTATTCAAGGGAATAAATTAAAACAGAGTTGGCTTTTGCAACTGTTTCTGAAAATAGTACAGAAAAGTAGATCTGAAGAATTCATTACATAACAAACTGGGATTCCATCAATTTACCTCACAAAATAAATGGACAGAAATCCTTTCCATATTTCACTGTTTGAAGCTAAGAACATGTAATTCAGATTACTTAAATTGAATATGATGATCTTCATTAACTTATTCTGCTGATTCACCTTACACAAATAAGAACTTCAATATTTCTTTTACGCAAACCAAAAACCCAAACAAATTAATTAGTTTTTAACTAATTTCAACAAATTTTTTTTTTTCAGTTCAGCGGAGCCTCTCACCAAATTACCCAACAAATGATAATAAAATTAGCAATAATTGACCAAAAATCACATTTTAATATAAAACGCTTGAGTCAATCAAAATTCGTGGGACCTCATGCACCATAAACCGTTGCGGGGACCTTAACATCTAGTTTGCCAAATCTTCCACTAATTGGAAAGCCTCACCCATTTTCCATGAGAGCGACCAAGGGGGAAGTAACGTTGGGAAAAGGACCACAGTTTAGGTCTAACGTTGGGAAAAAGATGGAAAAATATCTACGTTGATTAAATAAGTACTTAACTGGCACCCAGTTATTCGCTGTGCCTAATTAATTGCATGTTGGCAAGAATAAATTTTTCATTGTGATCAGAATATAAATGGTACATCGCGTGTTTATATATAAGTGGTGGAAAATTTTGTTTTTTAAGTTATTAATTTTTTAACATACATATCCCCACCATTTGTATCAAGGACGAAGCTAGAGATCTGCATGGATGGGGACATCATCAAATAACAAAGTTACAAATTAAAAAGTTCAAAAATGTACTCAACAAAACACTTATATATTAATCCATAAGGTTTTTTATACTACTTATTACAATATCCTTCTACGTATTTTATGTTTTCAAACGTTGAATGACAACTTCATTGCTAATACCATCAAATCTCTCCCTATAAAAAAATAATCATGTTATCATTTATCCATTGATCTTCCATCCAATTTTTCAACATAAATTTTACGGTTGAATATGTTCTTCCAACGATGGTAATAGTGCATAAAAGAGTTGATACTAATGTCACAAGCAACTAAAGGGGGCATCCGCCCCCTGAGCCTAAGCCAGCTACGTCCATGATTTGTATAGTGACACGTGATGTACCATCCCGTGTACTGGTCACACTGAAAAATCGGTAGGTTGGAAGGAATAGAGAGTTTGTCTATAGTTAGGGTAGAAGAGTGGGTTAAGCTTTACACTGGGCTAGTCATAATAATGTGGTTTGAATTCACCTTTAGCGGGAATCGAACCTAAAACCTCTCACTCACAACTAATTTCTAAAACAAGTGCTCTATGTGTGCTTCATAAGTTTTCTCACTTGTATGGGTCGAAAATTTAAATGCCCGTTTGGTATTTAGCTCAAAATCCTTAATCAATTTTCAAAAGGGAACTTTAAAGAAAAACTCCCGGTATTGTTCACTTTAACGAAAAACCACATTTTACACTAAAAATTCAATCTTGGTACTATTCATTTTACCCTTTATTTTGTCCTTATTGTTAAAACTCAAAGTTTTCAAGCATTTTTCATTAGTTTTCATTTTTCAAAATAACTTAAAAGAACTTCTCTTGAAATGGTTTATTTTTTTATTTTATTTTTTAATCCAAAAATTTGTTTGGTATTGTTTTAAGCTAATAATATTAACACCCCACAAATTGTTGAATAAATCCCATATACTTAATACACCCCACATTTGCTTTTTCAATTAAAAATTATCTTAATACACCCTACATACTTCCCCATAATACCCTCACACCCCACATTCTCAATATACACCTTACATTTTCTACATGCACCCATATTTCTATATAGCCAACATTTCTCAAATCTTATAAAGCTTTTAATTTGGACAAAAAATGCTGACTGAAATTTTGACAAAAGATGCCGTCTAGGATTTAAAGCATATGTGGGTTGTTTTCAATTCTACCATTAAAACCCATATTGTCTGTTTTTAATATTTGGTGCAAATTTTAGGTGTTTTATTCCTCATGTAATCCTTGTAATCCCTAAAAGATGAATACGAACATAGAAACTTGAATAACGTAGCAAAAGCAAGATTAAATAATTATCGATGTCGTCAAAAACACTAAAACAATAAAAAAATATGAAGTCTTACCTCATGTGAGGCTTCCGAAACATCGATTTCGTGTTACATTCATCAAAAATAATTTTTCTTAATCAACATGTTTGTAGTTTCATTGGTTAAAGTTTTGTTCAACCATGGAGGGTCAGAGGGGTTTTGATAGTTGAAGAAGATAAATAATACGTAAAAAGTGTGATTTGGGGTGTATTTATAATTTTTTTTTTTTTTTTAAACCTAATAAGGTCAAAATTACCATCGCATAGTAGGATAAATAGTAATTTAATATTAAATTTTAATGTGGGGTGCATTCAACATTTTGTGAGATGCTAATACAAAAAGCCTTATTTTAAATCTTAAACTTACTCGTAAACTGTTTTAAATCTTAAATTTAGGTAAGTCCTAGTCTGGTTTCATCGTATTGGTCGGGCAAGTAAGTTAGAATCTCATTGGCAACTACATTCCCCACCTCTTCCCTCACCATTGTAGGCACCATCCAACGCCGGCATTCCCTTAATCTTTCCGCGTAGAAATAACTAAGTGGAGCTACAGTAGAATCGAATCGGTTCATCGAACACAGGTCGACGTTTGCGGTGAACCCGAACCGATGCCCGACGGAGTGCAGGACTTGATCGATGCTGGTAGCGAAGATCACGAAAAGAGATATGAGTTTTTATAAAATAGGCAAACCAAACAAGAATTTGAGACTGGAACTCACAACTCGTTTTTAAGTTATAAAAACTATGATTGGATTGAATGTAGAACGGGCTCTAACATATCAAATGAAAAGGATGAAAAGAAAACATGAAACGAATACCTTACTTGTTTATAAGGTTATTTCTTAACCTCCGAAGAAAATTCGAACTCAAATATATTAAGAGAACGCTCATTTTCAACTAAAGTGGCTTCAGTTACGTATGCTGCTTATTTCGTTATCTTTTGACTATAAAAATTGTCATTTGTTCAAACTTATAATAGGGTTTAACTATATATTTAAAGTAAATTGCTTAAATATTATTGGGTGGATTAGTCAAAACCACTAGAATGTCACGAGGGAGAGAAAATTCTGCATTTTTTAAATAGGTTTATATAATGTATACTACTGAGAAAGATGATTGAAAAGGAGGTTTGACTCAATGAGTATGCACGAGAAAAGGTTTTCATGTCAGGTAAAGACAATTAGAAGTGGTAGATCAAATACAACTAAATAATATATTTAAAAAAAATATATACCTAATTTCTATCCCGATCTTAAATTAATTTTCTAACATTAAAAATTAATAAAGCAGATTTTATAGTGCCAAGTTAACTAGAACAAATATACTCTCTTGTAAAACCTGAATCATGAGTACGATTTCCTCTCCTTGCGCTCTAGGTTGCTGCAACTTGATTTTGATTTGTAGACCAGATTTGCCCTAGGTTTTGGACAACTCAACCTCCATATCTCTGTCACTTGAGCTAGGCAGGCACCATGTTTAGTTTATGTCCAAAACTGGTATCCATCAGATGCATTATTTGCCTTGCCTATGTTATCCACTTACGCCTTTTTTGGGATTGTTTTGTCCGGTTCCCATTTTGCTAGTTTTGTTTGATAGACGTTTCTATCTCTACTAGCTCTAACATTGGATAAGATCCGAGTAAAGTTGAGAGAGACTAAAATACATGTTATTGTTCGATGTGTTTTACAGATGACGTGATTAGGTGAGTTTCCTCATTTTCAAATAAGTCCTAGTTTTGACATTATGGATTAGAATTATGAGAATTTTCAAACGTCATTTTCGGACAGAATGAGTTTTCAAATTGTCTCATTGAGATAGTAACTACTCCCTAACAAATATTTAATAATTTTAGATGTGCTAATCAAATTAATGGATGCATTTACAAACTTTTTATTTCTCGAATAATACATTTAAGGCAAATTATTTTATGAAAATCTAGCATAACCAACCGCAGATTAATGTCACCAGAGTAATTAGTTTGGTAAAACAAAAAATCATGATTAATTAAAGTGATTAACTCTCCTAATTGACCTGACACACTCATCGTGCGATTTAAGATTCAGCTCAAAAAAGGCCACGTGGCACGTGCTCCTATATTATCTGCTTTTATAACGAAGTACACAGTTTCCGAGTGTTTTCGCAAATGACAGATACACACACACACACACTCGCTAGTACAAGAAAAACAGAGGATCGGCCAATCAACAGCAGAAGCATCAAGAATCCCATTTTCGTAAATAAAGTGTATCCAGAAGGGCATTTGTTTCCTGTCCCTTAAGCCGCAGGAAACCTCATCCTTGCCACAGTACCAGGGGGACCCACATTTTGTCTGCTGGGATTAACCGATTAATCACTGATTAAAATGGAAAATTGCCGTGCTTTTTGTGCTAATTAGTAATTAATCAGTCTTTTTTTAACAAACCTAGGCTCAGAAAGCTGCTTTGGTGTGCCTGTGCCCCCTGCTGTTGCAGAAGTGCAGGCGTTGCATATATAAATGCATAATATATATATATATATATATGTATATGTATATTTTATCTGATATGCAGTCTACCAAGACTTGTTTAATGTTATTTTTTGATATCTGTACCAAAAGCAAGGAAGGTGGAGAGAATCTAGAAATGCCCATTTCTTTTCATTTCCGGAAAAACCCATCAATAAATTATTGGGTTATAAATATTAATGGAGAGAAAAATAAATAGAGAGAGGGTGTGAGAGAAGTGAAGAAAAAGCAGAGAATAAAAAGAGACCGGATGTTGACAAATTTCATGTCACTGTTCTTAGAAGGTCGTTTGTTTGTGTGAAGATTTCTTATCTGGGATCTCTCTCTCTAACAAGTAGAAGTCTTTCTCTCTCTAAAGTTCTGTGCTTTTCTTTTTTTATTTTTTGTTAGAGAGAGAGGGTGAGGGAGATAGAGATGGAGAGAGAGAGTGGCCCATCAGATCGAAATCTCCTTTTTCTCAACCTGATGACGATCTAAGCTCCCTGAATGGTGTTTGCAAAAGCACCCACTTTGTTGTTTCTTTGTATAATTTCAGATATACAGTTTTAGTTTTCAGCTGCTTTGTTGTTTTTTCATAGCGTGAATTTTCCACCATGTGAAAGCTTCTGCTGAATGATTCAATCTGTTGGGGATGATGCTTTTGAGGAGGAGAGGTGAAAACGGGATGTGGGTCTGAGGTAAAATTCTTATATTTTTTTCTGGGTAAATTGAATTTT
Source organism: Pyrus x bretschneideri (assembly GCF_019419815.1). Taxonomy (NCBI): domain Eukaryota; kingdom Viridiplantae; phylum Streptophyta; class Magnoliopsida; order Rosales; family Rosaceae; genus Pyrus; species Pyrus x bretschneideri. Next base: position 2,793,381 of record NW_025999524.1, read on the forward strand.
CTGAATTCAGATAGTTTTTTTTTGTGGTGATTTGGTGAATTGGGTATTCAAATTGACCATCAAGTTCGGCTAAATTGTTGGGTTTTATGGCTTGAATGTTTGGGTTTATGGGTTTGTGCATTTGTTTCCTCATTGCAAATTGTCGACTTTACAAAAAAGTTTTCAGGTTCTTTTCTTTGTTGATTGGTTTGTTGGAAAATTAGATTGTGTGTGTGTGTGCGTCTGGGTAATTTTAGACTTAGTTACTGTGGATTCTGGGTTTCTGTAGTCTGCAATTTTTCGAGATCTGTGTAGTTAACTTTTATTGCAAAGTTCAATTCTCGATCATAATATTTCCTGAATGTTCCAGTATGTTGGGCTTTTCCGCTCAAATTTCGCTCTGTATTGGTGATACTGTTAAAGCATGTCTCTATTTATTGCTTATTTTCTTTCAGCTTTTTTGGCCACTTTTGTTTCTGCTTCGAATTGCATTAGGTTAAAGATACCTCTTTTGTTTTCTCAAAGCTCGCATTCATTAGGCTTGATATTGAAGGGAATGGTAAATTTAGTTTCAATTGTTGTTGGTTCATTGAGGCTTCTATTGATGGGTTGATTCCGCTTTGGTTGCATCGATACCCATTGAATGCAATGGGTTCCCTGTTCGAATATAGATGACATCCGCTGATTTGGAAATCATATTAAGTGTTCACTTATGCGTGTCTTTTGTAAATTGAATGGTTTGGTATATCTTTCAATTAAGCTGTAATGTCTGCTACTTGAGGTTGTGAAACACTTTGTGCATGTGCTGTTTTGGCTCAGTTCCTTTAGTTGTCGCTGGTTTCCCTTGTATACGACAAATGTGGATTCCTGCTCTTTTATCAGCATTATGTTTTTTTCTGGTCGAATAGCAGCAGCATGTTGGATTTTGTTTGAGAGATCATGCAAAATTTTCAGCTGAAGTGCATTAATATTCATTGTTGAGGCTTTCAAGAGTGCAAAATTTTCTATATTTGGTGACATGAATTATAAATAGACTTCGGATGGTAGCTTTTATCATATTTGCGGCACTGTCAAGTTTTCAACTATGGTGTACAGGACTCGAGAGTGTCTGGAGGTATCACTTGCATTGCTCTGACAGTTCTCGGTGAAGATGGGATTCATGTAATTTGGTTCAAGAAACATTAGGTTCTCAATTTAGCCATAGTGAAAGCAAATCATGTTGCACCGTTGGCCCTTGCCCTGATTTGTGCTTGAGAATTTCCTCATCTTTGTGTTCGTAGTTTGTACCAACTTAAGTGGTTAGCACTGCTGTCATTCCCTTCATCTCACCTTATTTCAGGGTGGGGTGGGAACATGGATGATTTAATAGTTCTTATGAGTTAAATCTAAGCATCTTTCTTATTCAGGCTAGTGTGTCATATTGCACGGAAGATTTTTGTTTCCTATATATAACTGAAACAATTTCCCTCTCCGGTCATATTGAGAGCCGGGATGGGTAGTTCTGCTAAATAGGATTCTTTAACATTTACTGGATATCATTTTCCTTCTGTTGTCCATCAGTTTCTCTGTTTGGTATGCCTTTAATTTTGACACTGAAATGTTTCTTTGTTGTTTTCCTGTTCCAGGAATGGGAACAAAAATGCAGTGTAAAAGCTACATGCCCGGGTATTACTCAGTGTGGGATCTTAACGAGGATCCAAACAATTGTAGCTGGTCCTTATATTACGGAGATAAAACCTTGTCAAATAGGCAGTATCGCAATGGTTTCTTGCCGAGGGCCATGCCTGATGCTTTTCCAGGGTATGATAAGGATGTAGTCAAGCAGACCATGCTTGAGCATGAGGCCATATTTAAGAATCAGGTACTTACCTTCTTATCATACAATATTTCTAAAACCTTGACAAGTTCTTCGTGATTCTATCTGTTGGATATCTTTTTATATTTATTGAATTCTATATTTGGAGGAGCTCAATTTGGTGTATTGACTCTTTGAACCCACACGTAGAGCCTTGTTTGCTAATGTATTATTGTACTCAATACAGTAGGAACTTGAACATTTATGGGATTTTCATGTCTTCCAGGTGATTGAACTTCACCGGCTGTACAGAATTCAAAGGGACTTGATGGATGAAATAAAACGGAAAGAACCACGTAGAAACCAGATACCCATGGAGACATCATTGTTGTCAAGTCCCCTAGCATCTCAAATTACATCTGAAGATGCTCGGAAATGGCATGATTCCAGCTTTCCCTTGGTAAACTCTGTTAACGCTGGACCATCGATTCCAGGTGTTGAAGGTACCCATTCTCCATCTAGTGCCGTGAAAGGAAACAGCCGAAAAATCGGTTTGTTTCCATACCAAAATGGGATTAGTTCGAAAGTTGTTGAGGTGATGGAGTCAAGACCCACAAAAGTGAGGAAAAAAATGTTTGATCTTCAACTTCCAGCTGATGTGTATGTTGATTCTGACGAAGGGGAGCAGTTCACTGATGAGAAAGCTTCTGGCACTCCTACTTGTCAGCCGAATAAAAATTGTAAAACCACACTTGAGGGTGGTGCAAAGCTCTTTTTCTGCGAAGGTGCGAAGGCAGATTGCAAAGGACATGTTTCAAGATCTGATAAATGTTTGAGGAGCACAAATGGTTTGGCTGACTTGAATGAGCCTATTCAAATTGAAGAAACAAATGCTTCAGAATATACTTATCCTCTGGGCCATGACTCCTATCATGGAAAGATTCAGGGTCCCGATCAGGCTGCTAAGTCTAGATTGCAGCTTTTAGGTTTGCCGAAGGAAATATCAGTCAACCCTCATCATGTAAGTGATAAGGTTATCCCGAACAACATATATTTGGAGAACGGAAGTGGAAAAGGGTGGTTTTCCCATGTTCTTGAAGCAGGTATACATGAAATTTGATTAAACTTTAAGTTAGTCCTTTTTGACATCTGCATTTCCTTTTATTTTAGTATTCGTATGTGCAGTTATTGTAGATTCTAGATTGTTTGAAAGAAATTGATAAAGAAATCAAAATAATAAATACGAATGTATTAGAAAACAATAAGTTTAATAGAAATATAGAAGATGAAATAAAGGATTAATCAAACAACTTATATTAGTCTTCAGAGCTGCAGGATCATCTCATGCTTTCACAATTGACCATGCACGTATTTGGTGAATCTTTAGGCACCTGTTGAGGGCTATGTTGCCATTCGGCTAGGCTTTGAGAATGCATAATTTCTTGTTATAGATTTCTTCCATTATAAAAATTAATATCAGCTCTCATTGTATTACAGGGCAAAGTAAAAGCAACCTTAAAACTGCTTCCCAATGTCTCCAAACAGAAAGGTTGCCGATATCGTCCCATCCAATGCAAGTTTCTATTCACAATGTTCACGAAACCGCTTTCTATCTGACTGATAAAAGCAAGGTGGACTTGTGGAGAGATAGGACAGTTTGTGGTGCGGAGAATTCGGATAGAAGTCATGAAATTTCCAATAATAAGCATCAGAATATTTTTGTGACTTCTCATATGCCCAGTCCATATCATCACATTCTTCCTTCCTCGGATGTGGCCAGGTCATGGACTCACTCGGTTTCATCTTGGGAAAAGCCAGGCAGTGGCGTAAGCCAAAAGCCAATATCAGTTCAAACTCACCCGTGTTTTCCTTCATCTGCTACCTTGAGCAAGAGTTCCCAGTCATCAGTTCAGAGCAATGGGATCTTTGGAGATAGGTGGTATCTTAACAGCAATTCTAGTTCTAACCATGGTTCTGGAAGTGAAGTACGATACCAAAATGGTTTTCACCATGGTTCATCTTCAGGGTCTAAGGAACTAGTTCGCTTCCCGTCTCGCAGCTGCGACTATCAGAGCAGCAGTAACGATCACAACGGAGGCCCTGAGCACTTGAGGAGTCAGGGTTCAGCGACACACTACAAGGGTTCAAATTGCAAGGATGTGAAGTTTGCAAAGGAAGTAAACTTAAATGTGGTGCTTTCAAAGAGCTCATCCGATGAAGAAATACCACAGCAATGTCTTAGGATCGTAGGGGGGGAACAAAAGCATGAGGACCATCTTACAGCTTTGCCGTGGCTAAGAGCCAAGCCTGCTTCTAAGAATGAGTTTGCCAATGTAGGCAGAGTTTCAAAGACTGGTGTGGAGGATTTTAATCAAATTTTTGCCGAGGACATAAAATCAGTTCCTTGCGAGAATGATGTTGAGGCCAAAAGGACTGAACTAGGTGACAGCCCGTGCAAGAGAAAACTTCTTGGGTTTCCTATTTTTGTTAAGTCCCATAACACTAAGAACGAGTCTTATTCTCTTACGTCCCCGTCTGTGGAAAATAACAAGAGAAACGGAGGACTGGATATCAACTTGCCTTGCGATCCTTCAGCTCCTGACTTGGCCACAAAGAATGTAGAAGAAATTGTAGTTGTAGAAGAGAGAATAGATACGAAGGTTGCAAGTTTCAGACATGTCATCGATTTGAACTCGTGTGTTAGTGATGATGAAGAATCTTGAAACCTTCTGCTCCAACCACCAGTGTGAAGATCACAGTAGAAATAGATTTGGAAGCCCCAATTGTACCCGGGACTGATGAAAGTGTCATTCATGTGGAAGCATCTCCTGAAATGCAGAAAGCAAGGCCTTTAGCATCGCCACAACACCCAGCTGAACCTCCTCAAGAGGAACTTGTGAGAGTAGCAGCGGAGGCAATTGTTGCCATCTCATCATCTGGTCCCTACAATCATACTGATGAATCCTCTTGCAGTCCACCGGAAGCTTCTTCAATCGACCCCCTTCTGTGGTTTGTGGAGATAGCTTCCACTTGTGGGAATGATCTTGAGAGCAAGTTTGACATCGTTGTGAGAGACAAAGATGGTGATGATGATGATGAATCTTTATCAGACGCGTTTGATTACTTTGAATTCGTGACTTTGAAACTGAGAGAGACCAAGGAAGAAGATTACATGCCTAAGCCTCTGGTTCCAGAAAACTTGAACCTGCAAGAAACAGGAAGCACATTACTACCAAATCCTCCCAGAAGAGGCCAGTCAAGGAGAGGGAGGCAGCGGAGGGACTTCCAAAGGGATATCCTTCCCGGTCTTGCTTCCTTGTCAAGGCACGAGGTGACAGAAGATCTCCAGACATTTGGAGGATTAATGCGGGCAATGGGCCATTCATGGCAGACGGGACTAACCAGGAGAAACTCAACAAGAAACGGTTGTGGTAGGGGCAGGCGACGAGCAGTGGTGAATCCCTCTCCTCCTGTGGAAACTATCCCAGCTTGCAGTCCACTGGTACAGCAGCTTAATAATACAGAAATGGGACTGGAAGATAGAAGCCTAACCGGTTGGGGTAAGACAACCAGAAGGCCTCGTAGGCAAAGATGCGCGGCAGGTAGTAATCTCCCATCATCCGTCCCTTTAACCTAAACAATGGGAAGAGGGTTTTAACTTGTTGAGTTTCCTTAGAGAAAAAATAGGGTGGTGGTTTCTGTGGCTGCAGGGGTTTGAGGTTGCCATGGGGATTGACTGCCCTCTGTACATTTCTTAGCCCAAAGTTTGGGTTGGTTTGATTTTTCTGTCTTTGGGTGGTACCATCTTTGTATTTTTCATAAATAATGTTGCATAAATTTATTCCCGGATAGATACCACTCCTCTTTTATTTGCTCGTACATTGCTTCTCTTCTGGGAATTGAGATGTGAATTTATCGCTTATTTCAGATGTAAATATTCTTCTTTTGATTTATGTTTATTCATCTGATCCAAACTTCGAAGTTCGAAGGAGATTCAAACTAGGGTGCAGAGGCAGGAACACATTTTTTCTAGCCAACTCAGCTATACTCCAGTCTACAATATGTTTCCTAGATTGACCCCCGGGTTTTTTTTTTCTTTATACAACGATATAAGCGGATGAGGTTTGAACTACGTCACATAATGAGCTAATAATAATCTTTATTATCAAATTCACTATTCATGAAAGGTGAACTTAAAACTTACCACTTACGAGTAAAGAATAATACTACAAAACTGTAATGTTAGAAGGGGCGGAAATTTGATATTTGATTCTTTTTGGTAATGTTGTTGCCACATGAGCACGTAAAAGAAGAGAACAAGTTTACACGTGGCCACATGATGTGCCTTGTTTGTTTGCGAACCAGGAAAGCGGTTTTGGTTCATTCTCTAACTTTTTGCAGAAATTAGGCAAGGTTTTTGGCCAAACATGTCCCACCAATAAGCTTCCTTTAATTTTCAATTTGCATTGACAAGGCTAAGATTAACAAATTAAAATATTATGTACCCAACCAACAAGAAGCTCTAAATGGAATTTGCCGTGGTCGACGCAATCTTTGCCAACCTATTACTTTACCTAATCTCCACCTTCTCATATCTTCGTCCTTTTATTAGTAAAAAAATTGGTCAAAACTTTAGTAGTGTTGTACGATCACATTATTTATAAAATAAATAAATACCAGATTTGTTGCGCGTTTTTTGTTTAATTGATCTTACGCAACCTATTCAATGGGAGATTATGACATTAATCAAAGATTTTGATATTTAATTTATTTATTCACAACGAATAGAAGATTGACATTAATAGATGGTAAAAAGTTAATGTAATGATTTACTATCATTGGCTCTGTATAGTAGTATTATTCTTTACTGGTAAATGATAAATTTTATGTTTAAATCGTATTGATGGCGTGTTCAAACCAATTTAACTCCCCCTCCTTAATGTAAATATCTAGTTGTATTTGAAAAAACTTATTATTCTTGTATAGAAAAGTTAAGCCCACTAAAAGCAATTCCACCCCTAAAGACTTTGCGCCAGCATTCAATGTATTTATCTACTCAGTGAACAGTGATTGACCCCAATGAACAGTAATAGGCCAAGAGCATCTCCACCCCTAAAAAAAAAAGCCTAGTCAATTTTCCTTGTGCCCGTAACACAAATGGTATACCACGTGTTATTATATAAGTGGTGAAAATTTTTATTTTTTATGTTATTAATTTTTTAACACAAGAATCTCACAACTTGTATAAAATGTACCACCCCTTGTCTTAGGCATATTGAAAAGTTTATCGTCATCATGACTACTATTGGAAAACAACACTACAAAAATAAAACAGGAGAATGTAATTCAATTCGAAGTATTTTTCTTATTCTAAGACAAAAAAAAAAAAAAAAACTATTAATGTAGCTGACGATGGGACAAAAAGGTGGGAGATAAAAGTGGAGTGTTTGAAGGGGGTACGCGCCCCAACGCAAGTTGGGTTTGTTACGTTTTTTTTTAATATTTTTATTAGTTTTTTGTTCTTATTATTAAATAAAGTTAGTGGATGATTTTTAATTAAAATGTAAAGATTTGAAGTCATTTTCATTAGTTTTCTTATTAAATAATAGATGTCCTATTCTTGCTTTGTTTTTTAACCAAAAAATAAAAATAGAAATAAAAAATAACAAAAATAAAACGGACCTTAAGCTTCAGAACCGGGCCATAATTTTTGGCCTGACCAATTTCTCAAGGCCCATAAAATAACGCAAAACAAAAGGTCAGGACGCGCCAAAACAAGAACCGGATGGGTGGTTTAGCGGCATCAGCGGCCATAAATCAACCGCTTTTCAAACACTGAAAAATTTTCCGACAATTTAAAAAACAAAAGGAAATTTGATGAGGACGGCGGTGAAGAAATTCGTCTCCCCCTTACATCTGCAAATACCCAAAACGCCCTTACGTCAGGGTCGGACTCTGACGCATGCCATCTACCAATCACCACCGTTGGAGCCACCCGACCTTTCTCAAACCATAGCGTCGACGCACGCGGTATTTTCGAACCCGTGTTTTAATCTTCTCGTTTTGTGCAGGAACATCGATTCCCTGAAGAAAGTCCACAGCTTGCTCGTCCTCCACGGCCTCGCCGACGATCTCCTTTGCCGAACAAAATTGATCAGTTTATATGGATCATTTGGGTACATCAAGTGTGCCCGGTATCTGTTCGATAAAATGCCAAGCCCAGATTTTTATTCGTGGAAAGTGATGCTGAGGTGGTACTTTATGCACAATTTGTATGAAGAGGTTATAGGGTTTTATAATCGTATGAGAATGTGCGTAAGAGAGCATGACAACGTTGTTTTCTCGATTGTGTTGAAGGCGTGTAGTGAGTTGCGAGATTTTGATGAAGGGAGGAAGGTGCACTGCCGGATTGTTAAGGTGGCGAGTCCTGATAGTTTCGTGTTGACGGGTTTGGTGGATGTGTATGCGAAGTGTGGATGGATTGAGTGTTCTCAGGTGGTTTTTGAAGGGATTGTTGATAGAAATGTGGTTTGTTGGACTTCAATGATAGTTGGGTATGTGCAAAATGATTGTCCGGAAGATGGTTGGTCTTGTTTAATAGGATGACAGAGGGGTTAGTTGAAGGGAATCAGTTCACGTTAGGAAGCGTACTTACGGCGTGTACAAAGTTAAGATCTTTGCATCAAGGAAAGTGGATTCATGGACATTTGATTAAGAATGGTATTGAACTTAACTCTTTTCTGGTGACATCCCTTCTGGACTTGTATGTCAAGTGCGGGGACATTGGAGATGCTCGTTCCATATTTGATGAGTTTTGTGGGACCGATCTTGTTTCATGGACAGCAATGATTGTAGGGTACACTCAATGTGGGTATCCCGACGAGGCTTTGGAGTTGTTTACGGATAGGAAATGGGTTGGTCTCTTGCCCAATTCTATAACTACTGCAAGCGTGCTTTCATCTTGTGCACAGTCAGATAATTTGAATTTGGGAAGGTCAATCCACGGTCTTGGGATAAAACTTGGGTTGGAGGAACCTACTGTGAGAAATGCTCTGGTGGACATGTATGCAAAATGCCATATGATTGGTGATGCTCGTTATATCTTTGAAACAATCTCCAACAAGAATGTGATTGCTTGGAATTCAATTATTTCTGGGTATTCCCAAAACGGGTCTGCACATGAAGCCCTCCAACTGTTTCATCAAATGAGATCAGAATCATTCTCACATGATGCGTTCACATTGGCAAGTGTCCTCTCAGCTTGCGCTTCCCTTGGTTTTCTTCCAGTTGGTTCATCGCTTCATGCTCACTCCATAAAGGATGGCCTATTAACTGCAAATATCTATGTTGGCACTGCACTTTTAAACTTCTACGCCAAGTGCGGGGATGCTGAATCTGCTCGTCTAGTTTTTGATGCAATGGGAGAGAAGAACACTATCACATGGAGTGCAATGATTGGCGGTTATGGAATTCAGGGTGACAGTACAGGTTCCGTTGCACTTTTCAGTGATATGTTGAAGAATCATCTGGAGCCCAACGAAGTAATCTTCACGACCTTATTGTCAGCTTGTAGCCATACGGGAATGATTGCAGAAGGGTGGAGGTATTTCAATTCACTCTGCAAAGACTATAACTTCAAGCCCTCAATGAAGCATTACGCGTGTATGGTCGATCTATTGGCTCGTGCTGGTAAACTTGAAGAGGCCCTGGAATTCATTGAGAGAATGCCGATTCAGCCAGATGTTAGTTTGTTTGGGGCTTTTCTCCACGGATGTGGACTCTATTCGAGGTTTGATCTTGGCGGAGTGGCGATAAGAAGAATGCTAGAGCTGCATCCTGGTGAAGCTTGCTATTATGTGCTAATGTGTAACCTTTATGCTTCAGATGGTCGATGGAGCCAGGTTAATCAGGTTAGAGAGCTAATGAAGCAGAGAGGATTGAGCAAGTCCCTTGCATATAGCCAAGTAGAGATGGATATCAGAAATCACATTGCACCTGTTAGGTTGGCATGTCTTGCTTAGGATATAAAGAGTCAATTTTCGAGTGAGGAGATGTAGCAATGCCAAGAGTCAAATTGCAGCGGCGCCCTGCACCCTGTTGATTACCAGTTCTTGCACAGGAACTGCACCCAAGATCTGGATGAATGGATACAAAATTTGAAGCCCCAAGAGTAAGGCACTTTCTGCAACTTCAGCATCCTGTTGGTCTGAAGGTAACATTCACGGGCATGCTTCTTCAAAAACTAATTAAGAAACATGGCATTCTGTACGGCTACCCTGGATGACTTAACAGCATTCGATTAAGAGATCATCCGTGACGATCGTTGATGCAAGACTTGGAAGGCACAATGTACAAGGCGGCCTGCGGGTTGAGTGAACAGATTTGTACTTGGATGTGAATAGTGGTGCACCAAAAATGAAAGAAATAATGGGAAAATTCAAAATTAATCGAATGTGTGTGTTACAATTATTGTCATTTGACAGAATAAATTCGGTAAAATTACAACCCTTTGGGTGTTGACCTCCAAAAATACAATGAACAAACTCAAATCTCTTACCTGCCTGTGATTTTAGTCTTCAGACACACTTCAAGAACGAGTAGAACGCACAAGGCAGGCGTTCCTTAGAAATTCAAGTGCCAATTCTGAATGATCTGCCGGCTTCACACTCCGACTTGTATATAATTCTTCAAGAGAATATAATAGTGTCAGGATTCAACACATCAAATTCTACGTTATCCTTTATTCACGAGTGAGAGACTGAAATTTTTCCAAGAAACTGTAAACCTCCTTCATTTGGGGAAGAGGGGTATCTCCAGCTCCAAATCTGTGAACTTGCTTATCGAGCTCAATTATACTGTATCCGGGGACCTTCCTTAGACCGATACCTTTCATCATTAGTCTCACATTTCCAAATTCATCCCAGTTCCCCCCTTCAGCGTATATGTTAGAAAATAAGGTGTAGTATCCAGTGTCATCTGTGCTGATATCTAAAACGTCTCTTTTAATGCTTTCGATCATGTCCATCCTCTGGTGGATTCGACATCCATTAAGCAAAGCGCCCCATATGCTGGCATCTACAGGGGTTGGCATTGATTTGATAGTCTCATATGCTCCGTTGAGATCACCAGCTCGACTTAGAAGGTCAACTATACAAGCAAAATGTTCAGCAGTAGGCTCAATGCCGAAATCCCTCATTGATCTGAAATAGAACCTTCCCTTTTCGACAGCTCCTGCGTGACTGCAAGCTGAAAGAACATTCATGAAAATGATCTCATTTGGTTGCACTCCCGTTTCCACCATCTGATCAAAGAGTGATGTGGCAGCATTACTCCGGCCATGCATACCATAACCAGCAATCATGACACTCCATGACACAACGCTTCTTTCTTCCATCATATCGAAGACTCCCTGAGCTGACCGCAGGTCACCACACTTGGCATACATGTCAGTTAGAGCTGTATCAGTAAACAAATCTTTCCTGATGCCCAAAGTTATGAGCTTGTGGTGAACCCATTTCCCCTTTTCCAGATAACCTAATTCGGAACAAGCTTGAATAATACTTAATATAGTGACTTCATTGATCTCATGACAGTTCAAGAACATTTCATCAAAAAGACTGATCGCCATGACAGGGTTACCATTTTGAGAAAATCCGTAAATCATAGCGTTCCATGTTACGATACCAAGGTGTTTAACCTTGTCGAATATCATGTATGCTGAATCTACAAACCCACATTTTGAGTACATGTCAATAAGTGAATTTAACACAAACTCATCCAAATAGCCTCTTTTGATTATATGACCATGTATCTGATGTCCAAGCTCTAAAGACCCGACCTTTCCACACGCCGAGAGAGCACTTGACATGCTGAATGAATCTGGCATTAGTCCTTGGGTCTGCATCTGCATAAAGAGTACCAATGCCTCTCTCAACAAACCTTTCTGACAATAGCCTGAAATGATTGTGTTCCATGAAACAACATTTCTCCCTCCAATTGTATTAATAACTTTCTGGCAATAGCTTAGTCCCCCAATTTCAGAGTACAATTCGAACAATGCAGATCCTAAAAAATCAAGGTCAGGGTCTACACCATTCCTAATAGCAAAGCAATGAACAGAACTCCCTTCTCTGTGCAAGCCTAACCTAATACAGGACCGCAGAACACACATCAAGGTTACCGAATTCGGTTCCACCTTCGACTCTTGCATCTCAACAAAAGCGTCCAGCGCATCCGAAAAGAACCAGTTTGATTGTAGCAGGATATCATTGCGGTCCAAGATGCAGTGTCCCAATGACTAACACTACCAAAGATCGTTTTTGCACTTTGCAAGTCACCACATTTACTGTACATTGAAATGAGAGAATTATCCAAAGGCCCATCAGTCTTAATTCCCCTTCTAACAACATGGCCATGTACTGACCTTGCTTCTCTCAACAATGCCAACTCCCCACAAGCCTCAGCCACACAAAGCATTGTAACCGAATCCAGTTCAACACCTTCAAAAACCATCCAACGGAACAAATCCAACCCTTCACTTGCCTCCCCATTCTCCACGGAGCACGAAATAATCGAACTCCACGACACCACATCCCTCACCGGCATTGCGTCAAACACCTTCCGGGCATCACCTAAGCTACCCAGTTCCCCATACAAACCAAGCAACGAGGTCTCGACCACCGCATCGGAGTCAAACCCAGATTTGATTATCCTCCCATGGACCTTCCCGCCAACAACCAGATCACCAAACCCCGAACAAGCTCTCAAAACAGAAGGAAATATAAACCTGTTCATCCAGTTTTCACGGTGCAACATTTCGTGATAGAGCAGAATGGCTTCTTGGAAGCAGTGATTCCACACGAAGCACTTCATGAGCACGCCGCACATGAAAGAATCTGGGTTGGGGAAGGTTTTGAAGACGTCGGTGGAAGATTGGAGGGAACCCATTTGGGCGTAGGATTCTATGAGCTTGGTGGAGGCCTGTGGGTCTCTGTGGAGACCCGAGACGACGAGGTGGGCGTGGAGTTGGGTGAGTGTTCGTAGGACGGTGCAGGACCTGAACAATGGCATGTACAGGGTCATGGCAAAGCAATGACATGGGAGATGGATGAGTCAAAGACGAAGAGTGAGATTCTGTCTCTCTGTCTGTCTGTCTCTCTCTCTCTGTCACTGAACTTTTGGTCAAATAGTGGCGGCAAAACCCGGCAAAAGATTAAGAGATTGGGCTGGTGGGAACCGGATCCATTAAATCTGAGCCATCTAATCAAATTAATCCATGCCCGTTGAAATTTGATTCAACAGTTACAATTATTATAACTTTAAAAATCATCTGTTTGTAGTTATTAGATCAAATTTTAACGGTCCGAATTAATTAATTAGGTGGCTCAGTTTTGATGGATCAGGAGAAGATCCGGTTCCAAGCTGGTGGACTTTAAATCCATGTAGCTAGCTCGAGATTTCACCTTCTTCCTTGTATTTGTGCATATTCCTTAGTTTAATTAGGTGGCTCAGTTTTGATGGCCGTTCTATTTGTGCATATTCCTTAGTTTAAATTCAAATGTTAAAAGTAGCACTATAAAAATTATGACAAAACGCCGTCGTATAAGGCAGAATAAAATTTCAGACAAACAGACAAGAGACCTGTTTAGATAAAGAAGAAAAGAATATATTGATGGGCAGTACGTGAATCAGCATCTTATAATACAAGGGTCTGTTGCCGGGATTTCACTAAGCATCACTTCCTTCCCCCTCGTCTTGTGGATCGTAGGGGATTTCATGTCGTGGCCGATTGTACTTCTCTCGCAATTGCTTGATGGGGATGAAATCTCCAGCTGCATCCATCCCATAGAACAGAAAGGAAATGTAGGGATGATCAAATCGATCCTGCACAAGGTTAACGAAACAGACTGGTTTGGCAGGGAATTTTTTTATGTTCTTCAAGGACAAATACAACTCAACAAGAGGAAACAAAACATCAGCGATGAAATGAAACAAAAAGAGGGAGACTTCTACTCACCAAGTCTGGTTCTTCAGGGGCTAACAAATTCTCCTCAGAAACTGCAAAAAGACAGGCGGATTAAGTGCCTAAAATGCAGATATATAGGCAACGCGAGAGGAGAAGACTTAAATCTGAGAAGGTTTTGGGTCAAAAAGTTCGAGTATTACCATATGCCACCAGAAGGTTGGGGTCCGCATGTACATCAACCAAAATCTGAGGAAAGATGATGTGGATATCATTCAAAATCTTATTGCATTGCATGCAATGCTTACTCACCCACACAGCAAGAGTATGATAGAAACGGGGATAGAAATCAAAGCAATCAATCAGAAGCAAACCATGCATATATCATTACTGTTGTTATTACTGATATTCCAATTCATTTTAATAGATCGTATCAGAAGCATATGTGAGTGCATAGTCATGAAGGGCTTTAAAATAGGTTTCAAACCTGATAAAATGGCTGATTAGAACCGCGTGTCAACTTTTCAACCTGTGCAGTTTTCATCCATGTACTTGATTCAGAACACACCGGATCCATCCCACAAACCACGGCGCGATAGCCTGAAAAAATAACATAAGATTTGTATAACAGAAGAAAGCACGAGAGGAATGAAGCAATGAAACACATAAAATCCAGTTTTACTTTTTCAAGCTGCTACTTGTTAAACAGATTCTTCAAGGTTTTTGTAGTGAAAATTTTGATTGAAATTGCTCCAGATTTATAAAATACAACTACCCAAATATGCACCCAACATGACTACACAATCAAGAAGCATACTTTTTCAGACTACTGGACACCACAGCTTACATAAAAAATAATTTGGAAGACAAATCTCAGCAAAACACGGAATACATACCAAAATTTTATGCCTCACTCTCTGTCCCAAACGAAATGAATAATTTGCATTTTCATGTGCTAAAGCTTTGGCGGATGCAGCCAGCGACTCTGCCTCCAGTTTAGAAATTGTATCTCGTAGCTTGGCTGCCACTGCATAATTCTCACTCTCAATTGCATTCTGCAGGTCTGCACTGTAAGGAAAGACAAAGAAGCAGTATACTTTAATGAATAGTTGACCGCATATGCCAAAATCATCGAAGGGTCAAAAGGAAGTAGAAAGAAGAAACATATAAATTCCACCATTTGTACTGAATTAAACTATTAATTAGATAGAATATGGAAAACTTTGGGGAATTACCGTAAGCGAATGATACTTATCGCCTTATCTTGAGCTTCACTCTTTGGGGACAAACCCCTTTTTGCCTCCTGCTGCTTAATAACCTCAGCTTCAACCTTCCAAGAAGAGCACTTATTAGGAACGCCGCAATTATTTCTTTCTCCATTCACCAGGAAGCTTACACTGTGTTGATATGGGACACACCAAAAGACTACATTCCAACAGTCGTTTTCAAAGACCAACAAAGCAGCTAACATAGATCTTGTTAACAGCACTTTTTGGTTTTTGTAATGTTACTAAACTTTAAGTTTCGTCATCATGGTTCATAGAAAAGCTAGGAACACTAAACCTGCATTAACAATTGCTACTGTTTCTCTAGATATTGCTAAGAAAGTCTACAGAAGATTAAAAGGCCTTCTTTCATATTCTTTGCCTTCTGTAATTTGGAGCTCAAAATTTGTTAGATTAAAAGAAAAAAAGAAAAAAAGATATTATAAGCAAGCCTTGCCCACCTGGTTAGCATATCACTTATATTCGGGATGAGAGATCTAACCTCAGTCAGCTTGTTTCTTAGTTGTTGTGCAACATCATACTGTTCCGTGTTCAAAGCATACTGCCAATGCATCCCAAGAATCAAATGCTTGTTAGACTAACAAAATTGAGAGAAATCCACACTAGTTAAACCTAATACGAAATGAAAGCTACAAGAGAAGAACCATTGAACCTGTACTCGAGTTGCCAGGTCCAGCTGAAAAAAGAATATCAAAATATCTTCATTAGCACTCTCACTCTGCTCCGAGCTTGCATTCAACCCCTGATCACCCCCTTTAAACAGCCAACCAGCTTCCACCCTCATATTCCTTTGTCTTACCACATCGGTGTTACCTCTTAAGAATAAGCTTTGACGGCACAGATGCCGGATACCACACCTTTCGACACCAGTACTCATCCGGGTTTTGCTCATTAGTTTGAAATGCCTCCTCCACGAAGGCATTGATCCACATACCGCACCATTGCAAGACGCAGGTCAGAGCACTCAGTGACAGACCTTGCACCATTTTGTTCTACTGATCAAACTCGATACCCTTCACAGAATACTACGCTTCCTCAGTTGTTCTTCCACACTTGTGTATAGAAATATCAGCATCTATACATATACAGTAAGTCCACACTTACACTTCAATTCATGCAGATATCTATTTTTGAAACATGCAAGCAAAACAAAAACATTAAATTCGAACCGGGTCCCGGAAACCCCACTTCAATAAAAATCATTCAAGCAAACATTCCTGATATGTACAAAAACAAGTGCAAGACATCAACTTCCAGGCTGTGAAAAAATGGAAAAGTAAAATAATCACATAAACCCAGTGGAAATTCACATAAACCCAGTTGAAAACTCGTATCAAAATCCCATCTTTCTAAATTATCCCATTAAATACTCATTAATTGTGTTCTAAATTTTAGCGGAGCAATCCTATTCCAATAAGCAAACAAAATAGATTAGCCTGAGTATTTATTTGCTCACCGGAGAGTGGCCGGAGAAAGCAGAGAAGAAGCAAACTCTGGCTGCCTGGTTTTTGGGTTCGCCTTCGTCTTCAAGATTTTTATGAGAATTAAGTTGCAGAAAATGTAGAAAATAGTGTGTGGAACCGGAACGGTTTCAAGCTGAGTCGCACTGGGATTTATCGGGTGCGCCGTGGATTAGGATATTACTGTGTTTCTCTCGAAAGTAATCTGACTAGTGTAACCAATAGATTTGGAGAACAGAAGGAGAAATATCTATGTATTTTTTTTAAAAAGAATTGTTATTAACACTTCAAAAATCTCATTTAACGCTTCAATTTTTTTATAATTAAAAAAAAATACATTTATGAGGAGTGTAGAATGATATTTTTGGAATGTTAATAACAATTCCCTTCTTAAATTAAACTATTTTTATTTTACTGTACTACTTTTTAATTTTGTATTTTTTTTTGTTTTAAAATGGAAGGAGAGAGAGAAAGAGAGGGAGAGAGAATGTGGGACTTTTTATTTTTTATTTTTTGATTAGAGATATGTTAGAATCATGTGAATTTTAACGAAAAATCACAGTTTTACACTAAAAAGTCAATCATGGTATTTATCATTAAAACTCAAAGTTTTTAAACTCTTTTCATTAGTTTTCACTAGAATTATAGGTAGGTGAGGCTTTAAAAAAATAGCAAAATTTTGGTTGTGTGGAATTACATTACTACCCACAGTTCTTATCTATGTTCAGTTTTAATTAGAGGGTTAATGATAATTTTATGAGTTTTGGTGGTTCTATTATATTAATATGGAGTTTAGATTAACCAACTCCTTATTTCCAACTTTTTTTGGGTAATTTTAACCTTTTGGATTCAATAAAAAGAGAACTTTTTTTTTAGCCAAAAAAGTTTATGCGATTGGACCTTAAAATTTGAAAGCGATAGAATTGGTTTCTGAAATCGTCCACCGTCTATCATTTTAGTCATTTCGTGATAACTCACCGTTAAATAAAAATGAAATGACAAAAATAGCCTGACTTTTTGTCAAATCATTTTTGCCCATTGTTTATTAAATTGAGGGTATTTTTGTCATTTTAGTCTTTATTTAATAGTTTTTTCACGAAAATGACCAAAATGATTGACAGTTGACAAACTCAAGAAATATTTTTATCAACTTCAAATCAAATCTTAGAGATCAAGGTAAGGAGTTATACTAATCTCGTGGAACATTTTAACTAAAATGCTAAAGGAGAATCAATAGACGAAAACAAAAATTGCATAAAGAAATCTCAAACCAACTTTACATTTTATTGATAATTCATCCAAGACAAGACAATAAAGAATATTTATTATCAATTTCCATCTTTAGGTTCAAACAACATTTGCTTCATAAACAACTTTCCCAAAAAACAAAGGATATCTTTTTCTTCACAGGAAACCGGCAAATTCAACTCCCATCTACCTATAAGATACAAGAAAATAAATTTGAATCAAGAAATCACATGCCATGGACCTCCTTCATTGCCTCATGGAACCCTGTATTCGCAATGCTACGGTCGATGATACACATACTTGGTTCTCGGGTCCACGATAAGACCCTTCCCACCGTTCACTTCCAAATCGTGCCTGCATTGATCACAGGCCCGAAAATCATTAGAATCAAACGTCTGTTTACCTTCCAATGTAATCATTGCATGCTAGGATGGAGAAAAGGAACAAAGAAACTCAACTGGAACACAAAGTCAGGGATGGTCAACTGCTCACGAGGAACATATCGAAAGAGCTGCAGTAATCTATCTACATATACCACTTTCTTCCAGACCTAGAAACATAAGTTAGAATAACATTCACTTACAGCAGGCTTTTTAAGTGATGAAAGTCTTGATAACAAGAATCGCAAACAAACTTAGACATACCACATTGTCCACGAACAGTTGCAGGGCAAATATTGCAGCCTTCAGCCCAAATGTCGGGTGAAGGACGTATATTGCCTATGTAAAAAAGATAAAGATTAGAGACATGATTAACGGACATAGTTCCTAATGTATATGGACAAACGCAGTGATACCTACATGCAGATTACGTTGGTGTTTACGACCAAGTATCTGTTGTACCCTTTTCATCCACCCCAAGTCTGGCTGGCTGCAAAACATGCACGAAAGGATACTCAATCAGTTGCAGAGACATGCTATCAATATAAGCTATTAGTTTACTGATCATCACTTGTGTTCATAATTAGAAATTAAAATTCCACCGAAGAAGTTACTTCAATCTACGTTAGTTCGGCAGTTGTTGTGAGTGTTCGAAAATTCTTTTCTCATCTTTCACAGAAACTGAACTGTCACCTGGAGTGTGAGTATAGAATGACATGAAAAACCTTATGACCCTAGAATTGTTTGAAGTTTTGCATTTTCTGAAACTCAACTATGAACAACTTACAGCTGTAAAGATGCTGCAGAGTGGAAGTATACAATAGTATAAGGCTTTTGTATTAAGGGTTCAAACTCCTGCAAACCAATAAACAAGATTAGCTATACTAGTGGCCAACAACATAACTATACAATAACTCTACAACATATGCAGATTAATCCCAAATTTAATGCTGTATTACCTTAACAACATGGTGTACAAATCGTTCTAGATCAAGACATCGCAAAAGAAAATGTGCCCCCACTACCACCATTACAGGACGACCCTCGCTGTCAACCCCACCTCGGTAACTGAAATAGACAGAAAAATAGAAATTAGTTTAAATGAATACATCTCATACAACCATTTAGATGCAACCATTTTTAGATTCATAATATTCCTAGGTTCAGCCACCATTAGGTAGCAACATATCAACATTTGCATTGTTTTTAACAACATAAAAGCTTCTCCTTTTTTTTTCTGTGTACAAGATATGAGCTAACGGAAGTGCTACTGCTACCAATAGCAAAGAGTAAATTAGAATGAAAAGCACTTTACATATTAGCAGCTGTCCAACTGTGAAAATCTACAAGCTTAAGACTCCACAACTGCCACTGAGTTAATGATGAAAGAGTTATAAATCTTACACAATTTTCATTTCTGCAATTTCTGAAAGATTAAGAGAATTTGCTTTAGCAAGGTATCTTGAATGAAGCGAGTATTCTTCTGCAGCAGACAATGGAGGTCCACCAAGCTCGCCAAACCCAAGCATTTTAGCACAATTCCATCCACTTTTTGCTTGAGCAGTTTTCTCCCATTGTTCCTTGCGTCTCTGATCTGGATCTTTTATTAAGGACATGAAGGCAGGATCCAAATATGAATCCAAATATGATGAGTTCCTATATAACAAATTCAGCAAGTAAGTCAAGGATTTTAACCAAAAGAGCTAATGATAATGGTATATCAAAAGGAACAATAAGCTTGATAACCACAATAACAGAGAATGTAAGTGCACAGACATCTATGAAGTATGAAACTTGACTTATGAAACATGGAATTCTTCAGCAGCTTTCTCCGGCAAGAATTTTCTAGGCATCTCTTGATTAGTCAAAGCTGCCCTAAGTTTTTCTATGATATGCTAAAAAATTCTAATCGAGTCATTGACTGACCTTTGTACCAAGCCAACATCACTCACAGGAAGCTCAACTGGAGCCTGGGGAGGCTTTGGAATATTCTTCTTGGGTAAGGGCTTTATTCTGATTTTGCGCTCATCTATAATTGTCTCGCCATTTTCATCACCTACATCTGCAGGGAGCTTCGAGAAGGCAATCTCCTCTTCAAGTTTATCTCGGGGAAAGTAAAGCGGAAGTAATCTAGGTTGGGAAAAAAAAGTAAAGGGGAATGATTTCTCAATATTTTGTAACAGTAAAACCAAAAATGGAGTTTAGAAGTCACATATATCATGATGAAGCAGCCTGTGCTCTATAAATAAATAACTATGTTTATTAACCTTTTGTATATCTCTGTATCCATTGATGTGGTAGTACAAAAAACAACAGCTGCGATTTTATCTTTTTGCTTTTCCAGAAAACGTCGTACAGTCCCTGAAAAAAACAGAAAATAGATAAGTTGGAGAGTAAAGAATGAGAGAAATAATCGAATATTCAGTGAACTTTATCCTGCAGCAACTAAAACGTTGATGTATATACATGACTAAAATTTGAGTAATCCGGCACTCATACTAATAGATAAGCAAGTTATATGTATCATAGAATGCCAAAGACATGCACATATTTTAAAGATTGTACCATAATCTAACTCATCATAAGAGACTACATCTGCAAGAGATAACAGGAGCCATCCTCACTTTTATTTTGAATATTGGTTGATTGTTATCCTTTCCTTACCATGCGATATTAATGTTATGATTTTGTATATAATCCAACAAAAGCTAGTATCAGGCCTTTCTATTTCCCATGGATGCACAGATATGCTCAATGTACTTCACGTGCTTCACATAATACATCATTGCAAAGAAACTAACTTCTGAAACATGTAAGAAAGTAACTCACTTATAGCAACATGGGCAGCTGGCTCACGAGGGTAGTTCTTAGCTTCTGTATATATACAGCCCATTGCAATGCTACAATGCATTGGCCAAACAAAATAAGCTTCACACTTTACAAAGAACAAAACAAAAGGGAAGAACAATTGATAGCACAAATCATCTGCCAAGCACCTTTGCAGCCCATTTTCAATGAGAAGTTCAAGGCAAGAACGATAACAATGGCTCAGAGCATTTTCTGCAGCAGTATGGTATTTCACTGCATACTTGGGACCGACAGTATGGATAACCCTCCTGGAAAAATGTACAAGGAAAGAAACATCATTCGTTTAGTCAAAATACATACATGAAAGGGTACTTGTGCACAATGAACTCTCTAAATGAAAACTTTACTGCTGTACCCACCTAGCTGGAAGGTCATACGCTTTAGTAACCTTTGCCATCCCTGTTCTACATCCACCCTGCCAACAAACAGAGGTATATCAAATCAGTTGACTCTTAATAGAAACTAATTCTGACAGCACACCACAGGAGGCTTTAAAAAGCCAACGACATTGAAAATTCCATGTCGTATCCCATTCAACATCTTCGATTTTACCCATAAATCTGTATTTACATTGCATTTCAAGTTTCAACAACTGACGAAGAATGTCTGAAGACAAGAGTGCATACCAGTGCTGCACATTCTTCTGCAAGACCAGGTCCAGCCGCAGCATGCAAACCAGGACTACAATGTGCTTCATCCATGTTCTGTAAATCGTCCAATCGAAAAGCATGTCAGACTAGTACAATATATTAGACACTTGTTTCTTTTACCAATGTCACCAGGTTTATATATCACGAAATCTCTTTCAAAGATTCATCATCATAACCTAGTACTCACCTCATTTGTAGAATTCACTACCGCATCAACTTCGAGATTCCATGGGTTCCCTCTCCATAGATATATCTTTGAATTAATTTCATGGTCAACTGGAAATCTTGAGACTATCCCATTGCTACTGCTCTCTCCCCCAGATTGGGAAGTTAAAGGATCAGGAAAAAACGAATTTGAAAACGAATTTAACGAAGGATCTTCATTGTCATATTCCAAGGAAGAACGATGCTCTGAATTGCTCCACCGTGGAACTTGATCCAAAGTGACAACACAATCCCCGCTATCAGTCGGAGATCCGCCCCTGGTTGCAGTTGTGGCTGTAGCCACAGTCCGGTACATTTTTGTGACTCCGAATTGCAGTCACAATCCCGAAGCGAGAATCACTAGTAACACCAGAAATTTCAAAATTCAAGCTTTCAACTCCCACATGAATTCCACAATGCTAACCAAACTAATCACGCAGAATTTCCCTGAAAACGAAAGAAAGAAGCTATTTAACAATCAAATTTATCACATTTATATACAAATAAGATCATGATTTTCAACAAAGTTACACAAGTTAGCTAAAACAAATTTGAAGTTTTACACAACCAAATAAACCCTTTACCTAATTTTACCAGTTACAATTCCGCGAGCAATTTCAACCGAAAAATCACCTTTTCTTCTTCCTCCCCTCTTTTTGCTGAGAAGCCCCAATTCCAATTCAAATTCTAATAGAGCAAGCTTTCAAAGCACCAAACAGCTGAATTTCTTAGAAATCCCGTTTGGCAGCTGAGAAACTGCAAGAAAATGAAACGAATTCAATTGTCCATTACATAGAACCAACGGGAACTGTACATCTAACCCTAGCCTGGAATTTTCCGAGAAACAATTGAAATTGAAGATGAAAATCAAATAAATGAAATTAAAAAAAAAAATTGAAGAAATTGTAAAATCCGTGGAGAAGAGAGAGGGGAAGAGCACCTGTGTGACAGAGAGAGAGAGAGAGAGACAGCTATGATTGCTGGGTCGCTGAGCTTGCAATCCCCATGGGATTTTGGCCAAGATTAGGATATACACACGAATAATGTAAAACTAAATTATTAGTTTTTTATATAATTTTTTTACTGGACTTTTAATTTTTTTTATTTGGTTTTCTTGTCTTTTGCCTTTGATTACCTAGGAGATCTATGTATGCCTAAAACATAAATTGCGTTGGATATCATTTTACTATTATTATAAAAGTGAATAAGAGCGTTATTGAGTTTCAGTTGTAGAGTATATTACATATCCACGTATTATGAATTGAGTAAAATAATAATGATACATGAACGCATTTTAAGTTCATTGAAAATTTTCTCAACAATCATCTTTTTCCTACAATTCTTTGTGAAACCATGCATTTTAATGTTTTGAGAAAATAATAGTCACATGAACGTGTTTTCAGTAACATAAATTACCTTTTTGTCACAAATTTTCTTCATACGATTATGAAGCAAAAGTAGAAAAATCCGTATCGCTATCACTATGAAATGAAATCATAAATTCAAATGTTTGGAACTTTGTAATTTAAGATTGTAAAAGCCTTTACCTACTTTTTAAAGTTCATTATTTTGTTTTGTCCTACGTCTTTGTAATTTGAAGTATTCCCTAAATCATGCAAAAACCTGCATAATCCTCTTACATACTAGTCTCTTAGCACGCGCTTACATGTATAAATATCATAATTATATGCTCGTAATAGTCGGGGTCGTATCTCCCATACTGCGCATCAATTGAATCGTTTTATGCTCGTAGAGTCGTAGTAGTCGTGGTCGTGTACTCTTATTACAAATTTATTCATCTCTTCAAACGAGAAGATCCTACGAGTTACTTGGAAATTACGGTTTACAGAAAGCAGAGAGCTTGCACAAGTTAGTAAAAATCAATCCTTGACGCCAGCCTTCTCCTTCAACATTGCGATGAACTTGTCTTTCTCGTCAGGTGTCATTCCCTCCGCCGAGCAATCTCCAACTCCCCACTCCGCCCCGCGTATGCAGTACTTGTCTTGAATTTCCTTACTATTCCTGCACATTTTCAATTTCGATTCACATAACACTTTACAAGGTAACATACGACACGCGATACATCTGTATTTTGTTTCGACGTTGGAATTGTTGCTCATTCCTTAACAACACGATTGTTTGACGTAAATGATATCAAAACCTCGGTCACTCCTTTAAAGCCTCCAGGCTCGTGCTACTGTATATTTAGGGTTTATGTGTAGCAGTAGCACAAGCCTAGAACTTTGGCGGTTGATCTTATGCGAAGAACTGACTTACTTTTCTTTGTTGAGCTTGGATTTTTCTAGTAGCTCCTTGAGTATTTGAGTTGATCTGAATCTTGCATCATTTTCTGCATACTTTTTCTGGTTTTCTTCTGCAACAACATTTGGTCACATATTTGAGTAAGCTTGATGAATGTAATTCTCAGTGGACCGGGAGAGGGTGAAAGTTGAACCATTGAAGCGTTTGAGGAAGTCGATTTGAGGCAACTCAGGACCCGGAACTGATTCTATTCCGGTCGATCCTGATAGAAATCCAGCTTCAGCTGCAAACAAGGTACATAAATTTAATTTTTCGATCTTCTCAGCTTCCCTAATTTGAAAACTATGCTAGAGGACTAATACCTTACTCAATCATAGCAATTATTCATAAACAATAGTTACAATACCATGATCTGCATTCTGTTCCCTTGGTTCGAAAACAATGGTTAGCCGTCCTCCAATTTAAGGGCAAGTTGCATGGTTGACCGAACGGCCAGACCTACTGTTTGGCTACTTACATGTAAGATGTCGTTCATTCTTTTATGTCAATCAGAATTCGAGACATACCAAAACATTTCGTTAAAACTAGAAAAGTAAAAGTTGCTTCGAATATGTCACATTCTAATTTGTCTACAAACATGCATCTCCAAGAGGCCAAATAGTTTCCCTTTTAAAATCCAGGGACGAAAATGCAACTAGGGTTTCAGGTTGAGGAGGATTGTTACAATTAAGCCTTTTCGCATTTGTTATATGTCACTGATATCTCAACGGGAACAAATAAAGAAGAAATAATATTTGGGTCCTTTGAACTACGTACCTGGATTTGAGCAGAGGAGAATGGCAGCTGAAGCAGCCAAAGAAACGGAGCCTTGGAGAAGAACGCGGCGGCGAGACGTCGGAGCCGGAGAAGAAGAACTAGAACAAACTACGACGGTGGTAGGTCTTTTACAGCTCTTTACTTGGACTCTGCTATGCAGGTTACCAGGTTTTTCCCAGACATTTAAATTGGTGCTTGAAATATTAAAGGAAGAGTGGGAGAGAGCTGAAGATGAAGAGGAAGCCATGGTTTTGTTTGGTCCCCAAGCCGAATAAGAGATAACAAGTGGAGGTATATTAACTTATATTTACGGCTTATATCGACCACAGAAGCATACAACTACTTTTGAACGTTTTTTCACAAAACGGCAGTGTATTTGTACTCGTCAATATGTCGTTTGAGGTGACAAAACAAAAACGACGTGTTTTTATTTGCTCTGTTGTTTGCCATAAACACGGGTCGGTACGTAAGTGTTATAATACAAGTAATTGAATTTTTTTTAAGCATCCAACTACTTGTACTATAATACTTTTTGTACTAATCATATTCCCAACGCACTGAAAAGTTTCTTATCGATTAGGCTTTTGAAGTCTTTTGATGGAGGCAATAGTAGAAGACTTTGAGTAATGGAGTAAATGTTCTAAACTTTGAAAGTACGAACACATGTCATCCGTACAAGTCACTACAAAAATATAAGTATTTTTTCAATATAATTGTCACACTATCTGTAACGTGATATGATTAATTCATCCATAATATAGCACGTGTATATATTATTTACTGGACGATGCTTGTAGCTATCCCAAAGTCCACTTCGATGCCTGCTAAATTGTGATAATTAAATGACAATTAAGAAAATGAATGATTCTCGTGAAAATTCAGTATTGAGAACACATAATTTTCTTATTGTATTGAGGACACATAATTTTCATAAGAAAATTGCTTTGCCTTTATTACTGAAACAGAAACCAGACTGAGAAAACAGAGAAAGCTTGCCAAGACATGCCTCATGCATGTTGCTTCTTCCAATTCTCAATTAGCTGCTTGAACATTTTGTCCCGGCCACCACCGGCTCCGGCGGCCCTCTTAGCCTCTCCTCCAACCCTTTCAGCTTCCACCCTCAGATCTTCACTCTCCATCAATTCTCTAATCTTATCAGCAATCATTTGCCCCTTCACCACAATCCGATCACCACCACCCCAACCCCAAGTTTTGTCCCAAATCCCAACCCCACTCCTCACAACCACCTCTGCATTCACCTTTTGATCCCCATTCAGCGGCCAAGCCAGAACCCTAACTCCGTTCCACGCCGCCTCCACCACCGAGTTCCACCCACAATGGCTCACAAACCCACCCACCGCCTTGTGCCCCAAGATTTCTCCTTGCTCCACCCACCTTCTCACTACAACCCCCCTCCCCTTCACTTTTATTAAATTACCCTCATCTTCCTCCTCCCTGTCAACCAGCTTCTCCTTCACCACCCACAAAAACCTAACCCCACTTCTCACCAACCCTTCTCCCACCTCTCCGATTTGTTCCGTCGACAGAGCTGTCCTGCTTCCGAAGCTCACATACACCACCGACCCATCAGGCTGTTCATCCAGCCACCTCTTCAATCGATCGCCATCACCGACGTCTCCCTGCAGCTTCTCAAATTCACAGGGCACAAAAGGCCCAACAGAAAAAATTGGTGGCAACCCATCAGCCGTAATCACTTTCCCGCCATTAAGCGCGCCCAATGCCTCTGCTTCCAGCTCTTCAAACGAATTGATCAGAATCCCATTCAAATTTTTGAGCTTTGGACCGTCATCCAAGAACAAACTCGAAAAAAAACTGTTTGGATTCAGAAGCAATGGAGGAATCGACGATTTGGAAATTGGCGGACTGATGCCGGGGATTTCAAGAACACCATCGTCCGTGAGCTCTGTTAAAGAGGAAGCTAATTTGTGGTAAGATGCGAAGAGAGACAACATTCTGGCGGAGGTGGTGACAAGAACGTAGGCAGGGACATGAAAAGGGAGGCTTTCGACGGCGAGGATAACCGGGGAGATTAAACTGATGTCGAAGATAATGGCGGAGGGAGGCGGACAGAGAGAAGAGAGCAGAGGAGTGAGGAGGTATGCAGAGCGGCGGATGGCTTCAAACCTGACGAAAAAAGGGTCAGTGGATTTGGCCGTTGAAGGGTCTAGAGGAAGGAGATGGAACTCGAGCTCACTGACTCGGTCGGGGAAGGCGGAGAGGAAGCGAGTGATGAGTGACGACTCGGCGAGTGAGACTGTGGGGTGGGTGGTGATGAGGGTGAGAGTCAGGGGGCAATGGTTTTGGGAAAGCAGTAATGCGGCAAGTCGTAGAAAGGGAGTGAGATGGCCCATGCCGGCGCTGGGGAATAGAACGACATGAGTTTTGTGGAGGAAGTCGCCGGAGTCCGACATTGATGTTTGGAGTTGGAGTTTGGTCTCTGAGGAATTAAAAGAAGAAGAAGAAGAAGAAGAAGAAGAAGAAGCTAAATTATAACTGAATTAAATAAATTAAATTATAGCTAAAATCCCTAAATTAAAGAAAAATAACAAATTTAAAAGAAGAAGAAGAAGAAGTTACAGACCGCAACAATGGCTGGCTGATAGTGAGGAGGAGTCTCAGGAGGAGTGGCAGTGCCTGGTGTGTCTGCTGCACTTCACACTATCAGGTTTTGAGAGAAGATTCAGACTCCAACCTCCATGGCTGTTTTCTGCACATCCCCAAATTTAAAAACCCAACAAGAACATCTAACAGATAAATAATGAAATAATCTGAAACTTTCAGACAAGAGAAGGAAGTTTACCAGAGGGAGATCGCGACCTAGGAGGGAGAACGCGAGCTCGGAGACGAGGAAGATCAACGAGATCAGGGGAAGGACGCGAAAATTTCAGATCTAAAGAGAGAATCTGGTGGATAAATATTTATCTTTTATTTGTAAGTAGAGGCGATTCGGTATGGAATTCCAAATCGAACATGGTATATCGAATTCCAAATTGAAAATTTTCAGCATGGGAATTTGAAGAACAATCTCGAACTGAAATTTTGGTATTCTTAATTTTCATGATTCTCGAAATGTATTAATTATTTCTGGTTTGCATTTTCGATTTTGAGTTTTTAAGTTAAATTTTGAATTTTGAAATTTTTGGGTTACAGACTAAAATTTGACTTTTTCGCCTAAAATTTTGTTTTCCAATTGTATAACTATTTAAATTTAAACTTTTTACTTCATATCAATTTAAAATTTTATACCAATTGAAATACCAATTCATTCGTACCAAGTCAAATTAATGTTTCAAAGCTTCAAACTACTTAATTTCATGCTTTTATTTCTAATATTGACATACCCCGTCTGAAATCAAGGCGTGTTGGGCGTCACGTGAAAGTGACGTAGCCATGTGCACAGTGCGGAAGCAAGATTAATATAAGAAATGCGAATAAATAAAAACCGAACTAACTAAAGCACTAGATAAGATAAGGCGCAAGACGAAATAAGTGTGAATTCACAACCAGAGTATAAGTAGCCTAAGTGCAGTCCAGCAGGACAATTACTAATTATACAACACCCAAAGGTGACCATACAATGCTGATAATCTGTCAGAACTGCCGTAGATTCCTCGCAAGCCACCAAAAAGCACTCCTAACTAGAACCTGAAGGGGCGCAAAACAGAAAGTGTGAGTGGGCAAAAACAAAGTTTTTCAAAACTATTTCAATTACCAAAGATAATAACCCCTCGTCGTAAAACCTGTATAATTTCACAGAAAATGGAATACATATCTATACCACAACCATGCTCAGAATAGCAAAATTCACAATATGCCATGTCGAATATCTCAGCATAAAAAATATGTAAGCCAGGTGATATAAATCAATGCAAATGATATGTCAGCCAGAGTCATCTAATGTGACTTGTACAGTTGAATCTAAAGCTCATTCATCTAGCTGGAGTCACCTAACGTGACCTATACAACTCAAATCCACATCTCAACAAATATACCTGCACACGAGTCGGAACTACCTAAAGTGGTCTGTACGACAGGACTGGGTGTAAATAAATACGCTCAAGTGCTACGATCACGTGAAGACTGTGCGAATAATCGCGGGTCACCT
This sequence comes from Pyrus x bretschneideri, assembly GCF_019419815.1. NCBI lineage: Eukaryota > Viridiplantae > Streptophyta > Magnoliopsida > Rosales > Rosaceae > Pyrus > Pyrus x bretschneideri. The sequence continues at coordinate 2,822,417 of NW_025999524.1, forward strand.
ACGAGTCGGAACCACCTACAATGGTCTGTACGACAGTACTATACACCTAACTTGGATCCAAGGTAAGCGTATCATGCAGGAGGTGAACATCATGTGAATGACTGTGCCCTAACTCTGGGCGGGAGCACTAACATCGAGGTGCAGGTTTATGAGCTCTCAACACATCTCACATAATCATCAATTCACATAAACAATCTATAACTCACCTGGTACTTACCTGAGCGTCCACCGTGTCAAATCACAATATGCACATATCATACAAATTCATAGTCTAAGTATAAATCAATAGGCATGGCATTTCAAACATAATTTCATTTAAATCGATTTTCTGGGAAAAATCTCAAGTATATAGGTATATACGGAAAACCAAAAGCCCACTCACTGGTATGTGGAAGGGTCGTAGCCCCCAAGCCTCGATTGACTGCACTCTTCCAGAGGATAGGTTTCACCTATATGCGAAACAACTATATAAACGTTAATTTAAAGCACATAAACGAAACTAGCTAATAACTTCTAAAACATTGCTTAAATGAGATGTTTAAATATACCAACGTGATCTACTCAACACCACAAACATCCCCATATTTTTAGAAAAATTTTCAGACCACCCACGTGCCTGCCAAGGCACGGCCAGACACGTCCCCACGTGTGGCCAACCCTAACGGAACAGTTAACGACAGTTAGGAATATTCCGTTAAAACCTTAACAGAAGTTAAGGGCGTTACCTGATGTCATTAGAATATTCCGTCAACTCTGACGGAATATTCGTCTTCTTCTCCGGCGGGCGTCGCCGGTTGCCGATGTCTGAAACTCGAATTTTCGCTGGTTTCTGGAAAAACTTTAAAACTTCATATCTCTTCTATTTCTCAACCAAATTCCATCAAATTTGTCTCAAATTAAAGCTTACAACGAAAAGAACAAAACTTTACCAATTTCAAGCCCTGAAATCCTTGGAATCTCGCCGGAGAAGCCTCGATAATCCGGCCAAACTTGAAACTCACTAAACTCAACTTCCCGACGTCCAAAACACTTCGTTTTTCTTCTCCAAGCTTTGTGAAGACGTTCTAAAACTTCCTAGCAGCTTAAAATCTCCTCAAAACTTCACATTTATGATTGCATGTACAGTGCTCGAATCGGAGATTATGGTTTCTCAGGAAAATGAAGGCTTCACGTCCAGATAATAATGTAGATGAGTTCCTGAGCTTGCAAGGAACATAAAAACATCCTCTTTGACGTCGATATGTGAAGAAATGGAATGGTTTAGGTGGTGTTCGTACGACTTGCACAAAAAATGGATGAAGTCCGAGAGACGGAGAAAGAGAAAAAGTCAACGGGGAAAAGGATTTGTGTGTGTGTGTTGTGTGGTCTAGTTTGCAACCAACCAAAAACAAGAAAACAAACGTAAGTCTAAGTTCCTAATTGGTTCCAAAATATTAAGGACTTAACATATTGGTCCACATCCAAAACTTAAACCACACAACACCACAAACGTTCAAGGGTACTTTAGTAATTTCACGCCATCGATACAAATATTTCTGGACGGGGTGTCACAAATATAGTCTACTATCAAACTACTTAAATTCAACATTCAACGTGCATGCAACCAAAAAATATATATATATATTTGGTTGAGTTCGAGATTTCTGAATCATTGAATATGTAATCCCAATTTTTGTACTGAAAAGTTCGGAATCGGTTCGGTATGAATCTCAAAAACTTCAGTATTATTGGTTTAGATTTTTTCAGTATATGATCGGGGTTTATTTGGTTTGGTTTGAAATTTTTGCAAAAAATTTCCAGCCCTACTTGTAGGTGTAATAGAGAGGTCTTGGGTTTGATTTTCGCCAAAGATAAATTTGAACTATTATTGGTAGTCAATTGTAAGGCCAAACCCTCCCCCTACTCTTAATATAAATATTATCTTTTGTTAAAAAAAAAATTCAAAATAAGGTAGAATGGTCATTTTGGAAAATCATTTAACTGGTATTAGCAGAAAGCAGGTGTTTCAAAGCTAATTTTTGCTGTACAATTAATGATACATTATTTATAAATTCTTGACATTATTATGTGGTCTTCCTATCGTTACGTTTTAATATAGTAGATGTTGTTGTTGTAGAATAGTGGATGTCCACTCATACAATTAAATAATGGCCCATTGTCTGCTGAAGCTTGCTGCACACTATTCTCATTTTCTATATAAATACAAACCCCACACAACACCAAAGTAGAGAGACTTACGGCAGAGAGAGAGGAAGGAAGAGGAAGAAAGAAAGAGAGAGAGAGAGAGAGAGGAATAAGAGATGAGAAAATAGTGAGAGTTATCTTTGTAATCTTATTATTCCAAATTATAATGAAGGCACCACTGTTGCCCCAAGAATGTACTATAGTCACACTGACTGTAGAGGAACCTCTTAAATTTTGTGTCTTGTTTCATTTATTCCACTATACACACCGTCGATTTTACAACAAATGTGAGATATTTGATTCACTCGGGAACGGATGCAAGCAAGTTTTTCGCAAGCCCTACTTTTCCATGTAACTTATGAGTTGAAGCATATAATTGACTATTGCTACCATCAAACCAATTATTGTAAAAAATAACTCGTTTATGGGTTGTTCACGTATTATAATCAATGTTAAATATCGGTATTAGTGGAATTATTGATATTTAAATTTGTGAAATGTCGAAGAATATATTGATATCAGTTGTTTTCGATGAAAATTATGATAATTTGTTACAAAACATGGAAATTTAAATGAAACTTTAGATAATGTAAATCATTGGTTTAAACAAAATATAAATATTTTTCCAATATTTACCCATATGTCAAAAATATCGAGAAAATCTGTTGATTTTAGCTTAAATTTAAGAATTTCTTCGATATGGGGTAAAATTTATATAATTGTCTCTACTTTTTTCTATTATTTCTACAAAAATATTAACTGTATCGAAAAAATCTCAAACACTGATTATGATATAAATGGACAACAAAGTAAAACATTGTGCATATCTTCCACACTATTTTCTCATCATTTTAGAGTCATAAACTTGTACACGCTATATGGTCACACACAAATTTGGCTACGCTTTCGTTTTTGTTTTTGTTTTTTTTTTTTTTTGGTTTTGATCAAAGGTGTTAATTTTATTACCAACAAACGACTAAATACAAAGGGTCAAAATAAGTGACACACAACAAAAACAAAAGAACCCAAAGTTACACAACACAGAGCCCAAAACACTAGTTGGAGCCCAAAAACTAAAATACCTTAGCCTTCTGCAGACGCCGCCACCGCTTACACAGAGCATCCTCGTCAGCACAAACCAACGCGCAGACCGCGATCAAGCATCCACCTCCCAGAAACGAAGAAGATGGTGACTACGCCTTTGTTACCAAAACTAGAGAAAGACACAAAAACATAAAAAAGTTTGCCAACCAGCTGCAAGCCTGCAACATTTGGATTCAACTCAAACCGGCCATACATGCATAAATTCAACTTCAGTCACTAAACCTCCTTCTTCCTCCACTCCTCAACGAGTCTCTTCAGCGTCTCCTCCCTTGCACCACCTGCTCCGGCAGCTTTCTTAGCTGCTTCTCCGATCCTCGCAGCTTTCACTCTCAGATCTTCACTCTCCATCAATTCCTTAATCTTCACAGCAATCTCATCTCTCTTCACTGTCAACCATCTTCTCCTTCACCACCCACAAGAACCTGAACCCGCTTTTCTCCAAGCCATCTCCCACCTCTCTGATCTGCTCACTTGACAGAGTTGTCTTGCTTCCGAAGGCCACATACACCACCGACCCATCAGGCTGTTCATCAAGCCACTCCAACGGCTGCGGTTGCACTGGATCACCGCCGCATCGATCACCATCCCCATGTGTAGGCAGCTTCTCAAATTCGCAGGATACGAAAGGCTCGACAGAGAAAACTGGAGGTGACCCGCCGCTGATCGCCTCCAGCCCCTCTGCTTCCAGCGCTTCAAACGTGAAAATCAGAACCCCATTTAGCTTCTGGAGATTCGGACCGACCTCTATGAATGTATTGGAAAAGAGGCTGTTGGAAACGCAGAGCAACGGAGGAATCGTTGATTTGCGTAATGGCGGATTAATGCGGGGATTGGAAGAACATCGTCATCGTTGAGTTGGGCTATGGAGGAAGCAAATTTGTGAAAAGATGACAAGAGAGAGTACATTCTGGCGTTGGAGGCGATGATGGTCTAGGCAGGAAGATGGTAAGGGAGGGTTTGGATGACGGGGAGGACGGGGGAGAGTAAACTGATGTCGTAGATGACGGCGGAGGGAGGAGGAGAGAGAGTGGAAAGCAAAGGAGTTAGGAGGTGAGCGGAGCGGCGGATGACTTCAAACTGGATCCAAAACGGGTCAGTGGAATTCACGGTGGAAGGGTCTATGGGAAGTGGATGGAACTGGAGGTGAGTAACTCGGTCGTGGTAAGCTGAGAGGAAGCGGGATATGAGAGCTGACTCGGCGAGGGAGACGGTGGGGTGGGCGGTGATGAGGGTGAGCCTCAGTGGGCAGTGGTTTTGGGCAAGCAATAAAGCGGCAAGTCGTAGCATGGGTGTCAAGTGCCCCATCTGGGAGCTGGGTAAAAGAACGACATGAGTTTCGGGGGTTTGGAGAAGGCTGCCGGAGTCTGCTGGCATCTTGGTAGGGAGGCGGTGGCAATGGTAGTCGCTAAAACAGAGAGCTTTGAGTGTGGAGAGGCCACATGTGAAGCTTGCATTAAATCGTGACTGAAGTGAGAAAAACCGTCGAGGTCAATTTATAGGGTCAAAATTGTGAAACTAGCATTAAATTATACAGAGAGACTAAATTTTTGCAAAACCAAATTATTTGTCATCAATAGAATATAAGACCGAATTTTTAAATTAAATTTTATAAATCAAATGATGTGATTGTTAATGATGATAGGAGGAGAAATAATCCTAATCAATTTTTCTTTGTTAAAAAAAAAAAGAGAGGTAATTGATTGATTTAAATATTTAAGAAAGTTAATTTACCAAAAATAAATCATCAAGTCAAGTTTTCAACTGAGATACAAATTTTAGTAGGCCAACATGTGGCAGTAGTACTGAAATAGTGAAACCGAAATTGTCGATGGCCTGCAAGAAATCCTTTGGTTAAACAGCACGCAAAACTCCTATTTCCTCTTTGTTTCTGAGTGGCTATTTAAACATCACTCGTGCAGTTTGTTTCCACAAAAAAGAAAGCAAATCGAGAAAATCATCCTTCAATCATGGCCTTAGCAGCGTCGATCAAAAGTGGTCTAAATTCTTTAGAAGCTCGACCAAGCACCGTGTATCCTTCCTTGTCTTCCACGTCCACGTCCGCTCCGTGCCTTATTAGAAGGAGACAAACCTGCCATCGACACAAATGATTGGAGATCTCAGAAAAACGATGAATTATGCCTACTGTTTGACAGAAGTAGAAGCTAATACAAACTTCTTCCCATGTCAACTTGGTATTAAATTGATGACTGAGAAGTGCACCATTAACACGTACCAATGACAAAACTAATGAAAATAGCTTGAAAACGTTGAATCTTAATCAAAACGTCTAATACTTTATTGAACAAAAAGATAATAAAATATTAATCAAAACACAAATTATATATAACCTAAACCTATACAACAATATGGTTCAAACCAAGAGGGAAACAATTCATGCAGGTCATAATAACTATTGCAACCTCTGCAGAATTTCTCATCATTTTCTCTACAGCATCAACACACTGACCATTGTTCTATCCTTCGCATTATCTTAACCCGAAAGCAGAAATCACTGAGCACAACAGTTAATTTATTTCCCGTTTACAACGGGCCTATTTGTCCAGCAATAACAAAAACAGAGATGTAAAAGAATGCCACGAAATTGGAAGAAGAAATTAAACACCACAGGCAACATGCATTATATATTGCACGCCATCAAGCTAGAGTGAACACGTTAAGCACTCATTCAACGGCCTCTAAAAAGCCAGGATCAAGGTCAGTGTTTAAAATCAATTGGAGAAACACCAAAGATCTTCAAGCCCTTCTTCACTATAGTTGCCATTAGGCAGAAGCATTATATGATATGGAGCCGTCAAGCCTTTCAGATAGTAATTTAAGGCGCATATTACAGTCAAGTCCATATTAGTCAAACAAAGACAGAATGAAACACAGTAAATTGCAACCAAGCATGCATTTCCTAAGACTAATCTCTTTCTCAACCTTTATTTCATTGCTATAATCCGAATCAGAAATGCTCAATCCCAACTGGTGTATTAAAACAAGAGTGTATAGAGTAGACTCAAAAGGGGCAATAAAAGTGGCATTCATGATGTAATTCTTGACCAACCAAACAAATATCTCCAATGTGTTCGGCAAAAATAAGAATCTCTTTCTCAGAGTCACCCAAACATACCTCTTTGTTATCGCAAATCACCGCACCCATGAGAGGAGTCTGACCAGCTCTATCAATAGCATCAACCTCTGCCCCTTCCTCAATTAAAAGCTCACACAGTTGTGATTTTGCAGTGCTAGCTGCCCGGTGCAATGGGGTGCAACCAACCTGAGCACAATGCGTACCATATGATCACAATTTAGCAAATACAAATAAACTAAACACTCCATCAGCGCACGGTGTTCATTAAACTGGATACATACTTAAATTAAAGGTTCCCCTTCCCCAGATAAAACACTATTATGCTAAGTTACAAACCTTGTCCTTCAGATTAACCTTTGCCCCATGGGAGATCAAACTCTGAGCAACCTCAAACCATCCCTTACTGGCAGCATAATGAAGGGCAGATCGACCACCATTGTTTTTTAAATTAACATCAGCTCCTGTTAAGAACCATAAAATCAGAAGATTGAAATAGCACAATCAGCCATGTTCAAGTAACCATCATTGTTTTTCAAACGATATTCTACTTTAAACCCAATTAAACAGCGAGGAGGGGGATTTGAAACTTGGGTGCATAGAGAAGCACATCCGCTCTAGCCAACATGACTACGCCCACCACATGTACTACATTGCCTAGTTAACGGTGATACAAACAACATGAAGCAGATAGCAATGAAATCTGACAAATTTACCTTTGCTTAGCAATGGCTCAACTATTTCCGAATTCCCAATGCTGGCCGCAGAATGAAGCGGCGCCCATCCGTCATCATCCGTGCTGTTTATCACACTTGTTGATTCATCAGCATCAATCAGCAGCTTCACCACCTGAGTCCCCAAAACGCCACAAATTCTTCAGCTTTGTAGCGAAGAGCATTCACAATTACAAGCTAAATGAGAACGAATTCAAAGTACTGATTTTCAATTGAAACAGAAACCAAATAGAAAGCAGAGGGCACCCTCAAATTTCTCAATTCCCCCAGTTTCTCGGGAAACAAACAGGACATTGAGGAACTTGGAAGAAAACGGACCTCGGAGCGACCTGAAGAGACCGCGACGTGGAGGAGGGAGCGGGCGTCCTCGTTCCTGAGAGAGAAAGCTTCGGCGAGCTGTTTCATTGAGAGAGATTTGAACGCCGAAGAATCACCGGTTTCGGCGGCTCTGAAGAGATCTTCGGCTTTGAGTTTCTGCTCGGACGGCGTTGGATGATCGATCTCCATGTCCACGGCGAACTGTACGGAGCAAGATGGTAGTTAGGGCTTTGGGGATTTTACAGTCCTTCCCGGTTTATTTTCGTGCTGGACAAGTTGTGACTTGACGGTGATAGTGTGACGGTCGTTCCAGTCTGCGGTGGCATGGACATAGTGATGTACCAATTTGTCATATAAGTTAAACCGAACCAAAAACCAAATCAAACCGAATAGTAATTTCCGTATATTTTTTATTTCGACAAAGAATCGAACCGATTCAGTTCTAATTTAAATAAGATAAATAAAAACAAAAACAACGTATTAACAAAAAAATGCTATTATCGAGACTCCAAAATCTTATCGTGCACTTATAAATCAATTTTTATTCTAAATAAAAAAGTTTAAAATGCACAATGAGATTTTTAAAGTTTCAACATTATACAGATCACATTAGATTTATTTATGAAAAAAAAATATTAGATCAATTCCATACGATATTGGACAAAAGTTTTGAGTTTGAATGTCTCACTTTTGTATCAAAATAGAAAAAACAACCAAAACTAAATGGATCACGAACTTAAGCTATATCTTTGAAATGGATATCTTGAACTCAGATACGAAGTGCATGTAAGTAGGGTGCCCCAAAGGGGTGACCTGAGAACACAAAATGCGTAAGCGGTGCTTACAATGTTTGTAGCGGGCAACACCATTTGTGTTCTCAGTATCACACCTTTGGGGTGACCATCTACTATATGAACGGGGATCAATTTGCAATGTTGAAGAAGAAGATCTAGCTATTTTTGTTATTTGCCAGGTTGCTGTTTAATTTATAAGGGTGAAGTGTGCAGAAATCAAGACCTTATGCGCCACACAATGTTGTCATTTTTTCGACATCAAGGGACGTTGTCGTATATGGATAGAAACACCATGCTTCTTTGCCCTAATAATTGAATGCAAACTAAGAATGACAACATTCAAATTAATCGCGGCCGTCGAACCTTAATCAAAAGTTGACAGATTTGTTAATTGATACAAGAAAATTGAAATGCTCTTTAATTTATTGTTTTTGGTCAAATTTGTCCAAAATGAAAATATCGCTTCGATAAAAAGGCAACTCAAACTAACAAGCTTTATCGTTTTAGGAAGGTCGGTGGAGGAACGTATATCGTGTTTCGTCTTTGTTTTGCAATTTCACATCTCGAATTAGTGATTTTTTAATCATAAAATAATATGATTGTGCCAAAGCTTATCCTAAAAAATAAAAAAAAGTAATGAAAAATGATTAAAAATTTTGAGTTTTAATGATAAAGATAAAATAAAAGGTAAAGTAAATAGTACCATGATTGATTTTTTAATGTAAAAATATAATTTTTCGTTAAAATAAACAGTACTAAACGTTTTTTGTTAAAATTTATTAAAAAATATCGTTCTCTTATCTTAAAAAAAAAAAAATCATTGTTCTTCGGTGCCAACTCGAAGGCCCAGAAGACTATAAATGCCAGGCAGGAAGTAGGCTGGACATGGCAGGCATTAAGCAAAAGAAGCCCAAGACATGTCAAACTCTGAGCTCATTGCATAAGTGGATCCTTCCCGTTCCTTTCAAGCAGAAGCTTGGCACTTGGCAGCAAGCCGGACCACGGTGTCCCACCACGTCATCCTACCACGTGTCAACGTGAGATAGGGTTTAGGAGGGGACCAAAATGTTGGAAAGAGATTCCCTTCAGATTTTTTTCTATCAAAATCCGCAGATCAAGTGATACAGATTTTTGAAATTTAATTTAACTGTTAAAAACAAAAATTATTTTTAAAAATTATAATAATTTTAACCGTTGAATCAAATTTTAAAAATTCGAATAATTTGATCCGGGAGTTTTAGTGGTAGTGATCCGCCCCAAAATTTTAATACCAAACAGGATTAGGTGAAAGACGAATATGCCATAAAGATACCGAAATCTGAACGCGGTGAGTAGCAAGAGGAGCCACCACCACAAGTACCCTGTGGCCGACGACAAATTTTTGCTTTGTCACAAGAACACGGACTGTATAACGTGTTTTTAATGATTTATTTTATTTTTTAAGTTATTAATTTTTTGACACATTTATTTTATCATTAACATAATAACATATAATATATTATCCGTATTTTCATTATAATGAAAATTTTCTCTTGCCGACAGATGTCCTTTTGCATTTCTGCTTTTAAAATGAAACGTGGACTCTATCATCACCAAGTGAAAGCACTACCGACAATCATAAATATATCCAATTATCCATCCATCTACCCATAAGGCAAGAGCAAGACAGTTTAAATATCATCAGCTTCTACCCGTTTTAGCAAACACTCCTCACAAGCAAAAGCACTTCTACCTTTCTTCACTCATTAATGGATCGGCTTTCAGCAGCTTTCTCTTCCGGAGGTTACGGGGACAAAGACCAGGAAGATCAGTATGGTGGCGAGAGAAAATCCGCGACGGAGGGTCGCCACGGGTCTGGAGGTTACGGGGACAAAGACCAGGAAGATCAGTACGGTGGCGAGAGAAAATCCGCGACGGAGGGTCGCCACGGGTCTGGAGGTTACGGGGACAAAGACCAGGAAGATCAGTACGGTGGCGAGAGAAAATCCGCGACGGAGGGTCGCCACGGGTCTGGAGGTTACGGGGACAAAGACCAGGAAGATCAGTATGGCGGCGAGAGAAAGTCCGCCACGGAGGGTCTCCACGGGAAGCCGGGACGTGCGGCACCGACGACGAGTGAGCTGATGTCGAGTGCAAAGATTGTGGCGGAAGCAGCCAAATCTTCAATGAACAAAGGGGGCGACGAAAATATCGACAGAGCTAGGGTTTCCGAGGCTGCTAGTAACATCTTAAGCGGTGCCGCACACTATGGCAAGCTGGACGAGAAAGAAGGACTTGGGAGTTATGTTGGTAAGGCCGAGGATATGCTCCGCAAGTACGGCAGCGGCGGTGACGGTGGAAGCGGCGGAGGAGGAAGTCACAACTCTTCTGAGTCTTATAAGTCTAGCGTGGGGAAGGAGAGAAGAGACGATGATGAGAACTATCCGGTGAGCGGAGAGCATGAGACTAGGAAAAAGGAGGATGAGGAGGAGGAGGGTGGATCAGGTGGGGTTGGGGGTTACCTTAAGGTGGCTCAGGGTTTCTTGAAGAAGTGATGATCGTCATAATTAATCACTAATTAAGTAACGTTAATTATGCTTATTCCTCTGGAACTTTCACTTAATTTGGCTTAAGTTGTTTACTTAATTATGATGTTAGATAAAGTTTGTTTTTCTGCATTTGGTTTGGGGTGTGCTGTTTCGGACCCAGTCCTTATATGTATCAGTCCTTATATGTATCAGTGTATGTATTTCTTTCCCAAAATTGTAGTAACTGTGTTTGTGTGTGGTAGATGTATCTAAATCTTATGATCGGACAGAGCACATCGGTTACACGTTAAAATCCCTACACGACACTAATCGTCTAATGAAACAATGCAAGTTATGTTACATGCTAGAATCTCTCCACGGCATCGCATGCTTAATCAAATAATGCAAGTTATGCAACCATTGTAATACACTGTAGCATTAGAAATTCTCTTTCAATTACTATCCGGCTCCGTGCAAGTATAACTTCTAATGCATAACATAAGTATAAATCTCAATGCGAGAGATCATACATGCTGATTTTATGCTCTACCGAAGTTTCTCTCGAGAAATGAGTGGCCGACGGAGAAAACCCGTGTCCAACCAATATTTGGCTTTCTACAATCTATGGATAATTGAAGAGTAAGAAAAAATTGAACCATCAATTAACAATTTAACACCACCCAAAATAGAAGTTGCTTGTGAATAACCCGTTGAAAACGGGTACTTCACAAAGTCGAGAGAGACATGCGTATATATTCACCGACAAGCTACTCAATTTCTCATCACTCTTACAGAAAAATTAACAAGGCACTGCTACATTTTCTTTGAATTAATCAATGGATCGGCGTCATGGTTCTGAAGATTACGAGGAGGAAGAAGGAGCTCATAGTCAGCCCCGACAGAGAAATATGACTAAATCTAAACCTACTGGAGGAGGGCACGTAGAAGAAGATGACCAAAGCCAAAATCGCCAAATAAAACCAGCTTACGGCGGTTCTCGCAAAGAGTATGGCGACGAAGAAGATCGAGACCGATATGGTGAGAGAAAATCCAGCAAACCGAAATCATCAGCAGCTTACAGTTCGAGGGAAGATGAAGATGAATATGACGAGAGAAAACCCAACAAGCCGAAAGCTGCTGCGAAAGCAGCTTACGGTTCGAGGGAAGATGAAGATGAATACGGCGAGAGAAAACCCAACAAGCCGAAAGCCGCAGCGGCTTACAGTTCGAGGGAAGATGAAGATGAATACGGCGAGACGAAACCCAACAAGCCGAAAGCCGCTGCGAAAACGGCTTACGGTTCAACGGAAGATGAAGATGAATATGGCGAGCTAAAATCCAACAAGCCAAAAACCGTTGCGAAAGCAGCGGCGACTTACGGTTCGACGGAAGATGAAGATGAATACGGCGAGAGAAAACCCAACAAGCCGAAAGCCGCTGCGAAAGTGGCTTACGGTTCGACGGAAGATGAAGTTGAATATGGCGAGAAAAAACCCAATAAGCCGAAAGCCGCTGCGAAAGCGGCTTACTGTTCGAGGGAAGATGAAGATGAATACAGCGAGACAAAACCCAATAAGCCAAAGGCCGCTGCAAAAACGGCTTACGGTTCAACGGAAGATGAAGATGAATACGGCAAGCAAAAATCCAACAAGCCGAAAACCGTTGCGAAAGCGGTGGCGACTTACGGTTCGAGGGAAGATGAAGATGAATACGGTGAGAGAGAACCCAACAAGCCGAAAGTCGCTGCGAAAGCGGCTTACGGTTCGACGGAAGATGAAGTTGAATATGGCGAGAGAAAACCCAACAAGCCGAAAGCCGCTACGAAAGCGGCTTACGGTTCAAGTGATGAGTATGGGGGCGAAGATGATCAGGATGAATATGGCCAAAGAAAACCTGGCAAACCAAAGGCCGCTGCGAAACAAGCTTATGGTTCTGAGGGTTATGGAGATGAAGATGATCAGGAACATCGCGAAAAGAAACCTAGGTCGGGTTCTGCCGGGAAAGCAGCCAAAGGCTCGAAACCTGAAAAAGATGGGAATGTGGAGGATGATCAATACCTCGAGAAAAAAGCTGTTGCTGCTAAACCATCAAAGTCAACTTATGGGGATGATAAGGATGAGCAGAATGAACATCGTGAGCGAAAAGTGGGCACTGACGGGAAACATGTTGGTGGTGTGGGGGCGGAGAAAGCGAAAGCAGGAGGAGCGAAGGAGAAAGGTGAAAAGCCATCAATGGGGGAGGTGATGTCGAGTGCGAAGATTGTGGCGGGCGCCAATAAAGGGGACAAGTTCGACAAAGCTGAGGTTTGCAAAGCTGCCAGTACCATTCTAGGTGCTGCCTCTGCGTACGGCGGTTTCGACGACAAAGAAGGCATCGGGAGTTACCTCAGCAAAGCAGAGGATATGCTTCGTAAGTATGGTGGCGGCCAAGAAGGTGAGGGAGGTGGCCCCAAAACTTCTGTTTCTCATTCTTCAGCTTCTGAGGAGAAGAAGAAGAAAAGTAATGATTCAAATGAGAGCGGTGGGGGCACGAAGAAGCCCACTAAAAAGGATGACGGTGAAGAGGATGGTGGTGGTGGAGTTGGGGGCTATCTGAAGATGGCTCAGGGTTTCTGGAAGGGCTAATCTGATGATTATCATTAATCACTAATTATGTGAAGTTAATTAAGCTCACTTCGAGAAACTTACATACACCAAGATACCACTAAAGTGACAATGCATGTCAATCATGCAGTGCATACTTATCACAAAGTATAGTATGATTCGTTTGATATATTGCCACGAGCAATATTCTTGTTGCATGAAAGTTTTTTCGTTTTCTTGGGTTGATGATCATAGTTTGTTTCTGATTTTCTGTATTCTATTTTGGGCTACTTTGGGCCCTCTTTTTGTTTTCCGGCTTGTTTTGGGTTAGAATGGACTTATGGTCCTGGGCCTACCTTCCTGCGTGTGGAGCCCTCTGTATTTCAATATGTATTTTTGTATTTCTTGCTAAATAAGTAAAGTGGTGTTTGCATAAATTAATTTTTGTAATTTGAAATACTTATCTTTGTTGTGTAAATATATTAAATATGTCATAGCTCTCATTTCTAAATTTGTTAAATAATCCAATTATTATCTTATTAATATTTTTTTTCTATAATATTAGAAGAGGCTAGAGTTAATCCTTCCTCATAACAAATAAAAATCTTTTGCTATATTAACAAACATGTTTATTTACTTGGAATTGTTACTATTTCTTACAATTTTTGAGTTAGGTAATACGTGCGTAATATAATATAATAAATTTTACATTGTGATTCGTAATTAGATACTTAAAAGAAATTAAATTGATTAACGAGAACCAACTAATACATATATTTGTTTACTCGACAATACATAACTTCTTCGATTCAATAACTTCCCAAGTTCCAAGTCAGTAAAATCAATGTCCAATGCCTAATTGGTGTCTCTAAACATAATCTAATCAGATTTAGGTGATAGTTAGACACATCAAACCAACCCATCTATACTTATATCAGGTCTGCCCAACAAAACATTGATTTTTCTTGGGTACACAAACCAAATAGCATTTAATATTTTATTTTTTTGGTTTAAAAATAAAAATATTTAATCTTTTTTTCACTAAAAATATTTGATTTGTTATTCTCCTATTGGCTAACGGCCACTCTGTTTACGCTTTTGTTTTCCAACAAGAGAGGTAACCAGAATCCTTGTGACACGGGCTTCAACACCTGGCACCTACCCCCATTTTTAACACTGTTACATTCTCCACGGCATCTTTTCCTTTTATTAACACGCGAGGCAGCTACGGCGATCGGAGATACAGAGGAACCGAGCTGCTCGCTCGTTCATCAGCTGCCGCTTTCTTTCCAAATCCCCTCGGAATTTCAGTCATTCTCGTTAAAAGGTGAGATTTCGACCTCCAAATCGTCCTTTTATGTCTTAATTTTAATTTTATTTTATCATCGATTCGAATCTACGTAAAAATTTGCCGCGTTGAGGTGTTGAATTGCGATGATTGTTTGGTCTGTTGATTGTGAAAGCTTGTTAATTTCGCTTGTCAATGGTGTCACCGTTCAAATTCCTTGCGACCCAAATCATATTTTGCTCGACTGTTTGTTGGGTAGTTCTATCCTAGCGCTTTGGTTTCTCCATCAGAAATCAACTGTGACGTCTTAATTGGGTTTTTTGGGTAATTTGTGGTAAACTTATGCTGTATTTTGCAGAAATTAAGAATTATAATGTTAAGCTTAGAGAATGGTAGAGGATTTCATGTTCCCCAGTATATGGAAAGTGATTAAACAAATTATGAGGTGTCCGGTTGTGATTAAACAAATTATGAGGTGTCCGGTTGAACTGGTGTATTAAGGACTCTACTGTGAAAGGCTATTTTGAAAGAATTGCGGTGTCTCGATTCAGACGTATTTTTCGTCATTAAGACATTTTGGTGTTGGATTGGTCTATTGTTTTGGGGATTCCAATGCATGCTTGCTGTAATTCATACTATGTTTGTTGAATAAATTACTTATTCACATTGCAAAAGGATAATCAAATTTGTGGAAATACAAACTACATTTCTTTTATGTTGTCGTTTATCCTAGAATTTCTCTATAAACTAGCTTCTTGTTGACAGGGCTTAAAGGATTTTGGAACATTCATGTTTCTTGGCCGAATGCTGTTGCATGTTCTTTAGGGTTTTAGCATTTAACCCCTTTGTTTGTATTGGCCTGATTTGTTTGTTAGGATGTGGGGTTTTGCTTCAAATGCCATCACAAGCATTGGACTAAAAAGAAGCTCATCAGAGCCAAGTCGGGTTTGCTTGGACTCCTCGGATGATGAAGTCTGCTCGAATTCAAGCCGAGAGGAAGGGTTAGAATGCCCTATATGCCTGGAATCTTTCAACATTGTCGAGAATGTGCCCCATGTCTTATGGTGCGGCCATACCCTGTGCAGAAACTGTGTCTTGGGGCTTCAATGGGCCGTTGTAAAGTTTTCCTCTCAAAAGTTTAAGATACCATTCTTCATTTCTTGCCCTTGGTGCTACCTGTTGTCTTTGCGGCTGATTTATAAGGGCAATCTAAAGTTTCCTCGCAAGAATTTCTTCCTTCTGTGGATGGTTGAGAGCTTTAATGGTGATAGGGTAAAATTTGTTCCTGCAATCAGTGGGGAAAACCAACAAATTGGTTCTCCAAGAGCAAGTTTTGCTATTGGAAATCAAGCTGGCAATGGTAACCTGAGGAGGAACCATTCTAGTTGTCCTTCACTATCAAGGTATAACCGTGATGATAGAGGTGGCCGTGTGGAGCGGCATCTATTCTCCCTGCACAAGTCTTTGGATTGCTTCATTCACATTACATCCAAGTTCCCATTAGTCATATTGTTTCTCGTGATTGCATTTTTTGCAATACCCGGCAGTGCTATAGTTTTGGCAATCTACTTGTTACTCACAGTGGTTTTTGCAATCCCATCGTTCTTGTTATTGTACTTTGCATACCCTATTTTGGAGAGGCTGGTAAAGGAGATAACCTCGTGACCCATCAACTTGAGTCTTTGCTATCCTCATCCTTCTCAGGTCTCATGCGTATGACGGTGGAAGTTTCAAGAGTTTAGTGGGAAGTTTCTTGGGTAATTTGTAAGTTCCGACTTCTGTGTCTAAACGATTGTCACTAATGTAACTATCATTATTTGTTTGAAGTAGCTGATTTCCTTCTACCCAAGCTTGAGTACTCTCAAGATTAATGCTCTCAAGTGATTTTAGATGAGGTATTGAAATATATCGTAGTGGATTACATACATGCTTATTTGAAATCCGGAGAAAATGAATATACGACTTTGAATTGTAATTTACCATATGAAATGAGCGTCTATTAGTTAGTTTGTAATTGGGAAATTCATTTGTGTTTTATTTATACGCTTTATAAATATGGGGCAGCTAACCGTGCGGTGGAACTCCCATCTTATTGTGATTGACTCTCTGTGAAAATACAGTATCTTGATAGAAATATTTACACTCGAAAGTAGGTGAGTAATTGGTCCAATTAGAAGCAGAAGCATGTTTTAGGAGCTTTCCCTGTTCTTCTCATTTCTTTTGCCTTTTGATTCACCTTCAAGACACCATTTCTGTACCTCTCCTCTGCCTGTGCCCTAGCTCCTTCTGCTATCTCTTTGATATATTCCATCTCTGCGGCGAACTTTCGTAGTGCTTTTTCTCTTTTTTCCGCTACTTCACTTTGCTGTCGTTCCATTAAGTGGATTATTAGTTCATGATCAGAATATTGATTGTATATGAAAGTAAAATGAAGCAAAACCTGTTTTTTATCGAGATGGTTTCTGCATTTCTTCTTCTTCTTGTTCTCCCATTCGAGTATTGTGGCTTTTTGCGTCTCATACCTGACATTAATGGCTGTCAGAACCTAAATGTGACATAATGTTTGAATTATAAATTATGCAAAATGATCGCCGATGATGAGTAGCTACCTTGCTTTAAGCCTAGCAATCTTGGTTTCCTCCCAAATATCTGCTTGTGTTTTCCTTATTCCAGGTCCTGTTGAAGTCGGCTTCTTGGTTTCATCCCAACGGCTTTCGGGTTTCGTAGTGGCAGACAAATTGGGTTTTGGTGCTGCAGTTTCAGGTTTTACACCGCCAGCGCTGCTCGACCGTTTATCATCAAAAGTTGGAGTTCTCTTGATAGATGGTGGTCGAAGGGGGGGTGGTGGTGGTGGTGCAGTTTGAGGTTTTATACGGTCAGGAAGGACAGCCTTTTCTGGCTTCTCCCGGGTTGTGGCAATGGTTATTGGCACCTTACCTTCTGGATCTTCTCGTGCTGGAGTACTTTTCCTCGAACCTGCACCTAATACAGAACATCTTGGTTCTAGCTTGAAAACCGGAAACTCGGTGTTTATGGTCGTTAACGATGTTAAGAGTGTAAGATACTTTTACCTGAGAATATTTTGGAAAATCTTCCAGGTTCCGGCTCTGAAATTGCCGTTTCTTCCTTTCCGCTCGTGATCCTCACCAAAGTTGGTTTACGCTCATTGCCCGTCATTTCCTCGTCAGAGAGGGCCGAATCTTCGGTTGATTTAATGGCAAATGCAGCAGCTGCCACTGCAGTTGCATGCTCCATTGCTCTGCTAGCATCGTAGTCTTGACTCATTTTTCCTGAGAGCTGTCTCTGGAACCAGTTCTGGGTTTCCTTTTCTCTGCAAGATATAGCTTAAACCACTACGAAAATTTGTTTCCACACCAAAAAATTTGTATATTATGCAGAGACAAAGGGCCATGTATTACCTTTGAAAAACTGAGTTTTCTGCAGCGGTATTCTTCGGTCGTAGACGCTGCCTGACTCGTCAGTCTTCTCGTCCTGCGCCGGTGAATCTCACCCTAACAATAGTGATTAGTCAAATATAAACGGATATGATCCTCTAGTTACAAATAGTAATCATAGTTACATAATCGAAACAAAGTCGAATATTTTCGGGGTTAAGGAGCGAATTACCTTATTTGGTTGATCAATCCATTCTTTCCGAAGAAACGAGCCCCGAATTTTCTTCTCTGTGAATTAAGGATTGTTGCTCATAGTTTGGTGTTTATTTGAAGGATAAGATTAGAGAAGAGGAGCTTGTTTAAAGCTCGTTAATAGGCTAGTTTTAGGGCAATGCTGGCAAGAAAGCTTGAGGTTACTTTGCACACAAGTTAGGGTTTCCTGGTGAAAGGAAAGTATTTCTTCTTTGCAATGATTCTTAGCTTTCAAAATTCTTAAGAAAAACTCCATGAAAAGTTTATGCTATTCTTCTGTTTCGAAAATAGTACTTAAAAATTACATAAAAAAACACTGCAAATTAATACTACCAATACTAGAAACCTTTAATCTAAGAACAAGGAAAGGTGGAACCCAAAAAAATGTAAGAAAGATTTTCAATTAAGCGCAGGCCGGGGCATGGAAATTTTTTATAGATACAAAGACGATTGAATCCGCCGCAACGCTGATCGTTGAAGTGGGATCAACGAGCTTTGGTTTCATTTCCGGAATGTCTGATGCGTTTGTGAGTTTCAAAGGAGTTCCATTGAGCAACACCACATCACTTTGAATGTTGCCACCTTCTGGTGTCAAATGATACTCTTCTCTTTCTGGTTCACCATTAGCACCGTACTTTCTCGTCGTAAGTATTTGCCTCCGGTACAAATTATAGTCGGGGAGAACAGCGACGTCGAAGGTCGTGGTGTTGGACATGTTGATCAGAACTAGTGTGACCCCTTTCTGTAACAAAGTATGTTTAGATCCTATAAATGTTGATAAAGGAAAGGCTAATTAGGGTTTGAGGTCCGAAATTTTGAGGTATACCTGATTCTTTGTGCAATGGCAATATGCTCTCAGATAAGGAGAGCCAAAGTTCATGGTGGAAAGAACCCTAGTTCCCATTAGTCTATGCCACAAGAGTGCACTGGTAGGGGAAAAAACAGCAGAAAAGATTTAGAAAAGTTCAACGAACTTCGGTACTGTTTGATAACCATTTCAAATTTAAAGCGGAGATTCGAACCCGTAATAATCGGGATTAGGGATGAATGTGGTGGTGTTAAGTAGAGCATAGTTCCCTCCAATCAAGGCTTGTCTGCAGTAAACCTTGTGGTTGTAGGTCGATGTCATGCCAAGCTGGTCCAAATACCTATTTCAATCAACACATTTGTTTATATTTGCTCATAGATTTTCGGGTATCGATTTTCACACTCTCGTTTTGTCTGTCACTCCATAATGTACACGGAGAGAACAAAGAAGTGAGAAATTCAGTTCCCAAATTGTAATGGCGAAAAATGTGTTTACCAAAAGCCATCAGCAAAAGTATGTGAGACATCTTTGCCACCACTGTTATAAGCTCCACCTGCTTCCCCAACCCAAGCTTCCGACCGTGGCCCAAACTGCTGGATTGTATTCGACAAGTCGTAAAATGTTTGAGCTATCTCTGACAGAAAAAATGGATCTTGAACCTTGTCGATAAGCTCAGGATCAACACCTGAAAAAAATCATAAGATTTTCCCCAAATCACAGACATTTTTCTGCCGATGATCAATACTTAGTGATGATTTTTAATATTTGTATTACCTGCACCAAGATTGTATAAGTGATGAGTTACACCATCAACAACGCCTGGCCCCGTGGCCTGCAGGAAGTTTTCGAACCATTCTTGTCGTAAAATCCAGCAGGGCCTAAAACCTTAGGTCGATTTGAGGCATCGGGGTACAATTCTGTCACAACTTCTTTCAGCTTTTTCATGTCTTTTGCATATTGCTCACTTTCTATTCTTGCAGATACTCCACTCCCGGATAGCTCATTCCCTATTGGCATTTGCAGTCAAATGAGCAACAGTTATATATATAGAACTCACAATCCTTCTACAGAGCGATTAACTACTAAAAAAAGTCCGCATTTAAAAAAAAGGAAGTAATGTCATTTACCAAGCTCATATGAATCAATCTGGTATCCCTTAGCAATTGTGTACTCCATCAGATCACGAGAATTTTGAGCGTTCCAATCGCCGATTCGAAGGCTTTTGTCTTCAGAAGACACTTTCTTCCCATGCAAAGCATTCAAACCAAATGTGACTTTAGCTCTGCAAAAAATGAACGTGTGAGTGACTAGTAAATCAAGGTGCCATCTTATTTCCTGCATTGATTTATATGGAGAAATTATCATACTTCGTTTTGTTAAAGAACTGATTGAGCTCATCCCATCTTTTATGGTGAAGGCAAGCTTCGCTGAATCCGAACAAACCCGAATCATTTTTCTTGAAACGGTTGCATGATTTATCTCCAAATCCTACACCATAACTGACCTGATCTTGCAATGAGCCTCCAACTCTGATTCTCATTGGATTGAAAGCTGAAAATTTTCCAACAAATTCAGTCCTTCATCAACACAACGTTTTCTAATTTTAAAACGAAAGTAGTACTAGTGAAGCCAATCACGGATTAGGCAAGCAGAACTAAACGTCAGAGTTTCGATAATCGAATTCTCAAAGTTTTACTCAGAAAACACTTACCCTTGACAGCATTGTGCAAGATCTTGTTACTCAAATCCTGCAAATACGAGCAAAGATTAAGATCCTCACCAATTTGTTTATTTAGAAGATGAAAGAGTACGACTAGAAACACATATAACGAGAAAAGACTCATTAACTGTAAGGAGATAAGCAGTGTTCAATGGAGAAAAAGACGATACAAACCAGATTAAAAATGCCAGCCTTCCCCCATGGGCACTGACCGTAGTCACATTTGTCAGCAGGCCACCAGTCCAAAGTTGCACAGATGAAGTTATCATCTGTGGTGGCTATGGAAGTCACTCCTTTGACTCTCACTTCAACGTACTCAGCTAAACCTAATGAAAACCACGATACACAAATAAAAAATATGGCTGCTCCTCTAACCTCCATTTTTTTCTCACACAGTAAATCTGGGATAAAAATCATGTTTATATATAGTCCTTTTTTTTTGAAATACATAATATGGATAAGGATAAATCTAGGTAGGGTAATTTGTTTGTTTGTCAAAATCCATGTGTTTGTTCATGTACGTATCACTGACAGTTTTAAGATTTTGAAAATCTCTTTTATCCTGCTATCTATCTTATCCAATTTGAGATAATTTTGTTGTAGTAATCATTATGTTTAACCGAAATAGTGGGTTTGTGTGTGATATCGCAATTTTGGTTTTATAATTTTTCTCGCATCAATCTAATGAATTGTCACAAATTGATATTATACGTGACTGATAATAATATATAAAAATGTTGTAGAGCAAAAAATAATCTGAATTTTTTTGACGTGACAAGTAACAAAGATGCTCCTATTAAATTGGTAAGCCCCACATTTATTTTACAACCCTCCTGAAGACATGAACTTGTGGCTACAACTCCACCAAGCTTAATAAGGAGAAAGATCAAAGGTATTAAATATATCATTAATAACCAAATCTTATCTTTATGCTTTCCTAATTGAAGACCAACCCAATCAAATAAGGAATCACAATAAAATTCAATAATATCTCCAGGACAATTCTTTCCTACTCTATCCAATGGATGACATATCTTGGCCAACTAAATTTCAACACATGTCATGAAAAACCCTACACATGTGGCCAGCCCTAGTTCTATAAATGCCCCATTTTCCATTAATTTATAGTAAGTTTTGCGCTATCCCGTTAAGCCATAAACTCTCTCTATTTTCAAAGAAACTGACTTAGACATCAAAGATTCATTAGCTAAATCCCCCACTGAAAATTGAACCAATCTTTGCTACCACAAATGTGCCAAAAATAAATAGCCGTTATTAATTCGTTTGGGCTCAGCTTAAGTCCAACACCCAAAACCAAAAAAGTAAAAAAAATAAAAATTAAAAAAAAGAAGTCAAATGCTTTCATTGAGAGTTGAACTCAAGACCTCCCGCTTACTAAACGGGTGCTCTAACCAACTGAGCTATGAAAGCATTCGTGGTGATACCTTTATCAGATTCCTTTTTATCTGGTGAAACGAAAACAATGGCCTTCTGCTCAGCAGCAACAGCTTTGCCGTAAGCAGACTCTTGGCATTCTGCTCAGACCCACGCCATGGGAGCCTCTCCCATGCTTGGAACTTGGAAGCTCTTCCAACACATCCCACAGCCCACAATCTGCTTCTAAAACACAATGTTAAAAGCTTCGCTGCTCAGAAACGAACTCATCCTGACCGTCGATGTATTTACCAAGATGTTGCAGAACGGGATGTGCCCAGATAATTATACCCTCCCTTATTTGCTGAAGGCTTGTGCGAGGATGCAAGGTGTCGTCTTGGGAAATTGGTTCATGGGTTCTGTTTGAAATTGGGTTTTGTTTCTGAATCTTTGTTGGTAACTCTCTGATTGTTATGTACTGTGCGTTTGATAACGTGAAGAGAGTACTGTACGTGTTCGATGAAATGCCTAGCCGAAATTTAGTTTCATGGAAGGTCATGATTTCTGGGTTTGCAAAGGTGGGCAGTCTTGACATGGCGAGATTGTTCTTTGACGAAGCTCCGGTGAGGGACAGGGGGATATGAGGTGCCATGATTTCTGGGTATGTGCAGAATGGTTGTTTCAGGGAAGGTCTTTATTTGTTCCAGTTGATGCAGCTTAGGATACAGAACCCGATGAGGCGATTTTTGTTAGTGTTTTATGTGCTTGTGCTCATTTGGGAGCTCTGGATATTAGGATTTTGATTCACCCGTATTTGAATCAGCTTCGGTTGCGGTTGAGTGTTCGATTGACCGCTGGTCTGATTGGCATGTATGCCAAATGTGGGAGATTGGAGTTAGCTAGAGGACTGTTTGATGAAATGCTGCAAAGAGACACGGTTTGCTGGAATGCGATGATTTCGGGAATGGCAATGCATGGAGATAGCGAAGGTGGTTAGGCCAGATGATGTTACTTTCATTGCTGTGTTTACTGCTTGCAGTTATTCCGGCATGGCAGACGAAGGAATGAAGGTGTTTGATAAAATGCGTAGGATATACATTGAGCCAAAAAGCGAACACTACGGATGTATCATTGACCTTCTGAGCCGTGCCGGGTTCTTCGAAGAAGTAAAGGAGAGAATTCAAAAGTATACCCAGTTCAAGTAAATCATCTGAATAAGCAGTAGCTTGGAGAGCATTTCACCTTGAATGTCACATCGGGGTCTATGTCTTGCTGTCGAATTTGCATGCAGCTTCACGGGAGCATGGTGATGCCAGATGAATGAGGAATTTGATGAGAAACGGAGGAGTAGAGAAGGCTTCAGGCTGCAGCTCGGTCGAGATCAATAGGGCAGTTCTTGAATCCATTGCGGGGGAGAAAACTCAACCGAAAATGGAAGAAATTTGGGGACCATAAACAAGCAGTTGGATTTTTCAGGCAGTGATCGATGTTCGTTTCAAGTTGACAAGACTTGAATCGAAGCTTTAATGTTTGATTGCCGAATTCCTAACCTTCAGCACATAAAAAAGAACTAAACAAAACTTGTAGTATCGAGATTTTTCGTACCAAAAATTAACGGTTGATTTCTATACTATGATTTAAAACATGCATTAGTTTTGCAACTAATGTGAAGCCTTGCTACTATTTACCATACAAGCAGGAGAACTTTAACGAAAAACTCCCGGTAGTGTTTACTTTAACAGAAAACCACATTTTTACACTAAAAAATCAATTCTAATATTATTCACTTTACCTTTTATTTTGTTATTTTCGTTAAAACTCAAAGTTTTCAAACCATTTTTATTAGTTTTTCTTATAAGCAAACTCCTTGCGGAGTTAAGCAACATAGGAACTCATCAGTGACAGCAAAACTTCATCGATATATATTTCCATTCCGAGACTATAAGAACCCTTGTTTGGACGGTAAAAAACACAACCTGTTAACAAGTAAATAATAGCTTGATGTCTTGACTAGACGAGAAATTCTGCGTCTGTGAGCTCAAGAACTTTGTGTATGCCTATCGGTTTTACACCTGGTCGGAATGCATTCCCTTCAATATACCTGTGAGAAAACAATGGACCAAAATATCAAACACATTGCTGCATAGTTTTAGTAATTCGAAGTTTCCAATTTCCGGAGGCAAAGAAACTCACATGTCTTTCAAGAACGGGTGTTTGTAGAAGGCATCAGGAATTCTTCCTGAAAATTGATTGTGATCCAAGTACCTAAAATTGATAAAAATCAGAACAAGGAATGAATGAAACTGCAGACTAATTTTCCTTGATCTAAGGCAGTAATGGGTAGATCCTTCATCAAGGTTGTTTACTTTCCAGAGTACAAGTTGACCATATAAAAAAGGAGGCAAGCCCTTGATCTTTGATGAAACTACCCCCTAAATACCAATTAGTCGAGCACAAACAAACGCAAAGAGTAGAAATGTCGTAAAAAGGAACTCACAAGTACGTCAGTCTCGGAATATGGGAAAGTCCTAATGGAACTATCCCAGACATCTTGTTGTAAGATAGGTACCTGTAACCAACAAACTTCGTGTCAGGTCAAAATGTAATGAAACTAATCCAAATGATGATGTTTAACTCAAGAGATTAGAAACAGCCCATCGGGACAAGAACAAAGAGAGGGGGGAGAGAGACATACAGTATTTCCAGTTTGGACAAGCTTGCGAGCTGTGCTGGAATTCCTCCGGTAAGATAGTTGTTGTTTAGGTAACTAGATACCCCAGTTGCAAAAAGATTCACTTCAGTTACCATGTCATTTATACTTTTGAGGTAGAGATAATTATGTATTCGCCAACTTGGACTAACTTACAGGTTACGCAAAGCGGGAAAGCAGCCCTCAATACGTATGAGTTCCCTAATAGTACCCACCAAATGATTGTTACCAACGTCCCTATGAACAAATAGCATCAGAATGGCACACATTAGTAACAACTAACAAGATACAGATGAATTAACTTTACAAAGTGTTAGGCGTAGTTATGTAAACATACAAATGCCGAAGATTTTGCAGAGTTCCTAGTTCTGGAGGAATCCGCCCAATAAGGCGATTTTCTTGCAGATACAGATAGCGAAGCTCAGGAAGATTAGCAAGCTCCTTCGGGATTTCTCCTTTAAAACTATTAAAGCTTAGATGCCTGCAGAATTATTAAGTAAATCATGGTGAATTAGTCCTTACAAGAAAAATGCAAATTCATTGTGAAAGAACGAATCAGAATTCACTCACAAATGGGTTAAACTCTTCAATCCACCAATTTCAGGAGGAATGACATCTTGTAGCTTATTCCATCTCAAGTTACTGAGAAGCAACAAGAATTAGTAAACGATCAAAAATATAAAAACGAAGACTTCTATTAGAAAACTATGCACATGAGTTGAACACAAGACAAATTATCTTAAACTAAAAAGGATTAGAAAAGGGCTGTACAGCATTTTGAGACGCTTCAAACGCCCGATTTGCGGAGGAATAGGGCCGGTCAACTTGTTGTTATGGAGATCCCTGTGACACAGACAGAGTCACATACAGATATAGTAGATTCTTCAAAACAAAGATCAAACTTTTAAGTTTTGAAAAAAATTAAAAACAACCAGAGGGTTATTGATTTATGCATTTGTATCTGATAAATTTATAGATTTTGAAACAGCAATTTGTATTAATTGTGATAGTTTTGGATAAATTAAATATCAGTAGATTGAAGAGGCGTGTGTTCTTACAGCCTAGTGAGATCCAAGAGATTGGTGACAGCAGTAGGGAAAGGCCCAACAATTGACACTGCATACACCTCCCTGCAAATTTGCAGAACGAGAAACAACACATAAATACATAATTTTTGGTTAAAGCTAAAAACTTTGGGGCGAAATCGAATGGAAGGTGGAAGAAGTGGTGTGCTTACAACTCGGTGACGACTCGGTAATCGCCTTGAGTGGAGCAAGTGACACCGGACCACGGCGGAAGGTCGCCGTCTCCGCACGGATCGTCGCCTACCCAGGCGTACACCACTCTCCACCCCAGCGAAGCCTTGATCTCGTTCAGTGCTTTCACTGTCACAAAAAACCACCCATTTCCATAATTCCCCAATCACATTCGCAGAGAGAGAGAGAGAGAGAGAGAGAGGTGTGAGGAGTCGAGGACTTACTGTCGCGTTTGAGGGTTTTGGCGTCGAGAAGCAGCGGAGGGAAGACGAGGAGGAGGACCAGAGAAAACGCGGCAATTGGAAGACGAACCGCCATTGTCGTCTCCAAAAGGGGATTTTGGAGATATCTCGCAGCAGATCTCTGATCTCAGACTTCTTCACTCACACACACCTTCCACTCGGATTAATTAAGTGGCACTTAATTATATGATTAGATCTAAAACTCTTTCCTTAATTATGATTTGTTAAGTAACTACCTGAGAGATTAGTGATTTCACTTGAGCTTCTTCGATCTCTCCTCTCCAGAGATTGGAACTCTGCCTTCGTCCTCCCGTCGGTGACCCTTTTTTCTTATTATTTTTTTCGTTTTAATTGTTTTTTCCTTTATTCTGATTGGTCGGGCCTCCTTCCGGCTGCTTTTTCTTTGGGCCTCTTCACTGGTGTTTCTTTTGGGCCTTGTCTCGTTTAGTTATTTACGGGGGTACTATGGGCTTTTATGGGCCTCTCGTTTTTTTTCTTTTCTCTAATAATTGAGCAGTATTTGAGTACATTGATATTTACACTAGAAGCGAGTGAGAGTTCGGTTAAATCATACAATAAGCAACCTAATTTGGTATCAAGTTCGTTATTCATCAGATTCAAACCTAAGACCTCTCACTTCTAAGCGAATAATAATATCACCAGATCGTATTACTAAGTGGTAATTGAGCAGTATTGAACGAGAGAAAATTTCAAACTTGGGGGTAAGGCATATTTTTTTTGTACACTCGAACTTCATTTTACTTATTTTTTGTAATAGCATTCTAAACTCGGGGGTAGGGCGTATTTTTTTGCTACATATTTCTCTAATGAGAACTCGATTTAATCCTTGCCACTGTTCAAATAAGCAAGTGTGTTGAGGAATACAAATATTTCCGTTTACACCCAATAACGCATTTCATTATCAAATTTCACTTTCATGATATATGCGATCCATATTTCACCTTATTAGACAAGAAAATAACAATACTTAAGATAGAAAAGTGTTATTCGCAAACTGAAAAAAAATTGAAAGCACAAACTAGAACTCTAAATTAAATTCACGTATTCATAGAAAAAGCTTCAACTTAATATACACACACGAAAACTTTTAATTTTGGACCCACATGGTACATGTTCGAAAGCAAAATGTCTACTTTGACCTCGAAAAAGAAAGCTATAGCTTTAAATATATTTATGATATTCATGGGCTTCTTTTGAATTACATGATGACGATATCTCCTCCTCCACCCACCCAATTTGAACTGGCGGCTCCGATCCCATGAAGAACATCAATTCAGGAAAATATGGGACCATTTCCATGCTTGTTTTTCCCGCTTCCACGAGAATTAATTTCTCATTAAATTATCGGGATAGTGATGATTAATTCAAAAACAAATATGAAAATAACGTGTACATGCGCTGATGAGTACTAATTAATTAAGAAAACTAATACACTAATTATAACAAGAGGATTAAGGAACTAAAGAACTAGCTAAACTCCTTGATAGCAATATTATACCGGTCCCCATGCATGATCGTCGTTCTCGTTCATCATTTCGTTATGAAGACGGAAAACGGACTCGAATATGGCTGCTGGATCAAGGAATTAAACGCTCAAGAACCGATCAAGAACGATAAGTATTTATATATTCGTGGTAAAATATTCAGATATTTGTTTGATGAGGACGTTACTTGGGGTGCAGGGTAACTTGACGATGAGGTAATGGATTTGCACTTTCAATTGTGAAGAGGGTTGGGACCGGAGGGGACGAGTCTCTTCTCGACGCCGTATCTTGGGTCAATCTCGTGACCATCTTGATCTTGATGGTCGTCGTGAGCCGGCTGTGAGGGGCTCGACGAGGATAGTGGTGGCTGCGAGAGGGGAAGGTAGCCGTGGAATATTCTGTGGTGGGTGAGTTGAAGGCACAAAGAACGTAACTGGGCACTCGACGATTCCGAAACTGAAGTCGGATGATCGCAATTACGGTGGTGGTGGAGGTTTCTTGGCGTAACATTGATTGGGTGAGAGATGGGTGCGGCAGCTGATGTGACAAAAAGTAGTGAAATGAAGACTGCCGCCGCGGCCATTAGAAAACGCCGCCGGAGGCCGAAAGTGGAGGAGGGAAACGAAAAAGAAGAGAGAGAGCTCTTCGTCATTCTTGGGAAGAGAGAGAGAGAGAGAGAGAGAGAGATGGGAAGGGGGGAGTGGTTTAGAAGGGGAGAAACTTTTTAGGTGTTTGGGATGATGATGATGGTGATGGAATTGTAGTAGTAAAACTAAAGGGAGTTTAATGCAAAGGAAAGGCGCAAGAGGCACATGAAGGACTTAAATTTATAATTACAATTGCCGAGGCTCATTATCCGTTCCATTATCTCCATTCATCAATATATTGAATACTTGACTCATTTTTGTGTCTTATTTTTTTAATCGGTAATTATTGTTTTCAGTAATTTATATATGTAAAAGTCAACATATCTGTATTTTAAAGTATGTCAATAAATATATATCGTTATTATCTTTGCATCATTAGGGGTGAATTTAGCTACACTAGGTTGGTTGCCACAAGGAAGAAACTTACTTATGTTGGAAACCATGATGGGGAGGTGCACGACACGGTTGGGATTCTGGCGTCGGGGCAAGTTCTCGGTGGTAGTGGAGCTGGTGTAGGCGGTATCAAGTCTGTTGATATCGGTAGCGGTGGTGGTGATGGATTATTAGGAGCAGTGGGGAGTGTACATTCTCTTGGTTTGTGAAGGAACAAGCGTGTTGGTGCTTGGGGTTTTTATAGGATATGTTGGGGGGTTATATTTCATATTCCAGGAAAAAGGCCGTCCCAGGAAATAACTGGACTCCTGTGAAGAGTGAGGAAACGTGAGCGGGAAGGCATCCTGATTGCCTGTTGTACAACTGCAGATTGCAGTGTTTGTAAATGTTCAAACTTTCTTCACACAGTTGGTGTCGGTAGCGATTTTCACTCCCGTATTCTCTTCCCGCCATCATCCCCTTATTTCTGTCCCGTCCCGGGATCTTATTTGATTTATACGATCCAAAAGTTAGGAAGAAAAAAGGAGTGGAGGAGAAGAAAATTGGAATGCAGAACTATATATTGTAATTTAGAGCTGTATGGTGAAATCTGAACAAAAAGGCTCCTTTTATTGCATGCATATCCCAAATAGGGGAAACCAGTTATATACAATCGAAAGTGGAAAAGATTTCTGTAGTTACAGTAACTAATGTTAGGCTGCTGGTATTTGTAAGGCTGTTGGTCTTCACCCAAGCAATCGTCGTGTACGTTGATTGGCACCTTTCACTCGAGAGTTCAGCTCATCAACATCGTCAGAGAGATTATCAATAGCTTTGTTTTGCCTGCATTTACCATATTATTAACAATAATGCGAACATGTATACGAAATCGTGAAGAAAGTTCACAGAGAAGAACAAAGATATTAACCTGTCAATTTCACTTCCCATGTCCATAGCCATACCCTTCAAATCTCCCAATATATTGCTTAGGTCAGAAAGAGCATCATCTTGCTTTGCCTTCTCATGCTGATATTCACAAACCGGTCCCATATGAGTAAATATGGAGAGCACGTAGCCATATTCTTGACAATCGTAATCGCAAAAACTTACCTCGACTTTTTGCAAGGCACCTGATCCTTCGGGAGGAGGCGTCGCAGGAGCTGACCGCCCTTTCGGAGCTATACCCAACTTTTCCTTCTGCTGTGGGTCAGCTTTTTTGGGTGCAGCTGAACATGATCAACAGATGCAATAAGCTTCATGAGGTTTTGAAGAATTAGGATATGAAGCAAGCAGATTATAACAGAAGCAAACCTAATGACAAATCAGGCCCCGAAATATCCTTGGTCTTCTTCGGCTTCCAAGGCATTGAGAACATGCCTCCAAGATTGTTTAAAATCTTCTCACCCTGTTTTCAGAATGCATCAATAGGTATCACAAGCAATATATAAATCGTCTAGGAATAACTAAAATCATGACAACAGGGAGAGGTTACCCGACTCAAATCCTTATCGATATCAACAGCCGCCATGTGAGTCCTTGTAATTTGCTCACCCTGCTGGTGCAACATGTCTAGTGTACTTGTCGCATCCCCTCTGATGTCCTCGGCAATCCTGAGGCAGTTATTGACACTCTTTGTTGTCTCCTCGGCCTTGTTAACGGCATATTTCTCTAACTCTTGCATACTCTGCTGCTCTAATGGTTTTTTTTCGTTACTGAAATCCGGGGTGACAAGCATAGGTTCCGAAGAAGTTCTTCTCGCGGGGTTAAGCGTGTTCTTCCCGGCATCTGAATCAGCTTGAGCAATCTTTGCAGGTGATTTTTTTAACCCAAACATTTTGGCAAGAAACCAATAGTTGTCCAAGTGGTAAGGTTTTTTTAATTATTTTTACCAAAAGTCACTAAATCAAAAGGAAATTGATTGAATCCTTGTGAAGATTCTAATATGGTACCTACAATCTCAGAAAAAAAGTTATACGATGAGAACAAATTCATAAACTAACAGCAATTAAGTATTTAAGCGATATTCTAAACTACTATAAATCATTTTAATATACTACTACAAGAATGAGCAAGTTGTATTGTCCAACTAACCTAACCCACGTCTGTAAAAGACCACGAATTTAGAAACAGAAGATCAAAAGTAGGGTTTCCCAATTTCTTTCTAATACCGCATTCTTCACTTGCCCTACATTTTCATACCACATTGCAATATTCCACTACATTCAATAACAAAAGCAAAAAGCTGAAGAGTTGATCACCAAAAATTACAACATGGGATGTGATCATGACCAAGAAATGTACCTAGAAATTTCGATAAAAATGGAAACTTGGTAGTGTTTTATACACAAACCACTGCGGTTTTTGGGCTACAATTTGGTTTGTGCTTGAAACGAAAAGAGGAATTTGAGAAGAAATTAGAGAGAAACAAAGGATTTTCTGTGGATAAGTATTTATTTTTTATGTATGTGGCTGTGAAAAAAAAAATCAGAGAGAGAGGCACCGCGCAAAAGTAGAGAAATTGGACGGCTCTAACCTCCTCCGAGTCCAAGTCCAACTTTGAGAGACCGTTGGGAGGGACTTACCTGCTTCCCTCCTCAAATTTCCTCAGTTTGTATTATTTTTGTGGATAAATAAAGGATTATTGTCAAGACATGTATGCATGCCACGTGGTGCCACGTGGGTGAAGCAGATGGCCACCTGTCACTATGGTCCATTGGCAATTTGTAGGCTTCTTGTTGGGTTATTAAAATCCCAAAATGGCCCTCTTCCATTGGGTCTGATTTTGGGTTAGAGAGAGTCATTGGTGGCCCAAACCTTTATTCCATTCTGGAATTTCTTATGATGCGGCATTTTTACAGTATGCCTATAATACACAGCGGAATGTTATATGTTATTATACAATTGGAGAGACATTTGAAAGAAAAATTATTCTAATTGTATAATAAGATATGATTTACCACTTCGTATTTCAAACACATTGAAAATTTTCTCCTCATAATGAGAGCGGATATGAGATTGAGACTTGTACATTGTAGATGAGAACACCAATAAATTAGTTGGTAGCTGGTTCATTCTAAAATTGTTAGATACCAATCTTTTGCCCTATGATTATTTTTTCAGTGTGATCGTTAAATTGTGATATGAAGTTTTTAGAGCTCTCATGTTATAATATGTGTATATGTTTATCATTATATAACTTAATCCTATGAAATATCATTCAAGTTGTTGGCTCATATATAACATTTCGATTAGTAATACAACGTGAGATGAGAATCACGCTAAAAAACTTGCGAGGAATGGATGGACAACAAAATTTCTTGAAAAGGGTGATTTGGAAAATGAATTAGCAACAAACAAAGATCAAACTCCAGATAAAAAACAACAAATTAACAAAATCAAAGTGGCTAGTTGCAATTTGAAGGGGCAAGTCACCAAAATAAGGTGATAGTTGCTTGCATGGTAGGGCAAGTTGTTAGGATAACGGAACGGCCCACTTGTCTTGACTAAAAGTGAGATCATAACCTTCACGTACTTTTCAAGAAATTTCAAGGAAATGCAGGAACAATATCATGCAAATAATTGTGCCAAATTTTCAGTTAAAGTGAATAATGCCAACGAGGGTTGGTTGAGTTAGTAAGAATCGTTATTTTCATTAAATCAAAGCTTAGGTTCGAGTTCTACTATCAGCTACCTTTTTCAGTGGCGATCTATAAAAACTAAAAAATGAACTAAAATCTCTTGTAAATTCTCGAAGAAGTTTGTGATATACTCTGATTCTAAAATGGGGTAGCTCCCCTCCTCGTAAGCTTTTTCAGGATGAAAAGCACACGGAGTAAGAACAAAAAATTTCATTAATTGGATTAAGGCCAATTAATTGAAAAAAAGATTAATGTGGTAAACTAAGTAATAGTGGAGACGTTGGAAAACGACGAATCAAAGCATTTCCCTCGTCTAAAACATGAGGAGGATAAGCAGACAAAAGGCAACACACTCTCTCTTTCACTCATTCTCTCCTTGCTCTGCTACTAACTTTCTCAGAGGGATACTGAGAAAGCAATGGCGGCATTACCATTCTCCACGAAATCAACGCCGTCAAAGTTCGTCTCAACCTTCATACACTCCAACCACATAAGAAGAAACTCGAGACCGTTTTTTATCACAACAACCACTTGTTCCCGCAGCCGAGCAAGGAGGCAGCTTCGTGTGAAGAACGTGGCGACTGATGAGAAAGATGTCGCCACTCAAACCCAACAAGGTTTGGTTAAATTTGTTTCCTTTTGATTTAGAATTTTGGTTGCAACGTGCTTTTTTCACATAAGTGAAAAGATTTGATGCTTTCATAGCCAATTGCATAAGCACTTTCTACCGATCTCAGCTGAGGTGGGAACTTACTTTGCTAAATCAATTTTAAGTCAAAGGGTTCAGCACAATCTCACTTTGAAGATTTCATTGCCCCGTCACTGAATTTTTTTCTAGGAGCCCAATCGTTGTGCGTTTGAAAATGCTTCTCTAGACAGCACTTCAGCTCAAAAGCGTTTTCTTAAAAGCAAGTTGAAATTCTCTCTTCGATGTATTTTGCTAACCCAGAAGCACATTCAACTTTTTCTATGTTGTCAAAAGCACTTTCAATAATTTGGGAGTTTACCACTTACAAAAATCTTTATATTCACTCATTTATATCGACTTGATTAAGTTGTTATTTGATTTGATCAAATGTTTCAGGCAGTTTGGCTACAAATCCTCCGGATTCTTCATCCATTGCATCGAATATCAAATACCATGCCGAATTCACACCCTCTTTCTCTATCGAATCTTTCGCGCTTCCCAAGGCATTCTATGCTACCGCTGAAAGTGTTCGTGACATGCTCATTGTTAATTGGAACGCTACATATGAGTACTATGACAGGCTGAATGTAAAGCAGGCATATTATCTCTCAATGGAGTTTCTACAGGTTTGCCATGAGCTTCTCTTTTTATCCTGATGCCGAAAATAACCTCTATTTTGTATACATTGCTTGTTGAGCATAAGGACGTCTCATCTGTTATGTTTTAAAATTGTTGCAGGGAAGAGCATTGCTGAATGCCATTGGTAACTTGGAGCTTTCGGGGGCTTATGCAGACGCCTTGAAAACGCTAGGGCACAATCTAGAGGATGTAGCTAGGCAGGTCAGATGCCCTGACCATTTGATTAACTTTACTGCGATTTCCGTTGAGCATTCCTTCGAATGGACTTACTTAATATTGTCTGGTTACTTTGGCAGTCTCTAAATTTTGTGTTGTTAATTGACAGGAACCGGATGCTGCGCTTGGAAATGGCGGGTTGGGGAGGCTTGCTTCATGCTTTTTGGACTCCCTGGCCACTCAAAATTACCCGGCATGGGGATACGGACTCAGATACAAGTATGGCTTATTTAAACAGCACATTACAAAAGATGGGCAGGAGGAAGTTGCTGAAAATTGGCTGGAGGTTTAATCATTGAGACTTACTT
Source organism: Pyrus x bretschneideri (assembly GCF_019419815.1). Taxonomy (NCBI): domain Eukaryota; kingdom Viridiplantae; phylum Streptophyta; class Magnoliopsida; order Rosales; family Rosaceae; genus Pyrus; species Pyrus x bretschneideri. The sequence goes on from NW_025999524.1 coordinate 2,856,789, forward strand.
TTTCCTGTTCTGTTAAAAGTCATTCACTAAATTTTGTTGATTAAGAACACTATCCCTTATCAGATGGGAAATCCGTGGGAAATTCCAAGAAATGATGTGAGCTATCCTGTAAAATTCTACGGCGAAGTTGTTTCTGGGCTAGATGGAAAAAAGACATGGATTGGAGGAGAAAATGTCACAGCGGTTGCCTATGATGTCCCCATACCAGGATTTAAAACTAAAACCACCATAAACCTTCGACTTTGGTCCACAAAAGTAGCACCAGAAGAGTTTGATTCACATGCTTTCAACACTGGAGATCATGCCAAGGCGTATGCAGCTCTAAAGAATGCCGAAAAGGTTAGTATGTGTTCATCATAATTGTTACACTTATTCTTCCAAATCTGCATGGTTGTGTTACTTTAATCTTTTCATCTTCATTAGATCTGTTATGTATTGTACCCTGGGGATGAATCCATGGAGGGAAAATCACTTCGGTTAAAGCAACAGTACACATTGTGTTCGGCTTCTCTCCAAGATATAGTTGCGCGGTTTGAGAGAAGATCGGGGGAGTCTGAAATGGGAGGAGTTTCCTGAGAAGGTTGCAGTGCAGATGAATGATACTCATCCAACTCTCTGCATCCCGGAGTTGATAAGGATATTGATGGACGTTAAGGGCTTGAGCTGGACGGAAGCCTGGGATATTACTCGAAGGTACTTCCCTTCTCGATATTTTGACTAGTTATTTAGCTGCAAGTTGGCGCATTCCCTGTGACTTGGAGTGTTTTCCTTACATGTATAGTTATATATAAGTGAATGCTTTTTCATTCGTCGATTATCTTGCAGAACTGTTGCATACACTAATCATACAGTATTACCTGAGGCATTGGAGAAATGGAGTTTGCAGCTCATACAGGAATTACTTCCTCGACACGTTGAGATCATAAGAACGATTGATGAGGAGGTAATATTCAGCGTTCTGCGATAAAAATTCATTTAATGAGCAAAAGGTTCATTCTTTACTTTCTACTGTAGTATGTAACATATTCGTCTTCTTGACCAGCTAATTCATACCATTATTGCTGAGTACGGCACAGAGGATCTTAACTTGTTGGAACAAAAACTGAGAGAAATGAGAATTCTTGATAATATCGATCTGCCTGACTCAGTCATTGGAATTCTCTGTAAATCAGAAGAAAGTTCTGCAGTTGATCACGTTGAGGAAGTCGATTTTTCTGATAAAGAAGCTAAAACCACTGATGAAGTAGGTCAATCTAAAGTACTGGACACTAATACAAAAAATGAGGTTACATTGGAACCGGATCCTAAACTTCCAAAGACGGTGAGAATGGCTAATCTATGCATTGCTGGTGGACATGCAGTAAACGGCGTTGCTGAGATTCACAGCGAAATAGTGAAGAACGAAGTATTTAACGATTTCCATAAGGTATAAACCCTATAACAAAACTTGGAAGTGTTACTGACGTCCATTTAGTATTTGCATATTTTTTGTCCACTATTTTTCACATAATATTAATACCTCTGGCAGTTGTGGCCTGAGAAATTTCAAAACAAGACAAATGGGGTGACACCGAGAAGATGGATTCGTTTCTGCAATCCAGGTCTAAGTAAAATTATAACCAAATGGATTGGAACAGACGATTGGGTAAGAAATACTGACATGTTGGTCACCCTTCGGAAGGTAAGATGTCATAACTAGCTAAACTGCAAGTCATTGAATACATAGCTGCTGGTCATTTGATTTTCCTTCACTTCAATATATGAATTTCAATATTTATAAATCTCACTTTTGTGTAAGATGATAGCAAGTTCCATCAGCATTGTGCAAACTACCTGCATCACGCAAATGTACTGAATTTTTTTGCTTGTTCTATATAGTCTCCTTTTACACATTGCGTAACTTCTTAACAGTTTGCTGATAATGAAGAACTCCAATCCGAATGGAGGGAAGCAAAAAGGAGAAACAAGATTAAGGTTGCATCCTTCCTCAAGGAAAAAACTGGTTATCTAGTCAACCCTGACGCAATGTTTGATGTGCAAGTAAACTTCTGATCCAATAAATATTTCCCCTGTTTCCTCGGGTCCTGTTTTTCAACTAAATTTATATATAATATCAGGTGAAGCGCATTCATGAATACAAACGGCAGCTATTGAACATCCTGGGTATCATTTATCGCTACAAGAAAATGAAGGAAATGAGTCCTGAGGAAAGAAAAGCAAAGTTTGTTCCAAGGGTGTGTATATTTGGAGGAAAGGCATTCGCAACCTACATCCAAGCGAAAAGGATTGTGAAATTTATCACAGATGTAGGAGCCACAGTGAATTGCGATCGGGACATAGGTGACCTTTTAAAGGTATGTTTTTGGCTCATAGAAATTATCAGCTGCTTCACCATGTCCATTCTTGTCAATAATTTTGAGTGAGTTGCTCAAGTGTACATGTCTTTGATGTTTCAACCACAGGTTGTGTTTGTTCCTGACTACAATGTCAGTGTTGCTGAAGTGCTTATTCCCGGTAGTGAGCTCTCCCAGCATATCAGGTTTCTAGATTCATTTCTGCACAATTGCTTCAATTACAAGTTATCATTGGTCTCATAAACTTCTGGCCTCTTTGGGAATGCTGTTATAGAAAGCAGTTATGTTCATAAGCGCTTTTGCTAGAAGCATAACAAAGTTCTTAAGAAAAATTCAAGTGCATTTGGAAGCACTTCTCAAGGAAGCACTTGATAGGTGCTTCTCATAGAAAGCACCATAACCCAAATACTTTAAACTTTTTTTCTGTCAAACGTTCATGAAAGTGCTTCTGGTTGTCTGAAAACGTTTCTGAACTTCGCATAAGCATAAATAATGGTAATCATGGTACTAAATCTGTGGCTCTCTCAGCACTGCTGGAATGGAGGCGAGTGGAACTAGCAACATGAAGTTTGCAATGAATGGTTGCGTACAAATTGGAACCCTAGATGGGGCAAATGTCGAAATAAGAGAAGAGGTTGGAGAGGACAACTTTTTCCTCTTTGGTGCACATGCTCATGAAATTGCCGGGCTAAGGAAAGAAAGATCTGAAGGAAAGGTAGAATATATGATTAGTTGATTACTAATCACTCAGTTAACAAACTATTAGACCTAATTAACATATAATGTAGTTCGTTCCGGACCCGCGGTTCGAAGAAGTGAAGGCATTTGTGAGAACCGGCGTGTTTGGTCCTTACAACTATGATGAACTCATGGGATCATTGGAAGGAAATGAAGGTTATGGTCGTGCTGATTACTTTCTCGTTGGCAAGGACTTCCCTAGTTACCTTGAGTGCCAAGACAAGGTTGATGAGGCATATCGAGACCAAAAGGTGATTGTATATTATTTGAACAACTAATTCATTACTTCTTTTCTCGTTGAACGTTAACTTCCTTATAAATGTACACGAACATGGTGCAGAGATGGACGAGGAAGTCGATTTTGAACACAGCTGGTTCGTACAAGTTCAGCAGTGACCGTACAATTCATGAATACGCGAGAGACATATGGAAGATTGAACCTGTTGTTTTCCAGTAGAGTGAAAGGTAAATAGCTAAGCTTATATAGCTAGGTTGTGGAGCAAATTCAGATCAGTAATTAGCGTCACATTAATATATTAATTGGTTAACGCTCATATATTTAGAGTGATGTTATTCTCATCCCAATGTCTTATCTTCCTACCCACCTTTTAATGAATTTTTTTAATTACAAATTTGTCTATTTGCAAAAAGACTGATAAGGACATTAATTATCTTGTTTTGCTTAAATTTTGTTTTAAAAAAAAGTTTGGGCGTGGGAGACGATTTGTCTACCTTAAACCCTAACTCGTATTTTCATCTACTTCATTTAGAGAAAGTAAAAACATATCAACGGACTTAGAAGATGACCTTTTCATTGAACAGGTGGAAGTGACGCTTCTACGGAAGAAGTAGAAGACTATGTTTCTATTGAAAAGGTAGAAGAGTAATTTGTGTGTAGGTCATTTGAATTTGTCCATTGTATTTTTGAATTTGTCGTTGTCGAATTCTTTTGAATTTGGATACCTCTGTCGTTTCCATTTGAATTTGCAGACCTTAGTGGTTTTCATTTAGATATTATTTGTTATATTTTTTAAGAGACAATTTTATAATTTCATATGTATGTATATATTAAAGGTTATTTTGGGAATAATAGTGGGTGGGGAAATAGCATTTTATTTTTTTAACTTTTTAAGATGGGTGGGATTATAACGTGGGTGGGAAAATAAGATAATGAGGTAGGTCTAATAGCTCTCTACATTTATATACATATATAGTGAGGTAGCTCTCTCTCATGGTGATGGTAATGTTCCTCTTAACCCTAGCTCCTTTAAAAAAGAATAATGGTTCTATCAAGTGCCATTTTTGAGGAAGCCAATCAGTTTTGAATCCAACTCAAAGCACAATATTCCGAATCCTAGTTTAGAGTCCTCCTCCTTTAACTTAATTTAAAAGGTATTCCCTCTCTTTCCCATGCTCCTTTAAAATTACCTTTCTAAAGGAACTCTTTTACCAATAAATTGGTTTAATTTGCCCGAGTTAATAATTAGCTTACTGTTTTCAACTAAAGTTCAAAACTCAAAAGTTAACTAGCTTGCCATTTTCTCCATTAACCATATTTTTTTTTAGTTGTTGGGAGGATCCCCATCGATGAGATTCCTAAGGAGAAATGTCTTCACCATTTAAAGTGGATTGGAATTTGGAACTGGCCGCCTAACAATGTGAGATAACATAATTTATGAAAAATGCCTCGATTGGAATATGATTCTTTTAATAAAAGTTGTTTTGGAACTCATTCGATTTCTTTCTCCTTGTCACGCAAATGATAAATTAACCTATCACCTAGAGTTCCTAGGCCAACAACACACCACCACCTTTAAATAGAGAAAAACTATAGTATTACTCCTACTTTAATAATGCAATGGTTACTGGTGACGGAGTCAGAGATTTTGTTACGAGGATCAAATTTTATATGAGTATAAGATCTATTTTTTATATAATGATATTTTATTTTACACAATGAGGTGAGGGATTTGACTAAATCACATAATGAGAGCCAAATGTAAAACCTCTCACCTTCAATTGAAAATAATTAGTCTAAACAGTATTTATCGTAAATACTAATACATAATCTCTAATTCATTCTAATTATGCAGTATCTCTATTGTTTGTCTTTTTAGTGTTTCACTATTTCTCATTAGCTGTTTATAATAAATTTCTATGTAGTAGACGGATAATTATCATTCCAAAAGTTATTATACATATACTTTTCTTGACCTACTTTAACTAAAAGCCAAACAACATTAGTAAGGAATTCAATAATTATCAAGGCGAGAAGGGTCAAAGCAAAACAAACTTAGCAAAATATGAGGAGCAAAACTACATTGCCATAGTGATGCAAAAGATGCGTGACAACTCGTTCCGAATTTTACGGAATAGAAGGGTATTTTTGGTAAATTCTTTTGGGCTATGGGATATTTGGTTTAAAATATTGTTTTTAGGGCCTTAATAGGTGTGCCCAAGGGGCCCACCTTTGGATTTTGTCCCCTCGGCCCACTATTCTCTCTCTCTCTCTCTCTCTCTCTTCCTCACTTTCTCTCAACTCTCCCGTGCTCTTTCTCTCTCAGATCCCTTAGCCATCTCTCTTTCCCAAGGACCAGTACACACCCATTACACACCTGCAACGGGCGACCACACCCTCATCAAAACGCTTGGCATCGACGGAACCACCATTTTTTAGTGACAACGTAACTCGGGACTAAAGGAACCCTCTTTTTCCGGTGAGTCCAACGGCTTTCGAGCCGATTTCCGGCCACTACTTGGGAAACCAAAGTTTCGGGCGACCTCCGCCAATTTCGAGGCTATTTCCGACCAAACCACGGCTAGTTAGCCGTCGTGCAAGGTGCATTTATTGTGGCATTTCCGTCTTCACTAGTTTGCGTGGCTTTTCGAAGACGGAGTATCTATGAGTGGTCCCCTTCTAAAATGCATGTTTTAAAAGTAGAAATGCATATGTGAAAAGCATGATTTAATGGTTACGTTTTATGAGTAAATTAGATTTACACTTATGATATATCATGCTTTACTGTAAATATTTTGGAATACCATATTTTATTGAACTTATGTTCTTTGTAGTATATATGATGGATGACTATATACTATTTATGAACATGTTTCTTTACACTTTTTTATAGTATATATGATGGATAACTATATGCTATGAAGATGATTTTGAGATATATGTACTTATGTTTGGAATCAGTACATTCAAGGATTTGTGCATATTTAGTGATCACTATTTTGCCTACGGGCAATGATACTTATATTGACCTACGGGTTGGGTGCTGTAGGAGCCTACGGGCGATTGATACTTGTGAAAGAAGTGTTCTGAAGGAAGAGTTCTATATGCCTTCGGGCGATACTAATACCACTAGTTAGCACACTATATACTATATATGTTTTTATGACATGCTAGGGTTTCGGAAAACCTATCACATATTATTCTATTAGTTTTCATAAAACTTTGGGGGTTAGTACGTTATTGAACAACTGTTTCAGTATTATATATATATATATATCAACTTGGTCCACTTATGTTTGTTTTGCACCCCCTTAAGACTTAGATTCGAGGCGTACAACTCAGGTGTTAAGGCACTCCCGCATTGGCATCTTCGAGTCCTCTCCGTGTAGGACCCATCTCTTGTTCATTCAATTTTTTGTTATTCCCTTTAGTGTCTAGGGTTAGTTATATGCTCTGAACACGTTTCTCATTTGTATATTAATTACATTTAAATTTATAAGTCTTATTTATATTCATTGGTTCACATGCATTCTAGTATGGCTTTGTCACCTTCGGGTGTCGGCCAGCACATGTATACCCTGGTATTTGGGGAATATTAGGGTCGGGCGTGTTAAGATGACCCTTCTAAGCCTTAATTGGCTTCGCCCTTGGTTACTGGCCTACTGCAACTGATGTATTAGTTTGTAAAATTGATATGGTCCATCTCTATAATCAATCTAAAAATTCTACAATGCTCAGGTGCATGCCAATATCTTTTCTTCATCTAGTTGGTCGAAGAGTCCAAAGAAACAAACGATAAAATTCTGAAGCATATCATGCTCTTATGCATAGTTGAAAATAATAATAATAATAAAAAGGGAAAAACTACTCCAAAAACCCTAAGCATAAATTGCAGATGCATATTGTGATATTGATGTACGATGATTAACGCGGGAAAAATATAGATCTATGAAGTTGGACTTGCATGCCCTAGCATTATAGTTCACAAATGTGTTTGTTCTGCCCTAGTTTGTTAGCTAGCTACACCATGAAGTGCATGACTTTTCAAGCCATTTATACAGTTGCGAGTTTTTTAATATTAAGCTGCAGAATGAGAGCCAATAGCATATCTGTATGTATATATATATTTAAATCTTTAATATTTATTTTATACAAAGTTTAAACATTTTTGTTTTCCCTGTCTGGGTTTCTTAAACTTATGATGTGATTGAAGTGGTTAAGTAATCGGCAGGCTCTTTCTAATGCCAATGCAACTCATACATTGAAGGAAAATAAAAAAAGAAAAGGCCATATAGAACTTTTGTAAGGTGGTCCCTCCTTAATTTCAAGGTGAGAAATATTAAGAAAACTCTCTTAAAAATGAGATTTTTTATGTATTCTCTGTCACTTCATATTTTTAACATAATATTTTATAATATTGACATAAGAATTAACGTCAAATCATAAGATAACCAAAAGTTCATGAAGAGTTCTACTTTGAGAGAAGTTTTTTTCTTTCATACAGCACATAAACAAAGTTATTTACATTGTAAAGTAACACCACTTGATAAAAAATGATTCTATAAGATATATTATATATAATGTATAAAGCTAAAGTTAAAAAGAAGGACACTCGATCTCCAACAATTATTTGTGCATGAAAGCTAGCTAGCAATATTTGGTTCATGCATATACATATTATTTGGTATATTTCACTTCCGACATGCATATATTTGTGTGAGCCGTTAAGATTCCACAGAACATATATCTTTTGGTCCAAATGGTTGTGTATGTCCCTTTCAGTGCTAGGGTTTTGCAAGGGAACGGTACAAAATGGTTTCTCAAGCTAAAATCATGGCATTTGCCGCCACTAGGGTTCAATGCTTCAGGTTATTGGGATAATGCCGTTGACCTAATTCTTTGTGTGATATTTATGCTTTTTATGTAATATTTATGCTTGTAATAAAGTGATCTGGATCTTTTTCTTACATTTATCTGAAATTGCTTATATTTATCTGATAAAATATGAATTGCTTACAACAATATGCCTCCCCTGTCAATATATACTTCTTTAGAGCGAGGGTAAACCAAAAGTAGAAAGAAACTCGAGGAAAGTGCTCCTTGAAAATTTGATAACAAAACTTTTGAGTCCTTATCATATAATTTGCTACATAATTAACCAACGATCACCAGCGACGAAAAAAAAATTAAAACCCATATGAACAGGAAGTGCTTGGCCGAACTTCCAAACTTTATGTTTCTGTTTGGTCGATCGGAACCCAAATCGTTCTTTGTTTGAAAATTAAAAAAATTAAAAAATTAAAAATAAATAAAAAATAAAAAAGGACAAAAAAAAGACAAAAAGTTGGTCTTTATCACATTAATTTGGGCATTGCTAGTGCTGCAGAGAATACAGATGCAGATCCTTGGGAGATTATGAAAATGATATATTGAGCCTCATGAATCATCATTTGCATACATTAATCTCATAACGATTTGATTGGTACCTTTTAAATTTATATTCCATACTATTATAATAAGAAGATTATGCTAAATATGGTGCACATGAATGGAAGAGGCACATGAATGGAAGAGGATCCTCTTCGGATTCACTTTGTGAGGAACTTAGGGATCCACATATCCTAGCCGTTCATCTTATATTGTGCGGTCAGTTTTCATCAGATACTATTTGTGTTTAATTTTAAATAAAAAAAATCAAATGATTTATGATCGCACAATATACGATGAATGGCTAAGATGTGTGGATTCCTAGGATCCCCACAAAGTAGATCCAAATGGGATCCAATTCCCACCTGAATTATCTAATCCATCCGTTTAAATTTTTTAATGTTTAATCTAAACTGTTTAAAACCGTAAAACGATGCATATTATATCATTTATACATGACATACTGGCTTGCAGATTAATACATGATAAAAAAATAAAAACTAAAAAATAAAAAATAAAAAGCGCGTTATTGGCGTAGGTTACGAGTCATGCATGACAATGTCTAAAATAAATCAAGATAAAGTTCCAAATCCAAGGAACGTGGTATATATCTTGTTTGTTTCAATTAATATATTCCAAATGATTTCTACTTGTACCGAAAATATATATAAAATTCCATCTGTCATATGTTGTATTTTGTATAGATTGAGCTGGATTTTGGTGTTTTGTTTGGTGAATTCTGAATTTGTGATGTTACTTTATCTAAAGGTTGGAGGTGAGGACTTTTGAAGAATTCATGTTTTAGGCTTTTAGCGAGTCAATCGTTTCTTTTATTCAAAGTTTAACAAAATGCAACGTAATCAAGCGCACACGCATTCAACTAGAATAGCTTTCCGGGTCCTGGGTAGGAGCAAATCATCGATATGACAACCTTACTGTTTACTAAAGAAGCTCTCACATTGAATCCACATTTGCGTGAATCGGATGAGATCAAAATATAGAAGATTTCATTTTTTTTTAGGGTAGGTTTGAGCAAGAAGCTTTCTCCATCAGTTGTGCCGGGGATCTTGTTAGCTTGGACCCATCCCGCCCTATATGCTACAGACATCATATTGAAAACCAACGATTCAAAGATTTGCATATAGGTGTTGATCTCTTATTGTATTTAATTAATTCATAAAAATAATTAATATTAATTTAGGCAGATAATAATTGATCTGAGATTTGTAATATCTTTATTAATTAATGAAACTCTCTTTGTTAACCAAAAGATAGTGAAAAGACTACTTAGTCTTCTATCACACAAAAAAACGATGGGCAAAAATGTAATTTCACAGGTCCAAATTTTATTGTTCTTTATTGAAGCCTCACCTACAGGTGATGCTAAAATACCTCAAATATTAATAAAAAAAATTAAAAAATAAACCAAAAACTAAAACCTCCCACTCCCCCCACCTTCTCTCTCTCTCTCCCCCTCTCTCGTACTCATTTTCTAAAAAAATATCTTCATACACATAAAGTATGTAGGCAAATGCTAGTGATAAAATAATAGAACCGGCCGGTGGAGCCAAAATAAGGGACGGTGAGGGGTACTGTTCTCAACTTTATGATGACGATGAAACCGCAACCACTCGAGATGAGACATTACAAATTTTGGATATGGAGGTTAGACCCCCACATCTTTTTCTTTTTTTTTATTTTTATTTTTTATAATTCAACCATGAAATCATAACGCAGATATTCCCTCTGAATTTCTAAATATTTTTAGGTAACTTTTCAAGTTAAACTTCACAAAAACTCTTCTTTTTTTTTTTTTTTAATACAACTACCGATTTACACTTAGGAGTAGAGAATTTTCGCTAAGCACATGATAAATTAGCTATAATAATTTGGTGTCGAACTCATTATCAATGAAAGTCGAATCTAGGACTTCCAACTTATAAATAGAGTAGCACTAAACTTTGGTGCTAAGTGTCAAACTTTGATGATAACAAGATGAACACTAAGTAAAATGTTACAGATAATACTTTATGCGATATTTTGTAGATCATAAGATGTAACGGTTGATAATTGAATATCATATTTAATAATTTAAACAAGAAATTTAATCATCAAGTCATGTGTTCTATGATCTTACTAATTGACTTAGCCCGCGGACTGTGTAAAAAACCCGAGTTTTGAGTCAACCCACTTCTAGGAGGAACCCTAATGTTTTACCGCAGGCGATTATATGGAGTCCAACAAACCCACAAGTGGACGATTCAAAAAGATTTCGAAGCTTTCGTAGGGTTATCGATCCAATTGCCCCACGTACCCAATTGTTATCTCTATAAATCTTGTGAAATGACATGTGGGTCTCCGGGTCCTCAGTCCTGGCATTCACCCTTCCAACAATATGCAGAGTGCATTCCTACTGTATGATGAAAAATCAATTAACATAAAATGAACGTGACAATAAATTTATTTTATGTTAATTTTTCTTTCACTCACAAATAAATCTTGTTAATCATCAATTGCTCAAAAGAATAAAAATATTATAACGTTCCGAAGTATTATATACTCAATAATTTTCAAAGTTAGCAGTTCTTTATATTTGACAAAGGATTTTGACAATTAGATATACCAAAATATAAAGGGAATTGTTATTAGCACTCCAAAAATCTCATTCTAGACTCTAAACTTTCTATATTAGGAAAGAAAAATACAATTATGGGAGTATAGAATGAAATTTTTAGAATACCAATAATACTTTCCAATATAAAATGCCCTGAAATACAACCTGAAGCAGGCAATGGTTTCTCTTTAACAACAAATGGTCTATTTATTATTTTATATTATAAATTTTGGTTGAAACGATGGGCTTGCTTGAGGCTCAAGTAGTTTTTATATCAATTAAAAAGATTTAGGTATCAATCTCTCTCTCCCTCCCTCTCAAAAGCCTTGGCCTCTGGATGATTAAGTAATTGAGGAAGTAGTATTAAATTTGAGTAACAATATTATCCCCCAAAATAAAATAAGAGTGATTTTATTGAGGATAACAGTGTGATTGTTGCGTTTGGTATGGGAGGACATAACACCTCCACGTCAAAGGTTTTTGATATGGACCATGATTTGTTTGGACCACATGTTTAACCTCTAGGCTTAACCAATAGCTATGCCTTCCAAATCAAAACTAATTGTATTCATCGACTGAAAAAAGTTTTAAATCTGTCAAATTTAGGGTACGCGGCTGCTACTTAAAGCATCTCCAATAGATGCGGTAAAATAACCAAAATTTTATTCTAATTAGAAAAAAAAAATACATCTCTAACAAACTCGGTAAAAGAGTTTCTATGACATTAAAATGAATAGTCACTTGTTAAATTTACAAGGCAACTGTTCATAAATTAAATATTAAAGAACAATAAAACTCAAGTGGACTCCTGAGTAAGGAGAAAATAAAGAGTATAAAAACTGTTTTAGAGAATGAATGAATTGAGTTTGAATTGTTAATAATAAAATATTCAAAGCTTGTTAGAATAGAAAGTGTTGTCGGATATGAAAAGTTAAATTGAGTAAATAAAATAGTTTTTTTAACTCTGTTTACTTACTAGTTTAACAAAAATTTAGAGCTTCTTTTAAAGATGCTCTTCTAAGTTACTACTATTATTTTTGGGAAAATTAAGTCATTTCAAATAAACATATTTGGTTTATTATTGTAAAAAGTAGAAGAAACGACAAAGAAAATAAGGTAAAAGGAGATGAACTTTCATATGCGTATGCTCTATAAGTTTGGTAAAGCATACATTGTTCAAACTTAATTTGACAAGTGAACCACACTCGTCTATTTTCAACGAGTGAATTTTTTATCACCACCATTTAGTGTGGTGTATGCTCACCACCCTATTTATCACCGTTAGATGAGTTTCAATTTTGAAATTTGTGCTTATCCACTACACGAATCTCGAAATGCAAACTCATCTAACGGTGATAAATAGGATGGTGAGCATACACCACACTAAATGGTGGTGAGTAAAAATGCTCCCATTTTCAACACATTTTGATATATGATTATTGGTTTTAATTTTAATTAAATAAGGTTCATGAAGATGATAGCAATACTTCATCACTCTAATCTAATCATTGTGTATCATTTACCCACGTAATGCATATCTATGCGTATAATTATGACGATTTAACTCTAGAAAAAAATTGTAGTCTGTGAGTTTTTTTTTAAGTGTAGTATGTGAGTTAATTACTGCATGAGAGTATGGAGAAATGAGGAGATAAAAAATTAGGGTGTGGGATAGAGGAAGTTGGTAAATCAAAATTGCTATCCCACCCTTAGTTTTCAAGTTATATTTTATCCTCCTTGTCAAATAGTTATTCTATCTTACTTGGAAAAAAAAAAAAAAAAAGTTGGTGGCTTCGTTACTAGTCTATTCTTTTAGAAGCTGAAAAGACTCACATAGAATCGAACCCAAGACGTTCTATATAGAATACGGGTTTGAAATTCGTCTTCACCTGCTAGACTACCAGTAGTGATTAGTTATTTTATCCTCTTTGATTAACAAAGAGTTACCTTGATATATATAGACTAATGTCGAAAAAAACTTGTTCTCTATAAACAAATATAGAATTAATTTCTTTAATTAACTTATAGTCATGCCTTTGTTTATTGAGCTTCATATTTTGCATGACAAACTTCATAATTTGTTAAATATATCAGAGAAAAAGCCACAAAGAAGAGAATAAACGAATCAATACTTAACCGTACCGTAGATGGATTTTATTTTATGTTATACGTACGTGTTAATGTTATCTCAATTATTGGTATGAATAGGTGATGTTACAACTCAAGCAACATAGTTATTAAGTAGAGCCATGAATGTTGCGTATTGGGGAATTGGATAACTCATTGCAACAGTCGTACATTATATATGTACATATATGTCTTCACCATCATGCATCCATATGCCATCAATCAACATCGTTAATTAAAAACACATATTGAAAAAGATAGGGTTTGGGATTCTACCAAACTTGAAAATAAAATGACGAAAATCCTTCACAACCACATGAAGGGCCACATGACGTGTCTTCAAAATATATAAGATTTTTAGCTAAAATAGTTCATGAAATTAGTATAACTTTTGCTTTGATTTTTGATATTGAAAAGTGATAGAAATGGTTCTTAAATTTGTCTACTGTCGATCATTTTAGTCTTTTCATGAAAAATCTTTGTTAAATGGAATGCAAGTGGAGGGGTTGATTAGATAAAAATACTCTCAATTTAACAGAGATTTTTCACAGAATGACCTAAATGATTGGCGATGAACAAATTTAGTAACCACTTCTATTGATTTTTAATCTCAATGATCAAAGTGAGAAGTTATGCCAATTTCAAACACTATTTTGAACTAGAAACCGTGTATATATATATATATATAGACATAAAGGGGTGGCATTCACATAGTACCATGCTACTATTCATCAATTAAGTTACTCCACATCCGACCCTTGCAATAATGTACATGATGCATTCCGTATCCAAATGACATAAATATAAAGAACAAAGGGAAGATATATTACTTGCTTGTATAAACCCATCCATCTCATTGTAATTAACATATTTTTATTGGCTAATGTCATAATCAAAATTATTTAATTTGTGAATAACTATTTCAAGTTCATGTGCCAAAAATCAACTGAACTAAAAAGTTTTTGGTCATTTATATGTACTAATAAGGATTGAAGTATCAAAACTGTCAAATTGTTCCATACATAAGGATGTTTAAATGATATTGTTATAGGAAAACTAACGAAAAGTTCAAAACAACTTCCCTTTTAATGAAAAGTCATTTTTAAAGGTACAGTGAATAGTACCAGGGAAATGTATAAATGTGGTTTTTTGTTAAAAGTGAACAATACCGAGAATGTTTTGTTAAACCACCCTATTTTTATTGGTTTTTTGCAAAAGATCATTTTTAAATGAACGCTTTTGGTTATAATATGTATAATATTATACTAATAACAATATAATATTTACAAATGAGTGGACAATGAGGTGCACTCAATAAGTAGACATGAGTTTTGTCTTCATTTATAGATACAAACAACATTAAGAGAAAAATTCTAACGAATGCAAGAATGAATACTCTTCAATACAAAACCATCGTTCTTTTTATGTAGACGGATGCGGTGCTAGTTGCCCCATTTTCTCCTAGCTTTGCTTAAATATGAGACTCCAGTACTATATTGGAGCCATTTTTTAAGTGTTCGAAACATAAGACGGTAAACCATATATTATTACACAAGAGGAGAAAAAATTTCCTCATGATTTAAGACGTTCCGGGCACATACTTGAAAGGTTGACGGCGACTTTTCTATCTTTTCTCTATTCTCCCCCCTTCCTTTCTTCTCCATTTGATTCCTTTTTTCTAATTCATTCCACCTCCCTCCCTCTCTCCATATATTGCAACTGTGCATGACGAGACTAAGCTTTGCAGCCCCCCTTCATAAAGTTCTAAAAGCAACGCGTCCTTTCCAACACTCACTCACCAAAACCCTAATTTTCTCTTCTCTCTCCCCTCCTCCTTCTAATTCATGCTCAATTCTCACGGACGATTCCAATCCACCACTCCACGGCGGATCGTCCTGATCGATTCTCATGGACGACAACAACGAAAAACGCGATCCACTAACCACGACCGAGTTCACGACTCAGTCCACCTGGCCTCCGGGCTCCGACAGCGTCTACTTCTTCAGTACCACCCACGACAGAGACAGCAACATACTCAGCAACTTCGGCTGGAACTTCAACCCGGACGCCTCCAAACCCGATGAAGTCTTCCCCTGCCTCGACCCCATCGCCGCCGCCGACGACATGTCCGATTTGGCGGGAAATACTAGCAGTAGTCCTCTTGTTTTGGAGAACAGCAGCAGCAGTAGCAGCCCCGCCTTTCGGAGCTCCGACCTGGCCCCGGTTCTCGGATCCGCTTCGACCAATCAGTCCGCGTCTACGAGCTCCAGCGAGGATCCTCCCGAGAGGTCTGCAGGCTCCGGCGGCAAACCACCGCCCGAAATACAGTGAGTTGGGTTTCCATGATTGAGTATTATTGATTAATAATGGCTTATTGCGTAATTAACTTGCTTTTCGTGGGCTACAACTGAGGCAGGGATCTTTTTACAAAATAAATAATTAAATGGATAAAAATGAAAAATATCAGAACGGGTTTGCAAAATCTGCAATTGGGGTCTCCGTCCGTACGCTTTAGAAAGTGAGAAACTATTAGAGCTGTACCCACACACACAGAGTTCATGCAAGTTGGGGTGGCATTTTCGTAATTCCACAGAGAATTAGGGCGTGGCAAAGCAAATTTAACGGCAGGAAATGGCGTGCCAAAATTCACACTTTTTGGTAAAGAGTGAGAACATGGTGGAAATAAGGCGAGTTTTATTATATATGCTTGTTTTTAAATGATTTAGGTTTAATTAGGAACAATAATGTAATTATATGCTAGCTCTTGCTATAGGGAATTTTTTTTTTTTTTTTTTACAAACAATAACAAGATTTTATCTTGTTAAGTGAGGTCAGCTGTATGAATTATCGAACGCTACTGCGAATATTGCAATAGCATTTGTGTGAGTAAGTGATGGATGATGCATGTGACATATTTGTCTCTAAGTAGCATTTGCATTACCATAATAAAGAGAGAGTTGGGCGATGATGATATTCCTGCCATGGGATTCTTCTTTAATTTGTGGTCCATATTTTTGGATTTCTTCCTAATAATGGTGGCTTATAATTACATGCACCACCTCACTTTTAGTTGCCGACTACCGACTATGTTGAACCCTTTGCTATTGTTTGGAATTGAGAGTTAATTTAGTTTGATACGAATTACAGGTTTATTCCCTAACAGTTTAAGTTTAAGGTAAAACATAATGCATGATATACCACATTAGTGTTGACATATGTCAATATCTTCTGAGCGATCATGTGGACTGATGTCAATAATTATATGCATTACGTTTTAGTCGGATCACATTAGAAACTAACCATGCATGAATATATATGTGGTACTTTTATATGGCATTTCCGTTTAATTTGCAATATATGACATAGAATTCACTTATCTTTTGGGTTTTTTTTCTCTTTGGATTTTTCAAGATATTGTTTTTGTTGTGATAATTGTAGGTAAAATATTTTGTAGGAGTAAGGTTAAAAAGAAGGGGCCGAAGAGAATCCGGCAGCAACGATTCGCATTCGTGACAAAGAGTGAAGTTGATCATCTGGAGGATGGCTACCGTTGGCGGAAATATGGTCAGAAGGCTGTTAAAAATAGTCCATTTCCAAGGTCTGCAACTATTTAATTACCATCTCCACTAAAATGTTGGTACTTGCTATATATTTTCATTTTGAGACTGTTATCCTTGTCATCTAAATATGGAAATATTTTTCTTAATTTCTTATAACTGATAGCTTTAATTTTTTTCTTACCCTAAATTTCCAAGCCTCGGAAATAGACCTAGAGATTGTACAGATTGCGAGTGTGCCACTATCTAGCTACACTAAAAAAACTAACTTTTAATCTAAAGATTGTGAACTGAGTAGAGGGACAGAGTTTACAAATTTGGGATTAAACAACTTCAAAGTGGTTATGAATTATTGGAACAAAAGAATATTCTAACAGTTAAATGTATATGCATCATCTTACACAATCTGACACTGAATTTTTAACTGTTTATTTTGCAAACCAACAATCATTAGTTTATTAGATATGCATGCAGATATTAATCACCAGAATACATGCATTATAATTTTTATATGCAGAATCTCACACTCAATCTTTTGTTGTTTAATTTGCAGGAGCTATTATCGCTGCACAAATACCAAATGCACTGTGAAGAAACGAGTTGAGCGTTCCTCTGAAGATCCCACAACTGTAATTACCACATATGAAGGCCAACACTGTCATCATACCGTTGCATTCCCTCGTGGGGGAGTCATTGGTCATGAATCTAGCTTTGCAGGCCACCAGTTGGCTCAGCTGTCTCCAGCCTCACAGTTTATGTATTATCCAACAATTCGACCCAGAGAAATAACTAGTCCTATTAATTTGACCCCAACGGCGTCGCACCAAGCAGTAGTCCCGCGTCATGACGATGATCAAGCTGCAGGAGGATCATCCCACTTCATTGATCCTCAGCCAACCCCACCTCTTCCTACCGATGAAGGGCTTCTTGGAGACATTGTACCTCTTGGAATGCGAAATCGATGACGACTGGAGTAAAAGGGTAATAATACACCAATATTTCACTTGAATTATTTAACTATTTAATGTATATAATGAAGATGGTACTTTCTAGTTATAGGATAATGTTATTCACACACTCATTTTTACCTCACACACACCCTTATTAATCTTTTGTCATTGATCTGCTTCAATTCATTCAATTCACTAGCCGGAAATTGAGAGTGGTGTGTAAGAAGTAAAAATAGATATGTGAATAGTACTATCCAATTTATAATGCCTAGGAGAATAACTTTCATAATATAAGACGTTATAATGGTAGTGTACTCGTGGAGGTTGCTCTCTTATTATAAAGGTTCATAACCTGACGTTTGTACTTACTTCTTAACAATCATCTAGCTAGCTTATTAGGTTGAACACACGCAGATATATATTAATCACCAGAATGTAGGCAATAGTACTGTTGGTTTGAAAACCCTAGAAGTTGAAAGGATGGTGAAGACTAAGAATTATAGCAACTTAATTATATAATAATTTCGATTTCTGGAGAAGTTACTTTAGGCGCATGATTGGAAGAATGTAGCTTTTTAATTCCGAAATCTTCTGAAATCTGTGGAATTAATTAAAGTAGAGGTGTTTTCCTTTTTAATTAAAAAACACAAGCGTGAAGTATAATTGAGTGGTTCTTATTCTATATGACTAGTATATACATATAATTTTGTGTATCTAATTGTTTCCTTGTGGCTTTTTATGCACCACTATCAACATCATGTACTTCTCATTGGCTACGAACTTATCTGCTACGCTTGGGATCTTTTGCTAGGTTGCTAGGTTGTTGACTATATTTTATCTTTTGATTATTGCATGCCAACTTTAATTTCTCTTTCAGCCAAAGCAAGTTAAAGGAAGCTCTAAGACGTGATAATTCATTTTACTTTTTTTTCCTTGTGGGGATTTGGATTGATTTCATCATCTGCATATTTGCAATCCATATCTGCTCATGCGAAAGTTATAACTGTTATTCTTGGAAACCTCTGACGTTATTACGATCTCTGACAGCAAAAATTCATTTCTCAAAACATTTTTTTAGAAAAAAATATTAAAGTGGATGTCAAATCATCAAGCATGTGAGTTGAAAAATTAACGAGACGTTTTTTACATTAATTTTGTTTTCAAGTTCAGTTTTCAAAACTTGACTTGATTTTGTGTGTTTAGTTATGTTTTCAATTTTTTTAAACGAAAAACTTGTTTAGTAATTATTTTTCAATTCAGAAAATTGAGGGAGGGGGAGCAGTGGGAATCGAACCAGCACTAGGGTGCGCACATGATTGTTTTCCGCCACTATGGTAAAGTCGCCATCTACATAAAAAGCTACTTCTTTCAGCTTTCAAAACTTAGCTTCATTTTGGTTTTTAGTTTTCAATTGGTTTAAAAACTAAAAAGAGTTTTCAATTGATCTAAAAACTAAAAAGAGTTAATTACCAAACGGTTTCCAGTATTTTGTTTTCACAAAAATATAAAAGTTAAAAACTGAAATGATTATCAAATAGTACAAGAGGTGGTATGCAATCTAAGATTAATTTATGCATTCATGATATATGCCTCAAGTAAAAATAAGGGGTAGAAACTGTGTATTTATATATTTTATATAGATCAAAATATGCGTCAACTGAGAATTTGGGATTGATCAAAATATTTTAGAAAGGAAAAGGGGAAAAAGCTTACAAAAGAAGAACGGCGTATAATTCTCATTCATAATGGCTGCAGTACAAACACGCAAAAGCCTGTATTGTCCATGAGATATGCAAATTGTATTTTCGTTGATTCTAATCATGGTTTAATTAGTAGATAGTACCTACTTAATTAACGCAAATCTTTGTTGTGTAGGTGGGATATATATGTAGCATTAATATTGTTAAAGCTTGGTTAACGTATCTGCAGGCCACGCATGCATGCGGATATATTGCAGGCTTGACTAGCAGGTGCACGTAGTATCTTCAGCTTCTTAACTAGTATATATTAAGCTCTGTATGTAATTAACAGAATGTACCTCTTGACTTAGACTTTTTCCTTTTGTACATCTAATTGAACATCCTAAGGAAATTCATTCACAACGTTAATTGCGATATTTGATTAAATAATTGCTGAGATCTGATAATATATTTTCATATTAACTTTCTGATAATGATATATATATATATATATATATGTGTGTGTGTGTGGGGCGTGAGACAAGCTTCGTAGGACCATCAAGTGGGGCAGGTCAATTCCCCAAGTAGAGATGATAGAAAACAGGAGAAACTCACTGAAGAAACAATATGCAGATGGAGTCGAGAGACCCAAGCGCATGCATTGGATCACCATTGCGCAGACGGAAACCATGGCTCCAGGAGAGAAACCTAAACAGAAATCCCTCAATCAAAAGCTTCTATATCTGTGTGTGTGTGTGTGTGTGTGTGTGATATCTGTACGTGTCTACCATGCATCGATCGTTTTGAATTTGTTTCGTAATCCTTTTCGATAGGTTTATAAATGAATTAGGAAATGTAGTTAGTCGATTTGAACCTTGAAACCTATTGGTTTTTTCAGGGACTTGTGAATTGCCCTAGTTGTATAGTTGTCCGCTGAGTTTGCGTACGTATTGCTTTAGCCGACATTGCTTTTTTCACTCTGCCACTTCACCTTTGTTTATCTTTCTTTCGTCTTTTTCGGGCAATTACGTAAAGCTTTCTTACCGGCCGACTGGCGTAAAGTGCCAATTACCTGTGCGACATGATTAACTTATGTTTGCCTACCTAGCTAGTATTTCCATGCATAAGCATCATATAAATTCGTTTTGAGATTCAGAGAGGAACGTACTAACTAGTTAATTAACTGCTAATCAAGTAACGCAGTGACCAGTGACCCTCTCTTTTCGTTGGTTGATGGGCCATGGCAGTTGCTTTCTGTTTGAACTTTGACATAAATGTCCCTTTAAAGCAAAAAAAAATAAATAATAAGGAAAAGAACTTAAAAACTTTAAGTTTAATGATAAGGACAAAATAAATAGTAAAGTAAATAGTACCATGATTAACTTTTTAGTGTAAAAATATAATTTTTCGTTAAAATAAACAGTACTGTAGGCTTTTCGTTAAAACTTCAAAAAAAAAAAAAAAAAAACCTAGAAAGCACCGGTGAATAAAGTTACCCTAACTTAAGAAGATCCCTAAATATTATATTACAAATATATTAACCACTCTATTGTTGATGCCGCCGATATTGAAAAGGTACAATGGTCAAAATAGTGTTGATATATCATATTATGGTGTCTACAAATAAGGTTAACTGCAACTTAATATGAGTAAAACATAAAATTCAATCGATCTCGAATTAGCTGATAGTAAGTTTCAGCCCACGTTTTAGAAATTAAATTATACATATGGGACGAATTTGTTGCACCACTATTTTATACATTTTTTGAAATTAAATTATACATAATTTTTTGTAGAACCGTATTCTTTTATTGTCTTCACTACAAATGATTGTTTTAATTTGTTTTGGATTTATTTAATTTTTGCAAAGATGATTTATAAAGATATTCTAAAAAATAGACGGTTCAGATTGTTAAAATATATTATGAAGTGAGCCTCACAAAAACTTGTATAAATAATTGTCACGAATCCTCCCCGTGTATATATGGTTTAATTTTCATAAGTTCACTTTGTGCATCAGTGCATGCATACATTACCGGTTCCATTCCAAAAGAGCGTGTGGAGTTGCATGATTTTTTATTTTTTATTTTTATTTTTTTATCAAGAAGAGAACTTCTATTATATTAAAAATTAGTACAAGGCTTAAAAAAAGTCAGGTAAACAACAACTGATAAAGTAAAAGTTTCAAGCAAAATTAGAGCCGCTACCCAAGATACAATGGGAGGTGCACATAAAATTAGGCCCGAATGCTGAAAAAACAAACAACAAAAAAACCCTAATCTCGAGCAGCATTAACCAGATTACTGTCGCCGCCACTTCCTCGGAGAAAGCCAAACTCCAAACCTAAAAAGTAGACGCCAAATCAAATCTCCTTCACGAATCCTTGCAAAAATATACAAATAAAGTATCTTATGGGTAGAAAAATGAGGCTAAAGAGTATGTAAAATATCGTTACTGTGGCAAAAGTCATAAAACAGTTGACCTCAATGAAAATGATTGGAGGAGGAGAAGTGAGGCAGGGAGTTTCATGATTAAAATGAAGGCTTTCACCATGCATGCATGAACAAGCTTAAGTGGCATGGTGTCATGTAGTCGGAGTCTTCAATGTCAATGTCAGAACAGCAGAGGAGAGAGAGAGAGAGGACGCATGCCGTATATATTGAGCAGCTCTCTTAGTCCCAGTCATGAGTATCAGCATAGAAATTAAGAAGGTGGTCCACGACATGTGCTAAAAGCGGCGTTTCACCTGCCGCTATGTGCGCGAGGAGATATGATCACGCGCCATGGAACTTCCAGTCTCCTTTCTTGTCGATCGTCGGTGGCATAGAATATCGATAACAACGATACAATGGTACATCTGTATATCTACTGTCTATAAAATAACCATGCAACTAATTATACATGAATTAATTAACATCACATGACGATACAATTGTTATATGAAAAAACTTTTTGTCCTTATTGTACGCATTAGCGTCCCATCGTATCTAGTAGTAGATTCAGAATTCGAATCTTGGGTGGTCCCACTATTAAATGTTCAGGTTTTATAGATAGAAATAAGGGAAGCGTGAACCGCACAAAATAAATTTCAGTTTATGCACTAAGGCATTTCATTGAGCACTTCATGAGTGATATCGAGAGAATTTGTTGATATTGTCCATGTAACCTGTCGAGATATGCCTAGCAGGTATTGTATCAAACACTTATTAGGTACAAAGGGACTACAAAACATTCGAAGGGTCATCTGAAGACCTTCACATGTATATTTATGAACTCCGGATGGTCTTGGAACCACCTAAATCCCAATATGCGTCCACCCTTGATCACATCCTCATTCTAACCCTAGCAGTTGTTTACAGTTAGAGTGGTGGAAGTCTCGAACTTGTGGCCTTTGAAAATGGAGAACTTGCCTACACTGGTCTGTACGCCTAAGCCTTCATGGCATCCTAAATCAATAACACAATTTCACGTATTTTAAAATTTTTATGCCCGACTAATAATTGATTGAAATATCATCATGGCATTCCAATTTCGTTTAAGTCATCCCGAAACTGGATAACAAGTGGCAGATCATATGTCCATATTGTTACTGAGATTTCAGTAGTATGTAACGTCCCTATCAATCGACAAATATCTCGTTAGCTAATCTCCGTTAAAAGAACTGATTGAGAGTGACACAACAAATCAATTCTTCTTCAATTATTTGAGCCACGGCGGCCTTTTTTGTGGATGGGCCTAGTCGGTTTGTATCCTACAATATTGACTGTGAACACAATTATGCAAGACCCAATCCTTACAGTCTACAGGCCCAAAGTGAGGCTCCGCCAGTTTTTTACTTCTCTCTTTTTCTTTTCTTTTTTTCACAAAGCAGTGTTCGAATCTAACATAAAGAAGATAATTCAAACTCGAGTGCAAAAATATTCGGTAAATTTAGAACATTGTTAAGATTGATGTGGTTCAACTTATAAATAAAATTACTACACTATAGGATCAAAAAAGGCATGATAAAGATGTCCACCCGAAAACAAATAAAAATCAGAAACCCTAAAAGAAACCCTAGCTACCCTCGATTGTTAATGTTAGGTAATACATTTCCAACTTCTATGCAGAGATAAAAATGGAAAAAATAGCATTGACCAACCCCACTCCTAATTCTTCCATTTCATATTAACATTTCTCCATCTGAATAAATGAGTCAGCTCCTCTATCGCAACAAACAATTTAGCTTATGGTATATTCTTACTCTGATTTACGGAGAGAGGATTCAAATTTGAGTGACAGTCTGGTAGATAGGCACACTATCATGACTATTTGACTTAATTCACGTCTGCATCACACACCCATTGTAGATTTTATAAAAATTATAAATTACTCAATTTGTATTGGCAGAAGATAAAATGAGTACCAAAATCGCTACTCAAAAGTGATAGAGGTTTGTGATATGATTAAGTGAGAAGCAAATCCAAGTTGCCTAAAGAGTTAGAGAGTGCAATAATGCATGTTTGGTTTTGAAAGATTTTGGTGTTTCCTTAAGTGGTGGTTGAATATATTTGAGGCACAGACCATATGAGTTCATAATTCTATTTAGGGGCTTTTGGATCTAGGTCCAAAAACATAGGTAGTTTTTGGGACTGAGTCTAGTTATTCAATTACATATTTTTATATCAATTTTGCCCCTTCAGATAAAAATATTTAAATTCTTTAATTTTTTTTATCATTTATTCAGTTTTTAAATTTTGAATATTTAAATACTCAAACTAAAATATTATCTAATAACTACCTACTATTTATGAAGAAAACAAAACCGATATAATTTAGTAACTACCTACCTATTGTATAGTAAGAAAAATGTTTATACCTACAAAGCAGATATAATCTACCTGCAAAACAAAATAAACTACCTATTGTATTGGAAGAAAAATGCTGGGAACCTACATGGCGGAACATTGAAATATAAATATGATATAATATACCTCCATTAAAGGAACGAATTTGGAGGGAAGAATACAAAAATATCACCCATGAAAAGAAAAGACAAAAAAGAGGAGGATTGATAGAGGGAATTGTTTGGAAGAAGGAAAAAAGGAGGGATGAAACGGACTGGGGGTTAAGGTGATTATATGGCTATAACTAATCCTACAATTAAGGGATTAGTTAAACGACAAATAATCCCATAATTAAGAAATTTTGTGTATTTACAACAATTCGTAAGCCTGAGGGGTAAATATGGTACAAACCACAAATAAGCATACGTGGAATTTCAATTATTGGACCTATTTACATAATGCAATTGATACTCCTCTCAAGTGCTTCTTGATTCGAGTTGATGCAATGCAAAGCTGACTCGAGCTTTTATTGCCCTAAAAAAAAGGTGGTCCTGAGGGCTGAGGTCGTCCACAGAACACACACTACACTCGGATGATGGAAATCATGGAATGAATATATTTAGTTGGAAAAAATGCACAATTTGTGACGAATAAAGGTAAATGAGTAGTACTGTGATTCTATCGAGTGGTATAACCAATTCATTTATATATTAGGCAGAAATAGCGATATGCAAATTTATAAAAATATCGATGAATATACTGATATTGGTTACCTTCAACATAAATTATGGAAATTTACAATGGGGTAGTTATATAATTCATTCAGATTTAGTCGAAATTATAAAAAAATTTCGCAAAAGAAAAATTCGAAAGTTAGAAATCTGTAATGAGTTCTGACAAATTTTCTATAGTGAATAAGTAAATATCATTGGTACTAATTGATTTTCCTATGTTTCGCTGATATAGGGTGGAGTTTCTATTTCACCCGTCTTTCCATATCGATCATTGATTTTTCGAATATTTTGATGGTAATACCGACAATTTCATGAATAGTTTAAACACTAATAACACGTGAATTGAGTACTAATACAATATTCAAAAGCATAAATCAATTGTTTGTTTATGTTAAAAAGGAAAATTAAATGTACCACATAATTGTATTTCAATACCAAACAATATTTTTTCCAAAATTTAGATTATTAATATACGTTTTCACATGTCACTAATTTAGATGATTTAAAACAAACTCAAATGCTTAGTGGTAGGTGCTATGTAACCACCTTGAACCAAAGTTTCTTCCCCATTGATGAAAAGTGCACAGTGGACTTTGATTCCTCATGATTCCACAAACTAATTATATTTCCTTAATCCAATATTTCAACCTTGATGTTTAAGATTTATCCTTATCTCCAACAACCCCAAATGCTCAATTCTATCTGCAGAAGCTTTTTCAATTTTCGGGATCCCCTAATGTACAAATCGTAATGGGAAACAATCATTCAAGGTCATTGTAGCATAGTAGTAAGTATTCTCGCCTATCACATGGGTGATCTAGATTTGATCCTTGGCAACATCAATAAAGCAGTGGCGTTTTAAAATTCATACAGCCGACTCCACTTAATATGATAAAGCTTAATGATTGTTTGTTGTATTAGATTGAAAAAAGACTAATTGTAAAGCAACCACAAGCAAGAGTGGCTAGGAGCTTTGTTATATGTAATCATAATTTTAGAGAGATGCAATTGCAAATGCAGATGTGAATGTGAATACACAGTGAGAGTGATTTAGGGTTGTAAATGATGGAGGAAACTTCTCTCCCAACATTTTAAGTGGCACCACTTTCTAATATTTCCCCATAAAGCAGGTGGTCCTTGCAACTTTTGGGATAAATCCATTTTCAACACTGATTCGGTGCTTAATTGGCAATCAGTCTGAAGTTCTGAACGGTCACAATTACAAGTGGAGCTAGTTATGTAAGGTGTGACGCAATTAGTCCTTGTTTCATTTTTTTAAGATTTACATCGAGAGAGACTTATATGCATTTTTTCGAAACTCTTATTATAGTGTCCTAAATCAATCCTAAAATATTTAAGTCGGAAAGTAAAAAGTCATATCATTATTTTGTTGACTGCAATGTTACTGTAGAGTCTGAAGAGGTAGATGTAAGTTCTTTCCGTTCAGTTAAACACAAAACTAAACCAGATAAATACTTACTACGGCTTATGAGTGTCCGAGAGAGTCTCGGACGATACCAAAAAAGATATAGCCCATGATAGCACGCCGCACCAAAAACTTAACCTAATAAGCTAAGACATGGGGTCCTACTCCTAGGTGATGGAAAGTGACACTTGATCAAATGTGGCCTTCATAAATGAGGTAATTTTCAAGAGCAAACCTTTCTCCCTTCTCTTTTACTTGTAACTTTAAATGGACAAGTTTAAAGAATTGAGATTCTCTCTGAATCTCAAAGTCTAGAGTCGATACATTAAGAAATCTGGACTGTACAAGAGAGAGATTCAAACCTTTAGTTTGTATAAGATGAGTCAGTAAGGTAGGACTAATGAGTGGTCTAGATCTCCAAGTCCGTCTCAAAACCTCTCCAACTTTTGGTTTTTATATCATCATACTCCTCTTAATTTTATAGTTGAAAATTTGTTGATAAACAATATTATAAGACATTCCAAAACAGTGTAGGAGAACATATAATAATTTAAAATTGTCAGAGAGAGAGAGAAACAATAAGTTCCTAATAACTATTTGTTTTGGGAAACAACAGATCAAAGTGCCCTACAAATGAGAAAGATGATGAAATAAATTATTTAGAAGAAAAGAAAAACTAAAAGAAGATGGAAAATTGCAAGAACAACTCAATTCTTCCACTCCCTTAAACTAAAAGTTGCAACCATTACCTCTGCAAGGCATCCTTTGAACTGATGGGACCCAAAGAGACAAAAAATTAACCACATTGCCTGTACTTTGCCTTCATTTGCATCATTACAGTTGCAGATAATGAGACCCACCAAAAAAGTTTCATGCTATTGTTGCTTCTTCTTGCACGAAAATTCTAAAATGGACCAATTGAATGAACGGTTGGATGTACAATTAAGAATTTAACGTCGAAAGATGCATACTATGTTTCGGTTCATGTTAAAAAACCCCATCTTCCGACCTACCATGCCATGTATTCAAAATGGTCATTTGCTTCATCCTCCATTGGAGCTGGAAGATTGAGATCAAATGGTGCTGTGATTTCAGCCTCATGAGGAGGGGATTGATCAGGTTCTTGCTGCCCAAGTACCACAGTTTTGACTTCACATCCCCCAACAAAATGTGACCTTTTGTGACCGCCCAAAGCCTGGCCTGACCTGAAAACCTTGAAGCAGAAGGGACACTCATGCCCCTTGCTTTTCTTGGACCCTGAACATCTCCTTGCACTGCCACTGAAGTCCTGATCATACATTGGTTTCTTCCCACTGCAATGCTGCTCAGCAAGCTTGCTGCTTTCGGGTGTCGGAATTGGAGAGGGATCGGTGTCCATGCTGTTTTCCCCACTCTCATAGATGGACTCAGAGTAAGCAGTGGTCTTGGTGTGACTTGCTCTGTGCGTCCCAAGAGCCCTGTGAGAATGGAACGTTTTGTTACATGTCAAGCACTTGTATTTTCCGCTCTTCCGTGTAATTCTGCAGGGTTTGACATTGGAAGAATCATCAGCAATTGGTCTGTGAAAAGTTCCATTCTTGGTTGTATTTCTCAATGCATACTTCAAAGTCCTTCTATCTCCATGCACTTGATCAGGATTACGATCTTCTGCATTTGACACATCCTTGCCCAATTCAGATTCGACACAAAAACCCTTCCTTAATTTCACATCATAGGACTCATATCCCTCGATTCTGGATCCAAATTCTGCTCTACCCTTGTGAAATTCACCATTCCTAAAAAACCCATCTTCTGAAACTTCCGAATCAACTTTCTTAGGTCGTTCATGTCTAAAATACCCGGAATCAGAATTGTCAGAAACATCCATCTCTTCACAGTAGAACTTTTTCTCTCTTGCTCTCTTCATCCCTATAACATCACTCACTTTATAGGCACGGTTCATACCTTTCTTAGTACTAATCCTCACATCGATAGACGATGATTTCGCCTCCAAAACCACAGAGTTGTTGTCTGAAGACTCAGCAAACGAATTCAAACCCCCTTTACTACCCGAATCGCGTGACAGCATCATCAAACAAATAGCAACTTCTTGCTGCTCTTGCTCGATTCCGGAACCACCAGATGACGAACCACCATTTGCCACAGAAGAGTAAACATCCAGATTCTGCTGCTTCAATCTTTTGGAAATCCTTCTCTGCCTCGGAGGAGCCGATGCCTCAGTATCCGACTGACTGTTCATTACATCAAGCAGCTTCTGCTTCTCATCGAACTCTGAGATTTCTTCAAGCTTGTTCATCAGCTTCTCCTTCTCCGAGTGACAAGCCATGTGACCACACAGAGCTTTCAGTGACTGAAACCCTTTGCCGCATACTTTACACGCCTCCTCCTGCTGCAACTGGAAACTGGGGCTCGCATCCGAAAACCTCCATGTTTTCTTGGGGTTTTCTCTGAGAGAATACCCAGAATGCCCACCATCTAAAGGTGAAAATTTTACAATCCTAGAAGCAGCGTTGGCTATAATTTCATCATCTTCTTCCTCTTCTTCTTTTTGAATAGCTGGTTTTTTGTTCAGAATCTTCAGATGGGTTCTTATGTGACCACCCAATGACTTCCCACAGGGGAACCTTTTGCTGCAAAACTTGCACACAAATTTCTTTTTCTGGTTCTGATTGTTCTGATCTTCTTTCTCCACGGTTGGATTTCTCTCCATCACTCAATAGTCAAAACCAAAAGATGGGGCAGCAGTAACAAAGTAAAATTAGCAAGACTCACCTCAAACGAAGTAGCTAGAATGCAGCATTATTCGGTTCCCTGGTTGCAGTAAAAAATACCCAAATGGCAGAGAGAAACAGAGCACAATCTCTCTCAGATCGAGCTAGCAGCTGGAGAAACAGATCACAAAGTTTGAAGCTTTATTACAGGTGATGAACAGATGGGAGAATTGAAGTGTTGAGATGTGACGGTTTTGTGAAGTACGAGATCCGACCCAACAAAACGGACCCTTTAAATTCCATATCAAAGTATAACCCACAATCCCTTTTTTCAATGTTGAAAACAAAATTTGGGATTAAATCGAAAAGATCAAATTTTGGGGCAATGGGTTTCTTCTCGCCAGTGATGGCGATGAAGAGGCCTGTAAACACAATCAAGGCTTAAGCCATGACTGATTCAGAGATTCTTCTCTCTCACTTTCTCTCTCTAGCTTGTGTTATAGTCGGAGGAGAATTCCATGCATGGAATGGAAGCAAAAGATAAAAAGTAAATAAAAGATTGGCAGCACGTGTTGTCAAGTGAGACGTCTTCGCTGCTCAACTGGACGGCCAGGATTGCTGGGTGTGTATTGAGGATCCCAAGGTTTGAGGAGTTACACGTCTAGCAAGTAAAATATATATGGTAACATTCTTCACGTACTTTGTTTTTACTTCCTACACATTCTTATTAATTTTATGTCATTGTTGTTTTTTAATTCATTCGTTCCTATGGTCGAAGACTGAAATGATTGTGTGAGAAATAAAAATAGCCGTGTGGATAGTACTAACCAATAAAATAGTGTAAAACTGAAACATCATCATCCAAACTATGCCTTAAACTTGTCTTTGCTTGTAATTGTAGAGAAGCACAATCCAAAGGTCAGGTCGTTATTGTCCTATAAGCTTCCTATGGTCATATAGTTCAAGGATTGCTGGGGACAGTCTTCAACACGTCCATAGGTGACTCTTAGCTGTTGATGCAATTGCGAGCTTTTATGCGTCAATAAGAGTAATTGCGTCTAGCAAAGTCCGAAAAGGAAATGTATTTGCATAAATGATAGGTATATGTCAACATATTAATGAGTTTTCTTTACTTTCTAATCCCTTTCCCACTACATTAGTATACGACTGGTCTTTTGTAAAACAATGTTTATATATGATTCAAGGGCTGAGATTGAAATCATCAAACTAATCTTGAAGTTAGATGCTGACTAAGATGACACATGTTGTTCCCAATTCATCAAAGACCAAAACAAAATGTGTAAGTTTCAATTCATAGAAAGTCACATTTGCTTAGTAATTACCAGTTTCTTTGATCAAGTCAACCGCCCATATTGTAGTCATCTTCTTGTCATATATCCATTGCAGATGTTTAATTATTAAAATTCCATGCTTACCATTTTCCAGATCATATTTTTTGTTTAAAACTCATATGAAAATTGGGTAAGGGAAAATTCTCCGCTCGGTTGTGTCTTCTAATCTTTATTATTTGTATCTATTAAAAAAAAATTAAAATATCAATAGACATGCACACTATTCTAACCAATAGATCAAACGTAACTTTTTTGGGCTAAGCTTAATGAGTTCTAAAGTTCATAGAGCTGTTTGACATCTTGTAATTGGAAATGGATCATCTTCAGATCCCTTCCACCTGAGCCTACTGAGCATAAAATTCGGACCATTGAAATTTGATTAAACGACTAAAGTTATTATAACGTTAATAAGATCTCTTATTTTTAGTCGTTAGATCAAATTTCAAGGACCCAAATTTTATGCTCAATTGGCTCAGGTGGAAAGGGGTCCTTGTAATTGACCAAAATTTTGCCAAATCAGCTGAAGAATTCCACGTGGCCAACACAAAAGAATTAAAGAATTCAACCACCCATTTTCGACAAAAACAAAAAAAAAACACCCATTTTTTAAAGCATTGACTTTCAAGATAAGAGAATCGCAATTGCAGCATGCATGTCAGTCCTTCCGCATTATAAAGTAACCGATTCCCTCCGAACCCAAAGAGTTGAGTTGAAGGATTAAATGATCCAGATCATTAAAATTTGATTCAACAATTACAATTATTATAACTTTTAGAAGGACTCTCTATTTGTAGCCGTTTGATCAAATTTCAATGATCGAGATCATTTGATCCTTAGGCTCAGTTTATTTGGATTCGAAAGGGATCCTATTCCCATTATAAATTATGAGCAGAGTACTTAAAGACCCAACAGGATACTCTCTAGATCCTTTTGGTGAAAATTCTGAGAATTCGTAAATTATGTTCGTTTATCGTATAATCAGTTTTTTTTTCAAGCACGGTTTGTGTTTAATTTTAAATATAAATATTTAAAATGATTTATGAGTACGATCAACGGACACGATTCACGAATCCTCGAGATTCTTATAAAGAGGATCCGGATTCCTTAAAGACGGCTGCAACCATACAAAGTGTGGCTGCCTGCTATGGGACAGTAAATAAAGAGGTAATGAAGCTGCACACAAAATTACAAATGACAGGAATATTCCAATGAGAAAACTTGACATATACAAGAATAATTGATTCCATGGGTTTTTGTACAAAAAGAAACACCGGATATCAAATCACCTGTGCTTCGGGCAAAAAATATTAATAAACAGAAGAAAAAAAATGGAGAAAAGCTCCCTTGCATAGAAACTTAGCTTCCAATCTCAAAACTTAGCCCCCACATGAGCTTTACAGTATTTACAGTAACGATTATTTGGGTTAAAAGAATTATTTCCTAAGCCACCGGCGACTAGCCACCAGTTGGAGCCTTGCGCTCATCCGTCATCCTGTAATCCTCCATGCCTTGATCGAATATGTCTTCAATCATACTCCACGTCGGCAGTAGATCATCGCCTTTCATGGTGTCCACCGTGAATCTGGCGTCCCAAACTTTAGCGTTGCAAGGCTCCAATAAATATGCATGACCAGCTACATCACCGGATGCATCCGGTTGGCTATCCAAGCATTTGCTGTGAGAGTCATGCGTATAGGACTGAAATTCGAAAGATACGCACGAGTCATCTTGGAAATCAAATTCCTCTCCAGTACACGCTGAATTCTTTTCCCAATCCCCAACTGTATCAAACTTTCCTTCGTTAACTGAGTTCAGCATGTATGATTGTGCTACATGATCTATCCCGCCATCTTCTTCGCTAGAATCTCCTCCAACATGCCCCACATCACCATCACCGTCACCGCCATCATCATCGCTACTATCTTCTTCTGAGTAATCCTCTTCATGGTCCAAATGATCATCTTGATAATAAGGAGACTCAATAACAGAGTCTTCATCATCTTCAGCAATTCTCCCGTCATTGGAACCCCCATCGTTTACATGCCACTCATCATCATCACTATCTATGTCTAGTATACTGGACCTGTTCTGAGCACCCCGCGTGCGAAGCATGAACACATTAAAATAATAGCTGATCAGTTCCCTTTTACTTCGAGAAGGGAACACTGCAGACAACTGCTTCCAAAACTTCCTCCCCAATGATGCAGGATTGGAGTAAACAACCTCAAGAAAGGTCTGCTCTTCTTCTTCACTCCATCGTTGTGCCACTTCCTCCCCCATGTCACAAAACCCCAACTTCACAAACTTTTCATTTCCAAGGGTTCTTCTAAGTTCTTCCCGTGCTTCCATGACATGCTGTCGCACACACCTGACTGAACCTGCGTCCAGGCAGCTACAATCTGTTCGACCAAGTCCAACCTTATCACACTCAAGTGCTGATAGGTCTGACACAGGCATTGGAATGACACATGTTCCTAAAAGCTTTTCCTCACTGTCATTATTAATCTCAACTTTCTGATCCGACAAATTCATGTGTCCACTCCAAGTGGGGATAATGGCCTGATGATCTGGTCCAACAGGAACTTGTTTTCTTGGAGAGCAGTCAAACAAAGAAGAATAAGCATCCTTGAAAGGAACAAATGTTCTCCTTGGGAAGTCAAATTTGAAATCCTCAGTAGGAGTTGAACAAGCATCTGGTCCAGACCGCACATCTTCTTCACCACAACTCCTAGTTACCAATGAGAAGGAAGCACAACCCTTGTTGACAGATGTTGAAACTTCAGCAACACTATATTTTTCAAGAACGTCACGCCACTGAGATTTGCAATCACCATTCCGATTCTCCCCTGAATTATGGAAAACAAGATTAGACTTCACCATGAATCTATCAAAGCAACCATGTTCAGTAATTAAAATAGCAGGCTTTATTAGCTACAAAAAGAAAACGAAGGTAATGTAATCCCAAAATAACATTTACCTGAAACACAAGTTTTTCGGGGAGCACCATTACAAGAAACAGCATCAGAAAATGGTGAGCGTCTATCACCGAATTCATGCTGTCTTGAGTGCTTATAAGGAAGCTCCTGGAACTCGACATCATCAAAGGGTCTTTTGAATCCCATATTAACCTGAAGCCCAAATAATTTTCTATGAAAATTTTGAAAATATGCATGACAACACCAACAACAATAATACTTAGGCGTTTAGCAGAAAAAAAAAACTACATTTTTCATAGAAAATTTTCCAAAGCCAAGACTGCAGCCATGTAACGTTGCTAATCCAAACCCGCCAAAACCCGCATAACTTGCTTTCAATTGCTCACCCACTTAATCAAAACACCAACATATCTTCACTTGAACACAGGCCACTTAAGCCTTTTTTATCATTTCACCAGACCACATATTCCAACTTAAGCTAACCATTAACTAACAAAATATTTTCAATAATATCAATATTCAATCTCAATACTGTTTCCATTTATCAGATTTATTTGTCAGCATAAGAATAATAATGATAACTGATAGGGCAAAAAACTCACAATAATTACAACAAAACCCATCACAAAATTAAAGTGACAACAACAAAATTGTACCTCTACTAATTCTTCGGAGGAACAGTAGACGGCTTAAGTAATACAATTGAACGCTGAATTATGAACAGAAACAGATTTATCGGCCTTAGGAACCGTAACCCTAATCCAATTTTACCAAATAAAGAAGGTGATTTTTTTTAGAAACCCTAACCCTAGAAATTGCAATTGACAAGTGAAATCGTGAAATTATTGACAAAAATATGCACGAAATAGCGACAGATAGGTGAGGCGAACAAAACCCCTAACAGAAATTACACAAAGAACAAACCCTAATGAGACGAACTCTACGAAACCCTAGAAATTCGACGCGGCCGAAAAAATATACAAAATTAGGAGCAAATTCGAGAGGGCAAAGCAAGAAGACAGAAAATAGATCCAATAAACAAGAGGGATTGGAATATTACGAGGCGAAAGGGGCCGATTCAGAGTCGAAACCCTAGAATTGTGCGAGGCCAACGGATTGGGTTGAATTTGGGATTAATCGATAGCGGAGGTTCGAATTCAAACAAACGGACAACCGATTCAACGATTATGATAAGAAATTTGGGGAAATCTGGAAACAAATTTAGGTCAACCTGCTTGGGATCGAATCGGAAGGGGATGACGATGAAAGATAAAGGGGCTACGGTTCGTGGATTTTATGTAAAAGAAGCGGTCCAGGTGGTAAAAAAACCGGTTTAATCTTGATACCGAGAGAGAGTATTGGTGTGGGCTGGAGCATATATAAGCCGAAAGGGCTGAAGCCGTCTTTTGTGGAATTGAATTTACGATAAGGTCCCTACTGTCTAATGTTATCGTTTGAAAAAAATAGAGAAAAATAAAGAGAGTTTAATAGGAGAAAGCTCCTCACAAACTCTTTTTTTATAAAAAAAATTCCTAGCCATTTGTTTTTACCTTTTTTTTTTTACCCAATTTGTTTTTACTTCTTTTTTGGTAAAATAAAAAAAATAAAACCAAATTAATTTTCTTTCTACTCAACTCTGATATCATATGAAGTGACGTCTTACTTTTAGTCATCGAGTCCAAAGATAAGGACAATCTTCCCAAATAATACATTCGTAAGTTCAAACTCGGATTGAAAAAAACAAAAAACTGTTAAACACTTATAATATTGAATAATATGTAGCATTTGATGCTAGTGATAGCGTGACAAATGATGAAATTTCCAATTCACCGAATCTTTATAAGAAAAGTCATATTGCGCTTGGGGATAGATCTAAAGGGGGACCCGAGTGGTTAGGGACCACCTGAAAGCCGGTAAATGATCCTTTGAAGGACCTTCGAGGACCTCTCGATTCTCTTGGAAGGTGGTGGTGGAAAGGTGGTCGGGACCTCTTCGGTTCCATAGATATGCGGCAGTTGATCGGCAGAGAAGCTGCAATGTTGGTGGTGACGCTTTGCAACTATGGTTGTTTGTTGGAAGAAAATTTGGTTGCCCACCTCTTCGGTTTTTAGTTCTATTTCCGTCTCAAAAATTCTTGGATTGTACATGCTAAGACCACTTAAAATTAGGTATTTGATTACGAATTTTAAAATGAAATTTGGTTGCTATATTATAGTGTAAGTTGCTCGGTGTTACAGTGTATATGCATTCATTTTATATTTTGTTTTGACTAGACAGAGATTTGCCAGACCAGCAACGGGATGCCGTGGTAATGGTGTAGGAAAAAAAAAAAGAAAAAAAAAAAAGGAAGATCAACAGAATTATAATTTCCTGGTTTCTGATTTTATTACATTAAACTAAGAAAATAACAAATTGAGATATATTCCACTAAGCCGAGGACAAAGCTCACGAACTGTATTAAGGATACTATTACAAGTAACATAAGACGCAACATAAACCCCCCAAGTTTAATGAATAGTGAAATAACAAAATCATACAAGAAGGTAAAAATTAAGGACAAATTATGCATCCACTATCAGTAACAAACTTCGGAACTAACAGAACTTTTGCCCACAAGCGGATCGATCTTCAAATTACTGTGCTTCTTCGCTCCTCCTCATCAAGTCTTTACGCCACGGCGGGCATGTCCTTGAGCCACTCGTCCAGGGGCTTTCCGATGGAGTAAACAATGAACCCAATTTGCCTCAGCTTCTCAGCATCCACCACGTTCCTTCCATCGAATACAAATGCAGGCTTCTGCATCTGATCATAAATCTTCTGGTAATCAAGACTCTTGAACTCGTCCCACTCGGTCAGGATGCAGATTCCATGAGCATCCTTTGTTGCCGCATACGCATCCCAGACTACACCAACTTGCTTCACAGTAGTCGGGCTCTGAGGTTGAAGATGAATCGGATGGT
Organism: Pyrus x bretschneideri; assembly: GCF_019419815.1. Lineage (NCBI taxonomy): Eukaryota > Viridiplantae > Streptophyta > Magnoliopsida > Rosales > Rosaceae > Pyrus > Pyrus x bretschneideri. Next base: position 2,893,418 of record NW_025999524.1, read on the forward strand.
CCCAATCAAACTTCTTCATAGAAAGATCCCTCTGGATCTGATCCTCACTCACCTGAGGGTCGTATATGCTCAGCCGGGCCTTGTCACCCAACAGCCCTTTGCACACGTCAATGGCAGGTGTCTCCCTAGTGTCACCAGTGTCCTTCTTGAAGGCAAATCCCAGGATTGCTATCTTCTTACCCGAGACTGTGTTGAACATTGAGGAAACCACACGGTTCACAAACCGAGACTTCTGGTAGTCATTGATCTTAATGACTTGTTTCCAGTAATTTGCAACCTCAGGAAGGCCATTACACTCGCAGATATATACCAAGTTCAAAATATCCTTCTGGAAGCAAGACCCACCAAAACCAACGCTGGCATTTAAAAACTTAGGCCCAATTCTTGTGTCCTTGCCAACGGCATGTGCCACTTCTTGGACATTTGCACCAGTTGCCTCACAGAGTGCAGATATGGCATTAACAGAAGATATCCTCTGTGCCAAGAAGGCATTGGCAGCAAGCTTTGAAAGCTCAGCAGACCACAGATTAGAGCAGATGATTCTTTCTTCAGGGACCCAATGGGCATAAACTGACTTGAGTGCTTGAATTGCCTTTTGGCCTGCTGGGGTTTCCCGACCTCCAATGAGGACACGATCTGGGCTAAAAAGGTCCTCGATTGCAGTTCCCTCAGCAAGGAACTCAGGATTTGAAAGAATTTGGAAGTTGATGCCTTTGCTGTTGTGGGTCAGAATCTTTTCAATGGCCTCAGCTGTTTTGACTGGGACAGTTGACTTCTCAACCACAATTTTGTCAGACTTTGATACATCTGCAATCATACGAGCAGCACTCTCCCAGTAGGTAAGATCAGCAGCTTTGCCAGCTCCAAGACCCTGGGTTTTGGTGGGCGTGTTTACAGAAACAAAGACAATGTCTGCCTCCATAACGTGTTTTTCAACATCGGTGCTGAAGAAGAGGTTCTTTCCTCTGCGCTGCTTCACCACATCATCAAGGCCTGGCTCATATATGGGGAGCGTATCACTGTTCCAGGCATTGATCCTAGACACAGAAATGTCAACAACAGCTACTTCAATATCTGGGCACTTAAGGGCAATCACAGCCATAGTAGGCCCACCAACATATCCAGCTCCAATGCAGCAGATCTTCACCATCTTGTTCTGCTATTGACGGCCTAAAGACGAGCAGATCAAAACAATGAGATAAGCTACAGTCCAAGCACTGAAATACTAGATCTTTATGTTATTATAGAATTATCATAGCTTTAAAAGACTAATTGCTCCTGACCGACCTTTTACTTTTATTAAGAACAAAAGGACAAATAAACCAATATCCCTATAAAAAAAAACTAATAAAAATAGTTTGAAAACTTTGAGTTTTAAAAATAAAGGATAAAGTGAATAGTACAGTATTGACTTTTTAGTAGAAAAATGTGATTTTTCGTTAAAATAAACAGTATTGGAAGCTTTTCGTCAAAATTCTCTATATAAAATGATGACAAACAAGCTATATTGGTAATCGAGTGTCATATATTCCATTCAGAATGCAGTATAATATCCAAATCTAGGAGACAAATTGGTGATCCATGGTGAAGGAAAAACATAAATGAACGCAAAAGATTAACCACGGAAACAAGGGCCTAGCCATCAGTGTGTCTCCTACCGACAACCATATCGAAGAATAGGCTCAAAAGTCAAAACCTTTTCGATTTTAAAGTATAATACTGATTCGTGAAACTAAAACAGAGAATTGTAGCTAAGTGTGAGATAGGTGAACGCAAGATCTATAAGTTTAATCGACGAAAAACTCATTACAATTTTTGCAGATCCACAGTTTTTAAAGCAAATGAAAGATGGTTTCTTCAAAATTCAGCTAAACAATCCCATTTCTACAACCCAAAGAATGCAAATCTCAAATTATAAGATCCAAATTCGCAATTAGAAACCGATTCCAATCAGATCTACAGCAAACAGTGAGAAACTACAAAGATCTACACATTCCAGCACACCCAAACAGCATCACAAGTTCACACAAGTTCATAACACAAGTAAATGAGCAATCTTTCCGAATCAAACACCTCAACACACAGAACCCAAATCGAATTATGCAAAAACAATATCGAAAAATACCCATACACAAAAAATCGAAAACAACCCAATTGAGCAAAACCACGGAGCTCGACGAAATACCAAATGAGCAGAGCAGATGAATATTACCTCAGTCAATGTGAGGCGGGAGGTTGACGGCGGAGAGAGCGAGAGAGATCTTATGCGGAAGAAGAGCGAGAGAGAGAAGAGAGAGGACAGGAGGGAGCTCTGTTCTTCTTCTGATGGCAGTTAACGTAGGAGATCTGAGGGGTATATATACGCTCACAGCGCAGTGAGGAGTTCATAAGATCCAACAACCGAGATCTGTGTGACCCGGAAACAGTACCAGCCCGATCCACGTTGGTTCAACACGTTTTTGTTTCACTTTTCACGCATCGTCATCATTTCCTAACCCAAACGAATCAAAAAATTATTAATTGTGACGGAAATATAGATGGTATATTATAAGTTTTTATGTAAGTGATGAAATTTTTTAATGTTTAAGTTATTAATCTTTTAACACACATAATTCATCATTTATATAAAAACACATAATGTACCATTCGTATAACAGTCATACTAAAAAATCTCTCAAACGAAACAAATATCATGCAGTGAAAAGTGCATTGTAATTTATTTAATTTTTATTTAAAAAATTAGATATATTTTTTTAATAAATCATTTATGCTTTGGGGCTGGTAACTAGAAGCTTCCCACCGTTCAAAGTCAACATGCGGTTTTTCCCTTGTTTGTTTTCATGGAGGGATGTATTAGATATTTAAGCAGTATTTTTATTATAATAGAAAAAACAATATATTTTTTCGTGTTTATAGAGCTTTCATTCGCTTCCCTCCTCGCTAGAGCTTTCATTCGAGCAGTTTCGCTTCCATCTCCTTACTCACTTAGGGAATACTTGTACCGTGAGTTGTAGAACAAATGGCAAATAGCACCATAGTAGAAGTAGAATCATTACCTGGGATTAGATCTTTCTTCTTCGTTTCCTCCTTTGAGTTGCTGTAGAAATGGTTTCATTGGAGTCAGCCGATGGCGATGGTATTGTTGAACGCTTCGCTAAAGGTATACCTAAGAGACAAACAAGAGAAGAGAAAGACGTCTAAGGCAGCAGGTAATCGGCAGGCCACAAGCCTTTCTCCGCTACGACGCCCAAAGTAAAGTGTGACGAAGAAAGCAGTCAAGCGCGGAAGAGCTAACTTAATCGGAGATTCGTATCAAGATAAATAAGGGTTCCCATTCTGTTGATAGAAAGAAAGCGAAGCTGGAGTTATGCATCTATATCTATAATGACATAGTTTTATTTTTAGAAGGAGTGGTTTCCCTCTCTTCGGGAAGTGAGACAGACGACTATTTTCATAGAGAGAGAGCACATATTTGGAAATAAATTTAGTTTTTATTGTGCATTCCAAATTTTTTGTATTAACAAATGAAAGTAAATTTATAAGAAGTGCATAACGTGATTATTGGAGCGTCAATAATAATATTACTTTGGTAATATCTTATTTATTTCGTCAAAGAATTATTTAGATGATAAAATTAACATATTTGTCGATTCACTTTGTAATTTTTTTGTGATTTGAACTAAATCGTACTATGTATTAGTAACTAGTAATAATAAGTAAACATAACTCGTCATTTATGAAAACAAAATTAAAATAATCTCGTTATGATTTCAAATAAAGTAAGGCACATGTAATTTTATTTACTGCTACTTATAATTAGAATGTTATTTTTTACTACTAGTAATTTCATGCTAGTTTTGCATCATGCACACACAACACATTACAATATTGGGGTCCAAATAAAGACTTGTAACCTTAAAAAGAAGGGATTTTTAACGAAACACTTTCAGTACTGTTCACTTTTAACGAAAATGACATTTTTACTCTAAAAAAGTTACTCCTGATACTATTTACTTACAACACATTATTTTTCCTTTTGATTAAACTCAAAATTTTCAAACCATTTTCACCCACTCTTTTATTTTTCTTCCCCAATAGAACGTAGGGCCATAATATATATTGTATAAAAGAGTATGAAAAAAAATTGTATATATATATATATATATATCATGCCCAAAAATGTCCCATAACCAAATTAAAGTGTCAATTTTCATTAATTATTAAATCCACAAAAATAAATATAAAAACCAGAAAGTGAGGTTTTTTTTTTTTTTTTTTAGTACAGCGATATATTTTACGTTAACGGGAGGAATGGGTTCGATTAAGTTACACAATGAGCACCTAATTTGGTATTGAATTCACCATTTACGAGATTCGAACCTAAAATACCTCACTCATAAGTGAAGAGGAATATCACCAGACCATAATACTGAGTGACAGAAAGTGAAACTTCTATATATGATTAAATAAATAATTAGAACTTTTGGTAGGACCAAAAGAAGAAAATCATAGAGTACGATGCAAGGCATACATAATGGAAACATATGGGATGTAATATTGTTGTAACATGGCCTCACCCTCACCCTCACCCTCACTGGTAGGTACAGATCCGAACAGGAAGGAAAATTATGCGGTGAATAATTATCTATATAAAATGTGTGCTGTTGGACCAATATTAAAAAGGGTGGTGTTATTCATGCGGTCCAGAACTTATGCAGCGTTTTGGAGACTCAGGTCAAATCATTGAAGATTTTCGATGGTTTGCTTTCATTTTTCCATGTACAAGCATATTTAAAAAAAAAAAAAAAAAAAAAAAAATTCCTAACAGTTGTTATAGCAAATGTGGACTTTTTCATTCGAAATAAGTATATTTGGGGTAGGTTTCTTCACACATTCATTTTTATACTTTATACAGCTATCTAAATTTTTGATCGTCCAATTGATTGAATTGAACATGCTTCAATGATAGACAATAACAGAAGAAATGTAAAAAATAAATGAAATTTTAACAAAAAACTCACAATACTGTTCACTTTAACGAAAAATCATATTTTTACTCTTAAAAATCAATCCTGATTCTATTTACTAACAACATCTTTTTGTCATTTTTGTTAAAATTCAAAAATTTCAAATTATTTTCATTAGTTTTCATAAAAATAAAAAATTGTGTGAGCAACACCGCTTTATTATCAAATATTTATTTCACAAAAATATAAACTATCAAATATTTATATCAGAGGAGAATGACACACTGAATTGTGAGCGTCACAAATAAAGAGGAGGAATTGTTGTGTAAAATAATAGGGTCCACTCCTTTTGGTGTTGGTTTGGCCATATGACTGATTCCAAATAATCTGTGTTTTTTGTTTTGTTTGTTGAGATTTTGGAGTAATTACTACGACAACAAGTCATCGATTTATTTATTTTTTAAATTGAATTAGGCAACTAATCATTTTCTTCAGGCCTAACAATACCATCGCAGGCAAAACGCGTCAAGGACGTTTATACGGCCCAATTGTTAATATCGATGTTTACCAATGCGGTATGCTAGAAAATGAACATATTACTTGTTCAATTGCTTAATTCATAATTTTTGTAGTTGTGTTTTGTAATGCAAGACAGCGTTATTTTTTTTTTATTAGTAAATTACAATTTAACATGCACATGAATGAAATATTAAATTGTGATTAGTTGGATGAATGACAATAGTCCTAGTTTTTATTTTTTAAATGGAGAAAGATGAGGCAATATTAGCTCTCCGGCAAAGTAGTGAGGATAATTATACCCTAAATTTTTTGGTCGTCTCTCCTCCACCAAATTTATTAATAATAATAAAAGTAAACGAAAAAAATACCATAGTCATAGTCAATTCACCTAAGTTAGGATTGAATCATGTATTGCCGCCCTTGTTCATGGTTAGGCCAATTGGCATATTCAAGAGCTTAGATTTTGGCTCCGATATCCTTATCATGGAGGAGGATGTGAGTTCCATGAACAAGTAGTGAACTAATTAAACTTCTTCCTGGTCAACATAAAGAGTATGGGAAACATAATTGATCCATGTCTAAACTTCGGTAGGACTGCTTAATTATGATAACTCTCATATTGACTGGATCTAACATAAAGTTGGGCAGGATTAAAATACAAGTAATTTTATGTTTTTTTAGAGATGTCTTACGAATGACGTGGTCAGAGACTCTGAAAAGTTTTTCTCCGTCTTAGGACATAAGGTACTAGCTTACTGGTAATTGGGGTCAAATGTTTGAGAGCAAACAGTTTTTTATAGCTTGAACATTACAGCGGATCTATTCAACCACTCCATTATCTAGCTCCTGATCTTTGCTGCATCAAAACTATTCCCAAATCCCAAGTGCTGAAATTTGTATGCAGATCAGTGCCATCTGTTTCGCAACGTAAATTGTCTGCTCTAAACAAACCTTTGATTTTTCCAAGTGTTAACAATATTGATTGCAAACATAAACCAAAAGCTTGTGATTTCAAATCATGTTTCTCTTTTGATAGAATCATAATGTTATTAACTGCAGCAACCCTCGTGTACTCGATGAGTTCGGGTGCAAGTGCAGAAATTCAGATGATCATAGCCTTGTTTGAGTAGAATTCAAGAAATTCGTGAACCATTGAACGGAGTCCTTGGGGTATCTCTTGAGCTTGTCCTTATAATCCACGAAGTAGAGACCAAATCGAGAAGTGAATCCAGCCGTCCATTCCCAATTATCCAGTAGAGACCAAGCAAAATAGCCTTTCACATTGCAGCCGTCTTCCCTGCATTCACGAAAACAGAACGATATCAGCTTTTACACCACACAAGATGGACAAGAAAAAGTAGATTCATAGCTAGTGGATTAGTTAAAGGTGGTTGATACTTGATTGAAGCTAGCAAATTTGCAAGATAGTCATGGTGGTATTTAATCCTTTTTGTATCCTTTAAAGCGTCCTTGAGGGAAATGAACAGGCTATTCGGGTCATCCATGCCTGCGAAAAAAATGAAACCAAGAAGCTTAGCTCACTGAAATGTCTCATGAACACGAAGAACTTTTGGATTTCCGATCCCTTCTATTTTGTACTCGAAAATTACCATTTTCGGTGATAATCACTGGAGGATTGCCGTACTTTTGCTTAATGTAGTTCATTAATTTTCTCATCCCCTCTGGGACTATGTATAACCATATAGAATTCGCCTGCAGTTTCACACGAGACATTCATGTCGGATCAAGTAAAAAAATCAAATAATAATAACAGTGCAGCAACTTATGAAAGCTTAACTATAACAACATACCCTATCTCCAATGGGTTTCCCGTTTTTGAATGCTGAAAACAAGGAAGACGAAAAGATAGTTTCAGCTAACAACAAAAGTTGAATGATAACAAGTTACAGAACTCTAACAAGTTGGCCTTCGACTTCCTTATATCTGAATTGGTGATTCCGACAACTTATGAAATAACTGGAACATAGAACGGTTAAGTGGAATATGTAGCGCGTTCAATATGAGTACTTACGAAGGGTAATGGCACCAGAGTCTGAAAGGCTGCCGTTAAGTAGACCTCCGATTAAATCCCTGGTATCGTTTTTACCATAGAAGGTAGTGTAGTGATTAATGCCCACAAAATCCAAGGACCCTTCAATTAGAGTAGACTCGGATTTGGAAAAGGTTGGCAGCCGGCTCCCAACCCTACTTTTCATAGAGCTTGGATAATCCCCAAAAATAAATGGATCAAGAAACCTGCAGTCCCAACATAGTGATCACACAAATTATAAGGCTGTTATTAGTCAAATATAGCTAAGTAGTAAAATCAAACTTGTGGTTACCAGCCAAGCTGAAATTCTTGGGCTACGTTAGTTGCAATGACGTCTTCTGTTGAGTTTGTTTCTGGTTCGTACCAGATAACATCAAATGATGCCCCAACCGATCCCCGCTGTTTTGACTGCAAAGACACCAAGTAGCATCATCAATCAACTTCTGTTGTTAAAAGGTATGCGCATGAATATTTCTTCGTTCCAGCATTCTTACCTTATACTTTCTCTTGTAAATATCAGCCACAGTTCCATGAGACAGGATGACATTGTGAGCAACTATGTAAGGCTCAGTTGTAGAGTTTCCGGACCTGCATAAGAGTGGACGCAGGATAGAGCACCTTCCCGGTGCCTGGAGGCCCGAAGCATATCCATGTACAGAAAATGTATGTGGCTCGTTGAATGTGATCCAGTGCTTCACCCTGTCACCAAAATTTTGAAAGCATGTGTCCGCGTACGTTGCAAAGTCCTTTCTGCAATAGACAAAGGTCATATGAATCACTTGAATCGAAAAGTCATCGTTAATCAAACTTACGAAAATTAGAGGCACAAAATTGTCCGCGTTGATTACATGATTTGAGGGTTGAGCCACCCGTTGTATCTATCTTCCAAGGCTTGAGGGAGGTCCCAGTGATAGAGGGTCACATATGGTTCAATTCCTGTACACATACAGAGCTTAATGCAAAGTCGGAAGTACGTATAAAGTTCTTAGAACAATGAAAATGTAAGAGGCACCTTTGGCTAGTAATGCATCGATGAGACGATTGTAGTAATCAACACCCGCCTGATTAATTTGCCCGGTTCCATCTGATATACAAAAAGCTCACAGTTAAAATTTGTTGAACTAATCTTGTATGTGAAATAAACACTGATATAACTGATAGAGATTACTGGGAAAAATCCGAGTCCAGGATATCGAAAATCTGTAAGCATCCAGTCCCATGTCCTTCATAAGTTGCACAGTCTTCCTGCTTGCAAATGATTTAACATGTTGCTAATCAGGCATAATTAAAGACAAATAGTTCTATTTAACAAGCAAGAAAAAGCAAACGATAGTTTGGGTACTAGACTTGCCTTATAACGGTGATACTGATCCAAAGCAACATCTGCATTGCTGAAATCAGCTATCTTACCTGGAACGCAAGGCAAATGATCCGTACGCATTAAGCGTTGTACGTTTATGAATTGTACTCTAAAACATGGACGATTTGGGTGTTATCGAAGATGTCTCTATGTGATCGTCACACTTTTCATTTAACAATCACGTGATGAGTGAGACACTCACATAGCGTGAAATCGGTAATATGATAGAATCTCTTGTATGTTTCTTAATTGTTCCCTAAAACATGGACGACTTGGGTGTTGTCGGATATATGTCTCTTTGTGATCATCTCACTTTTCACTTAACGATCACGTGATGAGTGAGACACTTACATAGCATAAGCCAGTAATATGATATAATTTCTCCACATAGAGACCTACTCTAGAGTTGGTAAATGTTTCAAATTATGGCCAAAATAATATAAATGAAACAAAAAAAAAAAAAAAAAGGATCAAGCACAAATAACAAATTATTACCAAAAGTATGTGAAAAGGTGTCCCAGATCGAAGGCCCTCTTCCATCCTCTTTAACCGCACCTTCGTACTGACAAATATAAGAAGAAAAAAATGTAAATAATTTTGTTTTTATACCCATAGTCCTCAAATAATTTGTGCGACATATCCAAAAATAAAAATAATATTAATAACCTTAAATAATTATAAAACAAAAACAATATTTGGTTGATGAAAAGAATTATTAATCTTGTTTTTTAAAAAATTACAAATTCAAGGGTGTTCAATCAAGATTTTAAATGAATCTATGGAAGTTCCTAGGTATTCAACCAAAATTTAGGTCATAAAACTCCATAGAAATTTTGATGTATTTAATCAGGATTTTAAAGTAATCCATAAAATTTCATGTGTGTTTATTTAAGAATTTATTTTAAAGTATTTTTAAAAATTAACAATTTTAATGGATTTAGAATGATTTTATAGTGTATATTAGGCATAGAAAATCAGGTGTTTGACCTGAATTCACATGAGTCTACGAAACTCCACCACAACTCCACCAAACTTCACAAATTTATAACTCTTTTAAAAACCTTTAAAAATCTCAATTAAATATACTCCTCTTAATCTTTTCGTGGTCCCTATATATATATATATGAAAAAATAAAATAAATATCAAAGGCCGGTTTGCAAATGTTGCAAAGGGAGTGGTCCATTTTTTAGGCTAAAAACAGGAAGAGCCCGGAAAATGAAGGGGTATTTCGGTAATTGACACTCCTCGAGTGGGTTTGCCGAGCAAAAGAATTTAAAACCCGGAAAAGCCCCTATGTTCCCAGTTACATTGTATCTTCACGAGATTACTGTGAATCTGCATATGCAAGGGCCTTGCAAATTACAGTTTGCAATTTTGTTTTAAACAAGCTATATTATGAGGACGAATCAAACTCGAGACCTCGAGTGCTCGGACGTTGGTTTGAATGTTTTTAATCAAATAAATTACATGCACTCGCACCTAACTTACAATTACTAGTTAAGTTTTAAGAGGAACAGAACGAGAAAAACGTCAAACTCAAAGCATATCATGCAAATGCAAAGCCCAGAAATTAATCACGGATTACTGGGAACCCCAAACACTTAAAAAACAGAAAATTATAATCAAGAGAAATAATGATTGATTCGTTACCTTTTACCACCAAGTTAACAACAGGATAAAAGAGTCATTTAAAAAAATACGAACCTGGAAAGCAGAAGATGCGGTCCCGAAAACGAAATATTTGGGAAAGCTGCCCCTGTTGATATCTGAAGCTGACAAACATGTTGGAAACCCAACAGCCAATAGAAATGCTGTAACCACCAAAGCAACGCCTCCTCTTGCCGACCCCATCACTTCACAATGACGGCGACGCCGCGTCGGCGGCGATATTGAGAAAGAGATTAGCTAGCTTCTAACCCCTGCTTAATTTGAGAGAGAGAGAAACGAAAAAAATACAGGGCGAGGAATTTGCGGAAATGGGTGAGGGAGAGAGGTGGGGCTGGGAATAAGGTAACAGTATTTATAGTGGTTGAGTGAGTAGGTTATTTGTAGTGAGAGACAGACAATGTGAAAATGGGTGGTTGAGTTCGACAAGGCAGTAAAAAGGTTGTGCAGTGGTGGTGCCACCACCAAAAGTGGCGGCGCCCTCCAGAAGAGAGAGAGAGAGAGAGAGATGTGTTATTGGGTTGTGGGGGAATGAAAAACCAAAGTCCTGAGTTCACACGTTTTCATACCAGAATGAGAAACATGGTGGCATGGTGCATATATATATATATATATATGATATGATCATATATGTATTTGTGTATGGATTAATTGGATTCAGATTTCAGATTGCGAATAAATTAATTTTTAAACTGTTATATCCTCCTTTTTTTGCATTGCCCTTGCTTTTATCAATCATGCTGAGATGAATCTGATTGCTTTCCAGCCTCTCTTTTGTTTTGGAAGTATATATCCTGTGCGGTATAGGCACGCTTGGCATTGCCAACTTTGGTTCTAGGAAATGTATGTTAATATATTTCCAATATTATAATGGATTGATTACTGACGTTCCGAATTAGAATTAATTATTGAGAAATGTTTGGCAGATTAAATTTTTAGATCATTTTTTTATAAAGCATATAATGTGACGGTTGATATACACGCATATATTAGGATTATTCATACTTTACTTGATTCATCACCTTGTGTTTTCACGACAGTGTAATAAGTGATGTGCATATGTCATGTCAGTTAATGATATTCGAATATAGCAGAATACAAGATGTGATATGTCTGCACTATTAGGATACAAATGAAATAATAGCTTGACTAACCAGATTGGGTTAAACAAATGAAATAATAGCTTAACTAATCAGATTGGGTTAAGTATGGTATACAAGCAACAATCGACTTTTAGTTACTGTCATCTGATTCCGTACCAAAATATGGATGGTGGTATGTCCTTGATTCTTGGTCAGAAATGGTAAGTCCATTTTAACCGAATAATCAAACAAAATTGAAATACATTGTTGCGTGAGAATCGATAAAAATTTCAAAACGGACTTGCCTTTTTGTGATGTCATTTCGTACCGTTGGCTCCTATTCATAGCAGGCTCTTGAATTTTGATACGATTTCGTGATTTATAGAGAGATTTTTAGTATGTCAATAATTCAATTCTATAAATACAATTCGGTACATTAAGTATATTATCTTTTTAGTCTTAATAATATTCACCATCTAGCTATACAGATGCCAGCTTGACATGCATACTTGATTCCGCATATCAGATTGTACAATAGATTGGTTAGGAGTATATTTTTGCTCCCTAACCTAAAGTGGTATTAATGCTCACTTCCATGTTAATTAGCGTTATATTAATTTAAATTTCAAAATTTATGTAATATATAGATTGAACCAAATTCATCCAACAATGATCAATGAGATGATGACAATTAAACAAGTATTCGATACCAATTATCGAGTAGTGGCTATCAGGTAATTTTTTCTTAATTAGGAATTTTACTGATGGTCAAGAATGTTTGTCAACTTTGATTAGCAAAGGCAATTCGAACCTTGAAGCAAAGCAATCTGTTTTAACCATACGAGCAAGTCAATTAATTTAAGGCAATTTTACTTCGCGAAAGCAATTAACTTAAAATAGTAGTTTAATTTGTCTTCAAACTACAGGTTATACAATTTTATAATATAAACCACGTCGTCTCCTACTTTGTATTTGTTTTCCGTACAAGCATAGTCTTCTTCTATACAAGCATCGTCCTCGTCATCATTCTCCACACATCAAGTAGTTATCCCAGATGGAAGGGCATCGTATCCTTTTCTTTTAATTCATCGAATCAGTAAATCTGTATTATTAAAATTTGATTCAACGATAACAAACCGGAGACCATTTTAAAGGTTATAATAATTTCAGCCATTTGATTAAATTTCAATGACACAAATTCCTTAATTTAATGGATTAGGAGGAAGGGATCTGAATATGATATCTTTCCATCCCAAATAAAGACCATGCAGAATATAAAATATAATATTACATCATTTTCGCTGACGTGGGCATTGTCGTATTAACTAGACGTGCCCCTCCCAAGCTGACTTCGAATATTCCTCCTTCATAAATTGTTTTAAAGAATAATTTCAGAGAAAAGAGTCATAAATCATAAAGTTTATTCAACATATGATGGTATAGTGAAACTGTGTGTTTTTCCTTAATAACGATATTGGAGAATATTCGGACTACCACACGTTACGTCATTTGTTATCGAACTTACCAACTAGATATGTCGAATCTGATATATCGCACTTATAAATATGAAAGAATATCACTAGATTATAACTTTAGTGACTTTTTTATTTATAAATTTTTTAATTTTGAGAGCTGCATTTGCACCTATTTTTCATGTTTTTTTTATTTTGGTTAAGAGGTGGGCTGAAGCCCAACAAACAAAACCCATAGAAGATGGGAAAGCAGAATGTCTACTCCTGAAGGCCCAAACTAAGCCCACGACCCAGATAATGGCCCAGTGGGTCAACATAATTCAAGTTCAAACTGAGGTGGGATAACAAAACCCTAAACCTGTGAATTCTCGGGATTGGAAAAAAAAAATGGAAGACGATGAAGAAGCTCCACCTATCGCCGTTGAAATCGACCAACCGACGGAACCCTACTCTCGGCAGCAGCCCAATTCATCTAGTCGCATAGACGACGACGTTTCGGTCGGTGTCACCGTCATCACCGGCTATCTTGGCGCCGGAAAATCCACTGTAAGCTCACTTCTTTTTTGTTTTGCTATATTTTTTTCCATTTTTTGGAAAAGATAAGAGCTTTGAGTATGTTTTCTTGGTTTGCGAATTGGGATTGCTCAGCTGGTTAATCATATATTGAATTCCCAACACGGGAAGAGAATTGCTGTGATATTAAACGAGTTTGGTGAGGAAATTGGCGTGGAGAGAGCGATGATTAACGAAGGAGATGGCGGTGCGCTTGTCGAAGAGTGGGTGGAGTTAGCAAATGGGTGTATTTGTTGCACTGTTAAGCACAGTTTGGTGCAGGCATTGGAGCAACTTGTTCAGAGAAAAGAAAGGTTTTTGACAACTGTATTGAAATTTGTTTGCTTTTGTTGAAATTGTTTTCTTTTTATTGTGATTTTGATGAATTTGGGATGTGAGTTTTCGGTTTGATTTGGTTGTAGACTTGATCATATATTGCTTGAGACTACTGGGTTAGCGAACCCAGCTCCGCTTGCTTCGGTTCTGTGGTTGGATGATAATCTAGAATCGTCTGTCAAACTTGATTCAATTATCACTGTAAGTTCGGATTCGTTTATCTAGTTTGTTTCTGAAATTTGTGTTAATTTTGATATTGGATGGATTATGTGCCAGTGATGTATTAAAGTTTTACCAAATTGATTATGGCCATTTGAATTTTGGAACTTGCTTTGGTAAATGCTTACTGCTTAGTTAGCTGCACGACATGGTAGTAAATGTTATTTCTGTCGGTTCTGTCTTACGTATTTTAAATACTAACTGAGCTTGTTCTGTCCTTTTTTCTAGAGAAGTTATGCAATTTTTATTTTGTAAGTTAGTAGTAAAGGCTTATTCCTCAATATCTTTAACAGGTTGTAGATGCCAAGAACCTCCGTTTTCAGCTCAGTGAAAATCGAAGTTCATCTTCATTTCCTGAAGCATATCTTCAGATTGCGTTTGCGGTATGGTCTCTTTATGACTTACCTTATTTGTTCTTTATGACTTACTTTTATCTGTTGTCTATCTGTGTGTGTGTGTGTGTGTGTGTGTTGCACTTCTAGTCTTATGAGTTTGGTTGTTTGTTGTAGGATGTTATAATTCTTAACAAGGTTGATTTGGTTTCTCCAGAGGATTCTGCCAATTTTCTGGAGGAACTGGAGAAGGAAATACGTAGTATTAACTCACTTGCTAGTATCATTCGTTCTGTTCGTGGTCAAGTTGACTTGTCCAATATATTGGACTGTCGGGCCTATGATGCCACGGTGAGTCATGCATATCTCCATTTTTTTGGTTGTATTTGTTGTTCATACCGGTCTTTTAATAATATTCTGATTTTACTCTGAAAAATAATATTAACATTTTCCTTCTCAGCATGCTACCCATTTAGAATCATTATTGGAAGAAAGTCGTACTCTGTCTACAAGTGATCTTCATGATAGTGGTGTGCGAACTTTATGCATTTCCGAGCTACAGCAGGTTGATCTTGAAAAGGTATTCATGTGAAATAGTTATAACATGATTTCATTGAGTTGTTTGAAATCAATTACCATTAACTGTTTGGTGCTGTGTTAACAACTTTTCAGAAAGGTTGGCATTCATCACATTACATTTTTGTAATTTTGATTATTCATATGTGAACTATGACTATATAGTAGCCAGAGAAAATCAACTGTAATGACTTATTTACGATTTCCATGGCTAACATCAATTGTTTATGAACTAAGAGTATATGGTAGCCAGAGAAAATCAACAGTTATGACTTATTTACGATTTCTGCGGCTAACATCAATTGTTTATGAACTAAGACCATATAGTAGCCAGAGAATCAACAGTAAAAGACTTACTTACGGTTTCTGCGGCTAAAACTGTTGTCTTAGAGATAGTGGATGCTTATTTCCCATTGCTGCAATTTTTCGAAAATCAACAGTAATCATATCTATCTGTCATTAATGTCTGACGGTCTTGTTCAAAAGGTTCGTTTGTGGATTGAGGAGATTCTTTGGGAGAAGAAAGATGGCATGGATGTATACCGCTGCAAAGGGGTTTTGAGCATTCATAATTCAAATCAATTACATACTTTGCAGGTACTGTTCAATATCAAATTATGCGACTGCTTCTCTTGAAAAGTTTAGTCTTATGCTGCAATTACTTACTTTGCGGGTTGATCCTGTACTTATGTGGTAAATTGTTTTCATATTGTCTTCGGCAGATATTATGTGCTATCACTGAGTCTTGTTATTCACACACCTATTTTTTCATCGATAATGGCAGGGAGTGAAGGAGATATATGAGATTGTGCCAACTCGTGATTGGAAAACGGAAGAAACTCAGACGAACAAGATAGTGTTTATAGGTAAAGCCTCTACTCATGTCGTGTTTTCTCAAACAGTTCCATTTACTTTATTGATTTGTTTGTTCGTTTCTTTGTTTCACCTACAGGTCATAATCTAAATGAGAATGTTCTCGCCGAGTCTTTTAGGTCGTGCGTAGTTTGTTGATTTTGAACACTCTCAATTATATACGGATTCATTATGCTACGTTGAACTCTCATTGTTGTTTCGGTTGAATACATTAAATTAGAGTTGTAAACTCTCTCGATGTGTTATAACATGATGAGTGCGGATTGGTAATACCACGTGAGTTGTGACACCAAAAAAACTTCTCGATAACTAATTCGCCAAAAAACAAATCCCATATCAATTGAATTACTTTCCTACCATTTCCTAGGTAAAAATCGCTTGTGTCAAATCAAATACTGGGCCAAAAGTACTGGATGCTTAATGTTCTGCTATAAACATCAAAACGAAGGAGCTGCATTTGCTATTTCAATGAAGCACTAGACTGCTTCTGCCCCATCACTTTGGTAACTCCATCTTCAACGGTGCCGGCAGATGATTTTTGCAGTAGTTCGAGCAATCCCTGTCCATACTCGATTGCTGGTTGATTCGAAACCTCCTTGTTTATAATTTGGCATACCACGTACCTCTCGATCTGAAACAAAGAGAACAAAAACTTCACAACCTAAAACAAAAGCATATTACAAGAACTTTTGTACATAGTTTACGGCCGTACCTTATTCTTAATGCTTTCATTCAGCACATGAGCAGGTACTACACGAGGATTGAGCCTGTATTCGTTCATGACAAAGGGAGTTTTGGTCCCGTTTGGCGCCTGCCCCTTGTAGAACTTCATGACGGTTTCAAACCCGACGATTACATTGCTGTCCTCGAACAAAACCTCCTCTTCGTCATCGATCACCTTCCAGTAACCACCATTTGTAGCCGTCTTAATTATCTTGCCTTCACGAGCGTCAAAGGGTTCTCTATTGGCGAAGTAATAGGCAGCATTGAAATCGGCTGTATGTCTGAAGTCACCTGCGAGTCACAGAACAATAAAGCAATCAAATTTGAACCTAAAACATGGACTGAACTCACTAGCTGCATTAAAACACCAATCAAATTGAAACTCACCATTCGGCAGCTGATTTGGATCACACTCGTACACATCAACCTCTTTTATAAGATCGTAGGTAGGCATTGCGCGGTCCATAATCTTGTTAAACAGGTAGTACACAAGAATCTCATCTCCGGTGGGATCAAATCGATACCCTAACGGTAACCTGATCTCCGCATCTTTCTTGCCCTCTTGGACCGTCGAACACTTCAACAGATCAAACCCCTCGTTTTCGTCAGCAGATTGGGAAGCTGAGGATGCCATGGAGGAAGACATGGACAATGATGCAGTTGATGTTTTCTGTCACGGTTTGAGATTTGAGCTCTTGAGTTGTGGGATAAACCTTGTTTTTACGAACCTATACACATATATATAGTGAAGATAAAGCAATAAAAACGGGAATACGTATTGAATTCTAGCACGTGCAACCCTAATACATGTAGAACTCAGAGCTTTTACTGTTCTTACAGGTACGAATCACCTATCCCAATTTTTTCTGGATCATATAGATTTTGGTTTGAATTAAAGTTTTTGTAAAAGTTAGCTAAGCCAAAAAGGTCACAAGACTCGATTCATAATGCAAAGCCACAAACATAATAATCATAATAATCAAAACCGTATAGAATAGGAGAAATTTTTTAGCGCAGACGGACATGAAATCTCGGGTGGAGATCATACCAAATACTCAAATCTAGTGATTTGGTCCCACCCACCCTCTAGTCCTAGTCTCACATTTTTATGTCTGGTGTCCAGTGTCCTATATAGAATAGAAGAATCTTTCCTGAAACGACTAAAGCGAGACGAAGGTGAGGTCGGGTGAGACATACTCTAACTCAATACATGTATTTTGATCCTACCCTCCCTCCGGTCCCACTCTCCTCATGTGTGGTAGTGGTGCCCTTATAAGGAAATGGGATTCACTCTGGATTTTGTGTCTGGAGTTTCGATAAATCTAAACCATTCAAGAGAGTAAAAGATTCGGGCTGTTCAAGTTTTTGGGTCTTTGTGAAGTGGATTAAATAAACCGTAAAGTTGAAATTAAGTAATCCGGATCTCTCCTTGTGCGAACTCCGACACGGACGGACACAGAGATATGGAACGAATCTCAATCCCCCATACGGCCATTGCGACACAAGAATCTCTCCTTCACACTGCATAGGTAAGTTTTCTAACACAAATGGGAGAATTGTGAGGCCGGATGAGACGAAGACAAACACTTAAACCAAAGATTTACACAAGATTTACCATGACTCAAGTTCGAATCCGGTACTGTAATTTAAACTATCGCATTTGTGAAAAGATCATCCTCCATAACAGAACCAAAATCAAAGCTCCAAGGTTGACAGGGAAAGAGAGTGCGAATATTAAATTTACAAAAGAATTGCATAAGCAAACGGAGACGAAAAACTTACCGGGATTTCGTACTAGTCGGAGCCGAAAACCAGAGACGGAGAGAGGAGGAGAAATGCGATTGCGATTGGCGTGTGTAGGGTTTTTATAGCGCTAGAAGTTTGAAAGAAGACGACGACATTTATTTGCATTTATTTGCATTCATAACGTCTTTCACGGGATCCGTGCGATGAAATCAACTGTTACGATGAATTGTCCCATCGACCCACGCGAGTCTTGGTGTCCAAGTAACGGGGACTCGCAGCGAATCAAAAAATAAACCACCGCCGAATCCCGTTCCCAAATAATTCAGCTGTTCGGGCCGGGTCGGGTCTGAGTTGGCGAAATTACTAAATTAGGGCACAATCCGAATAGTTTGTTTAAAATGTTTAGTATCCCCCACCGACGTCGTTTTGCCTTTTCCCCGAAACCCTTCTTCCTCTTCTTTGCTGTAGGCTGTAGCAGAGCGGCTTTACTCTTTGTGTTCTGTATGAGTTTTGATTCCTCCTCCCGGTTCCAGCTGAAATCGTCTTCCTCTTCTCGTCGAACAGGTACTTCTCAAGCTCCGGTCTTCTCGTTTTCTTCGTTAATTAATCTCTTAATCTCGTTTTAATCATGTTAATTTTGTCGACTCTTTAGATTCTGGTGTTGTTACTCGTATCAATTTCCGTATAGAGTTCTTGTATGTTCGTTGTAATCATTAATTAATTAAGGTTCTCGGTCTGCATGGTGGGAGGCTTTGCTTGAATACCGGTTGAATTTGAAAATTTTCGTAGTTTTGGTTTTGAATTCATGTCATTTTCTGAATTGGTGTTCGTTACCAGCTCCGAGAGTGCCGAATGAATCGTAATTTCACTACAACGGAAATATTATAACGAAAATTTCCTCACATCTGAATTGAATCTGATATCTTTTCAGATATGGTTTATATCTTTGTTTGTTGGAATGGGATTATAGGAAGATGGTAATTGCGATTAACGAAGTATTTCTTTCGTGCTAATCGTTAACACTGTGTATGTGAAGTAGCTGCTATTGGAATTTGAAGAGTTGCTTCTGGATTTCGAGGAGTTGGGATTTATTTTGTGTCATTAGACGAAAGTATATTCTTCTGCAAATGGCATTGGTTGTGATTTGTGGACAACCATGCAGTGGGAAATCAAAGGCTGCGCTCTGCCTGGCCGAGGCTCTCAAAGAATCGGGATTGAACCAGATAGTTAGGGTTATTGATGAGACTTCCTTTCATCTTGACCGTAATGAAAGCTATGCCAATATGCCTGCAGAGAAGAATTTAAGAGGAGTGCTAAGATCTGAAGTCGATCGATCAGTGTCAAAAGACAGTGTTATAATTGTGGATTCTTTGAATAGCATCAAGGGTTACAGGTACGAATTGTGGTGTTTGGCTCGTGCAGCGGGAATCAGATACTGTGTTTTATTTTGCGATGCTGATGAAACACATTGTAGAAAATGGAATGAAGAGCGCAGGGGGAAGGGAGAAGCTGCTTATAGTGATAAGATATTTGAAGATTTGGTGAGAAGGTTTGAGACACCAGAGAGAAGAAATCGGTGGGATTCCCCGATGTTTGAGTTGTGGCCGCATAAAGAGGGAATAGAAAAAACTTCTGCTGCCATTCTAGATGCTATTTCGTATTTGACAAAGAAGGCAGACTCGAAGTCACGGGATGTTAAAACTTTGCAGCCAACTATAGCAACACAGAACACACGTTTTTCCGAGGCAAATTCTCTGTATGAATTGGACAGAGCAACGCAGGAGGTGATCAGTGCTATAGTGGAAGCACAATCGCAAGCACTTGGAGGGCCTCTAAATGGAGTTTCTGTTGCTCAGGGGTTGCCACCTATCAATATTTCAAGATCAGTTGGGCTTCCAGAGCTTCGTAGGTTGAGGCGAACTTTCATAAAATTGACAGGGCAAACGAGTTTAAGTGGGCGACCTCCACCTTCTGATGCAGACAGTGCAAAGCGGATGTTTGTTGATTACTTGAACAGGGAACTGGAAACTGCTTGAAGGAGGAAAGCAAGGATGATATCAAAGTTTTCGGGAGGTTTCCTTCAGTTGTCTTTGTTCCACCAGTCTAGTTTGCGCCAGCTTCCTGCTAGCAAACATCGACGAATCATTCCTGCTTCAACCGACGGGAACTGGTACTGTGTTTGCCTAGACTTGTACCAATGTCACTTATTCACCACACCGAACTACAAATCCAACAATGTACTATTCAGAAGCTGTTCTTTTTCGTACTTGCAATTGCATTCTTAGTATTCTCACGTTGTGTTTCGTAGTTAATAACTTGATGGAAATGGCATGGCTCCGAAATCTGAGATGGATTCTTAGTCTGCCTCGAATTCGAGCATATCGATTTTGTTAATTAGTAGTTGCTGATAAGATCTTTGAAGAAGATTAAGGATTGAAATTGTCTGAAATTCTGGATTAAATTGTTTATTTAGTTGTCTTTTTTCAAGTGCATTATTGTACAGACAGAGAATAAGCCTGAGAGCCACATGTTTAGAGGTTATGGAATTAAAAGCTGTCAATTTCTCCTTTGACCAAACAAAAATTTCACAGCTAATATTCTTCCACCACCACTCTGGATCTGCAGAGTTGGCAAACAAAAATTTCTTATTGACTCCATTTTGATCAAGTGCCCTTGGCGATGGAAGGTTATGAGCTTGGAGGTGATTTCAAAGTGACTAAAAAGTTTTAGTGAATATTGATTTAAAAAACATTTTCATTAAAAACGTTTTTAGTAGTTTTAAAAGCATTTGCAAATGAGTTTTATTATTGAGGACATAAGATTACTTACGCGATTTTTTTATATCTTGGACTTGTATCTTTCGAGAAGCGAATTTTTTTTGCTCATGTCATTGCTAGCGTTGAATACTCCATTCATGATTCTTATATTTGAGATAGGATTTTACCCATTATTGCTAGAAATACTTTTCTCTTCGATTATTTGAAACATGTTGAAATTTTTGTGAAGGGGTTTGGTGAAAGGGATCATCTTCAAATCCCTTCCACCTAATCCATCCTCTTCATCAAATAATCCAGACTCTTGAAATTTGATCAAACGACTAAAATTATCATAACTTTTAAAGTGGGCCCGTATTTTTAGCCATTAGATCAAATTTCAAAAATCCAGATTATTTGATGAGGATGATTAGGTAGAAATGATGCGGGGAGAATCCCTTCCTGGTTCCCAAAACGCAACCGTTTCCTTGTTTGCATTGCACCGAACGGTACATTTCTTTTTTCTTCCGGAAATGAAAAGAAAAAGTGAAAAGAAAAGGCAAAGGGAAGTCCGGAAACATTTTGACAGCGACGTGCTTGAAATAAATAGTTACAAACTTGAATTATTGGAGAGGATTATCTTCTGATGGACAGCAATTAACCACATGGATTATGATTAGCACTGAAAACAGTGATTAAAACTAATTAATCATCAATAGAAAACTAATTAATCCGGTTGCCAATGACGGCTAAATCACAGCCGTTGATTCTATTCTATTTATATGTCGACGCTTAGTTGTAGTGTTTGCATACGTTATGGCGTAAACATAATACAGCCAAGAACTAAAAATTAATTATAAATAATTTAATAAAAAGTGCAAGAAGCGGTAAATAACAATGATTCCCAATTAATTAATTTAATGATTTTTTCTGTCTAAATCAACGAGCCTCTGGATCTGATGATCGACAACACGAACACAAACAAAAATAATAATAAAACAAAAAAGCTCAAAAATAACTAGAATTCCTATAAATTTGGACTCACAATAAAAGCTGACTCTTTCTCCGGTTTGAGGCTTTGAATCTCCACTCTCCAACGAACCCAAAAACCGGTAAGCATTTCCCCAAAACCCTAGTAATTATCAGTTTTCGGAAATGGGTTTCTGTTTTTGTTATTAAATTCGATGTCTTTTTTGGATTTTATTGCTTTTTGTTCATGTGTTGGATGATTGGTTTGATTTTGCTTTTGATTGGATCGGATTGAAAGTTTTTGGATTTTCCATTTCGGGATCTGGAATTTGGTTAGTGATTTGTTAAAATGGAAAGTCATGGCATTTATTTTTGAGCTAATGCTATGTTTGGTTGCTGGGAAAAGGGTGGAAAATTGAGAAGTGAATTTGGAATCTTGTCAGTGGATTCTGTTGTGAGATTTAATGGTAGTTTTCTCAACATCCAAATGGAGATTTTTGATTTGGGACTTTATTGTTAGGAATTTAATTTTGTGGATCTTTGGATTTTGTTGCAGGTTGGTCTTTTGCTCAACACTTGTCATTGTCCATTTCTTTCCGAATTCGGCTTTACATTCGCTGTGGGAAGTTTTAGAATTTTACTGATTCGTAATTGAGTACTGAATTGTGTTGGGGTTGTGATCTTAACTTTGTGTCCAAGTAAGGATCACTATGGATTTACACACTGATTTATGAGTCTCTTGGCGCGATCAGAAAGCGAAGATTTGTGTATGTCGTTGTGGAAGAAGTGGAATTTATTGTTTCAATGCTTGTAGGAATTGTCCGGATTCACGGCAATATATATAGAAGCTTGTAGTTTATGATAGGTTATGGTTTTCGCTGTTCTTGGAGATTTAAGTGCTTGGTGATCTAGTGGGGGTTATTTTGGAATTCTTAAGTCAGGTTTTCACTACTTGGACATGAGAAGCTCCTGGTTCACTAAACTCTCCCTCATTTTTGGCCCTAGACCGCCACTCAGTTGGTTACTCTTGTGTGTTGTTAGTGTACTCGCACTAATTGCAGTGCTGGGATCATCTTCTTCTCATACATTTGACTCTTTAATTATCACTCCAGCACCCGACATATATACAAACTATAGGAGGCTAAAGGAGCAAGCGGCGGTTGATTATCTGGAGCTGAGGTCTCTTTCATTGGGGGCTAGTCGACAAAGAGAGCTTGGCCTTTGTAGCAAAGAAAGAGAAAATCACGTGCCTTGTTACAATGTTTCAGCAAACCTTTTAGCCGGGTTTAAAGATGGGGAGGAGTTTGATCGGCATTGTGAAGTATCAAGAAACAGAGAACGGTGTCTAGTTCGCCCTCCTAAGGATTATAAGATCCCCCTGAGGTGGCCAGCTGGTAGGGATGTGATATGGAGTGGAAACGTGAAGATAACCAAAGACCAATTTCTTTCATCTGGAAGCATGACCAAAAGGTTCTTCCCAGTTAAAGTTATATATTTGACCGCTTTTAAATAAGCGATGACTCAACCCCAGTGATTTAAAACATTTACGTTTTTCAACTGTAAAAATTGAATTAGTTTCTATGTTGTTTTTCGTTTTTCTCTGTGAGTGAATAGTTATTTCTGTACATAATTATTCTTTAACTTCTTGATAAAAATATTCAGGTTGATGCTACTAGAAGAAAATCAAATTGCCTTTCACTCTGACGATGGTCTGATTTTTGATGGTGTCAAGGATTATTCTCTTCAAATTGCAAAGATGATAGGTTTAAAAAGTGACTCTGACTTTCTTCAAGCCGGTGTAAGTTTTCTTTGGGAATTAAAGTCGTAATTATCAGTTTTTACTCTCTTCGGCAGCGTGACTGTTAGATTTCAAACAGGCCAGAATTTGTTAACACGTATCTCTCTGTTGTCTCATAGCGCAAAAATTAAGTTTATGTTGGAAGCAAAACAAACCAAGCTACTTTTGCTTGCTGTTGGTGACAATGTAAAGTCTGACTGGTGCGTGATTTATTTTAATACATCTACTTTAAACTACAGGTGCAAACTGTTCTGGATATTGGTTGCGGTTTTGGTAGTTTCGGAGCTCATTTAGTATCACTGAATGTAATGGCTATTTGTATTGCGGCATACGAGGCAACTGGCAGTCAAGTTCAGTTGACCCTTGAGAGAGGTCTTCCAGCAATGATTGGAAACTTCATTACAAGACAGCTTCCTTACCCAGCATTGTCATTTGAAATGGTTCATTGTGCTCAGTGCGGTATTGTTTGGGACAAAAAAGGTAATTGGGATTTCCATTGAGCATATTTCTTCCTTTGGAGTTGTCCTTTGCTTTTTTCCAAATATTCCTCTCATGGAACCTTTATTAATTCATGAATCAGATTCGATGTTGCTTTTAGAAGTTGACCGGGTACTCAAGCCCGGAGGCTACTTTGTTGTAACCTCATTGACAAGCCAACCATATGGAAGTTCATTGAGCATGAAGAATAGCATGTTCACAACGATGGAGGAATTGACCCCGAAAGTCTGTTGGACTCTAAAAGCTCAGCAATATGAAACTTTTATCTGGCAGAAAACTGTGGATTCTGATTGCTATGCATCTCGGTGAGGGTCTCTTGTGGATAATTTTCTAGTTTGACATGTGATAATCAGTACTGTTTGAGGCTTTAGTATTGACTTGCGCCATTGAGCTAGAGTATTTCAAGAGCTCCACTTATTTCTTTTCCACTGCAAAAGAACCTTACTGATGCTTTGCTTTTTATTATTTATTGTAGTAAGCAGGGTGCTCTACCAGTTTGTAATGAAGGGCACGACGTTCGATCATATTATAAGCCTCTCGTATCATGTATAAGTGGGACCACCAGCAAACGCTGGGCTCCAATCCGAAATAGGTCCTCTAGTCCCCATCGATTGAGCTCGGCCGAGCTTGAAGTTCATGGAAAGTTTTGTTGCATCATCATTCAGTTCTACACTTCACTTCACGGTGTTCTGCCAGCATATTGATACCCTTTTACCCTTGCAGGAGTTCAGCCTGAAGATTTCTTTGAAGACTTACAGGTTTGGAGATCAGCTCTGAAAAACTATTGGTCTTTGCTTACACCCTTGATTTTCTCTGACCACCCGAAGAGACCAGGCGATGAAGACCCATTACCTCCATTCAACATGCTACGCAATGTGATGGACATGAGTGCTCATTATGGGGGTTTAAATGCTGCTTTTCTGGAGGAAAGAAAATCAGTGTGGGTGATGAATGTTGTGCCTGTCAATGCTCCCTACACACTTCCTCTCATTCTAGATCAAGGTTTTGCTGGTGTTTTGCATGACTGGTAAGTCGGTTTCAATCTCTTCACCTAAGTTGATATTAGAAGATTTTTTCTGCGTAATTCAAATGCACTGTTTTTACGGGGAAAAAATAAAGTTAAGAATGGTTAACTCTTTAAGCACGGCTGACAAACTTTGAATGTAAAAAAACTAGGACTCATTTGTTCTCTTTATATCCTATTTTCTTCAGTAGAGTCAGTAGTTGTGATCCATTTAAGCTTTTGATACAGGTGTGAACCATTCCCGACATATCCTCGAACATATGATTTGCTGCATGCAGATGGGCTGCTCTCACATCTCTCTTCAGAGAGGTGCGGCATGATGGACTTATTCTTAGAGATGGACCGGATTCTGCGACCTGAGGTATTTTTATTTCCCTTTTTTGGTGTATGTTGCTAACTTTTAATATTTCCATGTTATGTGTGAAATTGATCATTTGGGGACATGAATTTA
Organism: Pyrus x bretschneideri; assembly: GCF_019419815.1. NCBI lineage: Eukaryota > Viridiplantae > Streptophyta > Magnoliopsida > Rosales > Rosaceae > Pyrus > Pyrus x bretschneideri. Next base: position 2,919,384 of record NW_025999524.1, read on the forward strand.
TGACTGTTTGGCAGGGATGGGTTGTTCTCTGTGATAAAAAGGGAGCTATAGAGATGGCGCGCATGTTTGCTACACAAATACGTTGGGAAGCAAGGGTGATTGACCTTGAGAATGGGAGTGATCAACGACTACTTGTTTGCCAAAAACCGTTCGTAAAAAAATGATTATTTTACTTTAGGAGCCATCATCATTGCGGACGTGTACAATTGTTTTTCCTCCTTTAGCTCCGGTAATTTCTCTCATCTCTCGAGAATCAAGTTTTGATTATTCACCGGAGTCCAGTCTCCTGATTTAGTTGCAATAAGTTATCAGCCCTAGGACGTAGGAGGTTTACAAACGGTAGCAGGGTTTTTTTTTGGCCATGACATCGACTTGCAAGGAGCGAGGAGCGATGTGGAGTTTGGGTAAATCTTGAATTAACTGTCATTTTTGTGTTCATTTTCATTAGCAGATTATGATCTGGGAAGAAAATGTGACTCGTGATCAGAATCCGAAGAACCTCGAAGGCGATCACGAGTCATTACTGGAGTGAGCGTATGTGGAAGCTGTAGATTAGAATATTTCGCACCGAAGTAGCTGCAACTCGTGTATTTTTTGTCAAGGCGTCTGTAGCAATTCATTCGTCCATTTTTTTCTTAGGGCAGATTTTTTTTTTTTGGTTTTATTTGTTTATTCATTTTAATATTTGTAAGAACAAATCCTTGCTGTGTCCAAAATTAAGAGTCTGGACACGTACATTTTCGTGTGATCATAAAAGATGCTGAGTTGAACAATACAGGAATGAAAAATGCATGACATTTTCGTGTGATCATAAAAGATGCTGAGTTGAACAATACAGGAATGAAAAATGCATGACCGTTTGAATGGGATCAAGGCATTCCTTGGTAAACAGTATCATGTAATAGATGAATGTACCTCTTGATCAACCAGCATCTTAGGTTTTATACAAACGTTAGTATAGCCATGAGATATATTGAAGAATTAAAAACAGAGAAGAGTTTTTCTCTAAGGTCTTTTATTCTTTGTTAGTCAAATTCCAGATCGTGTTTTGAGAGTATGAAATATATGAAGTTCGTTAGAGCCCTCAATTGCGTAAGATGCCAAAATGTTTTCGTTTAATATACCATATGCTTCAATTTGGGTGCCCTAATACTAAATTTGAATATATCTAGGCCACGCCATGGTACTTTTAATAGTTGAAATCTGAATGGAGCCTCAACGAAAAGAGTTTCAAAGTCTCTGGGCTCACCCTAAAATGCCAATCAACATCTGGAAATTTGTATCATCCCTTCAAAAGCCAGCTCCTCAAGTATCGGTAGAAATTCTGCAGGGAAAATTTGTATCATCCCTTCAAAAAGCCAGCTTCTCAAGTACCTGCAGAATTTCTAGCCCACCTATCAGATCCATCCCTGCAGAATTTCTACCGGTACTTGAGGAGCTGGCTTTTGAAGGGATGATACAAATTTCCAGATGTTGATCGGTATTTCAGGGTGAGCCCAGAGACTTTGAAACTCTTTTCGTTGAGGCTCCATTCAGATTTCAACTATTAAAAGTACCATGGCGTGGCCTAGATATATTCAAATTTAGTATTAGGGCACCCAAATTGAAGCATATGGTATATTAAACGAAAACATTTTGGCATCTTACGCAATTGAGGGCTCTAACGAACTTCATATATTTCATACTCTCAAAACACGATCTGGAATTTGACTAACAAAGAATAAAATACCTTAGAGAAAAACTCTTCTCTGTTTTTAATTCTTCATGTCAGTTGTGTACACTTCACCTATTAGATCCATCCCTGCAGAATTTCTAGCCCACCTATCAGATCCATCCCTGCAAAATTTCTACCGGTACTTGAGGAGCTGGCTTTTGAAGGGATGATACAAATTTCCAGATGTTGATCGGCATTTCAGGGTGAGCTCAGAGACTTTGAAACTCTTTTCGTTGCGGCGAGGAGAGGGGTTTCCGCGGCGAGGAGAGGGGTTTCCGCCTTTTAGACTGGTTGGGGTTTTGTAGTTCAGTTTGTTGTACTATTGTACGTCCGAAGACTTTAAAGACAACCAAAGATGGTCCCACCAAGAGCAAGTAATTAAAGATGGTCCCACCAAGAGCAAGTAATTTCGGACTGCAGGCTTAACCAAAGATGGTCCCACCAAGAGCAAGTAATTTCGGACTGCAGGCTTTGGGGTTTGCAAGAGCAAGTAATTTCGGACTGCAGGCTTAACCAAAGATGGTCCCACCAAGAGCAAGTAATTTCGGACTGCAGGCTTTAGGGTTTGCAAGTGTGTGTTCAATTTCAACCACCAAGACGGAACGATTGCAGACTACGTTGAGGTAAAAAGCATCGGAGACGAGACTCTATTTGTGGGCGACAATCACTCACTCTCTATTTTGGCCTCCAACATACCTACATGCCGGCCGAACTCCATATACTTCACGGACGGATTTGGATCCTCTCCTGAGCTAATGGAGAGGATCTTCATGACCAATCATCGTGGACTGTTGTATTTTTATCTAACGGCTACAAACAGGAGGGTTCCTTTAAAGTTATAATGATTGTAATCGTTGGATAAAAATCTAATGGCCCACAATGATTGGTCAGGAGGATCCTCTCCATTAGCTTAGGAGAGGATCCAAATACCGATCTAGCACCATCATTTGGCAGGTTTAAAACATCTGATGGAACAAGACCAAGTGATAAGGGTATCTATAACTTGGAGGATGGAACCATCACACAACATTACTCTCTAGATTCAAGATTGCGAGGGTACATACCACCCGCGATTTGGATAGTGCCACCCTTTGATGGACTCTGCTAGTTTCTAAGTTTCGAAATATATTTTAATATGCTTGGAATACAAGTGGTACACTAATTTTCATGCCTCAATTCTTTGTAAAGCCAAAAGTTAATTACTCATCTTTCTTTTGCCCTTTACATCATTACTCTATCAATGTGTTCAACAAAGGATAGTAAATGTCTCGGTTTCATCTTGTCTCTCGGATCTAGACTACACTCGGATGTTTTAGTATTCAAGTTATTATGATAATTATATTTTTATAAAAGCAAACATTAGAGGGTGAACAACACATGGAAAACCTTGAACAACACTGTCAGAAATGACAAACAACATAGAAAAGTTGGTGGTGTTGGGAACACCCGATTCGGTTGAAGAACCGTAACTCTACACACCATCTCAACAGAAAGTATGGCTAAAAAACGAATCTCAGAAGAAGGAGATCGAAGCCCATATGAACAAGAGTAAGGAATGTTAGAAATATAAGAAGAGGATGGCAGATTGAGATGTAGAGGGGGAAAACACATCAGAAAATGGAACACAAAAAACAAAACAAGAAAGGAGAAATTGACAACCGACTCCAACCAAAACTAAAGTTGCCGACACCGATTTTGAACAGATTAGAAACTGTTACAAAAACAGGAGAAAAACTCTCACGGTAAAGAGAATGTCTCTCACGAAAGGAGAGAAGGGCCTAGAACCTAGTTACCATTTAATCTGGGCCAGGGCCATTGACGCGTTGATTAACGAACCCTTCGAAATTCTCAAGTGTGTTTTGGTGGGAGGTTTCATAATGCCTAGACTGGATTGGGACTCCCAAGTCAAACCAAATCCATGGACTCTGATAGCTTCTAGGCTTCTAGCAAATATTGGAGGTGAGGGAATTTGGTGTTGAGCTTTCGACCGTAAAAATACACGCTCTTTTTTAATTGATTGGGTCAAAAACCCTTTTTAAAATTCAACATTTGAGTATGAACAATTAATATGTTTTCATTACTCTTGTCAGTTGTCAATTACGATGTTCATGAGTATCCACAATGTCTTTGCAAAATGTAACATTTGAAATGCTTAAAGTTCGATTTTTATGAATAACAAATTTGATACTTAATTTTGATTAACACAATATGTGGCTTAGTTGAAAACTAGCTCTCGACCCATCATTGTATGAAAAAAAAAAGGAGCACCATGTGCCAATGAAAAAATTTTCAGGCTGCCCAGAACACGACTCGATACACCAAGTATCATATAAAGTGGTTAGAATTTTTATTTTTTTAAGTATCCAACCACTTATACTATGACACTTAGTGTACATGACTGTGTCCTGTCACATTGTAAAATTTCTGTATGCCAACATTACAACTATCTCGCTTATGTGACATCCCTTGTGATGACATACAATCCGATTGGGATCATTACATTTTGCTGGTAAGAACTAAGAAAGGTGTTCAATGGTGCAAGGTAAAATCCCGAAAAAGCCCCTCCGAGAAAAGGGCAAGTATTCAAAGGCCTCCCTTGCCGGTTCTCGCACACTCGCACAAAAATAACAAAAACTGCGCGCTTCCTACTCCCAGTGTCGTCCTCTCCTTCAAACATTCGAAACGGACGGTCGAGATCTGGTCAGGGGCACCCCGCAAGTTGCTCGATGTTTAACAGCAAAAGTCTCTCTCCTTATTTAAACCCGCCATTTCCAATTTCCTCGCATCTCTCCACCCTCCCCCTATTGTTCCACTCAGTTTTACCATTCATCATCGTCTTCCTCTTCGCTTTGATCAATCATCATCTCCCATTTCTCTCTCTGAAACGAAACGATGGCGTCACCCAAGAAGGAGAGAGAGACCCAGGTTTACTTGGCCAAGCTCGCCGAGCAGGCCGAGCGATACGAAGGTCACTCACTCACACCTCACTCTAATTTTCTCCATCTTTTAATCCGTCGCTGTTCTTATGTGTGTATATATATATATATATGCATATGCATATGTGTCAATACTTCTGAGCTCATAAAATATTTTCGTGAGAGGTAATATCTAGAAAAATATTAATATCCATCGCCCTTGATTAAACGAACCAATGATATAAAACCGGGAAGAAAACACATATTATCTAATTAATTAACGAAAAGGATTTTGTTTGAAGTTTATCTCATCGTAATCTCTCTCTTTATTCTTGTGGGATTATGAATCCTCTCGTAATTTTTTACAACAACGGGTTGCATTTGTAACAAAGTTGTTATTTAAAAGGGCCAACTAATACGCTAAACTCTCAAAAAAAATCAGTTTTTTAAGTTTAAAAAGGTTTTCTTATTCATTCATCTCGTACTAGAGATACAAATTAATTAACGAAAAGGATTCCTTATTCTCATGTGATTACGAAACCTCTTGTAATTCTTTATAATAAGGAATTGGATTTGTAACATAAATTGTTATTTAAAAGGGCCAATTAATCTGCTAAAACCTCAAAATTCAAGTTTTTGAAGCTTAAATAGGTTTTCTTGTTAATTCGTATCGTTCTAGAGAGAGACACGAATTGCATTAATTCCATGGACTCTAATAAGAAGCCATGCGTATGGGTTTCCGAATGGGCGAGTCTTCCTCTACCTGCCATCTTTCTGATACTGAACAAGCTCTTTGAGCAGATTGACCATGTTCGTTTCGCCGTTGTTTGCAAGGACTGGCGTTCTCTGTCAAAAGAATATAATCAAGCAACGCAGCGGTGGCGTAACATTCTTCCCATGCTCTTGATCCCCAGCGAATGCCATGACAAGAGCAGCCTCACCACCCGAAAACTAGTCTACAGCATCTCTCAAGGAAAAATCCTCGACGAGCATAAGCTGCGAGTGCTTTTTAGAAAGAGGTGTTGCGGCTCCAGCCACGGTTGGGTGGCCACAATAGAATACCAAACTGACGAAGGTCTCATTATTGCACTCCGCAACTCGTTCAGAAAAGCGTGGTCCATTTATCTCCCTCCCTTGGATGCCAAGGTACCCGAAGGCAACACTGGATATCATGAGTTTTACATTCCAAAGGTTGTCTTATCTTCTGATCCCGCCTTGGACCCCAAAAATTGTGTGGTTGCTGCAATCTGCGGTAGCAATTGCATCTTGGCTTTCACCAAGAGAGGCCAAACGCACTGGACTTATATCAAGCGAAAATTTTTCTTATTTGATGTTATTTTTCACAAAGGCCACGCTTGCACGGTTGGAACATTGAGAACTATCGTGTCGTGGGATGTGACTAGCCTCGATTGTAATCCTTTGGGTCCTCCAAAAGCAAAGATACTTTCGCATCGAAATCGATCCTACCAGGACCACAAGGCCTATCTTGTGGAGCTAACGAATGAAGATCTATTGTACGTCCGAAGACTTTATGAGGCAACCATAGATGGTCCCACCAAGAGCGTGTATTTTCGGACTACGGGCTTCAGGGTTTACAAGTGTGTGTTCAACCACCCAGACGGAACGATTGCAGACTACGTTGAGGTGAAAAGCATCGGAAACGAGACTCTATTTGTGGGCGACAATCACTCACTCTCTATTTTGGCCTCCAACATACCTACATGCCGGCCGAACTCCATATACTTCACGGACGATCTAGCACCATCATTTCGCGGGTTTGAAATATCTGATGGAACAAGACCAAGTGATGATATGGGTATCTTTAACTTGGAGGACGGAACTATCACACAACATTACTCTCTAGATTCAAGATTGCGAGGGTACATACCACCCGCGATTTGGGTAGTGCCGCCCTTTGATGGACTCTGCTAGTTTCTAAGTCTCGAGAGATTTTTTAGTATGTTAAAAATACAGTGGTACACTAATTTTCATGCCCCAATCCTTTGTAAAGCCAAAAGTTAATTGCTCATCTTTCTTTTGCCATTTACATCATTACTCTATCAATGTGTACAACAAAGGATATTACATGTTTCGGATTCATCTTGTCTCTCGGATCTAGACTACACTCGGATGTTTTAGTATTCAAGTTATTATTATAATTATATTTTTATAAAAGCAACCATTAGAGGGGAAGGATTCGATGTTGAGACTTCAGGTATAAAGATACATGCTATTTTTTAATTGATTGGGCTACAAATTCTTTGCAGAATTTAAAATTTTAATACGAAGAATTAATTTATTTTTTTCTCTTGTCAATTGTTAATTAAGATTTTCATGAGTATCTACAAACTCTTTGCAAAATTTTATATTTGAAATGCCTGAATTTTGATTCATATGAATAACGAGTTTAATAGCTAATTACACCTAACACATTATTTGACTTAGCCAAAACTTGCTCCTCTCGCTATCTTTGTCTGAAAAATAAAAAGAGCACCATATGCCAACATTACAACTCTCTTGCTTATATGACATCCCTTTTGATGACATACAATCCGATTGGGACCTTGCATTTTGTTGGTAAAGAAGGTGTTTAACGGTATAAGGGAAATTCCCGAAAACCCTAGAAAATGGATTCCAGTAGAGGTTAAAGGTCGAGCAATGGTGAGAACCAGGTCGTCTGTTTTTCTTTTTTTTTTTTTTTTGGTTCAAGGAAGATTTTATTAACTTATACAAATTACATACACAAGTCCTCACAAACAGAGCCATAAACAAGCAAAAAAAAAAAAAAGGGGGCCAACCAGACAAATCAATAAGAGCCCAGCTAAACAGCTAAGGCCTAACAACCAAGAAACACAAAACAGAGAAATCCGTTGTAGCCGCCTCCATCAAAACAATACATCTCGATCTGCAGAAATCCACGTCCATCACCGAACATTGTTTTACCAAACTCATCATCTGAACCTGAACAGTTTCTTCGAGCACAATCACAAAGTAGAGATAACCAACTGCAAGTAATCAGTTGACTATCAAGATAAAGAAGCCCATGGAAAACCTTGAACAACATTGCCAGAAATGACAGACAACATAGAGAAGTTGATGGTGTTGAGAACACCCGATTCGGTTGAAGAACCATAACTCTACACACCATCTCAACAGAAATTATGGCTAAAAAATGAATCTCAGAAGAAGGAGATCGAAGCCCATATGAACAAGAGGAAGGAATGTTAGAAATATAAGAAGAGGATGGCAGATTGAGATGTAGAGGGGGAAAACACATCAGAAAATGGAACAGAAAAAACAAAACAAGAAAGAGGAAATTGACAACCGACTCCAACCAAAGCTAAAGTCGCCGACACCGATTTTGAACATATTAGAAACTATTACAAAAACAGGAGAAAAACTCTCACAGTAAAGAGAATGTCTCTCATGAAAGGAGAGAAGGGCCTACAAGGCTAGAACCTAGTTACCATTTAATCTGGGCCAGGGCCATTGAGGCGTTGATTAACGAACGCTTCGAAATTCTCAAGTTTGTTTTGGTGGGAGGTTTCATAATCCCTAGACTGGATTGGGACTCCCTAGTCAAACCAAATCCATGGACTCTGATAGCTTCTAGGCTTCTAGCAAATATTGGAGGAAGGGGAATTTGGTGTTGAGCTTTCGACTAAAGATACACGCTCTTATTTAATTGATTGGGTCACAAACCTTTTTTAAAATTTAACATTTGAGTATGAACAATTAATATGTTTTCATTACTCTCGTCAGTAGTCAATTACGATGTTCATGAGTATCCACAATTTCTTTGCAAAATTGAACATTTGAAATGCCTAAAGTTCGATTTTTATGAATAACAAATTCGATACTTAATTTTGATTAACACAGTATGTGGCTTAGTTGAAAACTAGCTCTCTACCTATCATTGTATGAAAAAAAATAGAGCACCATGTGCCAATGAAATGTTTTTTTATCTGTCTAGAACACGACTTGATACACCAACTATCATACATAAGTGATTGAATTTTTTTTTTTAAGTATTCAACCACTTATACTATGACACTTAGTATACATGACTGTGTTCTATCACACTGTAAAATCTCTCTATGCCAACATTACAACTATCTCGCTTATGTGACATCCCTTGTGATGACATACAATCCGATTGGGATCATTACATTTTGTTGGTAAGAACTAAGAAAGGTGTTCAATGGTGCAAGGTAAAATCCCGAAAAAGCCCCTCCGAGAAAAGGGCAAGTATTCAAAGGCCTCCCTTGCCAGTTCTCGCACACTCGCACAAAAATAACAAAAACTGCGCGCTTCCTACTCCCAGTGTCGTCCTCTCCTTCAAACATTCGAAACGGACGGTCGAGATCTGGTCAGGGGCACCCGCAAGTTGCTCGATGTTTAACAGCAAAAGTCTCTCTCCTTATTTAAACCCGCCATTTCCAATTTCCTCGCATCTCTCCACCCTCCCCCTATTGTTCCACTCAGTTTTACCATTCATCATCGTCTTCCTCTTCGCTTTGATCAATCATCATCTCCCATTTCTCTCTCTGAAACGAAACGATGGCGTCGCCCAAGAAGGAGAGAGAGACCCAGGTTTACTTGGCCAAGCTCGCTGAGCAGGCCGAGCGATACGAAGGTCACTCACTCACACCTCACTCTAATTTTCTCCATCTTTTAATCCGTCGCTGTTCTTATGTGTGTGTGTGTGTGTGTGTGTATGTATATGTATATGCATATGTGTGTACGTATGTTTATATGTTTTTATATGTAAAACAGGCATTGATCGGATTGTGAGTGTTTCGGCATTGCATCGGATCTTACAGGATTTTGCATGAAATAACGAATACCTTTGTTTGTGTTTGATTTTTGTTGCATTGGAGGAATTCAAAGTTCTTATAATTCGATCGTTACGTTTATACGTCAAAGCTGGCGTTGATCAGATTGTGCACGTTTCAGCATTTGTATCGAATTTAAAAAAATTATTAAATTCCGAATGATTTTTATTATTCGTTAGAATTGATCAAATTTTTTTTTTTTTAAGTAGTATGGAATGTATTGTTTAGATTAATATTGAACAATGGAAATGAATCGAACACGTGTTTTTGGTGTTCTGAATTGACTGTGTTTTGCTGTGTGGGTGGGGTTGCTTGCTAGTTTGAATTGGTTTTAAATGAATGAAGGATATATACCCGGCGATGGCTAATTGGTCGTTGTTTCGGTTTAGAATTTGATCGTCCTTTTTTTTCGGAATAGAGGGAGAATCAAATGTATACACTTTTATGCATAATGTTGAAGTGAGTGGAAATGATTTGCTAGCCGTATGTCAAGATGAGTTTCTCTTTGAATTGTTATGCTTACTCGATGATGCAGAAATGGTTGAGTGTATGAAGAAAGTTGCGAAACTTGACCTTGAGCTGACTGTAGAGGAGAGGAATCTTCTTTCTGTGGGATACAAAAATGTCATAGGTGCTCGAAGGGCCTCTTGGCGCATCATGTCGTCCATTGAGCAAAAGGAAGAGTCTAAGGGAAATGAGCACAATGTCAAACTGATCAAGGGTTACCGGGTGAAGGTGGAGGAGGAACTCTCCAAGATTTGCGATGACATTCTGTCAATCATAGACAAGCACCTGATCCCCTCTTCCTCCTCTGGAGAGGCCACTGTTTTCTACTACAAGATGTGAGTCACGTTTTCCCCTCGTAGTTTACTCCAATGAATGCGTGGAATATATTGGAAAAGGGAAAAATTGCAAATATATATCGGTTCAGGAAATTTTCTCCGTTTCCTTGTTGGCCCTGCCTAAATGATAGGTTAAAGAGTACAAAGTCCTTTGGTTCTGTTATCCTATTTTTCTCCATCTTGTACTGACATTCTTCATACTGCATTTGGAATTTCTAATTTTTTTTTTGTGACCAACAATGGCGTGCATGTTTCAGGAAAGGTGACTATTATCGGTACCTTGCTGAGTTCAAGACCGATCAGGACAGAAAAGAGGCAGCTGAGCAGTCACTCAAGGGATACGAGGCATGTTTAATTTTACCAATTTTAACACAAATGCATGTTAATCAGTGCATATGTATGTTTCATTCTTTTACACTTCCTATTATTTGATGTGCTCTCCTGTTCCCACGTCCTTTCTCAGGCTGCATCAGCCACTGCAAACAAAGATCTCCCTTCAACCCACCCAATCCGTCTCGGTCTAGCCCTCAACTTCTCTGTCTTCTACTATGAGATTATGAATTCTCCCGAGAGGTATCAGTTTACGTCTGTTATCTTTTGATTATTTTCGTTGAAGTAACTCCTGAGATGGTCGTTGTCGTCGTAAACTTGTAGGGCTTGCCATTTGGCTAAACAGGCATTTGATGAGGCAATTGCAGAGTTGGACACCTTGAGTGAGGAGTCATACAAGGACAGCACCCTTATCATGCAATTGTTGAGAGACAACCTCACTCTCTGGACCTCTGATTTGCCTGAAGACGGAGGTACAGCATACCTCGATGCCTGATTAACATGCATTTACATTTTCGGTAAAACCGCATAAATAAAAATTGCCAAGTAACACACATTTACAATATCAATCCTTCCTAATTCCATACCATATAAAGTTCCATTCCTTTTGAAATCACTGTACAATTAGAAAGACTTCGAAAGACTTCTCTTTATCTTCAGCTCCTCCCATTCTGAATGTGAAACAACAACGGGCATGCTGTTGGTGAAGGGATACAGGAATCAAAAACTGTATGGACTTTTAGGGTAGTATGTGAACGAAAGTTTGCGTAGGTACACATTCGAAGGTGCCGGTATCTATGTGCAGGCACCAGCACGGTAGAAGTTTCTGTTCTGCATCACAATTCAGATGGAAAAAACCTAATGTGAAAGTGATTTTCCGCAGGTGATGACAACTTCAAAGGTGAAGAATCCAAGCCTGCCGCCGAACCCGCAACTGCTAAGGTAAGTGCTTGCTACTTTTTCTTTGGGGCTTAATCGGTATGGATTAAATCAATAACTAATTGTTACTTCGGATAAAACACAGTAAATCTTGCAGCATTCACGGGCTTACCTGAAACAGCCCAGAAAACGGCAAGTAAGACCTCTGCAAAAGGCGATCTTTTAGCTTTTCTCACTCAGTTTTCGCGAGGGGATTTGACTGAAGGACGTAGACATATTTTTTTTCGATATTAATCCTTCTAGGTTCCAAAGAAAATTAGGATTTGATCAATTATCTGTTCTTATTTTTGTTTCTGGACTGATTGTTTTGTCTACATGTTAAACTTCGTACGTTAAGAAATGGATTATTCTCTCTTACTTTTACTTTTGTAGTCCCCTTGCTTGCACGTTTGATATAAACTAGACTTTTCCCAATACAATGTATTTTGTTAACGATGGCGAGCATTGTGTCACTACGTTTTATGGATTGAATAAGTTTGATTTAATTTATCCCTTACTTGAATCTTTTAAACTCATTCAATTTTGAATCATTGCGATGGCGATGATCACTACCAATAACAAAAAGGAGCAATTCTCATTTCGCCAAAGCTGGTAAAGATAAAATAATCTAAAAAAGTAATGTTAGGAAGACTAAATTTGCAAACTAAATAATGTGGTTGTAGATGATTGAATTATTAATTAAGTGTCAATTAACGTGCTTGTTTCTTATTGATGACACATCATTTGGTTTTAAAAATTTGGTTTCCCTAGTATTACTCAATCTAAAAATTTAACATCCCTCGTAACAAAAGATGGCCAAAAAATTACGGTTTCTAGAACATTGATAATTTTTCTCTACGAATACTTGTTCTACAAAAAGAAAATACATCACATTGTGAGCCACAAAAAAGGCTGTTAAGATGGGAGATTTAACCATGTAACCATTTATTTATTTCCCTTACATGATGTGCAAGCGAGATCGAGAGAAAAAGACAAACAACTGGTTGCATGCAAGATTTTGCCCGTTGGGACCGAAGGGAACGTACGTGCGGACCTCAATGAATTGCAATACAGAATTGCCGCCAAGAGTTTCTATATAGAACAGTAGAAACAAAGGAATTGTCTGCACTTTAAGCCAAATTCTACGCTGATATAAATGACAGGAGGCATAAAATTCATATTTATATTTAAAAGGTGATGGCATATCATATCAGTAAGAATGAGCTGTCATTTGATTCCTTGAATTATTATTCTAGTTAAAATTGACTATCTGAACTATTTTTTAGGTAAATTAACTCTTGAACTATTTGAAATCACCCAATCAACCTCACCGTCAAATTCGATGAAATTTTATCTACTTTACCGTTGACACCAATTTACCTTAAGGGTGAATCACATGCCAGTATTTGAAGTGGATGAAATTTCATCACATCTGATGGTGAGGAGTTAATTGACTAATTTTAAATAGTTCAGAAGTTAATTTACCAAAAAAATAGTTCAGACAGTCAATTTCAAATAGGATAATATTCAGGCGTCAAACGGCATTTACTCTTTCAGTAAGGACCCTAAAACCCCTTTCAAAACTGTGAATCAACATCAACCTCCCCTGCTGAGGTTCAAGCCTCAAATGCAAATTAAGATTTTTCGAATTAAGTCTTACATATTTGCAAAAACCACCATAAAAATTGTATAGTCAAGGAAAAGGACTGGATGACCGGCATCCTATAACATTAGAGTCAACAAAATACGTTCGAACGAAATATTAATCTGTACAAAAATAATCAGTTATGGTTCTTCCTTGACGAAGAAATTTTGAGGCAGGCAAAACTCCTCCTCGCGATTCAGGAAATCCATCTCGTCGTCTGGTTTCTGAAATTCAAGAAAAAAATGGTAAAATATGTAGATTTCAGCAAGTCTAAAGAGGAGCAAGAGATAAACACACAAACAATCCCTTGGGACCATTTGAACGTTTCATTAGAAATAATTTCAGTAGTTGTTTATCTCAACTCTCGCACCAAACTTCCGTATACGTGACCTCATTTTCCAACATTTCCTCAAGCCTACCAAATAATGCAGCTGTCTAGTACCTATTCACCTATAACGCGGTGCAGAGATGCGCGTATATTTTGTATTTTGAGAGTCGTTCTACCTCAGTATGAAGCGTCTAGTTATTTTTAAATCCCGTATTCTGCAGTTGGCACTGTGAGTGTTCATTGTTGATTGAGTGTGCACAAAAAAGTTACCGATGAACGTGGATATTAAGTTCAACAGTACCATCATAAGATAAAGATCACTGAGATATGAAAAAACTGAGTGAATTAAGTAAATTAGATACCAGCATTTCCAAGTTATAGAACCTCTCTAGCAACTGCAGAACCTCGTCAGCAGAGAAGTGTCGATCAAAGCTGTGAAAACAACACAACAATGAGTAAGGCGATGCAAATGGCGATGTTAATGGCGATGTATTATAAACCCACAAACAGAAACGTTAAGTGAGACAAACCTTCTTCGAAGAAATTCCATTAAACCATAAAGCACGAAATGGCGATGTACGCCTGCGCCCAAACAAGTAGCGGATTGCTCATATATTTACTTTACTTGCTTGTCTATTTACGAATAACATGATAACGTAGGAACGAAAATGGAAGAATGCATGAGCGACTAATCCTAGCATTCCTCAAAATGGAAACGGTATTGTATTATTGCCTAATTAATCACCCGTCATGCATTAACTCATACACATAATTTTTTGTCCAATGTTGATTTACTATAACTCCCCTTATATTGACTTGAACCATCAGATTCCAAATTCAAGTTTGGTAAAAAGTGACAACAATACTCTTGAACTTTTCCTACCAATGACAGCCGAGCCTTATCTCACTAAGTAAGGTTAGCTGTATGAATCTTATAATGCTAATGTGCTCGGTTTTGCGTCAAGTCTTCTGTTAGTCAGAAGAAAAAAAGATGATAACTTTCCCTCCAAAAATTAACGAGAAATATTGACTTCTTAGCATTTTCTGGGTGAAAAATTCTCCATACGAAGATTGAAGATGTTAATTAACCACCCATTTTTACAATCTAAATTGATAATTTGCATAAAATTGTGACAAAAATCACCCATATAACTAACCAAAACCGGAACTCCAGAGATAATAAACTGAAATATGAGCATTAATTAGAGAAAACCTGCCTTTTAATTTTCCGGGAGGGTAAATTTCAATAGCTTCTAACAGTTTGAGCTCCAATTCAACCTGTGATTCCTCCTATTACATTGACCATAAAATTTAAAGCAAAAAAAATATAAAACCAACATATATATATATATATGTGTGTGTCTGTGTTTGTATAGAATCGAGAGAGAGAGAGAGAGGGGAGAAAGAGGGACCTTTGGGAGAGAAGAAGCAGAGAAGGGGGAGGTTTGCAAGGAGAGTGTACGGACATGCCGTCTTGTTCCTCTTCCTCTCTGCCGTTGCCACCACTCCTTTCCATTTTAATTCGATCGATTTTATGTGATAATATTTTTGAACGGGAAATTTCTAACAAAATTTTGAAATATTTATGAGGTAGTAGCAGTCATACCGAGTTTGTAAGCAAATCAAGCTCTGTTTTTTTATTTAGGTTTTCCATTTTCTTGATCCAAAACGATCGCTGGAAATTGAAGTGGCCTTGTTTTTGGGCTTTTGGAGCAAAGCCCAAGTTTGTCCTGGTCTTTTTGTTGGCTCAATTCGTTTGAGTTATTGGATTGGACTTGGCCCAAAATAAGTAAATTTTTTTGATAAACGACATAAACCGCCCTAAAGTTTTTTTTTTGGGAAAGGCGTCACGTCGTCGGACTTGTAGGGTCATTCAGTAGCAATTTTCTACATCACGAGTGGAGCCGACTTAATCAGAATGCATGTGTGTGTGTTTGTGAGAGAGAGAGTGGGGAAAGGAAAGAGGCTTGCTACTCTGTTGAAGTTTTTCCACTAGTTTATGATGAGAGAAATTTAAATTCATGTTTAAAAGAACGGGGGCATTGCCATAATCGATTGGTGCTAGTAAATCACATGATGGTAATAAAAAAGAAATTAAAATATTTCTGTGAGTTTTCCCAGACCTTGAGATTAACTGTTGTGGCAAAGTCACTCATTGATTTTTTATTTTTTTATTATTTAAAGAAGGAGCTTTTCTTGACCACAAAAGGAGAATAATTTGTCTTTTTTTTCGTTCATTGTAGCAATGAATGCAGGAACAAATATGCTCTAACAAATTTAAAGTAGGTGAGCTTCCAAGCTAACTAGTTTTTAATGCATTCAAAATTGGATAGCTTTGTATTAAAAAAAAAAAAAAAAAAAAACTTATTACTATCAAAATGTAAGACTCATGTGTCTGCTTATATATGCAGCTCGTTTTATGTACCGAATATTTCATATAAAATTATTATGATCACTTCATGACAATGGATTGCAGATTTAAATATGAGAAGTGTTAAAAGTTTAAGTTATGCCTAATAGAAACAGAGCTAAGCGTGCAAAAAAATTAATCTTAGATTCATCGACATCGGGGATTCATTTTGAAACCAAAGGTTGATCTTCCTCAATAGGAATTGAACGCTGGCATGTGGAAAGTTGAGGCATTTCGTCGAACACTTGATGAGTTTGTTGTCGTCAACCAAATTATATTGCACACATATCAATCAATATTGACATATTTCAAAACAATCTGATAAATGCTATCAAGTAAATTTATTAAGTATTTTCGACGTAACCTGTTAATATTGCACACAACAATTAAATTATTTTTTCAAATATGAGAGACCGTTTGCGATAACATTCTCTTCGAAATCGATGACAACATAAACATGGCAACGACCATGGTGCCGATAATGGCAGGCTGACAAAGACAAGGCCAATTTGTCACTATTTAATTTGTAACAACTTCCATTTGCATACGTCCGACACCATGCGCCCTTTATTTATTTATTTTTCTTTCTTCTTCTTATTTGCATTGTAGGAAATAAAAAAAGGCAAATAACATTTCTCTAGTTGGGGATATATTCGATCCAACAGGATCTTTTCCGGATTTCTTTTGTAAAAATCTTGAGAATTCGTGAATAGTGTTTGTTCGTTTTATATTGTGCGGTTAGTTTTTATTAAGTACTGTTTGTATTTAATTTTAAATAAAAATATTTAAAATAATTTATAACCACACGATATACGATTAACAGACAGGATTAACAGATCCCTGAGATCTTCACAATGAGGATCCGGATTCATATTCGATGACCTCATTATATATCTAATTAACTAATGAACGATTAGATTTAAACACTAAGATTTAATTGTTACAAAAAACTAGAACATACGACTATCAACTATGAGATATTCAATACCACAGTGCATTGTGCCCACTCAGTTACCTTTCTTGTAATTCATACGATCCAAGCAATTAAACTTAAGAACATGGTTTGGTGAAATATATGACATCAATCTAGCTCAATCGTAAGTTAAAACTCGAATCTACTTATCCAATCAACAATTTTAACAAAAAATTTATCAAACCTAATGAAATTCAAGCAAAACAGAACAAGAACATTGAGTTCAAAGAATTAAATGTTGCAAAATGAATTTCAAAAAGTAAATGTGATCGTATTTGAATAATTGAATGTAAGAGGCAAATCAATAATTAAACCCCCTCTATTATGCGCATAGCTAAACTTTTATAGAAACAAACAAAAAGAGTATTTGATTCGTTTGGATGTGCTTTTGAAATTATTGAAACTATTTTTGACGAAAATGTTTTTAGAATTAATCATTAGTAAAAGAGGTAAGTAAATCCTAGAAAAGCACTTAAAGTGCTTCCTGGAAGAAGGACATAACCGGTGCTTCTTGCAGAAAACACTTTAAGTGCTTTTGAAACCTAAAAATATTTCATCTATAAATATTTTCAATCATTTTAAAAACACTTTCAAACGAAAGTTAGATGAGAAGCTTAAGCTACAAGATAAAAAAGAACAAACCAAAAATTAAAACAAAAACAAAAACTAATCTCTCTCCTCTCTCCTCTTTCACCATCCAGTTTCTCAGTTAACAGTCTCTCTCTCCATTATTGTCTGCTCTATCTCTCTCTCTCTCTCTCTCTAAAAAGCTTTCAACTTTTTTAATCGCAGCTCTGCCCCTCACTTAGTCAAGCTCTTTGGGTATCTGGGTTTCCAGAAAGCGAAAACAAAAAAGAAATCATTTTCGCTGTTTCCTCCGCATCATATTTATATTATAATATAAAAAACCTCATCTCCTCGTTTCCAACGTTCGTATATGCTTTAATATCGTTCCATACTCTACCCCTTGGTTTTGCCCAACTTCTCAAAAAAATCCACCTTCAATTCGTCGACAATCTTTTTTTGGGGCTAATTTTTTCATCAGGATTTTTTGGGGTCTGAAAAATGGCTTCATTGATCAACCCAGTTCACTCTCCAATCCGAACTTCTCAGTTTACTTCAATGTATTTATCGTCCAATAAGATTTCGCCTTCTTTTGCCCTGCTCAAAGTTCGCTCGCTTTCTTCCAGAGCTTCAAGCTTGGCCTTTTCTCCGTTGCCGGAGGCTGTAAAGCCTTTACCGGCAGTTGGGTTTTCCGGCAAGGGGTTGAAGTTTTCAGGGTGGAGTCAGCAGCTGAGACGGCGGGGCTCTGTTGAGTTGCTGCCGGTTGCTAAGGCTGCAGCTGCCGATGCTGATGGCGCTGAGATTGAAATTGCTGATGGGTTGGATTTTGCTGAACCCTTTAATCTTTCTTCCTCTGTTTGTATTAAAGTTTAGAACTTTTTAATCATATGATTGGTTGCTGAGAAAATGATGTGGAAAAAAAAAGTAAAAATCTGAAAAGAAAAATATATAATTTCATGGTTTCTGTTGCTTTTTTCTTTGAGAAAGGTCAAAAAGTTGACTCAGATGAGTTTTTGTGGTCAATGTTTTCGGACAATGATGAATTTTTGAACGGTATTAACGATGGTTTATGTGATTGTGCAGGTATGGGAAACCTACAAAGAGCTTTTCTGAGAAATTTCCTTTTCTGATCACCGGCTTCTTTTTCTTCATGTGGTAATTTATTCATATTTAATTTTTTTTCACTAATTTATGATTATAAATATTTATTCCAAAAAATCAATGCAGATGGTCATAATTTTTTTTTTTTTGTCTTTTATTCAGGTACTTGTTAAATGTCATCTTCAACATACTCAACAAGAAGGTCTACAATTATTTCCCATATCCATAGTATGTTCATCCTTCATTCTCAAACTTGTTTCGATTTTCGTATAATTTTTATTTGTACTCATAATTTGTAGGATTTCCTTTCACCCCTTTGCAGTTTTGTTTCTGTTATACATCTCCTTGTTGGAGTGGTGTACTGTCTCGTTTCTTGGTCCGTTGGCTTGCCGAAGCGCGCAGTAAGTACCCGTTTCTGCAATTGTTTGTAATCTGTTTTCAATCCACAATGTGGCTTCTGCTAAATTCTGTAAATTTTTTGTTCCTCCAGCCGATTGACAAGGAGCAGTTGGCTCTGCTGACCCCGGTTGCATTCTGTCACGCCCTCGGACATGTCATGTCCAATGTGTCATTTGCAGCCGTGGCTGTGTCTTTCACACACACTATTAAAGGTACGATCTAAGGACCATTTGATAACCATTTTGGTTGTAAACATGAGAGTCAATCAAGTTTACAGCATTTTTTTGTTATGTTTTTCGACAGCCCTGGAGCCGTTCTTCAATGCATCCGCTTCTCAGTTTGTTTTGGGGCATCACATTCCCTTGTCCCTGTGGCTATCATTGGCCCCTGTCGTGATCGGTAACTCTTCAATCTTTGATCTTCTGTTTAATTCTTCATTTCTCTGATATTACTCTCACACACCAGTTATAGAGTGCACATAGATCCCGCCCTTGTGTATATTTACTGAACTGAACTGAACTGAACTTCCATTTTTAGGTGTGTCCATGGCATCATTGACTGAACTTTCTTTCAACTGGCTTGGCTTCGGCAGTGCGATGATTTCAAACATTGCATTCACCTATAGAAGTATCTATTCAAAAAAAGCAATGGTAAAGCATCATCTGATCGAGCTTTCTTTTGTTTTCTTCGCGCTGCAGACTAATTTAGACCACTTAAAATGTATTTTGACTTCAACAGACAGGAATGGACAGTACAAATGTGTATGCATACATTTCAATCATTGCTCTCCTGGTTTGCATCCCACCAGCAATACTCGTAAGTTCCATCTTTTCGCAGAAATTTCGATTTAAAGCAACGACTTTGCTCTTAATTCACCAAAGATATTCAGAATGCTTTCCTTTGACGTCAGATTGAAGGGCCCCAACTGATGCAGTATGGATTTAAGGATGCTATAGCCAAAGTAGGCCTCTACAAATTTGTCTCTGATTTATTCTGGATCGGAATGTTCTATCATCTCTACAATCAGGTAAACCATTGACATACTCTCCGAAAGCACATGTTTGATCCATACCTGCACCATTGCCCGTCTTGTAGTATTAACCGCTGCTGGGGGTTACAATTGCAGCTTGCTACTAACACTTTGGAACGGGTTGCACCACTAACGCACGCAGTCGGAAATGTGTTGAAGCGTGTTTTCGTGATCGGGTTCTCCATTGTTGTGTTTGGTAATTTGCTTTAACCTCATTCAAATCATATGCATCTCAGATGATATCTCAGTTTGTTAAACAGTTTGAACATGGGTGAGTCGGGTTTATCATACGTGTTCATATGTTTCTCGCTCCGTGTTTGACAGGCAACAAAATCTCTACACAAACTGGGATTGGAACTGCCATCGCAATTGCTGGTGTTGCCATCTACTCCTTAATCAAAGCAAACTTGGAAGAGCAAAAACGGGTAAAGATCCTTCGACACCTTAACTATTTTATTTCCATTCAAATTTTCGGTAATAAACTTCTTCGTTTGGGAGCAGCCATTTTCGCTTGAACTAACATACATATCCTGCATTTCAGAAGGCTGCTGCAGTTTCTGCATCATAAGTTTATAGCCATTAGAGGCTTTGTAGTGGATGCTTGAGAGAAAATAAAAGCTCTGAGAATAATAAGAAATAATAACATCGAATCGAGTCGAAAGCATCGGGAGATTACGAAATGGAAAAGCTCATTGAATTTGTTGTATTTCTCCCTTCTTGTATTACCAAAATTGTGTAAGTGATCTACAAAGAATTTTGATCACTGTTGTAATTGTAGCAGGCACTCGGCGCTTAAATTCTGATTAGGTGGCAAATTTTTTTTACGGAATTTTAAAAACCATATGGTAACCTTTAGTGTCGCATAGCTTTTTTGTTTCCTTTTAAAGCAAATATTGGGGAGGAGAGGGGATTCGAGCTCCGAACATCGGGACATAAAAGTGCAAGGGTAAATACTTTTAATCAATTGAGCTACAAACCACTTGGTTTTATCGAATGGAAATTTTAAATACGCTAAAGACGACAGGAGAAAGAAATGGTCGAGAGGCCCGAGACATGTAGAAAAGATTGAGACTAAACCATTGGGCACAAAACATGAAATATCTTTCCTACAATTATTGGCAACAATTTTAAGGTTATATTTTTCCTGTCTAACAATTTACTACTCTTTTCATTTTCGCTCAAAAAGCACAAAAACGTTACATATGGAGAAAAAAAAACAATAAGGAACTAGGAGGCTATTAACCTAGCAAAGATCCTGCCGAGACTCGAGGGAAAATCAGAGGTAATTTACATATTCGGATGAAAGTTACACCGGAAGATACGAGCGTTAGAGGTGGATCTCGTATCCAATCAGCTTCGTCAAACCATACTGCAGGCAATAAAGCAATCGTTAATCAGAAACACGGTTGAAGCAAGAGACCGTAAAGAAAAGTGATGCAAGTTATACGGAAACAGAATGAAAATCTTTCATCTCAGAAAGGAACATTTACTTACTATTTAGGCATATCCGGTGCTGTAGTTGAGATTAAACAGCCAGTCCCTGCGATTCTCTGAACCCATCACAATTTTGAACCTTCTGGCCAAGGTATCAACATGATCGTCACTCTCATAGTTGAGCTCTCGCCTACATCTTCTTCTGACCCTTTCAGCATTTCTTTCGTTGGTTCAAAACCAGCAATTACCTGTCCAAATATTTATTATATTCTTTACTGAGGCAGCAAATTAAGCACTATGGAAAAGGTTACACCATCAGTGAATAGAAGAATGCAGTTACCATGTCATCAATCACCAAGACCGCAGCTTTTGGATCTCTGTTGATGAGATGAGCGTCTACAAGTAATGAGTACGACTTTGCATTGGGTTTGACGCCCACACTAACCAAGTGTTCAAATACTCTTGAAGCTTCAAAAGTCTGCCAAAAAACCATACGACTAGATCAGCAAGGTGTTATTGTGTTTAATATGGGGGATGCATATGCGAATTTTGACTCTACATCAGGTATATATGCTGCTTATGGCTATGGGCATAAACATAGGCCCACGAGAAATAAATATTTTCTGTGCCAACTGCCAACTAACTCCACATGATAAGGAAAAACTAGTCCTAAGAGTATGGATCAACTACAATAACTTGTCACCCAAGTTCAACAGAAATACAAAATCCTTTCAATGAAACTAAGCATTAAGGGTAGATCGTAGCTAATCAATGCATATCACAAAAATATCAAAAAATAAAACTATGATAGACATTGAGCTAGGAAAGTCGCAGATAGAGAAAGCACAATTTACCTGCTTGTGCTTTCCAAAAGCATGCATGAGAGCATTGTAAGAATGTATATCAGGGGTCAATTCAAATGTGGAACTAATCGCCTCAAAGGTCTGGTAAGCACGCTCAATCTGCCAGGTATTTGCACAACCTAATATTATGCAATTCAATGCAGCAACAGATTTGTACGGAGGCTCTGCACGGCTCAAATTTTCTAATTGATAATATACCTGTGGAATATCAATACGTTTCAAGTTAAAAAGCTGCAAAAGAAAATTCACAAAGGCATATAGACAATGGAGTAATGGAGGGAAAACTGCAAAGCACTCTCCTTGGCCCCCTTTTCCTCGGACAGATAATTGCAAGATATATTTTCATTTACCAATTTCAGTTTGTTAAAACAGTGATCTACAGAAACTTGAAAGATTTACTTCATGGGGACTAGCAATTACACCACGGATGCATAATGAGAATTGAAAATTGGCAGTTGTGCCTATGCAAAATAAAAAAATGCACAAGAACATAAATTTGCATCTTTAAGATAAATAAAAGTTAAAATCTTATTAGCCTACAAATATCTCAGACAGAAATTGAGACAAGGTTGATTTTTCAATAGATTACATGTCTAAATCAAATAGGAATAAAGAAAGAACTACATACCGAGTCCAAAGTTCCAAAACCTCCCTTGGAGCAGGCAACAACCAGTGGATATAATGAAGTGAATGGGCAGAACAATTCCTCTTCTGCTTCTTTATCGGAATTACCATAAGCAGCCTCATATTCACGAAGAGTACTAAAAGCTCTTTGTAGATTTCCTAGCGATGCAAGGGCACATATCTTTGCACAGAAAGATTCTGCATTAGGAACCTTCTTTTGGCGCAACGAGCGTAGTAAGATCGCCCATGATGCATCCAGTAAAGTAGTATTGTGTGTCCTGCCGGCAGTTGCAAGTGCTGACACAAGCAGCCCTTCATCTGCAGAAAGAAAAACAATAGGTCTTGCTTGCTCACCCCTAGCAATCCATTTGGCCATAAACTCCAGGGCATGAAATGCTAATTTACTATTATCCTCTTGCAGTGCAGCTTCCGCAATGTAGTTGCACAAGTTCCACGGAGGGCAAAGAGCTTTGTTTTGATCCATTGACTGATAACACCCAAAAAAAAAAAAAAACTTACATAAGCGAACATTGTGCAAAAGTTTCCATTCCTCGATATAAATATCTATGGCATGAATCATGTACCTTGCACTTGTTGATAATTGAAACCAAAGTATCTAGCTTTCCTTTATTGACACAGCCTCGTACACATTCTCTAAACACCGGCATTGACAGCATGTAACCAGATTTTAAAGTCAAGTCTATATATTTCAAGGCAGCGTCAATCTGGTCCATTTGTAACAGCATGCCGACAACCAAGTCATACGACTCTTCATCAGGCGGAGATTCGTTCCCTGTCTGCAACATCCTGATACATTGAAGTGAATTGATTCATGAAATATGAATGCATATAATATATGTAATAACATGTGTTTCTAGGAGACCCTTCCGAAACACGAGTAAAGAAAACAAGAGCCCTTAATCGGCACTTCAACACGAAGAATTCATTCATTATTACCGATCATACAAACCACGGAGGCAACATTAATTGAATTGTACAAGTTCTAACTAAATGCAAATCATCATTTCATTAATGAAACAAACAAACATACAGTAAGCTTGCGAGAATCATAATCAAATCGACCAAAGAGCTAACCTTTCGAGCAATTTATCTGCGGCCTCAGTCTCATTGGCCTGGTGCATGGCCTTGAGGACGAGATTAAACGACGCCGTGTTGGGCGTGATGCCGTAGTCCTCCATATGCGCCACAAGATCCAGCATCGTCCCCGGCGAGGCTCCCATCATCAAATTGGCCCTCAAGTAATGGTTATACAAGCTCACATCGGGCTTATTCGGCTTCCCGTTCTTATCCAACGACCGAACCCAGAACTCGAACAGCTGCTTCATGTCCGGCCATCGCTGTGATGTCATCCAACCGGCGAACTCGTTCATTAGGCTCTGCGCGTCTAGGTTTTGCGACATGGCCTGGAATCGGGCGCTCGGGAACTGGTTGAGGAACCCGATGGGAAGCGGGGACTGACCCATTGGCGAGTTGGGTGCCGGATTCCGCCAGTTCTCGTTGTACATGGGGCTTCCGGAGGCGGGGTTCGGAGGGAGAGGGGTGGAGGCGATGGGGTGAGTCGGCTCGACGGCGAGTTGAGGCTCCTGGGAGAGAAATGTGAAGGTTGTGATGGACTTGAGTCCCGGGTTCGGGTTTAGGAATTTGGCCAGCGTTCGGGTCCGCGCGAGGATCGCCATTTGGGACGCCATTGATGGAGCTCAGTCACAGTGACAGAGCTGTACGGTAAGTTAGGGTTTTGAAGCTTCTCAGGGAGGGAGGGCTGTATGGTAATTTCGAAATTTGTAATGGCATTTCGGATATTATCTGGAAATGAAGTGGCATTGTGGCTGATAGGTTATGTCAGCAGCGTATTATTTGGGCTTGTAAAATTTAGACGTGCAAGAGTCCAAAATTTCTGGTGTTGGGTTTTAAAAGGCGGAAAGCGCAGTTTAGATGGATTGCCTGGTTTTAAGTTGTAAAAAGCCCAAATTATAGAAGAGGCTCCAACTTTTAGGCCCATTTTAAATATACAAGCCCAAAATGTTATTCTGAGTCCATACATCAGTTTTAGATCCCGTCGGGATCAATCCATCTTATACTCTCACCACAGATCCTATGGCCAGAAATTAAACACAATTCTTGGCCGCACGATTTGCATCAACAGAGCCGCAATAACATGGTCCGGAGGCTCCAGAGAGAATCTGGATCCCAAATGTTTATTTATTCGCTGCAGGAGTTTTGAAGCCAATCAGTACGACTTAAATTTGTCTTTTTTTCATGAGGGGAGAATATACATACATATTTAGTATTCGAAAGAATACATTTTGAATATGTGAGATCGTATAAAGAAAAACATAATATATTGAGGAAATTTTGCTCGTGAGAAACATAAATACTACACACGCACACACGTATGTATTCTTCCCAACACAAAATGATCGAAGGTGTAACTCACGGGCAAAATTTCCTCAGTATTTATATAAGTTCTTTGGCTTTTTTGGTTAAGTTTTAATTGGACAGTTGTATCTTGCATGTGGAATGGAATTATGCAAGTAAATTAATAACACTGTTTTCACAAAACAAGTAGTGGTAGGGCCAAACAGATCAAATCCGACAAGATTAACAAATAATTTGATGACAACATCATCACATGGTAAGAGATCAAATCATCACACATTTTTTTGTGGAGACGGATTCTCTCCGCATCATTTCACCAAATCTATTAATTTTACCTATTCAGACTTTTAAAATTGATCTAACGACTAAAGTTATTATAAATTTTAGAAAGGGCTCCTGTTTTTAGCCGTTTGATCAAATTTAAAGGGTCCGGATTGGTGAATTTGGTGGAAGGGATCCGGAGATGATCCCTTTCCTTTTTTCGTTTTTTCTTTTGTTTTCTTAATTTCATATAATGTTTTCTTTTGGTAAAGCATATATAATATTTGTTTGTATCATATTTCACCAATCTCGAAAACAACTGATTGCCTGTCAATTTTGTATCTTCGAAGACTTAGTGAAGGATTTATGATGAGGCACCCCTGCCAAAGCACACGAGTTCCTTGTCAATTAAGAGACCAATCACAATGTTACACATGTTAACACCAAAATAAAACTCCTAGAATCCCACATCAATTGTGGACGGAAACAAAGGACTCTCGTCAACTATAAAAGTAGATCATTTTCCAACAATTAGTCCCTAGTGTCATTATTTCCCTTAATTCATTATTAAAACTTACCAGTGATGATTATGCTTAAACTTTTGTCCAATGTAAACTTTACATTATTAATAAGAACTCATTTACCCTCTAAGACGTAGCCTAACTTAAAAAAAGTAATCATAAACCTTTTATTGGTGAAGGTTCTGTTCCATTTGAAAGAATGAAAAGCTGGAGCATTACCTTTGTTTTTTGTGTGGTCCAATTTAATCTCTTTAGGGATGGTAGGAATTTCAAGTCCCAAATCAACAACTGGCGGGACTCGTTCACTAAGTCATCTAAAAGCAACCACAGAATTTTAAAGAATCACTTTGCTAGTGTTTCTCCTTTATAATTTTGGATCCACCTAATACGTATGACTCAACTCACATGTATTTCTTTTTACATTGAATTTGCAATTAACACGTGTAACATTAACTTGATGAAATTGCAAAGGGAAAGTTTCATGCACATATATCAAGGTCCACATAAAATATCAAGGCTTTTTAGCTAAAACGGTCGTTGAAATTGACATACTTCTTCACTTTGGTTCATAGCTGATAATCGATAAAGGTAATTCCTTGTCACAGTAAATCATTTTGGTAACTCCGAGAAAAATATGTCAATATTCTTGTTAAGTGGAAGGGTTGGTTTGACAAAAATATCCTTCAAAAGACGGTTGCAGATTCATTCACATAACAATTCAACAAGAAAACTGATAGACATAATGACTATAATGACTAAAATGATTTGTGGACAAACTGAGGAATCACTTCTATCGATTTTCATTGTCAGGGACCAAACTGATGAGTTATGTTAATCTCAATAATCATTTTATCTAAAATGCCAAACAGAAATTAAACTCCGTTAGAGCTAATCTCTTGTTGTTCATCGGTTGCTTAATAATAAAGCGGTCGGTTATTAACTGAGTGATTTTAGGTTGAACATACAATAAAAAAAATTAATTTAATATGGTTGCTTGCACTTGCATGACCCCAATACACACCGAAACAAGCTATTTCATTGATGATTGAGTTCAAGTAATTCATTAACGTTTGCGTTCCACACTTTATCAAGGAATGTGTCACGAGTGCCGTGGCACCACCCCATTGGCTAGATTGATATTTGATTTGAAATCTTACTATGCTGACGTGTGGGATTTCTTGGGTTTGCGGTGGAGACCGTAAATGGGAGGTGCATGCCTTCAAGGGCAAGCTATAAACAGATTTGAGTATGTCCACCAAAAGCCTTTGTACGAGTGGTTGTCCAAGCTGGAGACTTTCAACGGCTGATAATATTTAAATTCTATGTGCATCAACGATTGAAAGTCATTTAAAATAAGAAATTGCACTTAACAAGTTTTCTAAGACTAAATGTTGAGAAAGTCTTGACTACGTGTGTGTGCCGCATGGGGTAACACACTCACAATGAATTGCAACCCTTGCTTTGAGTCTTAGCACGTCCCGACTATTATTACTGTGTTGCCATATGCGTTAGTCGTACTCAAAATTCCCTCTACATCTATCTATTCTATTAAGAGAAGAGGGCTCGTCAACTTTTTGCCCTATTTTCTTCCAATTTTTACTCTTATTTTTTAATGCACAATGTTGACATGAGGAGGGCATAATAATAATTTTGTATATTTTGAACTTTTTTCCCTTTTTTCTTATTTTGCTCTCACTTTTGATACACAATATTTACATAAGGAGGGTTAAATAGTAATTTTATATCGAAATATTTACATAAGATAAAAATATGTATTTATTAAGAAAAATTGTTTCACCATCATTTTTTCATACAGGTAAGTGAAATCATGATATTTTTTGGATAGTTTGAATGAATTGAAGCAGTTGCGCTTGAGGAGAACGTGGGAGGAGGTGGGTCGTGGATGGTTGTTCACACACACAAAGTATGTGCTCTCTGCTAGTAACATGTTATATTAACTCTAAAGAACAACCACTTAATACTACTGTTTAATGGTATTCCTCTTCATTTGTCTTCATTTGTAAGTGAAAGGTCTTAGATTCGGTTCTCGCCAATGAGAAATTTGAACCATATTATTGCTAGCTCATTATAAAATTTAATCCACTCATCAACCTTTTCAATATAGAATATCATTTGTTAAAAACAAAAAAAATAAACAAAAAATTTGAAAGAATGTGTATTTATCACACGATGAAAATTTCAACATGGCATGTGTATTTACCACAACTTGGACATGTATTGGTCACAACTTTTAACTTGTATGAGATGCTGATGCCTCGTGCCCCGAACGAACCATCTATCCCTCCATGGAACCACTAATGGTGGGCCCCAACAGGCCACTGCTAAGTACTAACCAAACCCTAGTCCACATTGGGTTCCGTGCCCCAAAAGAACCATCTATCCCTCCATGGGACCCCTATCGGTGGGCCCCCCACAGGCTAGTTCTAACTTCTAAGCAATAACCAAACCCTAGTCCAGGTTGGGTTCGGTTCTGATCACCCCGCGGCGGGTGAGTTTAAGACCGTTTACTCTTTACATGACAAAAGCTTCTGCTTGCTCAGCTCCCCAGAACCCTTAAACAAACATGTATAAATCTAAATGTAAATTATATTGCTTATTAAACAGCATTTCTGCCACTTAATGTAAAAAAAATCTTAATTAAAAAAAGGTTTAAAACCATATCACACACACACACACCCACCGTCCTATCATTGCTTTCCCCACTAGAAATCCCCACTCTCCACAGCTCTCTCTCTCTCTCTCTACAAGCCACCTCTCTCTCTAGTTCAGCAAAACTGTCATTTCTCTCCCTTATTTTTCCTCCAATCCTGCATCAATCATGGCTGCTTTAGTGTATATTGTGATGTTATTTGTCCTCACTGGCCATTCAAGTAAGCTCATTTATTATGTTCTGTTTTTTAATCTCTTTCCGGTTTTTTTTTCTTAATTTTTCTCAATCTAACATGTGGAAACTGCAAATCACTGTAACCCCTTTTTTCCAATCGAGGAAGAATTCCTCCCAAATCATAAAGTGTCAATCTTTCTCGTATTTTCCCACTCCATCAAATGAAATACCTCCCAAATCAAAAAGTTTTAATCTGTCTTTTTTTTTCTTTTTTTCTTTTTTTTTTATAAGGATTAGAAGATATTAGCTCCTCGGAGTACGACGATGTCATGTGTCCTCAAAAGGGCCATGATTTAAAGTGGTTTTAGTGTGAAGTAACTGGTTTTCTGGGTTTTTTTTTTTCTGGGATTTGTAGGTGCTATTTATTGCGTATGCAAAGATGGAGTTGGTGATTCAGCACTTCAGAAGGCATTGGACTATGCCTGTGGAGCTGGAGCTGACTGCAGTCCAATCCTCCAAAACGGTGCGTGTTACCAGCCCAACACCATCAAAGATCACTGCAGCTATGCAGTCAACAGTTATTTCCAGAGGAAGGGTCAAACTGCACAGAGCTGTGATTTTTCTGGTGCTGCTTCTCAGAGCCAAACTGCTCCTAGTAGTAAGTTTATTCCTCCCAAATCTTTATTCTTACCAATTTTTTTATATATATTTTTAATAAAAATCTCTAATTTTAATTTTCTGGTGATTTTCCAGCCGCAAGTTCGACTTGTGTTTATCCTGCAAGTACCAGGTAGGCGTCTGAGTTTTTATTTCTGATATCTTTTGCATTTTTCCCCAGAATTTTATCAATATATTTAAATGCAGTTTCCCCAGAATTTATTTTTTTTATTCTCTTGTATTTTTATGTGGGGTAGATGGTAGGTAGAACCTCTCCCTCTGGGAGCCCGGATCCCTTAGGTAGCTAAGCCTTCTAAACAAAGAATCTGGACCGTTAAAATTTGATTCAACGGTTGTAATTATCATAACTTTAGAGGAATTCTTGTTTGTAGCCGTTGAATCAAATTTCAACGATCCAGATTCTTTGCTCAGAAGGCTTAGCCTCGTAAGCGGGGATCCGGTTCCCTCTCTCTTAACTTAAAAGCTGTAATTTTTTATTTTTTTTTGTCAAACACTTCAATGCTGTAATTACTTGTAGTCAAATGGTGGGTTTCAAAAGTTCTTGAATAAGCAACAGCAGCTGCGATTTACAAAAGTGAATTTGGAGATTACGGTTCATAACTTAATGAGCTTATTAAGAAAGTGATTTAAGAAAAAATAGATCTGCCTCCGCCCTTAAATTAATACTGTATTAGCTTGATCTATTATATTAGTCATAACTGTGAGCTGTCATGATCTAAGCTTGACAGTTGTTTTACTGCATATCATCATGAAAATACGAAACTAGTTACAAACTTTTAATTAAAAACATAAGACAAGTGACTATTAAATATTGGTTTATTGTCTGTTTAACGTTCATGCAGTTCTATTTTCGATTGAAAGTTTGTTACGGGTTCGTTTGTATGTATTTTCCCATGAACTTCAAGATTGGAGTGCACTCTTTGCAATTAACATGATTTTGTTCTGTTTTGTTCAGCCAAGCAGGAACCGGCTCTACCACTACAAACTCAACCACAGGCACAACTCCAAGCACAGGCACAACTCCAAGCACCAGCACTGGCACCGGCATCACAACTCCAGGCACTCCGGCATCAGTGTTCGGACTAAGCCCCACCGGGAGTACCACAGGAATCAGCAATACCGACGGCGCGGCTACCTTGGGAGGTGCCAACCAGTTCTTTTTCTCTCTAGCCTCAGCTCTGTGCTTCACGGTGTTGTTACTGACCTGAAGAGCTTCGGGTGGTGGTGTAATTGGTGGTAGGCATGTAATTTGCGGCATTTGGGTGGGTGGTTGTGTAGGGAAACATCTTCAGAGGCCAAAAAAAAAAAGCCCACTAGGGCTTTTAATTTTTCTAGTTTCTGCGTTTTGTGTTTCCTTGCTCCAATGTGAAAACAGCTGGGGAATATTCGATTCCATTTTGAGTGGTGCCGCTGGTGCTTGTTTATTGGGGGTAGGAATCTGATCATCTCCTTTTTAGATTTTTCCTTTTGTATATGTACAAGAGACTAATTTTTTTTAATTTATTGTCTCTTAATTTCCGTCATGCGTGGGCGATTATTTACATTGATTTAAAATATCTCTTATCACATAACACATTATTAAGAATTTATGCGAATAGTGCATCGAGCTATCATAGAAGCTTTTGATAGTGAAGCAATGGCCGAAAGCAAAAGCAGACAGAGACACCTTCCAATAGGTCGCATCAACGCAACTAACCATATACTGTCTATTTTATGTTCATAAAAAGAAAAAAGGTCAATTTATATCACTACAAAATAACGTAAACGCAATCCAATATGTTAATTTTAATTTTTAACAACCCGCTTGATAGCATTTCTTTTTTAATTTTTAGATTACTTAAGTTGAAACAAACAGAGGTGTACGTAAGGAATAAATGGGTATGTGGAAATAATTTTTCTATAGTATTGCACAAGATTTGTTGGATATATGATTAGACGAAACTTTCTTGAGCACTTCGAATATTAAAAACACTCTAATTATCTAATATTCTAGAGCGTCCAAGAATTTTTTATGGCTAGAATCCACCAGCTTGTCAAAATTCACAAACCATTGGACAAGAATTATGGAATTTGACGTGCATGGGCGAAAAAGTTGAAAAGAATCTAAAATAAAATACAGGCACGTAACATGTTGAAGGCTACAGAAGTCGGACCTTTGATGAAGACTCGTGAACTACCCACAAACCATATATAAGCCACAAACTCTAATATTTACAAGCGTATTATGCAGATTTTAGTTTTAAGTTAAGTTGACAAAAATAATGTACTTCTCATCGATATTTAATTTTAAATTCCACTCTTTTTACGACGCTAAAATCTATCATGTTATTGCATCCCTCACCTTGCCAATCCTTCTCTAATATTGTTGATTTGTAGTTAATTTTTTATCATTAATTTTAAATTCAGCAATTATTAAAGCAGAAAAGAATGAATAATCAAAGATTAAAAGAAAAAAAAATATCAAATTACAAATTAAGAAAAACTTTATACAGATGGGCTGAAGGCTACTGAGGTCAGCAAATTCCACTCACCTACTTAAAAGAAGATTCTTAAGCAATAGACATACACACGCAATTACTTCTAAGTTGTATATATAGCAAATAGTAAATGAATACAAAGTCACAGTTACTGCCAGTAAATGGGTGCTTTTACACATTCGGAGTTCAAAAAATATACATGTGAAGGTCTTTTGAACATTTTTAGATGTTTGTTATGTGTCACTTTTGTGCTCACCAAATGTTTAATGTAATACCTGCTAAGCATATTGGCATCACTCGGCAAGTTGTGTCGAGAGCAATCGACAAATTTTCTCGATAACACTCATCAAATTAGCATCACTTGACATGTGTGCAATATAGTTCAACTGACGACAACATGCCCACCAAATGTTCGATGAAATGCCTCAGTGAATAAACTAAATTTTTATGCACACTTTGTGCTGTATTTCTACCCATAATGTTCAAATCCTGAATCCACCACCACCGATCATGAGATGTAATTCGAATTCTGGAACCTGAATGTAGCTCTTAAAAGATGTAAAACCGGCCGAATTCGTATAACATGTATGGCAGGATATGAAATTGTGAATATCATTTACGAGGACATGGAAAGTAAACCTTCAAACTCTGAGCAATACACTGAACCTCTTCATGCTGATCTTGGTTTTTCCACGCGAGGAAGGTGTACGCATTGTGACATTTGTTGTTAAACAGCGTTTGGCAATTCACAACGCAATCTCTGCAGCAAACGATATAACAAACCACACGATTACCAAGCTGTATAGAACTGTGGTATGATGGAAAGATGATACACACAAATGGGTCAAAAAACAAGGAAAAGGAACATTGTTGTTCTACCGACGTTTCTCTTCAAACACTTGAACGGATTGTTTCACCTTGGCCGACGATAACCTCTTTCCTATACGCATGACGCAGCACGAAGTAATCAAAAGGTTATCAACGTAATCCCTTGAATAACAAGTCTCGAATCCACCAGAAAGTGGAGAGAAATCCCAAAGGATTGAATCAATGAATGATTGAATGAATACAATTAATACATTCAGGTGACTTAAATAAAGATTACAATTGCTTGGAACAACTCAAAAGATTTCTAGAAATTTAAAAATATTAATTAAACATTAATTGGATAGAAACCGAAATGTCCGGTTTTTATTACGAAACTTTAAACATTGTTTTTGAGGCTGAAACAACCAGAATTAACCAAAATCCATTGGAGTTCGGACACCAAATCTGTAAATTCCACTACGTCTTTTTATCTTCTGACGGTCCATTTCAATCCATTCTCCCAGTCAATACATCACTGTTTTCCAAAAACTTCTCAAATCTAATGACAAAACAAATTTCAGACGTAACAATTCTATTTGGGCACTAACATTATAACCCCACTCATCACGAAACCCACAGCTGCATCCTTCTGGAAACAGACAATGCAAGCGGCCTATCTAAATAAGATACAAGAAACACCAGACTATGGTATCTCAGCCTTATAGCCTCCTTTCTCTAAGAGCACTCGATCTTGACAGAAACATGGTGAAAGTAACATGTAGACAACAAGGAATCTGAGAAATTAGTGACTAGAGTAAACACTCACTCCAGCATAGGCTAACATTTTAGGCATGGTTGCTAGATTTTCTGCGCCTTCTGTATATCCGCTTAGAGGCCACGTTATAGGAGGGAGAAATTTTTCAGTATGCTAGCAACACGACTTTGTACACCAAGTGTCATAATACAATTAGTTGATTTTTTTTTTTTCTTCTTCAAGCTTTCGATCAATTTTATTATAACACTTTGGTGCACTAGCCGTCTTCTCGGCATAGTAAAAAATCTCTTCGTCACCGTTATACATATAAGTGGTAAATTTAGAATTTTTGGAAAATATAAAGTCTAGATTGAAAAAAGTTTTCTATTAAAGACTAAAATCAAAGCTTTTTAGTTTTTTCCTGTTACCCGCGGCCGCAAGAATGCCGTTGCAACGGTGAAATATCGCCAATCTTACACGCGAAATTTCACGGAAGCAACTGTACCCACTTACGATGCTCCACGTGTAATTCACACTTCATCAGACGGTCATTGTCCACGAAGTGAATTTACTCTTTAAATACCCAAATCCGATTTGCCCGAAAAAAGGAAACAAAGAGAGAGAAAGAAAGCGTGAGAGCAGTAGAGCACACAGTGTGAGAGAGCGAGAGAAAAACCGCCATGGATCCACCCCAACTGAGACCAGGAGCTCCACAAAATCGCCCTCAGCCACCACCTCAAGGAGGCGGCGGCGATTCCTCTGCCATTTTCTTTGTCTTCTTCGCTTTCCTCGCCATTTTCGCCGTGGTAACGCCTCTCGCACTTCATACTTTGCTCTCCAACTTAGAACTCCGGCTAGGTCTTCTTCTTTCACTACTAATTTGCTTTATATTTCTTCGATATTCGTTTGTTTCATCGCGTTTTAGGGTTTTTCTTCGAGCTTAATCAATCACTTGATATACAGTACTACCTCAATTTTTCATCAATTTGTTTCACTTTTAGGTTTTATGATGGTTTAATTAATTCCTCTAGTTCGAGTATAATGTATCTGTTCTTGATTTCTACCTAATGCATAGATTTGTGTTGAAAGTATTAATTACGGATTACAGTTTCGTAATGCATTCTTTTGTCATTTCGTGTAATGATTATATGTTTGCTAAGCATGATTATGTGCATCAAAATTCATCTGGTGACTTCATTAATCCTCTATCTTATATTTGCATTAGTTGATTGAGATTTAGAACTATGCAATTTCCCAATAATGGATCGAATTGAAGGTTTTTCCCGGAATTTTTCATAGACCACCACACACAATTGTTTGAGCTACCTCAAACGATTGTGAATGTTAATTGTAGCATTTGGCTTACTACATGTGTTCATAACGACCTGTTCAGGTTAATGGATGAATCACAGGGAATCCTTCTGTGATGATAGTAGCAATAGACTTGGATTGTATTTTTGCTTAACTATATGATATGCTAGCTAGGGAACTTCAAGTAGTATGCTAAATTCTTAAACCTGGGATGTCTTGATGTTTATAGACGGTTCTTCCAACATCAACAACTCTATCCATTCTGCACCAAGTCCCAGAAGGTCATGTTGGGGTATATTGGAGAGGAGGCGCTCTTTTGAAGACAATTACAGATCCAGGTAATTTGCATTGAGAAGTTGCTTGCATAGGCCTTAACTTTGCCTGCTTCTCATTATTTTAAATTTCAGGTTTTCATCTCAAGCTGCCTCTGGTCACCCATTTTGAACCGGTTCAAGTGACCCTGCAGACTGATCAGGTAACTTTGGTAATCTGTGTTTGGAAGATTGAGGTGTCTTTCCATTCGTTAGAGTTTTGAAACCTTCTGTTAAAAAAATTGCAGGTGAGGGATATTCCATGTGGTACAAAAGGGGGTGTCATGATCAATTTTGAGAAGATTGAGGTAAGGCTATGCGATATTATTGTTCAATGTTGTGTGAAGTCAGATTTCTAATCTCCTCACTGTGCATGCACTAATTAGGATGCATTTTTCAGGTCGTAAACAGGCTTCGTAAGGATTTTGTGTACGAGACGCTTCTCAATTATGGTATCCATTATGACAATACCTGGATATATGATAAAATTCATCATGAGATCAATCAGTTCTGCACCTCACATTCTCTTCAAGAAGTTTATATTGATGTGTTCGATCAGGTAACGTGGAATGCAAATGAGTCTGTTACTTTTTTTTTATCTGTAGTATATGCGCATGTGTTTTGAAAAAATGCAAATGAGCCTGATACATACACGAGTAGCATATATTTTTTTCCTTCTCTTCTGTAATGTAAACTGAGGATTATCGTATGTGTTTTGAAGAATTGTTTTAATGAGCTAGTTTGTTGTATTATATTTGTGGGTTGAATTCTTTTTATCATTCAGTAATATCCAAAGCCTCATAATTGATTGTCAACAAAACATACCCTTTCAGATTGATGAAAAGATGAAAGAAGCTCTTCAGGGTGACTGTACCCGTTATGCTCCGGGTATTGAAATCATCAATGTCCGTGTTACAAAGCCTACCATCCCAGAAAGTATAAGACGTAACTTTGAGCAAATGGAAGAGGAGCGCACCAAGGTAAAGATAAAGATAAAGAGTTCATTTTATTCCATTTCTTCATCCATAATTCTGTTACAAACATTACGTAATTTGTAAACTATATATTTTGATTTCACTTCCCCTTTTTAGTTATTCTGTGGAATTTATAATTTCACGTCACTAATTTTCCCTGAATATTGATAGAGAAGTCTTGTTTATATCCAGTTTTACTCAAATTACTCTTCCAAGTACTTGATGCCCAAACATTGGACACGCTTTAGAACAAAAAGTTTGTCATAAGATTTTAGGCTACCCTTTCTTTAGGGTTACAGCATTCTTTGTTATATCATAACTGTTGGGTGTTACTTTGTAGGTCTTAATTGCTATAGAGAGACAGAGAGTAGTGGAGAAAGAGGCAGAAACCAAGAAGAAGATGGCTATCAGTGAGGCTGAGAAGAATGCCAATGTCAGTAAGATTCTTATGGAACAAAAGTTGACGGAGAAGGACAGTGCTAGGAGACAGGAGGAGATTGAAAACCAGATGTACACAGCTCGGGAAAGGAGCCTTGCAGATGCTGATTTCTACAAAGTTATGAAGGAAGCTGAAGCAAACAAGTTGAAGCTTACTCCACAGTTTCTTGAGCTTAAATTCATCGATGCCATCGCTGATAACACTAAAATTTTCTTCGGAGACAAGGTCTCTCTCTCTCTGTTTTTTTTGCACATTACTTGTATATGTGTGTCTTTGTACGAAACAGTACTCAGTGGTGACTTTGCTTTGCAGGTTCCTAATATGATTTTGGATCAGAGGTTGCTGGGGAACTTCTTACAGGTTCCGGCGGAGGTGCCAAAAGAAGTTTCCGGGGAAGCTAACTGAGAAGCTGGTGCTGCAATTTCCTTTCTTTTTTCTCTTCGGTTAATTGTCCGCATTTGATTCTTTTTTGTCTGTTAGGGCCCGTTTGGTGGGCTGGATGGGATTGGTTATGATCAATTAAAATAGGTTTGAATCCTGTACATTGTTTGCTGTGTCAAAATATGAGATGAACAGTACTAGATATGATGGGGTTATGAATCTACAGTAAAGTGAGTTATCTAACGTATCGTTATACATAGATTATAAGTCATGTCTTATATGTCATTGCCAGTCCAATTCTATTTCAAGGGCCTAATTCCATCCGGTCGACCTACCTATTTGGTGGGTTGACCAGAACATGGTTGGGATTAAGTCTAGTCTTGTCCCGTAGAGTCTGGCTGGAGGGACTTTTCGTTTCTCTATTATGTAGATGAGGCGATAATCTAATCCCATCATTATTAAGTTCACCAAACTGACGTATAAGAGTATAAAATTTGAGGCCAGTATGTCATCGTTAGATACGTTATTTTATTATGCACGTAACAAAGATAACGTATGAGTTGCAGTTAATGATTTGGAAGTGATAGTATTCAAATTTTTTTGGAAGTTTTAATGAAACACTTCTGTTATTGTTTACTTTTAATGAAAATGACATTTGTACTTTAAAAAATTATTCATGGTATTATTCACTTACAATATTTTTTTGTTCTTTTAATTAAAACCCAAAATTTTTAAATTTTTTTGTATTAGTTTTCTTAATTTTCTTTCGATGGTATGTTGATGTCATCGACCCTTTTGTTATCATTATGGATACTCTCTCTTTTTCTGACGTGTTAGTGTTCAGTTAAAAAAGACACGTGTACGTAGTCTTGTAAATGGAAAGTTCCAATTTGGATACGAATTTACGCATGAAGAGGATATTGATAGTAAGATGACGTAGCATGCCATTGACTACACATAGATGCTCGTATTTGTTCTATAAAAAGAGACCGGTTGTTGGTTTCGTCACGATAGTTTACTTCTTTTTTTTTATTTAAATGGTTACGATAAGTTACGTTAACATCTTGCTTTGAATTTTTTATAGAGAGAAAAAAACAAAAAAAAAAAGTGTGAGAGGATGGAAGGAGAGGGAAGGAGGGGATTAGAAGAAGATAAAATCTTCGTTGTTTTTAAATGTAATTATCGAAGTATAACCTTATTACCAAAGAATATTTGGCTAATTTCATTTAGCCCTATTGAAGTTGAACAACCTATCATCGATAACAACTAGAACATAATGGGCCAATATGCTTGACTATTCAATAATGAAGAGGGCATGTTTCTAAAAAAAATTATTATTTGAATCACAGAGCTTTGTGTTTATGATTATAACTGTTCAAATTCTAAATCACTGTAAACATCATTTCTATAAAAAAAACGATTAAAACTAAAGTCATTTAGTCAATCTATTATAACAAATACATAAACAGTTTGTAGTACATCTGACGTTAGTTTATTTTAGTTTTTGTAAAGATGATCTTGATAGCGTGATTTATAATATACCCGGTTCTTATCATAAAAACAAAATTCTATGAATTTACAACAAACAGTTTTGAGTAGCAACTCTTACTCATCATTTAGGGAGGTGTATTCAATTGGGAATTGAAGAGATTTTAATGGATTTATAATCCACGAATTTTTATGGAGTTTAATTGATTTGTAGAGATTCCATGTAAAATTTTGATTCAATTATCTCGAAATATCATAGGAAGATGAGAGATTTGTGGATGCTTAAAATACACTACAAAATCTCTCAAATTCCCTCTAATTCCTCAACTTTTTGAAATTTTTTAAAATCAAATTTTAATTGAATACACTTTGAATGTTATAAATTTTTTTAAAATCTTAATTGAATACACCCAGATTTCTAAAGATTAAATCATGATTAAATAGACATTGAATTTCAGATAATCACTTAAAATCTTGATTGAATACCCATAAATTCATTAAAAGAATTAAAATTCCTTAAAATCTCAATTAAATACACCTGTTAGCTAACCACATATCATTCGCCCAATATAGAAAACAAATAGGGGAAACTTTGTCGTAAGCCAGCCTCCATCGGTTCCATTTTTCATAAAAAAATATCGGCCACTTGCAACCTTGTAATTTGTATCAACAATACAACTGTATTATCTGCTTAATTGTTGTGGGGATTTTATATGGATACAAAAAAGATTCCGTTAAGATTCGGAAGGATGGTATCGTATAATTAGAAACTTTTAAAAAATAAAAGAGACGAAATTACGGTGTTATTCATAATTTTGTGGCTTGATAAAAATTTAGAAAAATTAATAAAAATAAATTAAAAATTTTGAGTTTTAACAAAAAGAACAAAAATGTGCTCTAAATGAATGGTACCAAGATTGATTTTTTAGAGTAAAAATGTAATTTTTTGTTAAAATAAACAGTACCAAAAGCTTTTTGTCAAAATTTTTTAAAAATTTAACACTAATTGGAGCTGTCAATTTTTAAATTTAGCGAAAAGTCAAAGATATTTGCTCGACTTTTCTTTAAACGGTGGGATTTAATTCACAAAAGTACGGCCATATGTTGACTAATTTGAGCAACGTGACATACAGACGTGGAAATTTCCACCGATGCAAAAGCCGTATCTGAGGAAACTCAGATTCAAAGATTCCACTTTACCATTTTTTTTTTAACTATTTCATAATTCTGCGCAAGCCATTTCAACGCCTTAAAACTCCGACTTCTCTGTTTTCATCTTATCTTCTTCACGGTCTTGCAGCTTCCTGCA
This sequence comes from Pyrus x bretschneideri, assembly GCF_019419815.1. Taxonomy (NCBI): domain Eukaryota; kingdom Viridiplantae; phylum Streptophyta; class Magnoliopsida; order Rosales; family Rosaceae; genus Pyrus; species Pyrus x bretschneideri. The sequence continues at coordinate 2,959,262 of NW_025999524.1, forward strand.
AACGCTGCTTTTCTGCTGAGCACTTCTGCTTCATGTTCAAAGGGATACAGTGAAAGATCCCCAGCTCTTCTGAGCAGAATTATTTGCGGAGGTTTATTGATTGTTACATGGAATGACTTTTGCTTTCTGCTGACGCTGTTTTTTTGGAACATCCCAAGTTGTGGGGTTCTTCCCTTTGATTGGTAGGTGATCTTTCCCACCCCACTCCCTCCACTTACCCTTCATTTATTTTTATGGGTTTTTTTTCCCTTGTTTGCTTCAAAGTTTCAAACTGTCATGTGCTGAGTGGTGGGTGAAAAAAGCCATTTCTCAGGAACTTTTTTCTTTTATATTTGATATTTTTGGGTTTTTCTTGTTTGCCTCAAACTTGCTTCTGGTGGTTGGTGGATGTAAAAAAAGCCAATTCTGGTGATCCTCTGAAGTGGCTTTTGATCTGTCATGGTATGTAGTAATTAGTATGTGTTTGAAGTCTACTAGTTTCCTGCAACACTACTGATTTGATGCCTATGATTTTGAAGTCTACCAATAAAAGCGCTTTTAACAACAAAAAACGCTTCTAATTACGTTGTAAAAACTTGGAAGTGCTTAAAAAGTATCTGTCACAGAAGCACCTCACTTTTTTCAGGAAACAATTATATTTTTAATAGAATTTTGGATGTGTTCTTGTAAAAGCACTTTTAACAAAAGCGCTTACGAGTAGAAGTTAGAAGCATTCCCAAACGCAAACGCTAGTATTTTGGCTAATCAATGCTCTCTCTTTTGGGTTTGTTCCAGTTCAAATTGTTCCATACGAATGAAATTTTCTTAAATCGTAGCATACTTAAGGTACTGAAAACAACCAAGAGATGTTGAATCCTGTGTGTGCTGTAAACAGGATCTTTCAGGTGTTCCGCTGCTGATTTCCTTACCATCTGAGTCGAACTTTTCACCTGGTTTAAAAATGTATGTGGTGGAGAGCAAAGGAGGTGCCATAGCATGCATGCTGCTTTCCCTCTTCTTCTTGGGTACATGGCCTGCTATCCTCGCCATGCTAGAAAGACGCGGCCGCCTTCCTCAGCATACGTATCTCGATTACTCAATCACAAACTTCCTGGCTGCTGTACTTATCGCCTTAACATTTGGTCAGATTGGCAGCAGCACGCCTGAGCAGCCGAACTTTTTGACTCAACTTTCGCAGGTGAATCTTTCATGGTTGTTATGGGAGTGAATCATTCGTACTCCGTAAGCTTAGAATGATATACATACTAAGCATATCGGATAACATGCGCAGGATAATTGGCCCTGTGTTTTATTCGCGATGGCAGGCGGGGTGGTCCTTAGCATCGGAAATCTTGCCACACAGTATGCTTGGCCTTTTGTTGGTTTGGCAGTGGTGGAAGTGGTTACTTCAAGCATTACAGTTGTCATAGGTCTCCCTCACAAGCACTTCGATGTATTCATGTTCGGAAGTTTATATGATTGGCAATGTTCTGAACTTGCTGGTGACTCTCTTCCTTTTGAATGTAACAGGCACAACATTTAATTACTTCTTGGATGACAAAATTAACAAAGCTGAGATTCTTTTTCCCGGGGTTGCCTGCTTCTTGATTGCGGTTTGCCTTGGCTCCGCTGTTCACTCATCCAATGCAGCAGATAACAAAGCAAAACTTGAAAGCATGCCAACTGATCACGTAGATGGAGAAAAGTACGTTTCTTCTTCCTATAGATTTTGGAAATTAGTGTTCTTTTCGTGGTTTGCCATATTTCTTCCTTGATTCGAAATCAAATGTTAGAACACGGTGATTTCAATCTTGCGGCTTATAAATTTTTTTGTTATGACAGGCCTTCAAATGCTTCCGTAATTCCAAGTGAGGGTAAGACATTCTGTGAAGTTATAACATTCCATTATATACTTGTGTTGTTACTGTTTATGAGTTTCGTGTTTTCTTTCGATATGTGATATCCATAGCCGGGTTGATTGATGTGGAGGGTGGAAATGGTCCTGCTCATAGTGCCAAGGCTGGAACTGCAAAATATCTTGTGCAGCTGGAGAACAGAAGATCAATTAAAGTTTTCGGGAAGAACACTTTTATAGGACTTGGCATTACTTTCTTCGCCGGACTTTGCTTCTCTCTCTTCTCACCGGCATTCAACTTGGCCACAAATGATCAATGGCACACGTTGAAGAAGGGAGTTCCTCATTTGGTCGTTTACACTGCGTTTTTCTACTTCTCATTATCTGGTACCGTTGTTGCTGTCATCCTAAACATCATATTCATTTACCGCCCTGCGCTGGGTTCACAGAAGACATCATTCAGAGCTTATGTGATCGATTGGAATGGTAGGGGATGGGCGTTTTTGGCCGGTATCCTATGTGGATTTGGCAATGGTCTCCAATTTATGGGAGGTCAAGCTGCAGGATATGCAGCAGCTGATGCAGTTCAGGTTGGTTTCATTTCATGACATAAACACATAGAGATGCATTTGAAGTGATTGTCTTGGTGACATTTTAGCCATTTTATTTACTTGAATTCGGGTTTTATAACTGCAGGCACTTCCGCTCGTGAGCACTTTTTGGGGCATCCTTCTGATGGGAGAGTACCGAAAATCATCACGAAGAACATACTCGTTGCTCTTCAGTATGTTGTTTATGTTTATTTTAGCTGTTGCAATCCTCATGTCGTCATCGGGGCATCGGAAATGAGCATTCAACTCGAAGGTCCTAGCCCGACGGCGAAAGGAAAAAGAAAAAACGAAATGTAGCTGGTTGTGAAGATGCATTCGTCTGGTTTTTTCTTTTTGGTTTTACAAAAGATAGAAAATATGGGGGAAAATTAAAGATGTAAAGAAGTGAAATTTGTAAAATGTTGTGTCGCACTTCTGTTTGATTGATGTACGACGGTGAATAATTCCATATGGACATCATTGTTTCCAGTTTCCACGTTCATTATTTCTCTGTTATTTCAGTTCAAGAAGACGCATTGAAATGGATACATCGACATTTTCCTACTCCTGAGTGTAGATTGAGCGCTTGTTTGAGATTGTTTCTCCAGAAAATACTTATTCTCTTAAACGCTTCTTCTAGAAGTGCTTCTACTATAAACACTTGACAGATTTCAACTGAAAATCTAAGTGCGCATCATGTAAAAGCACACTTCCCGAAGAAGCATCTGACAAGTACATCTACAGAAAGCAAACACAGTCAAAGCGTTCTTAGCTGTCAGAAAACGCTTTTAGTCCTTCCAAAACTGAATCATTAACAAAAAGGGCACATTCTAAACCATTGTATAAGATGATGGGAGGCCCTTCTTCCAATCAGTAGTCAGAACTGAGGGTGAAATGATCAATATCAGCTGTAAACATCTGTGTTGTTGTATACGAAGATCTCATCAATGGTGACGTTCCTGTCAAAGCACTTTAAGTCAGTTTTATTTAAATCATCGGTTTCGCCTCTTTTTACATTTTAGAAAGTTACTAATGATTACCTAGTCAATCTTTCCATCTGAAGACCCACAGATCCAATTTGCCTTCCAAACGATTGTAGGCGATAAGAGACGTTCTGTTTTCCAACCCGATGTCTTTAACTGCAATATAGGATGTTCAGCGATCCAGTTACCCAAAAATGTAAAACTGATCAGATTAATCTCTAAAATGTAGTACCTTCTGAATAAAATCTTCATAGTGTTTATCCATCCATGCCTGGCTTTCAGAATGAAGGATTCGGCGTTTTGCTGTAAGATTTGCCATGGCATTTGCATGGAAAAATGACTGCAATACATCTGTCGCTGTAGAATCTTTATGCATGACAATGCAGATGTTTCCTTTCCTCTCCATTAGCAAGTACCTGGCTGTAAAGTTAAGCAGAGAAACAACAAAATAAGTAGCAAAGTTCACAGTTGAAATTCAATTGATAGAAGTACAAAGCAGAGATCAACCTTTCTTATAATGAGATCCCGCAGAATGCAACAGGTCCTTCCTGATTAAGAATATCATTCAAAATGTCAGTCACATGCACAAAAATAAAACTTATCAAGCCATAATCTTGAATGCCTAACATCTAATATTATGCACAGCACCGCTCTTCAGCATTTGATATGAGATGACAGAAGACAGATGATTCCTAAGGCCTACAGGAAAATGAAGTTTAAGGGGCAAGAAAAGAAACTCACAGTTCCAGATGATTTAGTGAGGATACCCTGACACCTAAAGATACGTCCACATGCATTGACTCTGTCTTCTTTGAGCTCCATGAAGATGCCCATACGGGTAAAACGTGCTCCATCTTAGAGACCTGTTGAGGAGAGAGAACTGGAAACAAATTCATATTTAAAATCTCATACAATACAGATGAAAGTGACAATCTTGCAACATTGAAGTTGGATTTTCACAGAAATTAACATTTCACGGGAACCAACATAACAACCAAGTTCCCAAAATTTTATAGCAGAATGCTAGGGCAGGTTAAACCCAATCTTTCATAGGAAAATATTTGTTGAACAATCATTTTGGCATATCTATTTAATACATGACCATTGTAAAGATGGAGAATGTTGTAGTTTTGATCATGTACATCAGCAGATATGCTGTTTTTAAGGACAATTTTTTAATGACCACTATAAACTGCAGTAGCGGAGAAAAAATAGTCAGCTGGCCTTAAGGAACAACAAGGAATAGTAGTTGCGTACCTTGGCCAGTCTTCATGAAATGCTGCAAAACAATTGAGCACCTCTCAGGGTTCAAAGAATTTAATGCAAGGCATCGAACAGCCTTGTAGTTTGCTGGTGCAGGAAAAACAAGTATCACATAACTGCTCTGAAAATTACATCTGTAATTAACCGCTCTGAAAATTACATCTGTAATTAACTTTTTGCATAGTTTGGTCACTATAGCTTCTGGAAGGTTGCATGTCAGCAACCATGGCAATGGTACTTACCATACATATGGAACATGGTGAGAGACAAAAAGGAAAACCAAATAGCTAGTGGGTGTCCCATGGTAACGCGAGCAAGAAGCATACCCAATGCCATACCAACCATTGTTGCCACTGTCTCTTGACTTCCTTCCTATCAACGTAAAAAGATGTTAAAGGACAATACTAGCGAACATATATCAGACGGTCCTCGTCTAAGGATCAGAATGATTGTGCTGGTACCTTAGCAGATATATCTGCTGCATTACTCTGAAGGGCAAAATGTTGTGTCAAAGCAGCTCTAGTAGCTCCACTTGCAACACCAGCTAAATGAGAAGAAAATTCTGATCAAGCTCTATACTTGGGCAACGGATACCATATCGCATTATACGGATTACTATATTTTCATTTTATGGGACGCAGGGACTTACTGAATGATCTCGATATGCTTCCTAAACAAACCACAAAAACAAAAGCTGATGGAAACAAAGGTGAAACAAGGTCCATCAACATTCCTGCAACCAAAAAACAGCCTGTCCAGTCAAATTAAGACAAAAGGTTACACTGAATAACCTCAAACTACAAATAATATAAGGTTTTCAAGAAGATCTCCAAACTTGTAACAAATAAATTAAAAATCGGTTACAGCATACCAAGATCATTCATAAGATCTGCAACTAAGCGCCACATTTTGGCATTGCTATCCAGATTCGAACCCTGAAGAATAAGAGTTGATGCAAGGCAAGAAATGGTAAACAGATGATGAACACAATAATGAGAATTCTTAGAAAATAGCAAATTTCAGTCACGGAGCCACCAGCCAAAAGGGTACATAAAAAGCATCCAATACCATGAATACATAAGAAGGCACAAAAGTTTCTACAGGTTGTAATGTAAATAGTACATGGCATGAGCCATAAAACAAGAGTATTGCACCTGATAGAACGTGAATAAGATACCTCCAAGCATTCCAGTTAAGTCTCTCAAAAACCACTGCAACATTCTCAACGTTGACAGAAAAACAAAATGGCCTCATTCACTACGTATTGCAAGCTCAAATACTCAGTGAAGCTTTCTCTTTCACCCCCAATTCCCAACATTGAAGCTAGAAGTAGAAAATTTGTACCTGAAAGGTGGCACCAATTACCGTAGCCGATTTCTCGCCCACCCCAATAGCACTCAGCAGAGCCTTGGAGTAAATAAAATGTAGAACTAATTAAATCTAGTAATCAGCAAGGGAACTTCACAAAACTCTACAAAAATATGATGCTTACTTGTGTAGAAAGCATGGTCCTTATGTAAGTAGAAAGACCCTTGAACAAAAATCAAATTAAGAAATTAATCATCATATACAATCAGCACTAATTATGCAGTAATTCAATTTACTAGAGCAATAAAAATTAGAAAGCATTTAGTTGGTTATAATTGTATATTAACCTGGAGTAAATCCCAGACTTGGAAAGGTACATAATCTGGAGTTACACTGCTGGGAAAGCCCTGCATAAACCCTAATACCAAAGTTAATAACCAAAAGAAAAAGGCTTTAAATTTGAAAAATGCAGAAATGAAAAAAAATGAAAATACAGGATTTATAAAAAATAATTAAAAAAAAAACTTGCCTCTGGTACAAATGCTTCCAGAATTCGCCTCCAAACATGGTGGAAAGGGCTACCGGATCTTCGAATTTGGAGAAAAAATCAAACTTTTATCAGAGATTAAACGAGCTGAAATTAAAAAAAGGAAAAGCGCCGGGAAAAGGAGAACCTTTGGATGGAGAGGGAAGGAGACGCAGTGATGGTGGCGGTTCTGGAGAGTTTGGTGGAAGAGGAGCCGTTCCATTCTTCCACTATGATCTCTGCTGATGCAACTTCCATGGCCGATTGCTTCAGTGCCTCCGTTGATTTAGAGAAGCAAGCAATTGACTATTATGTTCCCTTAAAATTGTCATTTAGTCCTATAGTTTGGCAGTTTTTACTAGTAAAAGATAAGTTTTAAGTTCGATTCTCATAAAAAATGAATTTAAAAAATATTATTATGGCTCGCTTATTATGAGATTTAGCCCATTTCTGTATCTCGCCAATTACAAAGGCTTAACTTACTCGCGCACCTCTTAGTGTATCGCTTATTTGAAAAAGTTACCTCAAAATTAAAATAAAATTAAAGAAGTTACTTTAAATTAAAATCTAAAAAAATTACTTTAAATTAAAATCTAAAAAAAAAAATTTAAAAACAAACAGCTACTTTAATATTAAAATAACTATATTATTATGGCTCGTCAATTATGAGGGTTTAGCTTACTCCCGCACCTTTTTAATGTATTGTTTATTTGAAAAAGTTACTTCAAAAATAAAATAAATTAAAGAAGTTACTTTAAAATTAAAATCTAAAAAAAAAACAATTAAAAAACAAAAAATTACTTTAAAATTAAAATAACTATATTAATATGGCTCGTTAATTATGAGAGTTTAGCTTACTTTATCACCTTTTTAGTATATCGTTTATTTGAAAAATTACTTCAAAATTAAAATATATTAAAGAAGTTACTTTGAAATTAAAATCTAAAAAATACAAAACGAAAACAGTTACTTTAGAATTAAAATAACCATATTATCATGGCTCGTCAATTATGAGAACTTAGTTTACTTCCGCACCCCCTTAGTGTATCACTTATTTGAAAAAGTTACTTCAAAATTAAAATAAATTAAAGAAGTTAAATCATCATATTATTATGGCTCACCAATTATGAGGACTTAACTTACTCGTGCACCCCTTAGTGTACCGCTTATTTGAAAAAATTACTTCAAAATTAAAATAAATTCACAATCCAAAATTAAAATAAATTTTTAAAAGTTACTTTAAAATTAAAATCTAAAAACAAAAAAACAAAAACTTCGCTTGTTTGAAAAAATTACTTCAAAATTAAAATAAATTCAAAATCCAAAATGAAAATAAATTTAAAAAAGTTACTTTAAAATTAAAATCTAAAAAAAAAAAACAAAAACTTTCAAAAAGGGCGCTAGAAAAAATTACTTCAAAATTAAAATAAATTCAAAGTCCAAAATGAAAATAAATTTAAAAAAGTTACTTTAAAATTAAAATCTAAAAAAAAAAAAACAAAAACTTTCAAAAAGGGCGCTAGAAGGAGGGTTCGAACCTCCGACCTTGTGGTTAACAGCCACACGCTCTAACCAGCTGAGCTATTCCAGCGTTTGAAGGTAGGTGTACTAAATAAATATATTTATTGTTTCCGGTAAGCAACACCAACATAGTAAGCAAATTTCTTCCAATGCACTATGATTGCTATCAAACCAATTCTGGCTCAAGTCCAGGTAATTTAAATGTTTCAAGCTCAACAGAGAAGCATTTATCTTACCTCCCAAGCAAGCATTTATCCACTTTTCATCCTCACCGTCATATGGATTTCGGAGGTCAATCTTCACGACATGGCTAGTGCTGTTGTTGCATGAAATACCTTCCCATTGGCAGCAATCATGACCCACCCAAGACGCAGGAAGAGAACAAATAGTGAGCAATACTGCGGTGACAATGGCTATCCATTATGACACACAATTTTTCATTGCTTTGTTGGTAAGATGTTTAGCTACTAAAATTAGTACGATATCAAAATTTATAGGAAAAGATTATCGATATAGGCAGGAGAGCTAAAGACGAAAGTTGTCGGATGAAGAAAAGAAAAAAGGGTAACTGAAATGAGTGGCGATTGTTCACAACCCCATTTACAAGTTTGCAGGTCCCTCGTCAACACAACTGGTACCTAATTGTGATGGGTTGTGAAAATCCATATGCAGCGAAGACTTTGAATTAAGGGTCTTCATGTTCCATCACAATTCACAACTTATCAACTTGCTTACAAAAACAAATTTAGATATGTTCTTACATTTTACACCACACATGTTGGTAGACTGGTATCTACATGTGGAAGTCTTTCCACACCGATTAGTCTTTTGGTGGAAAATCCATATGGCTAGGCGGTGGAAATTCATAAATATAATTGATAAAGGGGATTGCAGGAGAAAAGAGAGTGGCAATTGGCAAGGCAGGTGAGGACGACTTAACATTTGCGGTAATTTTTTTTTTTTTTTTAAATACTAGCTATTGTTCATTTGATCACATATAATGCAGATAACAAACTTGTAAAGTTATATACGTCAACAAAATGCTACATTCATAAAAAAAAAAAATAATAATAATAAAAAAAAAAAGGTTTTGAGTTATGAGAATTTTTAAGAGAAGAATTGAAACTTACGTCACGATCAAGCAGATTCATAGCTTACAAATATCGAACTGGGATCTCTTTTTTTTCCTTACTGAAACTGCTGTTCGCACTTTTTCACTTATCCATTGAGCCACATGTCGTAGTTACTTACTATAAATTATTTGTTATTTACCCGTAATAAATAGAGCGTTTCTTGTTAGATGTAAGAGTAAACTCAACCTTCTCATACAACCAATCACGCAATCGTTAGTGAACTGAACAATGACAAATACTAATTATCGGATGAACATTGGGAAAATTAGAAAATTTAGAGGAGCTGAAAACAAAATTCAAGTTCATAGGGCAAAAGTATAAACAAGTCTATAATTGAGGGGCACTTCCAAATTTTTCCAAAGATGATGAGTTCTGTAAATTACTAATCCAGATTGCAGAGCAAAGAGGAAGAAAGAAAAAAGTTTGAATCTTTGGATGAGAGAATGTGGAGAAAACTAGAAGCTCTCACTCATGTTCTTCCCCACAGAAGAGGAAGAGCCTTCTCCTCAACACCTGAAATCCCAACCCTCTACTCCTTCCTTCAACCTTCAATCTTTTCCCTCAAGAGGGACCCACCTCCCTCCTCCTCCCTCCAATCCCACGGCGACCTCCCAACCCCGCCGCCCAAAACCCTCTCCCCCGACCACATCGCCGCCCTCGAGACCGCCCTCCACAAGTCCCTCATAACCCACGACACCGATGAGGCCTGGAAGTCCTTCAAGACCTTCACCGGCACCTCCGCCTTCCCCAGTAAGTCCCTCACCAATTCTCTAATTACCCATTTGTCCTCGCTCGGGGACGTTCACAATCTCAAGAGGGCTTTTGCCACGACTGTTTATGTCGTGGAGAAAAACCCAGGATTTTTGGAGTTTAAAACTGTTGGGGTTGTGTTGGATGCTATGAAATGTGCCAATACTGCTGCCCCTGCTTTTGCTTTGGTTAAATGCATGTTCAAGAACCGGTTTTTCTTGCCGTTTAGTGTGTGGGGCAGTGTTCTGGTTGAGATCAGTAGGAAAAATGGTAACTTTGTAGCGTTTTTACGGGTTTTTGAAGAGAATTGTAGGATTGCTTTGGATGAGAAGTTGGAGTTTATGAAACCAGGTTTGGCTGCTTGTAATGCGGCGTTGGAGGGGTGCTGTCGTGAGCTTGAATCAGTGAGTGATGCCGAGAAAGTTGTTGAGACGATGGCGGTTTTGGGTGTTCGCCCTGATGAGTCGAGTTTTGGTTTTCTTGCTTATTTGTACGCATTGAAGGGTCTGGAGGAAAAAATAACCGAGTTAGAGGGATTGATGGGTGGGTTTGGTTTTTCGGATAAAAGGATGTTTCGGAGTAGTTTGATTAAAGGCTATGTTAAGTCCGGGAAATTAGAATCTGTTTCAGCATCTATTCTGCGTTGTCTGAGTGAAGGAGATGGCGAATGTTTGAATTTGGGTGAAGAAACTTATTGTGAAGTTGTTAAAGGGTATCTTGCAAATACAGGTGTGAAGGAGTTAGCGACATTGATCATCGAAGCTCAAAAGTTAGAGTCTTCAAGAGTTGATGTTGATAGATCAGTTGGGTATGGTATTGTTAATGCCTGTGTTAGTATTGGATTATCAGATAAGGCGCACAGCATTCTCGATGAAATGAATGCTCAGGGGGGTTCTTTGGGGCTTGGTGTGTATGTGCCAATTTTGAAAGCTTATTGCAAAGAGCATAGAACTGCTGAAGCCACTCAACTGGTCATGGACATTAGTAATTTGGGGCTCGAGTTGGATATGGGGACATATGATGCTCTAATCGAAGCATCCATGTCAAGTCAAGATTTTCAGTCGGCCTTTTCTTTGTTTAGGGACATGAGAGAAGCAAGAATATCTGACTTAAAGGGCAGTTACCTAACCATAATGACAGGTTTAATGGAGAATCATCGGCCAGAGCTAATGGCTGCCTTCTTAGATGAGGTTGTTGAGGACCCTCGAGTTGAAGTGGGTACCCATGACTGGAACTCAATTATTCACGCCTTTTGTAAAGCTGGGCGACTAGAAGATGCGAGGAGGACTTTTAGAAGGATGATTTTCTTGCAGCATAAGCCTAATGAACAGACATATTTATCATTAATTAGTGGGTATGTTTCTATGGAGAAATATTTCAGTGTGCTGATGCTATGGCATGAGGTGAAGAGAAATGTTTCGGTTGATGGAGAGAAGGGTATTAAATTTGACCACCATATGGTTGATGCATTCCTCTATGCTCTTGTTAAGGGAGGCTTTTTCGATGCAGTAATGCAAGTTGTCGAGAAATCTCAAGAGATGAAAGTCTTTGTGGATAAGTGGAGGTACAAGCAGGCATTCATGGAAACCCATAAGAAGCTTAAAGTGGCAAAGTTGAGAAAGCGAAATTTCAAAAAAATGGAAGCACTTGTTGCGTTCAAGAATTGGGCTGGTCTGAATGCATGAACTCAAGTCAGTGGCGGGAGCGGGTTTTGTCAATTTGAGCTTCTGCTCCCAGCTCAACTGCATTTCAGAAACTAAAAAGGGAAATGAGGAGAAGGAACACGGCACCCTCTGTGGATTTGAATTCTCCGGCTGAATGAACAACACAAGTGGTTAGTTCTTCGATACCTGACACCAATCATGGTTGATATGGTTTAGAGATTGTATTGAAACATTATGTCATTGGGCGTCGAAGGAGATGTATGACCAGTAAGAGCTCTGGCTTGCTTGTGTTAACAATCACATTGTTGGAGGATTCTTCTGTTGCAGAGGACTGTATGTGACAAGAAGTTCTTTGGGAGTACGAAAACTCTGATCGCTAGATAAGGATGAGGAGAATCCATGAGTTTGACGATCATATTTACTTGATGTATAATTGTCACAAACAAGAAGATTTCTATATCTGATGCAGTGGAACGAAGAACTGCCTCGGTTTTTCTCTTGAGTTGTTGAATAAAGAGCCAACTCAGCCTAGCAAACCTTATCATACTTGCAGGTCGTGACTGATGTAGTGGAACGAAGAACTGCTTGGGTATCCAGGTACATAAATGTCACCACCTTTTTTCCAAACCGTCTGAATTTCTGTAATTCTTTGACAAATAATGGCTGAATATTAATACAAGTAATCCGATTTTAAGCAATCAATGAGCAGTTATTTTCATTTACCATTACTCTCAGCTTCTTTGACTTATTTGCTTGATGTTTGTAACCTTTCCTCACACAAGTCTCTGTCTTTCGGCAAAGCATTTTTGACAGTGCTTTTCATTTACCGTTACTGTCAGCTTCTCTCGTTAATGTGCTTATACAGTGTTCTGCTCACAATAACCCGTCACAACTCACGGTCATGTAAGAGGCGACTACGAGAGAGTTGTATACAACCGTTGTATGTGACAACTTTCCCTTATTACGTCGTTTCAATTTTCGGTTGCAGGATTTTTGTTCTCGTCGGAGTTGCTACTTATAGCCAACGTAGCTACGCGCAGATCTACAATTTCAGAACCAATTTCAAGCCTTTGTTTTAATTGGTTAAATTTTGGTATCATTTTCGGATTTTTTTTCAGCAAAAATAAATAAAATAAAAATTACATACGAAGAAGCTGTCAATTTGTCATTAAACTGAAGGGAAGAAAGGAACAACAGCTTTCTTGTATACACGAGCACACGATCACTACTCTCAAACTTGAAAACTCAAAACAAATTCAAGATGCCAGAGTTGTACTCGGGCAACTATCAACAGAGCAGGCCAAGATGTCCTTGTACTCCCTTGATATTCTGAACGAATCGTAGACCTTTCCGTCCTTGCTCTTCTTGTACTCGAACAATAGGTTCGAGCGATCAAACGCTGTCAGTTTGACAAACCCGTAATCATAGTCCTTGAAGATACTCCATTCCGTTTGAACAGGAGCAAAGGTTGCAAGACTCGCTCCTCCGCCACCAGCAACCACATGTATCGTGCCATTCAAGTTACCCTTGTAATTGTGCTGCTCCTTACTGGTGCAGATATTCTGCCAAAGGGAAATAGAATGACGGTCCAATTTCGAATCAAAGATCAACATATATCAGTCACAGGCAAGTAATGTGTAGAATTTTTGGCGTACCTGATAAATGGGGCAACTCCTTTCGTAGTTGTGCACATGGCCGTATACAGCGAGGTCAACTTTGTACTTCTGCCATAATTTCTGAAGGCTTTCCCTTCCCATTGGTTCCTCAAATGATCCTTCGGCGACATAAAAGCTTGCAGAAGAATAACCTAGCACGCGATGAGCCAGAAAGATCAGCCATGGTTGCTTTTGTCTATCGACTGATGCTAGGCACTCCTCAATGAACTTGTATTGCTCTGTTCCCTCCCTCCAATCGTGTTCTGTGTCCGCAATGCAGAACCGGAACATGCCATAGTCAGTGGAATACCTGGAAAATTAACAATAAAATCGTTCAAGACTAGTTCTCGCCCTATGTAACAAGTTGGTTTCGAATTGTTCCGTACCAGAACTTAGCCCTGTTTTCAGCAGGGACATAAAACATGGTCTGGGCCAAGACACCGCATTCCCCGCCTGAATCCGTGGTCCCATAGAAGGATCCTGAGCCTGGCCAGTCACGCTCATGATTACCGCTGGACGAACAAATCTCAGATCAGCACATAAGATCAAGGGAAGAAAGTAAATTTTAAACAAACTGTGCAAGCGTATTGTAGCGACAGACCTTGCGATCATGTAAGGAACAGCAGATGCTATCGGCTCAACCTGTGCCGTGAATTGGTCCCACTGCGAAAGGTATCCATTTGCGTAACAGATATCCCCAATGTGGAAAACGATATCAATTTTCTCTAAGTCTTGGATTAGCTGCTTAGTAGTGTTGAGAGAGCCACGCTGGTATTGGTTATATTCATTGGATCCATCAGCTTCATCCTACAAGGTATACCATTAGGCAAAGGACTTAAGAAACTGCTAGTAAGTTTGTTGAGTTGATTATGTTAGAAATTAACAAAAACTACGACATTAAACCAAAACTTGAAGAGAGTCGAAACCTTTCCCATGTCACCGAAGATGACAATGCGTTGAACAGAATTATGACCAGGATATGGAGATGCTCTGAACTTGTATTCTTGACTCAAAATATGGGAACCATTTGGCAATCTGTGTCCAACCTTGTAGGTGTACCTGCAAATTATCAAGAATCATGTTCATGAACAGCGGACTCCTTAATCAATAGATCTAAAAAATGAATCTTAGAAGGCAGAAGACGTGCTAAAAATTTAAAATCGATATAAAATCAAGAGAGCAACAAAATATTTTAGAAGAAAATGTAGCATACACTGTGTTGGGCCACAATTCCTTCAGAAAAGCAGTGTGTATAAATCCAGGATCTCGCCACCCCACTGTCTTTGCCGGTGCACCTGTGTTTGTAGAACGTACATGGTTAAGGCATAGTCAGGTGATGCACTTTCATCCATCCCCCCGAAGAGAGAGAGAGAGAGAGAGAGAGAGAGAGAGAGAGAGAGAGAGAGCAAACACACCACACATGGTGTTGCGGTCGAAGTTCAATGTCCCAGCTGGGGATTTCACACGGTCTTCTCCTTTTATACCCCACTCAACAAAAGGGGTTGCTTCCACGATGTCATATCCACTTGTCCATGTTACAGTCATCTAAATATCAAGTCAGACGGATTGTTTCCTTGAGAAATTACGAACACAAGCTTGTTCACGAAGAAAAGCATTTCGATGGAAAAAATAGAAGTGAAAGTGTGGGGGAGACATCACTGCAACATAGTTTTCTGTACACCAAGAGAATATCTCCAAGAAGAAAGTGTACTTACTTCATTCCACAATTTTCCTTGCGCTAGGCGTGGATAAACTGGAGCTTTCGGATTTGCGAATGCAACTTTATTTGACACTGCCACCAGCTTCGGCTATTTTATAAAACAGGCAGGTAACAATTACAGAGATTGAAGCAAGGGACAATTACATAGCTGGGAAAAATAGCAGTTCGTAGAGAAACTATTATCTTACGAAATCTCCATAAACCAAGGGCCAAATGTTTATTTTATCCACTATTTAGAAAAATGAATGTAAGGCAAAGTACGAAGGCGACAGATAGCAGCAACCAGTGGTTCTCTAAAAAAAATAGCATACCTCTGATAAACCACCCGAGAATAGTGCAAAAGCGAAGTCTGATCTCTGGTTAATCAACTGCAGTTTCAAGGAGCCTTTCCCGGTATCTTTGTACCTTGGACTTGTGTAGTTCGCGTACTGATACTGCAAAAAAGCAAAAAATTATATGAGATCAAATCTCTATATCTGGATCCACTTCAACGAAAAGCATGCTTGGAGGCCATGGAAAAGCAGCAGCACTATGCTAACCTTTATAGGTGCTGAACACAAAAATGGAGCAGAAGAGCTTTTAGTTTCCGCAGGGCAGGTCGAAGCGCTGCAAATTCAAGTAAGTCCATCCAATGCTATCAATTCTATTCAATATACGATAAAGAAATAAAGAGAAGCAATTCGTCCGAGAAAAAAGCATGCTAGAGCTTCCAACAGTTGGCTTGAGACAAACAAAGTTCCATTTACTAACCTGAAATTGGCAGGAGAAAACACTCCAATCCAGTCATCATTTGAAGGGTGTGGAGAACTGAACTCCAATGTCAACCATTCCACATACTGCCCCTAAATTATTGAGTTGGGGAAAAAGTTGCATCAATACCAAACACATACAAAGTGCTCAAAAGTACGAGTTTGTGAACAAATAAGGACATCCTATTTCCAGTGCACGATTCATCGAAAAACAGGATGATTTAGAAGTTAACCTTGAGCCCAAGAACTGCAGTGGAGGCCTTCACATAAGCATGGGAATGAAGGGAAGACACTGCCTTGTGAACAGCAATCTTTGACAAAGGCTGATCTCCATGAGACTCCACATCTTGAACTTGAAGAGTTGCAAGAAGAACCAAATGAACTGCCAAGCAGAAATATTTCAACCTTCTCATCCTGACAACTACATTAGATAGAATCAATAAGATACCCAAATCAAAATTTAAAATTTACAGAAAACCCATGAACTAAATTCACCAAATCCAAAAGAAAAACCTAAACATTTCAAACTTCACCAATTAATAACCAAAAGGGTAGCTGGAAAGCATCAAAACAAGCAAATAGGTATTAATCCCATCAAAAATTACACAAACCCCGTCTTCTAAGTTCACCAAACCAAAACTTTACTAGTTGATAACTAAAAGGGGCAGCAGGAACACATCAAAACAAGCAAATGGGTATTAATCCCAGAAAAAGTTACAGAAAACCCATCATCTAAATCCACCAAACCAAATAAAAAAATTCCGAACTTTTCAACTTTACCAATCGAAAACCAAACGGGCGGCTGGAAAAAATCGAAACAAACAAATGGGTATTGAAATTCCAGCAAGAAAAACCAGATGAAGTAGAATTTTCAGAACCGACCTGCAGCGAAAGGTTGGTGAAACTCAATCCTGAAGCTAAAGAAATGCCGGTGAACTGTGTTTGAACTTTGACGTGTGGTGTGGTGAGGGTGGCTTTTTAAAGGTGGCAACTAAATTGGATTTCTCGAATATTTGGAGAGAAGATTCCGATTAATCCAGATTTAAATGGCAAGTCAACTTTCTTCCTTTTCAAAAAAAATCCTCTCGGGTTTTATATACGTTATGGGCGCTGCCACTGGAAAAGCGACTTCGAAACAAAGCGGGTTCCGGAATCCAGCCAGACAGGGACATTGCTGTCTACCTTATGCATGAAAGCCACGTGGGCAAGATGAAATCGTACGGCTCATATTTGCGGCTGCTTGAAACCGACGTCGTCTAGGAGGTAAATTACCTCCCGCGCTGAGATGGGCTTTCACAACTTAAAACACAAAACTGCATCTTGGGTCGTAGGATTAAATCTTAGCCACGTGTCATATGCTGTATTAGGAATTGGGCATGCTGAATCACCGCCTCTCATGTAATAATATAATTGGTTGCAAATTTTAAAAAGAAATTTGACCAATTAAATTATTACACTTTATGTACCTGATTGTGTTCTAAGTAGACTGCAAAATTTCTCTTATGAACAAGAAATTTTCTTTGTGGAGGAAAGCTTTATTTTTTAAATTGTTAATTTTCTAACACAAGTATCTCACCGCTTATATAGTGACACGTGGTGTACCACTCGATGTTCCGGGCACACTGAGAAATATCTTCCTATGAACGTGAAAAACCCTAATGCATATAAACATTTGTATTGACAATTTTCAT
This sequence comes from Pyrus x bretschneideri, assembly GCF_019419815.1. Lineage (NCBI taxonomy): Eukaryota > Viridiplantae > Streptophyta > Magnoliopsida > Rosales > Rosaceae > Pyrus > Pyrus x bretschneideri. Next base: position 2,976,649 of record NW_025999524.1, read on the forward strand.
GTCCTTGTAGGAAAGCGTATGGAATTATTTTTGTGGATTAAACATTTTTATCAGAGTCATGAATTGAACTCAAGACATGCCGTGTAGAATACGGGTCTTGAAATTCGTCCCCAATTCTTAAGTCATCCCATAGTGGTTAACTTTTGATCAAGATTCTAAAAAACATTAAGCACTAGTCGGGTAGTGGGATGGCGTTTAGCGCCTAGGCGGGTGGTGGGATGGCGCCTAGCGCTTAAGCGGCTAGGCAGGGTCTAGGCGGATTTAGGTAAATTTCTTATATATTATATGAATTAATTAAACTTACTATATCAGATGTAAATAATTATTGAATAATCTGTTATTTCTTATAGAAGAACATGAATGTTTTATGTACATATATTATTTATTTTATCTACATAATTTGATGGTCTAAAACATTATCCAAATAATTCATATAACATTTATATATATAATATAAATCCCTCAAACCCTATCTATATCTATATATATATATGTGTGTGTGTGTGTGTGTGTGTGTGTCTATATATATATTATGTATAAATCTCAAAACTTTTGACAGTTTTTGAAAAGACAAAAAGCAGTGGGTGGTTTCATAATTCAAAACCGTGTGCCTCTTCACCTCTTTCACATTTCCAAAGGTGGAGTCCCAGATCATCACACATTTTGACCCTTTGAAAATTGAATAACCCTTTCTATTACACCTTTTCGTTTATTCTTCTTCCTTAGCTCTTTCAGAGCCCTTGCAGAGCTTCAAACTGAATCAATGGATCTGCAGCTCACGCCACTTCAGATTAAATGTCAAATACCTTGTCTCTCCCCTCTCTCTCTCTCTCTCTCTCTCTCTCTCATTTATTCACAAACGGCAAGCTGCAGAAGATTGTCGAGGCGTTGCTGCTACGTACGACATCGAAACTTTCAGATTTGTTGCGAGAGTTGCAGCAAGTTTATGATTTGCAGCTGCCTAGATCGCCTAGCGAGCACCTAGGTGGCCGCCTAAATCCTCCCCGCCTTGAGTAACCGCTTTGGCCTAAATCGAGTCGGGGCTCATCCGCCCAGCGCCTAGGCGGCCGCCCGGGCCGATTTTTAGAACATTGCTTTTGACTCATTATATACGTATTTATGTCATTAAATCATGCGACCAATAATGTATTTAAACAGAGGAAACACTACCACATTAGTAAATTTAATAAAACTATGATCATGATTTAGGAATATTTAAGGCTTGTTTGGTATCCTATTTGAAATTTTTTATCATTTCTCAAAATATTTCTTAAGAACATTTCTTGAAAACAATTTTCTTTAAGACTCAAAAACTTGATTGGTTTGCGATTCAAAGTTTTTAAATCTTACGACTTAAACTAGACAAAAATATATAAAAAGAGGGGGTTGCAAGAGATGGAGAAAGAGGAGAGAGGAGGAAAAAAAGTAAGAGATGATTGAAGGAAAAAGAAAGAAGAGAGAGGATTTGACGAGATAGAGAGGAGAGACAAAAAATGTTTAAAAAAAGAAAAGGAGAGAGAACAAAGAAATGAGAGAGAAAGAAGAAAAGAGAGGGAGAGGGAAAGAAGAAGAGAGAGAGAGATTTGGAGTGAGAGGGGAGGAGGGAGAGAAAAGAAATGAATGAGTTTAAGTTTAAAAATTCTAAAAACTCATTTTTTATGTTTTTAAAGAATAGACTATATTTTTGTGTTAGTCTTGAGTTCAGTTTTTTTAAATAGTCCTACCAAATAAATTTTTAAGGTTTAAAACTTGAAAATTGTTTTTTACTTTAAAAAGTTAGATTCAAGTAGAATACCAAACATGCCCTTATTTGTTAATTGTTTTGTTACACCAACACATGAATAGGTTTGAGATGCTTATTCAAAAAGAGTGATGGACTTGTTGAGCACCCCATGGGTGGTAAAGAAGGTTATTGATATAGAGATGGAAAAAGGCGTCACGGTTGAGGTTACCATTGCCGATATGTGAATGGGCAACAAAGGCTTCTCTGCAAATTTTATTGTTGATTAAGGTCTTGTTTAGAAATGTTTTTAAAGTGACTGAAAGCGCTTTTGATGAAAATACTTTTGGAACCAATCATTAGTAAAATTGCAAGTAAATTCTGAAAAAATCACTTTATTGCTTCATGCAAAAAAACACATGACTAGAACTTCTTAAAAACAATTTTAAACAAGCCCTAATATTTTTTTTTCTTTATTTTTAAAAGTATTTTCAATCATTTTAAAATCAATTCTAAACAAACCTTAATATATTTTTTTTATTATTTCACTGGTGATCAATTAGTGTGATTTATGCAACTATTTGTTTTACTTAATCTTTAAAATGTACTCTTATCATTTGAATATTTGTAGTATTTAGTCTTGTGCTTCTTGCGTGTGTATGTTTATCAGCTCAATTATTATATATATGGATAAATTCTTTTAACTAATATAAAGTTTCAACACTAATAGTAATATTAAATCACATCACAAATTTGAACAATATTAATATAATTGAAATTGACAAAATAGAATGAAAGAAAAATATATGTACCAACAAACATTATCGATTGATGCTTGCAATAACTGCAATGTTTGAACGAAACAATTTCGCCTCTGCCTTTGTGCTCTTTGGTAGGGAAGACTGGAAGTCCAAAAATTAAACAAAGAAGTATAACTCTTGTACGCGTCAGTGGATGATTATATAGAGCCAAATATTATTTTACAAAAGATGCAACCCTTTGTCAAACAAAGTGTGCGTTGGACTCAACCAACATTTAGCATCCCCACCTGGACACAATAAAGAATAAATGGATGAATGTGATTCCGTTTTCTAGCGGTAGTAAATCACACAATCATGATTAAGAAAAGATAAAATGTTTTATGAGTCTTCTCGACTTTTAAGAAAGAAAACTGTTATAACTTCGCCATCAATTGATTATCTTTTTAAAAAAAAAAAAAATATCAATGTCATTCCACACTTACCACTTTTCAAATTTAGCGTGATGCAGTACTAAACTATTAAATTTTATTTGAAAATTAAAATATCAGATAAATATTATAACAACATTTCAAATCTATCACGTTAATCCATTTGTAATTCATTTTAAAATATAAAAATAATATGAAAAATATGATAAGTGTAACGTCATTTCTCAAACATATTCGTCAATCCAAAGCTAACATAACAACAAAAAAGAAAGAATTAAAAAACCCGGCAAAAAAACGACAACTTCAAAATGCACGGCAGCGCCTTACTGAACGCCCCTTAAAAAATGGTAGCAAAAGTCGAATCTTCCCTTAAGATTCCCAAAGTTGTTAACGATTTGCAATCATTGAAAACTCAGAAACCCTAAAAAAATCTTGAACTTCAGTTCGACTGCATCACTCAAAGTTTGCAGCTTTCTTCCTTTGTTCTCACAAAGATTCTTCATTTTTCATGCCGTGTGGGATATTGGGATGAAAGAAATGAAACCAGTGAGGCTGTTGGCAATTCTGTTGGTTGTTGTTGTTGCAACCCTTCAAGTTGAGAAGGCAAGCTCGCATGGAGATAACCCTCTTTCCAGAATTGCTATTCATAGAGCAACCTTTGCACTTGAAGAGCCTGCTTACATTCAAGCTTCTCCTTCTGTTCTTGGATTAAGGGTAAGCATTTCACTAATTACTATTTAGACTCTTAATTCAAAGCCTAATTTGGTTTTGGTGACCTCTTGTGGTCTAATCGCGGAGCGTTATTGACCTGTGATGCTGCCACAGTGTTCATCGTGTGGTTTGGGCTGATGGGTTGATTGTTGATGTTTTAGGGGCAAAACACAGAGTGGGTGAAGTTGGAATTTGGTACCGAAAACCCGAAAATCGATGATTGGATTGGAGTGTTTTCTCCTGCTAATTTCAGGTATATAAACCTGTTCTTGCATTGCCCTTGTGCTTAAATTTGAATTCGGTCAAACATTTAGACCTTTTTTTGAATGATGTCCTTCAAATGCTTTCCTTGCTTATTGTGTTCTGTGGTTAAATTTAATGCCTTTGGTCTGATTGGAAGTAATTCAAATTTATCCTTTTCAGTGCTTCCACCTGCCCTGAGGAGAATCCGAGAGTTTTTCCTCCGTTTTTGTGTTCTGCGCCGATTAAGGTTCATCCAGCATACGTGATGAGTTTTTCTACACTTTATAAAGAGCTGCGGATATGAACCTTAAAATGTTTCACTTTACAGTTTCAGTACGCGAATTACTCCACTCCCGACTACAAGGACACTGGAAAAGGGTTCTTGAAGCTTCAGCTCATCAACCAGAGATCGGAGTTCTCTTTCGCACTATTTTCTGGCGGTTTATTGAATGTATGTTGAAAACTGTCTTCGTTTTATATTCTGCATATTCATGGGATAACTAGATTGTTATATATTGGCTTTGTTATACTATCTTTTGATTTTTGTTTTCCTTTAAATTGAGCGTTTCGGTACTTTCACATACAAATTGTGTTTCTAATAGCATCTTGATGAATTATGCAAACTCCATTTGTCAATAGTCTACAAAACTGCCCTGTGTTTTCTTCAAGTACTAGCTAATCAATCCTGTTGCATACATTTAATCTAGCTGGAAAAGGTTTCTTTTGAAACTGTTTGACGAACTGAACTCATTGAATTAATTATGCTGCAATTTTTTGATTCTTTCTTTTCTGCTCAATAGCCAAAGGTGGTGGCGGTGTCCAATCATGTAGCTTTCGCCAATCCAGATGCACCAGTTTACCCGCGCATAGCACAAGGAAAAGATGGAATGAAGTAAGTTATAGTCCCCGACTCCCCGCCCCAGTTCAAATCCTCAAAGCACACAGCATGCATATTTAAAGAGGTGTTTTCAAAGAAATGTATATATTTAAGAAGATGGATAATGAAGGTAATCCATATGGTTCTGTACTAAACTCAGATGACCGTAACATGGACAAGTGGATATGGGATCAATGACGCAGAACCTTTTGTTGAATGGGGTTCGAGAGGAGAAACTACGCGTTCCCCAGCTGTGACGCTAACTTTTGATCGTCGTAGCTTGTGTGGTGTGTAACTCTCTTGCGCCTTGTTTCTATTTTGAATTCACCCATACAAAAAGGGAGAAGAAAAGAGAAAACACGATAATCTACACTCGTTTTTATTAATGATAGTATTGGAATGGCTAATTTATAAAGTGAAGATAAAACCAGTATTCGTAACAGCAAAACCAGTTGTTAGTCTATAACCTTTGCTGCCGAACGTGTAACAATATTCATAGAATGTAGGAGCCTACAAATACTCGAAGGTAAATTTTTGCATTGTTAAATCCTTCTTTAAACTTTTGTGGATTTACGGTTTATCTTGTCAATGTACGTATGCAGGTGCACCAGCAAGAACAGTGGGATGGCGTGACCCTGGATTCATACATAATAGTTTTCTGAAGGAGTTGTGGCCAAACAGACAGTATGTTAAATTCTGCATATACAATTTTCTTGAACGAGGAGTGAGTTTTATAGTAACATGTTAACTACACGAGTTTACGATACAACCATGAACTATTCAATGAGTACAATGTCATATTTCACCAACAGCTGTTGGATTTTATGGCAAAACACCGGTTAAAATGAAGATCACTTTTATGCAGGTACACGTACAAGCTGGGGCATAGATTGTTTAATGGTACATACATTTGGAGTCGAACGTATCAGTTTAGAGCATCCCCTTATCCTGGTCAAAATTCTTTACAGCGTGTAGTCATTTTCGGTGACATGGGAAAGGTTCAAACTCACTCCAAAAGTCTGTTCGTTTCAATGAAATTTTTGATCCCATAATGATTTTTGTTTCTTCTTATGGTACTACATCCTCATATTTTACCATGCAGGATGAAGCTGATGGTTCCAATGAATACAACAACTTCCAGCCAGGTTCACTTAACACTACTAAGCAACTTATTCGAGACTTGAAAAACATCGATATAGTCTTCCACATTGGGGATATATGTTATGCAAATGGTTATCTTTCACAATGGGACCAATTTACCGCACAGGTCGAACCAATAGCATCAACTGTTCCTTACATGATTGCAAGGTTTGCACCATTGTTTAATTTCCCGACTTGCTTTGAACAATCTGTCATCTTTATCTAATTTCGGTGATTTTTATTTTTTCTTTCAGTGGAAACCATGAACGAGACTGGCCAGGAACGGGTTCTTTCTATAAGAACATGGATTCAGGAGGTGAATGCGGTGTGTTGGCTGAAAATATGTTCTATGTTCCCACGGAGAATAGAGCTAAGTTTTGGTATGCCAATATCGTGTCAGAAATCTGTCAATTTTGATTAGATCTTCATTTCTGAGAATGTTATTTCTTAATTCAGGTACAAGACGGACTACGGCATGTTTCGCTTCTGCATAGCAGACACGGAACATGACTGGAGAGAGGGCACAGAGCAGTACAAGTTCATCGAGCACTGCTTAGCATCAGTTGATAGGCAGAAGCAACCCTGGCTAATATTTCTCGCACATCGAGTTCTAGGATACTCTTCGGATGCCTCTTATGCGGTAGAAGGATCATTTGCAGAACCAATGGGGAGGGAGAGCCTCCAAAAACTCTGGCAAAAGTATAAGGTCGACATTGGCATCTACGGCCATGTCCATAACTACGAAAGAACCTGTCCCATATACCAGGTACATTTTCCCATTGCGTAAATAGGAAGCAAGTAGAATATTTTCAAGTTACAATAAAAAATTTCTGTTGTTTCGGCGACAGAATATTTGCACCAATGAAGAGAGACACCATTACAAGGGCAGCTTGAATGGAACAATACATGTGGCTGCTGGTGGTGCAGGAGCAAGCCTGTCACCGTTTACTTCCCTCCAAACGAAATGGAGTATTTTCAAAGACTACGACCATGGATTCGTGAAGCTCACAGCATTCGATCACTCGAACCTTTTGTTTGAGTACAAGAAGAGCAGGGACGGGCAGGTTTACGACTCGTTCAGAATATCCAGAGATTATAGGGACATCTTGGCCTGCGCCGTTGATAGCTGCCCTAGCACCACACTTGCCTCATGATCTGGAAAGTAAATATTTGTTACTACAGAGTGAAATAAACGGATCATTACCAGCTGTCACAAAATAGTGATCTTTTTATGTATATAAAAGTAAGAGATTATGGTAGTTAATCAGGAATATTAGTGTCTAATTATGCTAATTAACCTTTTTAATTTCCTATCCAATTAGAACGTGCTGTGAACGTTTCTGTGGTAGTTCAATGCACCTGCTATGTATTACCTAATTTTTTCATGTTTTCTAGATTTCCTTCAATATTTAAAACCTACAAGCCATCAGGAATCAGGATGACCAACTTCCCAGTTTGACTCTCAGCCTAGAACACTGCTTGGCTCCTCACGTGTGAAGGAATTATTCTTCCTTAGTGTCAGTGTAACGTGTATAGAAAAATATCTCGTTAAAACCGGTTCAAGTTTTCATGCGTGAGTGAGGAAGAACAACTCCTTACATGTGACCAATTATTAATATAGCCGTTGTGGATTCGCTATCATTGGGTTTCCTTAGACGACGTTACCAACCAACCATTTTTGAAGGAAGAGTAAAAATTGAATGTCCTCCCTTTTCTTCTTCTTTTCGATCAAGACGGACAGATTTCACCAAAAACCCTTTCGTTTTTGGGTTTTGAAGATCGGAATTGACCAAAAAAAGAGGCTTTTATTTGGATTTATGGATTCTGGCAGCTGCAACTGGGGCTGGTAAGGTGGAGAAGCATAATTTGCACATATAGTTTTCCAGAGAAAGGAAAGGTGTAGCAGATCAATCAGTTCATGATGGTGAGCAGCTGACTGAGTCTTCTGCGGAATTGGTTTCTGATTATGTTGTGGCAGAAAAAGCTGGGTTTCTTTTCCATCAAAGACTAAAGAAAAGCAGATATCTTAGAGTTAAATCAAAAGGGCTTTCTCTAAATGCACTGAACTCTACAGAAAGCTGCTTATTGGCTCGGGTGGTGTTGTATTGGGAAAATGCCAGAGTGGAAGATGATGTGTATAGCTCATCATGTGCCGCACCTTGTATTTGGCAATGAGGCCATTTTTGGGAGCAATGGCAGCCAAGTCAATGACGTGTGTGGTTAGAGAGTGAGGAAAAGTGGCGGTGGCGTCGGGGAAGGATGAGGAAGAGGAGATGTAGCAGCTCAACTAATCTGGTGGTTGACGGCCCGTTTGATTCACAGGTTTTACGTTGTTCTTATTAGTAATCTGTTATCTGTACTTCAAAAAAATCATTATGCACTCTTCTGACGAAAAATAAGAAAAGAAATGAATCTTTAATGACTACTGGTGTAATATATACTCTTAGTGCAGGTAAAAGAGAAGTTGACAAGTTGAATGAGTTGTTGAAGCAGACTCAGAAGTTGGTCCAAAGTTTACATGAGGAGGAGGGGCGTTTTAAATTCCAGGGATTAACATCACTCCTCAAAATAATATAGTTATAGTATGAAAGTATGTTTAATGTTAAAATTGTGAGAATAAATGCCTCTAGTGGTATAATTGTTATTATATGATGTTTTCAAAAATGTTACAGTAGTGTAATTGTTATCTTGTGAATTTTTCAAAAGTTGCAATCATTTCATTTTTTTAGTTTGTCACGGATGTAACTCTATATAAAAAGCATTTTGTATGTGATTACAAAACAAGTGAAATCAATAATATCACTACCCCTCCCTTCCTCTTTTTTCTGCAATCTTTTTGTGTTATAATTACGAAATTAAATAATATAATATTTTACATCCACTTCTCTTATGTCTCTAATAAAAATTATCTCTCTAACTTTTAACCATTTATAACATTTAAGTGTAATATCACTCCTCAAATCATAATGTTGTTCGGTGCGAATCAAAAGCTCGGAGCACATGGTATTAAAAAACCCGGTTCAAAATGCACAGCACATGTTGACTGAAATGCCCTTTGAAAAAATGGGAGCAAAAGCCGAATCTTCCTTAAGATTCCCAGAGTTGTTAAGTATTTGCAATCATTGGGAACTCGGGAACTCAGAAACCCATAAAATCTTATACTTCAGTTCAACAGCACCAGCATCACTCAAAGTTGGCAACTTTCTTCCTTTGTTCCTAAAAGATTCTTCTTTTTTCATACTGTGGGGGAAGTTGGGATGAAAGAAATGAAACAAGTGAGGCTGTTGGCAATTCTGTTGGTAGTTGTTGTTGCAACCCCTCAAGTTGAGAAGGCAAGCTCGCATGGAGATCACCCTCTTTCCAGAATTGCTATTCATAGAGCAACCTTTGCACTTGATGAGCTTGCTTACATTCAAGCCTCTCCTTCTGTTCTTGGATTAAGGGTGAGCATTTCACTAATTGCTATTTACAAACTCTTAATTCAAAGCCTAATTTGGTTTTGGTGGCCTCTTCTGGTCTGATCACGGCGCTTTATTGACTTGCGATGCTGCCACAGTGTTCATCCTGTGGTTTGGACTGATGGGTTGGTTGTTGATGTTTTAGGGGCAAAACACAGAGTGGGTGAAGTTGGAATTTGGTACCGAAGACCCGAAAATCGATGATTGGATTGGAGTGTTTTCTCCTGCTAATTTCAGGTATATAAACCTGTTCTTGCATTGCCCTTGTGCTTATATTTGAATTCAATCAAACATTTAGACCTTTTTTTGAATGATGTCCTTCAAATGTTTTCCTTCTTATTGTATTCTGTGGTTAAATTTAAGGCCTTTGGTCTGATTGGAAGCAATTCAACTTTTCAGTGCTTCCACCTGCCCTGAGGAAAATCCGAGAGTTTATCCTCCGTTTTTGTGTTCTGCGCCGATTAAGGTTCATCCGGCATACCATGTGATGATTTTTTCTACATTGTTTACAAAGAGCTGCAGATATGAACCTTAAATTGTTTCACTTTACAGTATCAGTATGCGAATTACTCCACTCCCGACTACAAAGACACCGGAAAAGGGTTCTTGAAGCTTCAGCTCATCAACCAGAGATCGGACTTCTCTTTCGCACTATTTTCTGGCGGTTTATTGAATGTATGCTGAAAACCGTCTTTGCTTCTGCATATTCATGGGATAACTAGACTGTTATACATTGGCTTTTGTTGTACTGTCTTTTGATTTTTGTTTTCCTCTTAAATTGAGCGTTTTGGTACTTTCGCATACAAATTGTGTTTCTAATAGCAGCTTAGTGAATTATGCAAACTCCATTTGTCAATAATCTACAAAAACTGCCTTGTGTTTTCTTAAAGTACTAGCTGGTCAGTCCTGTTGCATACATATAATCTGGCTGGAAAAGGTTTCTTTCGCAACTGTTTGACGAATTCTCCTGTCTCTATGGTTGCTTTTTCATGTGTTTGTCTTTCACACATGGAAGACTAATCTGAGTACTGTGGTTTCTGAAACTGAACCCGTTAAATAAATGATGCAGCAATTTTCTGATTCTTTCTTTTCTGCTCAATAGCCAAAGGTGGTGGCGGTGTCAAATCATGTAGCTTTCGCTAATCCAGATGCACCAGTTTACCCTCGCATAGCACAAGGAAAAGAATGGAATGAAGTAAGTTATAGTCTCTGCCCTAGTTCAAATCCTCAGAGAACACAGCATGCATTTTCAAAGAGTATATATATTTAAGAAAACGGTTAATGATCCATATGGTTCTGTACTAAACTCAGATGACCGTAACATGGACAAGTGGATATGGGATCAATGATGCAGTACCTTTTGTTGAATGGGGTCCTAGAGGAGAAACTACGCGTTCCCCAGCTACGACGCTAACTTTTGATCGTCATAGCTTGTGTGGTATGTAACTCCCTTGCACCTTTTTTCTATTTTGAGTTCACTCATACAAACAGGGAGAAGAAAAGAGCAAGCACGATAATCTAAAGTCGTTTTTGATTTGTAGTTAATTAACGATAGATTCTTGACATTGCTAATTTATAAGGTGAAGATAATACCAGGATTTTGTGACAGTAAAACCAGTTGTTAGTCTGTCATCTTTGCTGTCGAACATGTATCAATATTCATAGAATGTAGGAGCCTACAAAGACTTGAAGGTAAATTTTTGCATTGTTAAATCCTTCTTAAAACTTTTGTGGCTTTACAGTTTATCTTGTCAATGTACGTGTGCAGGTGCACCAGCAAGAACAGTGGGATGGCGTGACCCTGGATTCATACATACTAGTTTTCTGAAGGAGTTGTGGCCAAACAGACAGTATGTTAAAATCTGTATATTCAATTTTCTTGAACGAGGAGTGAGTTTTATAGTAACCTGTTAACTACACGAGTTTACGATACAACCATGAACTATTCAATGAGTACAATGTCAAAAATTTCGCAATCAGCTGTTGGATTTTATGGCAAATCACCAGTTAAAATGAAGCTCACTTTTATGCAGGTACACGTACAAGCTGGGACATAGATTGTTTAATGGTACATACATTTGGAGTCGAACGTATCAGTTTAGAGCATCTCCTTATCCTGGTCAAAATTCTTTACAGCGCGTAGTCATTTTTGGTGACATGGGAAAGGTTCGAACTTGCTTCAAAAATCTGTTCATTTCACTGAATTATTCTACCCCAAAATGATTTTTTTTTTTTCTTCTTATGGTACTAAATCCTCATATCTTACCATGCAGGATGAAGCTGATGGTTCCAATGAATACAACAATTTCCAGCCAGGTTCGCTTAACACTACTAAGCAACTTATTCGTGACTTGAAAAACATCGATATAGTCTTCCACATTGGGGATATATGTTACGCGAATGGTTATCTTTCACAATGGGACCAGTTTACCGCACAGGTCGAACCAATAGCATCAACTGTTCCTTACATGATTGCAAGGTTTGCACCATTGTTTAATTTCCTTACTTGCTTTGAACAAGATATCTTTATCTAATTTTGGTGATTTTTATTTTTCCTTTCAGTGGAAACCATGAACGAGACTGGCCAGGAACAGGTTCTTTCTATCAGAACATGGATTCTGGAGGCGAATGTGGTGTGTTGGCTGAAAATATGTTCTATGTTCCCACAGAGAACAGAGCTAAGTTTTGGTACGCGAATATCGTGTCAGAAATCCTCAATTTTGATTGGTCTTCATTTCTGAGGATGTTATTTCTTAATTCAGGTACAAAACTGACTACGGCATGTTTCGCTTCTGCATAGCAGACACGGAACATGACTGGAGAGAGGGCACGGAGCAGTACAAGTTCATCGAGCACTGCTTAGCATCAGTCGATAGACAGAAGCAACCCTGGCTAATATTTCTCGCACATCGAGTTCTGGGATACTCTTCAGATTTCTATTACGCAGAAGAAGGATCGTTTGCAGAACCAATGGGGAGGGAGAGCCTCCAAAAACTCTGGCAAAAGTATAAGGTCGACATTGGCATTTACGGCCATGTCCATAACTACGAAAGAACCTGTCCCATATACCAGGTACATTTTCACATTGCATAATTAGGAAGCAAGTTAGAATCTTTTTAAGTTACAATAAAAAATTTCTTGCGTGTTTTCACAACAGAATATTTGCACCGATGAAGAGAAACGCCATTACAAGGGCAGCTTGAATGGAACAATACACGTGGTTGCTGGTGGTGCAGGAGCAAGCCTGTCAACGTTTACCGCTATCCAAACGAAATGGAGTATTTTCAAAGACTACGACCATGGATTTGTCAAGCTCACAGCATTCGATCACTCGAACCTTTTGTTTGAGTACAAGAAGAGCAGGGACGGGCAGGTTTACGACTCGTTCAGAATATCCAGAGATTATAGGGACATCTTAGCCTGCACTGCTGATAGCTGCCCTAGCACCACACTCGCCTCATGATCTGGAAAGTAAATTAATATTTGTTACTACAGAGTGAAATGAACGGATCATTACTCTTTCCATGTATATAAAATTGAGAGATTATGGTAATTAATCAGGAATATTAGTGCCGGCTAGTTAACATTTTATAATTTCCTATCCAATTAGGACGTGCTGTGAACATTTCTGTCGTAGTTCAATGAACCTGCTATATATTACCTAATTTTTTTTTTTTTCATATTTTCTGGATTTCCTTCAATATTTAATACCTACAAGCCATCAGGATGACCAACTTACCAGTTTGACTCTAAGCCTAGAACACTGCTCGGCTCCTCACGTGTGAAGGAATTATTCCTCCTTAATTGTCAATCTAACATGTATAGAAAAATATCTCGTTAAATCCGGTTCAAATTTTCATACGTGAGCAAGGAAGAACGACTCTTTGCGTGACTAACTATTAAATATAGCCGTTGTGGATACGCTATCATTGTTTTTCCTTAGACGACACCACCAACCATTTTTGAAGGAAGAGTAAAAATTGGATCTCCTCCCTTTTCTTTGTCTCTTCGATCAAGACAGACAGATTTCACCAAAAACCCTTTTCGTTTTCGGGTTTTGAAGATCAGAATTGACCAAAAAAAGAGGCTATGGATTTTTGGATTATAGCAGCAGCAGCAACAGCAGCCACTGGGGCCGGTTACGTGGCGAAGTGTTATTGGCACAAATGGTTTTCCAGAGAGAGGGAAGGTGTATCAGATCAATCAGTTCACGATGGTGAGGAGCTGACTGAGTTTTCTGGGAATTGGTTTCTGATTTTGTTGTGGCAGAAAAAGCTGGGTTTCTTTTCCATCAAAGACTAAAGAAAAGCAGATATCTTGGAGTTAAATCAAAAGGGCTTTCTCTAAAAGCACTTAATTCCACAGAAAACTGCTTATTGGCTCAGGTGGTGTTGTATGGGGAAAATGCCACAGTGGAAGAGGATGTGTATAGCCCATCATGTGCATCACCTTGTATTTTGGCAATGAGGCCATTTTTGGTTAACCATGGCAGCCAAGTCAATGACGTGTGGTTGGAGAGTGAGGAAAAGGCGCGGTGGCGGCAGCGAAGGAGGAGGAGGAGATGTAGCGGCTCAACTAAACCGGTGGCTGGCAGCCCATTTGATTCACTAGGTTTTGCCCTATTCTTATTAGGAATCTGTTATCAATACTTCAAAAAAGTCGTCATGTACTCTTTCCCGACGAAAAAAATAAGGAGGAGGAATGAGTCGTTAATGACTATTTTGGAGTCGTAATAACAATTCCCTTCTATTCGCATGACGTTTATGCTTAATTTTTACTTTTTCAGGTTCAAAAAATGGACTGCTGCTTTTCTTTGTTGGAATCACTATTGGAGCAATATATACTATTAGTGGACGTAATAGAGAAGTTGACAAGTTGAATGAGTTGTTGAAGCAGACTCAGAAGTTGGTCCAAAGTTTACATGAGGAGGAGGAGGGTTTTAAATTCCAGGGAACTGAGAAGCAGATCATTACCTCCTTCGATGTACGAGAATCTGAGAGATCGAACATATGTGTTGCGAAAAGGCTCGATGATCAGATGGAGGACGGTGTCGAAGCAATGAGAAAAATTGAGGCAGAGCTCCTAGCTGAACTAGAGATTTTGGAAGAGAACACTCACGAGGAAATTAACAATGGTGTGTCGCCTCAGGAGCTGAGTTTGCGCCTGTATGAAGTGGTCGAGTCGAGGCTCGAAGCACGAATCATGGAACTCGAGGCAGCTCTTGAAGCCAGTGAAAGGAAGGTGCGTTTAATGGATTTGGTATATGTACGCAATGAGGCTGATTGAACTAGAACGATGAACAGAGTGCTGCATATACGGTTGGAGAGCTGTTATTGGTATTCCACAAAAATCGTCAAACAATGTGCAGTATGATTATTTTTTCTAGTGTTGCTAACGATTCTTTGAGATTTTAAGTTAGCGAGAATTAGAAAAAGATGCAATGCATGTATAGTAGTCTAGGAATTTCACTAATTATTTCGTCGTTGACGCTCTTTTAGCGTGATAGAATTAGAACACTCAGTTTCACCACTAGAACGTGAGTCGTCAATTTCATTGAAGTATATACTTTTACTTTACAATGGGAAGATCCTTTTGTACCTAAAATACATCAGAAAAGAGAAGTACGTGAACCCACAGGCAACACCGCTAATAACCAGAACCCAATTGAATGTAGGTGGGTGATCGAAAACAGTGGCGGCAAAATTCATTCCAAACACTGCTGTAACAGCGGCAAAAATAGTAGCCAAGAAGGTAGCCGCTGTAAGAAGCAACTGATACTGTATCAGATGGTTCTGAACATTGCTCTGCCCATACAAAGCGCAATGTTAGAATTCATTTGTGCATATATTGTAGTAATTAAGAAAGCAGAAGCGTTTATCACTCCTTACCAGTTTAATGTTAATCAAGTCTTCGGTATCCTCTATGTATTCTTTCAGCTGCATCACCAAAACAAGACATATGCTGTTGTCAATCACTTATTGCCAGTTTAATATATAATCAAATCTTCATACCACCACTACGTTCTATCAGGCAGCATCACCAATAAATATATAAAGCATTCACTGAGTGTAAAACATCTCATACCGATAACAACTTGCTGAGAGTATGGTCGATGACAACAAAGTATGCTTCAAGCAGCATTTCCAGTTTATCAATGTTTTCTCCACAATTAGACGAACTCAATAAGCTTCCCTGCCTGCTTGAACTCACAATACTGGTAAAAGCCCTTTGCAATTTATGTGTTCCACTGCATGACCCCACTGGAGAAACAGGAGCAGATTTTGAAACAATTGTTTCCTCATGTGATGTGTTAGTTTGAAAACCAAGGTCACTAGAGGGATAACCCTCTGACCGTAGTTTCTTCTCAGTAAGGTACATCTCAGCCATATCACCGTCATCATCCATGAGATTTTCTATTTCATCACGGACCTAGATAAATTAGGGGCAATTATAATGAGGAGATGAAGAGCAGAGAACAAGTATATTATGAAAATTTTCTCTCTAAAACAGAAACGAATGAGAGTAAAATGAAGATGCTACTACTTCTTTTGAGGTTCTGAGAGCAAATTTTTGGTTGCCAATAGAATTACCCTACCTTCTGAACTCGTTTAGTCAATGCAAGGAGGTGACCTTTGAGTCTACGCACACGCTCCAGATTAACAGTGTTTATCGATGATGCTAGTTCATCCAGCAAAGGGTATATCTCCATTTGCAGTTCCTGTGCCTATCACATTGATGAACAACTTCATTAACATAATGGATTTGTGCTGATGATGATTCCTGCTTCATTTCCTGGTTTTTGTCAATTTTTACTTCATATGATATATGAATTCACAATAAAATTACGTATAGAGTTCTGATCGATGACAAATACATGACTAGGGACTCTACCAATCTGGGGATAGCTATACCGCCAGAACATAGTGAACAAAGAACTTCTTGGGGTTATCTAAAACATAAATGAAACATGTACCAAAATTGGTTGATAGGGTTGTGCTGCAAATAGATTGATACCTGAGCATCTAGAGACATGCAGGTTAGTTCCAAAGCCAGCTCCAATGCTCTAAACTCGAAAGGCAAGTCATCTGAATCAAATTAGACTCGTTAGAAATGCATTCAACATTGATTTTTTACTCACATACATCAGAAAACTATGAGTAAAACCCAAGGCAGTAAAAAATATGAGTTATTATGTAGAAGTAGTTTCCGTACCAGATTGATCTTTGTTTAACTCTAGGCGTTTGCACAATTCAGACTTGTACTGAACAACACTTTCATCCAGGGAATTCATCAGGATAACCTCGTCAGCAGTGATTATACACCTGATCTGTTCAAAACTAACAACAATGGCTTTCTCCCTTCCTAATATTGTAGAAGGGTAAATGAACAAAGGATCCAAAAGTCGGAGATCTCTGCCAGGCAACGAACAATGTCTCATTATAGTAGCCTTGTCAAGCTCCAAAATGCTTATATTCCCAAGCAGATCAATCTTTATCCAAGAACGACTTCCGTGACCTCTCTTCTTCAGTCCCTGAATACTTGACAGCCCACGAGCGCTTCCAGTATTATTAGAGGACGTGGATTCTGGAAGATCAGAAGGAAGTAAAGGGATTCGCGATCGTGATCCTTCCATTAGATTTTATTCACCCTTCTTTGGTTCCAATCCAAAATCAGGAAGAAGGAAACTTACACGTCGGTGCATATCAAACTGTACTAAAATGCAGCCCAAGCAACCACATTCATGTTTGAGCAACCTAGTTATCGGCGGATTTCTATATATGAAAGTGCAAACACCATATCTATGCGCATCATGTTCTTGGCGCATATCTAACAGAATCGGAAAATTGTAAATTCAACATCATAATTTCATCAAAAATACAAATAAAGAAAGCAACTTAGAATGCAGAAAGTATCAGCTGATGAACCCTACTCACTGCAAACAAGAAAAAGAACGAAACTTTAAATTCTTCTTGGTTTTCTGTGAAAATCATTTAGAAAAATTATTATAGTCCGACGTATTATCCGAAACACATATTAATCAGACAGCGCATCTCACACCCCCGACTAATTTGGTCAGTACCCAATAACTATTTATCATCCGACTGAAATAGTAGGTATAGTCAGAGCTGCCAAACGAAACCTAATACAACTCATTGAGCTGATCCAATTTCTATAAAATAAATAAATAAAAAATAAATAAATCGCTCAAATAGTCTCGCAGAAGAAGCTAAATTCAATCCAATCTAATCCAATCCATCATTAGTTCAAACTATATAGTTTACTAAACAATTAGAGAAACTCATCGAAGAAATCAGCAAGTGACAGAGAAACTCAAAAACCGAAGATTAACGAAAATTACATTTGAGCAAAGAGCTCGAGATTCCGACCCGGGATTGGAAATGGTGGGTAGCTCAAGATTGAGAGAAGCGGAGGATGTGCTTCCTCGTCTTAGTGATACAGGAGAGGCCGATGACAGTACTCCGGGAAAGCTGAGATAGCAACCCGCCTTCCGCCCCCGCCCCCGCCCCCGTCCCCGCCTCCGCCCCCATTTCCTTTTTATTTAAGAAACTAATGAAAAAAGATTTTGAAAGTATTGAAGGCTACCTGTAAACATAAAATAAATGACAGAGTGAATAGTATTAGATTTGATTTTTTAATGTAAAAATATGATTTTTCGTTAAATGAACAACATCGCGAGTTTTTCGTTGAAACTTCTTTTTATTTATTTATTTATCTAATATTATAATAATTAGAGAATTTTAATGGGATAATGCTAGTCCCCGTCCGCGGATTTATTTGTCACCTATCCAACAAATTCGTACCTAGAATCGAACAAACACTTATTTCAACACACACTTGACTAGATTGCTTAAACAAATTTATCATGTTAATGTTAAGACAAATACTCAGGAGAATCTATATGAATTTTTTGTTATCTTTTAACGTTAATTTTCGTACCAATATTATAAATATTTTATAAAAAACATAAAGTGACAGAGAATACATAAAGTGTTGTCACAACCTGAACCAGATCGGTAATAAAAACTCGAACCCGAATTCGAAACATGAATTAAAAACTAAATAATTAAAAGGAAATTGAAACAGATTGGAAAATAAATTCATTTTATAAAAATAATTCTAACAAATCAAGAATTTTTTACAACCTACAGTAAATAAATGAATAAACTTTATCTACTCTAATCTAATATAATCTCATCATGTCTACCCTCCTGAATGTCTAGTTTGTAATCCTACATAATAGAGGGATGAGCTTCAACAGCTCAGTAAGAACATGACCTCATCCTACCTACCATCCTCTTTTGATTGACAAATAAAATTTTATTAACATGTAATTTAGACGTAGTTTATATTTTCATAACCAACTATACAACTATAACGCCCTTGTCCTACTACGTGGCATCACGCTAGTGGATGAGTCCCGGCAACCGGAATAATAGGCGAGCATAAGATTGGCTTTCCAGCGCCCAAAGAAGGTAACAGAAAGTTAAACATGGCGCGAAAGGCTTACAGATACGGACTACGGAGGCAACCCAAAGAACCGCCGAAAGTTTCGCGGCGCCTTCCGTCGCCAGATTTTCCCACTCACAAACCCTAATTTTTTTTAACATCAATTATTATTTCCCAAATACCACAAATTCAGATATTCAACGGCCACAACTTTCACTCCTAATTTCATTTATTTATTTGTTTATATTTATCAAACTTAGGGTTTAGCAATCAAGGGGGTTTTCTCCTTTCTTACGTATTCAATTTGTTTTTGAAGATTTTTTTTAAATGCTTTTAATTTATTTGGGAATTTAGTAATTCAATTGAGGTGAGGGAAGGTTTAATTCTACCAAAAATATATATGAAATCGAGGCGAGGAGGAGGCAGAGGAATGCTGATCGCCGATAGGATCATATGGAATTGGGAATTTTAAGGGCTTATTTCTAATGATTCAGTTGAGCTTCTTTCCTTTGTTATCTATTTTATTTAATTTTTTTAATCAATTTGAATTTAGCTATCAAATTCATATTCTTTATCTGGAAATTAAATTTTAAAAATTTTAATGGGAAGGACCTTTTTTTCTCTGTTTATGATTTGATTTTTGTTTCCATGAAACGATAGCTAATGCAGGTACATTGGTAAATTGTTGACAACAGAATTCATGAAATTGTATATATTTTAGGTCTTAAGCTTTTGTTTTCATTACACATTCATGTCATTGGCTATTAGAAGATTTGACGCAAAACCGAGCATAGTGGCGTTCTACGATTCATACGGCCAAACCTACTTAGTGAGATAAGGCTTGGTTGTTGTTGTTGTACTCATTTATGTCATTGAAATGAAACACATTTACTTGCTCGGAATGAGAGAAGTCATGTCAGAAAAGTTATAAAATTGATAATGACGTATTATCTAGATAGGTGTGTTTCGCTAAGCATTTCCAAACTTGCAAATCATAGTTCGGTTTTATTCATGAAACTAATTTGGAAATCCATTTCATTTCACTCTGGATTAAGTACTTTAGAAGAGATAATATTGGCATTTGAAGGCAAAATGTACCAATTATTTATGTTATGAAATTTGTTTTGGGCATTGTTTCAGTAATGGACTTGGAACCTGGAAGCAAGAACAGCGAGAAGTCAGAACGAGTTGTTGATGGGAGTGAAGGCAGTAAGCACCCTGAAACACCAAAGGTCGTTGATGGGAGTGATAGCAGTAGCCATTTAACAATACTTCCAGAGGCTACTGCTAATGAAGGTGGTCCTGTCCCGACCAGAAGACTAATCTCGATATCCTCTTTGTCTTCATTGGCATCAGACTCGTCATTGGAAGATCTATTCCAAGTGGATACAAACAGAATTACAACTTCAACACATACTGCTTCCGTCCCTAAACATGATGACTATAACATTGTAGGTCCCGCATCAACATCCCAAGCTTCTGATGTCACCCATGGGTCCATGGTGCCTGGTTTGTCACCAACAGATTCCCCTTCAATCCAAACTATGGATCGGTGTGGTGGATATGATCCTTACAGGATCCCGACTTCTGTGTTTTCAACAAGTAAATCCAACAAAGAAATGGATTGGAGTGTTGCATCCAATGAGTCATTGTTTAGCATTCATTTAGGCAACAACAGCTTTTCCAGAGACCACACATTTTTTCTCGGTGATTTGGGCAAGTCTGGGGAACTGTACAAATCAGGCGAGTTGTTTTCGCTCAATCCAGCCCCTCCAGTTCCAGTGGTAGAAATTGAAAGTGACAGGATTGAAGAAGTGAGGAAATCTGGAGTTGGAGTGGCAGATGAGACCATCAAGGACATAGCAAGAGCAAATGCTGAAGATCATAGTGAGGGAAGGGTACCACCGCCAACTGTATTTGGAAAATCCCCTAGCCTCTCTCGCCGTTCTGATGGGAGTGGGACTAGCACACGCTCTTTTGCCTTCCCAATGTACGTCTATATACATTATCTAAGGTGAATTGTGCATGGATGTACCCTACTTTTCTATTGGATGTAATGCATTCTTATTTTAGGATGAGCCTACATGTAGTTTCATATGTGTAATACATGCTCACGCACACACAAAATTCCGACATATGCCTGCCTACAGAATTTTGTGCGTACAGGAGGGAGACATCATCTGTTTGTCTGTTCATGTATGCATATTAGTAACAAAGTTCGCAAACCTGAAACTTTCCTTTTATTGGCCAAGATCCAAGACCCCGAACGTGGTCCATGAAGAATGCACCCTTTGTTTATTGCAGAATAAAGAAGCGTGCATAGCCATTGTGCTACTGTTCTAATTGTAGCCGGGCGTTCTGCTATGTTACATGGCCAAGCTGCTATTGTTCGAACTGTAGCTGGGCGTTCTGCTATCATTGAAACTGTAGCCAAAAGAGAGTGTGTTGTGATTTTTCAACCATGTGTGCATGTCTCTTTAACTATGGTGGCCATTTGTCGGGCTTTAAGTGAAAACATAACTTTTCTTTAACAATCTTTCCATTTTGCTTGAAATCTATGGTCTGTGACTGGTATGTGCATTCTGTTATGCAGATTGACAAATGGGATGAAAAGTTCTGTGAAGGTTACAGAGCCGTGTCTGGAGCAGCCGCCGCCACAACCACCAGTCAGATTATCGCCTAAAAAAGTGACCAAATCAAAAGTCACCTATTGGTTTCGTTGCTTTTCTTGGTTCAAGTGGGGTTGTTCTTGTCACCGGCGTCATTGTTGTTCTTATTGTTGCTGTTGTTGAGAAATGTAAGCGCCGTGGATTCTGTAAGCCTCCTCCTTGTCCATATAATGAATGCCTAACCTTCCCTTCAGATACTTGTACTGAGGAAAGAATATGTAGAGTTTACACGAGATTGTCAGCGAATTCAATCGCTGATCGATAGTTAGCGATGTCTTCTGGATCAGAGAATTTAGTTGCAAGTTCTAGTTTCAGGTTCAGATCTTTCTTTCCGGTGTACCGTGTAATTTCCAGTAGGTTTAATACATCCCATAATACATGCATTAGCACACAACAGGGAAACTTGTTACTTGTGAGCTCCCTTTGGGGAATACCACCCGAAATCTGCAACGCTTCGCGTTTGAAAGGCATGCTGTGTATAAAGCTGTTCCAGAAAGTCCTCAAAACACTTCGTTGTCGAATTTGAAAATTTCGTACTCATGATCACGGCATATTATAAATCATTCAAAAAATCAATTTTCATAAACTATCCGCTTCTATTCAAGGTAGTTAGACAGTGTGCCCGTCCCCTTAGTCCTCGAACACTTGAATCCTTATCATATTTTTTGTTTTTTTCTCGTAAATTATTATATTATAAATTAGAGTAATTTAAAATATCATTGAGCTGAGCGTTATCAAATATGAGTTGGGCTTCGACTGAAAGGTCTCAGGCCCAAAAAACCAATCTTCCATTCCCTCCTCAGCTCCTCCGTTGCTGAATCCAGAGCTTCGGTCGTACTTTTGAACCTCAGAAATAAAAAAAAAAACGTTTTGCGATTGCAGTTGAATTTCTTTTAGTAATCTTGCATTTCCACCTTCATACATAATTGTTGAGAGCTGAAAATTCACAGAAGAATTTGAAGAAGGGAAACGAAAAAGAAAGTGACTTGAACAGCGCCGGAGCCGGTAACATATTCTCCGATGAGATTTCAAACATCGAATGCTAATTGCTAAACACTCGTTTTAAGCATTTCTTGTACATGGTTACGTCATTTTCCTGTCAGTTGATCGGGTTTTCATCTTTGTAGTATATTGCAGACAAGGTGTTTGTTGAAATGCTGCAAAGGGACCAATGTTTGTGTATATTGTATTGGGTCTTCGTTGCTGCCTACTGGATTACTGTTAGAAAGACAAAATATTTTTTCTGAGCATTCGGGTCGGTCTGTGGTCTGAGTGTTGGTTTTGATTCTGCAATGTTTTTGCACAATGCCTGCTTATTGTTTGCTTATGCATTTGATAAAATGGTATCATAATCCCATGAATTAGTACCTCTCTGAATTACGTTTTTCAGCATGCATTACCGACTGTCAAAGCATTTGTATCTGAAAATTGTCGAGTACATGTGTGGAGCAGAGTTACGAAGAAATCTTTGTTAAGTAACAATTGAATGGGATATAAAGCTGTATCTCAGTTTCTGATTGTAAGTGTTACATTTTCTTTGATATTGCTGAATTCATAGATGGAGGAGTTGTTAAAGAATCAGATATTTGCAATCCATGCACTTTCTGGTGTAGGGTCGGTGGCATTAGGCACAGCTCTTACTTACCCTCTTGATACAATCAAAACCCTTATTCAGGTTTGCTCCCCGACATCTTTGCCTAGATTTCTGATGCTTTACAATTTTTTTGCTTTGTGAAGAGCCGTGTCATAATCGGCTTCTAACCTGAATCCTCATTTGTTGTTATTGAGAGAACAGGTTGGTTCAGGTTCTAGTAAACAATTGACAACTACTCAGGTTTTAAAGAGATTACGATATTTTTCAGGAAATTCAGGTGCTTCCCCGATTTTCATTAGTTTTTTCAAGTCCTGTTGTTTTCTCTACTGCTTTCTGTTTATGCTTACGGGATTCGTCTCCTCCCCAGTGTTGTGCTTAATGCTAAGTTTGGTCTGTGATGCATGTTGTAGGTTTGTACAATGGTTTTCTATGGTTAGCAGCGGGAAGAACTTTGGGGTTGGGAGCTTGTTTTGGAACCTATGAAATTTTGACTGCCTTTTATAAAGGTAGTTCTCTTCATTTTTGAGTAACCAATAATAAACACGTGCATGGTACCAAAATTTATCTTTGTTAGATATTGACTTACAGCTTCGTGACATCTCTTGTGGTTGCAAATACATTCTTTGGCAGATGGTCGAGAAGATAACTACGTCTACGTCTCTGCGGCCCTCCTGGAGGGACTTGTCGCTGGTGTTGCAGAATCACTAAAAAGCTCTCCCTTTGAACTTATAAAACTTCGTGCCCAGGTGACCTCTGCTTCTTGCTTTCCAAACTCGGCTCCTCTCCTAGAAAAGGGAGCTGTCGCACCTGTGATTCAAAGATTGTTGCGTTGGGTGTAGTCTGGACATGAAGGCATTAAATTCTTCTGTTGCCCTTTTATCCACCCTAACAACCAGGCATCCCAATATGATGAGTGCTTTACAAGAGTACCCATGGATGATAACAGGTTCTGGGAAGCCACCCTCAGTGTTCAGTGTCAGGAAACCATCTGAAATCATCTCTTTGGTAGGATGGGGTGCATTATGGAGAGGTCTACGGCCAGGAGTTGTTCGAGATTCAGTTTTTGGTGGCATATTCTTTTCTACCTTGGCAATCTCTGCACCGTGCAATGCTTGACTGGAAGGCAGTGGGGATGGATCCTGAACCCAGGTATTAATGCAACATTCTATCAACTAATCTGTATCATAGTTCAATCACATCATAAAGTACCATTTTTTGTATTGCTAAAAGGAGCACCTGTTAAACAAAGTTGCATTGTTTTATGTTTCCCTTTTTCCTTCTTGTTGAAGTGAACTTGCTTTCTCATAGGTCGGATGATGAAATTGGTCCCCTCTCTCCTTTGGCTGTGAGTATTGCAGCTGGAATTTCTGGTTCTGTTGTTGCAGCTGTTTCTCATTGTTTTGACACTGCCAAATCTCGATCAGAATGTACTGTGCTGCCCAAGGTCTGTTACTTGTTTTTAGCAAAGTTTAGTCCGGTTTGAGCACGATGCACCTTTGATGCACGTATTGATTATGCTTAGACAACACTTGCCAGCATGTTGATCAATGAGTGTTATCTGTTATAAGGTTTGCTTTGATTGTGAATGTCGTATATTTGTGTTTTGTGGTGGGCAGTATGTCTCGACAGAGAGGAAGCTTCTGAAATGGGGAAGACCAGGGAACAGGTTTGAGAGAGTTACAGGGATCCACCCTTCAGACAGGAATCTCCTGTTCCGCAGCCTTGGGTTAGGGATGGCTCGCAGCGGGATCGCATCATTCGTCATGGTCGGAAGTTATTTCTTGGCTGCGGATCTTCTTGTTTGAAGGGCAAATTAACTTGTATAGAATGCTTAGTTGAACACATTGAAAAAAAAAAAGAGAAAGAACTGGATTTATAGGTGTATACGTTAGCTGCTTTGTTATCTCATTGAAACTGGACATCCAAAATAAGCCAAAGACATCGATGAAAGTTAACGTCGGTGGGTTGTACGATTCTTCCTCTTTTTACCAAAACAATGATAAAAAGTTACGTTAAATAACTATTTTGTTTTTAGTTTCTTCTCCTTTCACCAAAACAAAGCTAAAAAGTAATGCTTAATAACTATTTCATTTTTAGCTAACATGAGGTTATTTTTGTTCAATCAACTCATCAACTTACTTTTCTATTAACGGAGATTTTTTTTTACAAAATAACTAAAATAATTAATGATGGACGAACTCAAAAGTTAGGACCATTTTTATCAATTTTAATGTCAGAATCAAAATGAGAAGTTATACTTATCTCGAAAATTATCTTGGTTACAAAGCCTTTTCCCTACGAGAAAAAAAGAAGATAAAGATATTACGACGTGTCGTTTCCTTGATGAAGCAGTTTAAGCTAGGGTTTTAGTTGCAGAGATTTCCAAAACCTCCGCTGAATTCTCACCCAGTTCATGTCCGAGCAGACATGAATACCAGACGAAATCCTCCGACTTATTTTCCATAATCCAATCCTTCCTTTCTATTGCAATTTATAATTTCACAAAAAACCCAAAAAATAGAAATAAAAATGTTGCACGGCGGCGCTCTGCCAAGAACCTCGCCGCTCTTCTCCTTCTTCATCAAAATCCCACTCCCCCTAATTTCCCGAACCTCCCGCCGTTTCTTCCGTCCAATTCTCCGCTCCCCGAAACCTAAACCGACCCTAAATTCCACCGGCAGCTTCTCCATGGACAAAAGACTCAACCTTTGCACTCTGGCTCTCTCCGATAACTCGCCGTCGCCGTCGTCACCGGAGGTTTCCAACAAAGCCAAGAAGAAAGCGCGGCGGGAATCTCCAGAGGGGGTCCTTAGGCACAAGCTGGACATGTGCTCCAGGCACGGCCAGCTGGTCCAAGCTCTGAGCCTTTACGACGAGGCCAGGAGCAATGGGGTCCCGCTTAGCCTGCACCATTACAATGTTTTGCTCTACCTTTGCTCCTCCAATGGCGGCGGTGATGACGGTGATGTGGGTTTGAAGAGGGGGTTTGAGATTTTTCGCCAGATGGTTGAGGATAAGGTTGTCCCCAATGAGGCCACTTTTACCAGCGCGGCGAGGTTGGCAATCGCGGGGGAGGACCCGGAAATGGCGTTTCATTTGGTGAAGCAGATGAAGGGTTTAGGAATTCCGCCGAAATTGAGGTCGTACGGTCCGGCATTGTTTGAGTTCTGTAAGAAGGGGGAGGCTGATAGAGCTTATGAGGTTGATGCTCACATGGTTGAATCCGGGGTTGTGGCGGAGGAACCTGAGATCACTGCTTTGATAAAAGTTAGTTCTGATTCGAGCAGAGGTGACAAGGTTTATGAGATGTTGCACCGGTTGCGGACCACGGTGAGGCAGGTCTCGGAGTCAACTTATGGGGTGGTGGAGGAGTGGTTCAAGTCCGAGGAGGCGGCGAAAGTTGGGGTGGAGACTTGGGATGTGAATAAGGTGAGGGAAGGGGTTGTGAGAGGAGGTGGAGGGTGGCATGGGCAAGGGTGGCTTGGGAGTGGGAATTGGAGAGTGGAGAGGACTCAGATGGATGAAGCAGGGACATGCTCTTGTTGCGGCGAAAAGCTTGTCTCTATCGATATTGATCCGAAAGAGACCGAGAATTTCGCTACCTCTTTGAGCAAATTGGCTAGCCAAAGGGAGGTTCGGGGTGATTTCGTTCGATTCCAGGTGTGATTCTGCTTTCCTTGTTTGTTTGTCTTCAGTTTCTAAGATTTAAGAAAAATGGTTACCCTCGACGCAAGTTTAGCATATATGATTGCATTGACTTATCTGGTTTGCTCAAATGATTTAACTTGGTTGATATGCATCTTTATGTTCATATCTTTACATTGACGAGGAGAGCTCCGCTTGGAGGGCCTTGTGGAGTTATATGGATTGTGTGATACTGGTACTAGTGTAATACGATATCCCTATTCGGAAAATAAGTTCGTAACTAGGTCTGGCAAAAAATGGAACTTTATTAGGAGGCACAACTTTATTAGAAAAACACCAACCCCTTGTGTGGGAAGCAGTAAGGGAGAGGTTTCTTGTGTTTTCCTGTTATGTATTCATGATTTCGATAATTAGTCATTATTCGTCTATACATTTTACCTTGTTCGATTCAGGCAAATGATATATAATATGTTTGTCAGCTGTCCTGATTGATTAGAAGTTAAACTCATCCAGGAGTGGCTTCAAAGGCATGGTCCATTCGATGCTGTTGTAGATGGTGCCAATGTTGGTCTGGTCAATCAACATAATTTCAGCTTTTTCCAGGTGAGTGGTAGACTATGATTAGTTTCGTGACACTGTGTCTTTTGATTTCTTTGTATCAGATATATGAATGGGCTGCTTAATGACTCCATCTTTGTCGTAGCTCGATACTCTGGTGAACAGGTTACGCCAAATGAGCCCATCAAAGCGATTGCCACTTGTTATATTGCACCAGAATCGTGTAACTGGCGGTCCCGCTCAGAATCCTAATAACAAGAGATTGTTAGAGAGTTGGAAAAAGTCCAGTGTACTTTATGCTACTCCAGTTGGTTCAAATGATGATTGGTAAGTTTGCATCTCTTGACCGATCAAATGGTTGGACTGAGTTATTAGACATGAATAGTTGTAGTCGATATATACTGCAATTTGTTTCCATGGCTTAAATCTTCGAAAAATCACACTTGTCTCTACTTACCGAGTTTACCTGTGCCTAAAATGTAGTCCTATGCGATTTGTAGGTACTGGTTGTACGCTGCTGTTAATTGCAAGTGTTTGCTGGTGACGAACGATGAGATGAGAGACCACTTGTTCCAACTTCTAGGGACTAGCTTTTTCCCAAGATGGAAGGAAAAACACCAGGTATCATGCGTCTGCTGATTATTGTTTTCGTAGTTTAGAAGAATCTTCTGTATGTAGACGTTTATTGTACATACACAAAGAGCTTGAGGTTTTTTTCTTCGCTTGGATCCGTATTCAAAACCATCCCCCAGTTTCTCAAAGATAACAAGGGGGAGGAAAATTGAAACGGGATCTTAGCTGCTATTGGATTTCTTTCTTACATTAGCATGGCAATGCCGGTAACAAGAAATTCGAAAACAGAAGTGTGCAGTTACATTGGTTCGTTTACATTGCAGGTTCGATTGTCCGTATCAAGGCGGGGACTTAACCTTCATATGCCACCCCCGTATTCGATTGTAATCCAGGTGCGATAATCAGCTGATACTAATCTCATTTCTTTTCGTTAATCCGGTTTTCGAGCTTAATCATAACCCTTTGGTTTAGTATTTTTTTTAACAAATAAGCATCATTCTTTTTTATCATTGCGATAAAGCGTCATCTAATCCCTTTGGTTTAGTTAAATAGTGCATTGTTGATAAATACTTAAACAGGAAGCAGAGGATGGGGAGTGGCACGTGCCAACAACCACAGGTGACGACATTGAGACCCCAAGGCAGTGGCTGTGCGCCACCAGAGCCAGAAATACCAAATAGAGAGGGAGATTTTCGGGTTTTTATTTTTTATTTTTTATTTTTGAAGATAAAATATAATTCATTGGATGGACACCATGATAGCGTGATCAACCATTTACATTTTGTACGCTATAATTCATTTGTATGAGAATTTCTTGAATAATTTGTATCTGTTGATTTTTTATTGCGTTTGGACCAACAATGGGTAGTAGGAATAATAGACACTGGCGGATTCAATCAATGTTATTGGGGTCATTGAGAATAGAGCACGTAGCGTTTAAATTTTTTTGGACATAATAGCATGCAATGGCATTTCATAAAGTCTTGGTAGGTATGGGGTTGTTGTCTAAGTTTAACATAACACATTTGTCAACAGATGTCGACAACTTTCGAGCGAGCCTGTGAACTGTTGTCAATAATTTTTGAGCGAGCATGTTGACTAATGTGAATAGTTTTTGAACAAGCATGTTCACAGATGCCCATAGCAACGCAACAAAGGCATGAGTCTAGCAGCTATCCTGCTTAGTGATCATAAAGGTAATTCGTCGAGTAGTTCGAGAGTAAATGTTAAAGGTATCTCAGAATTTCAAAGAACAACACTTATTTTTTTTCGTATAAACATTGGGTTATTTTTTTATTATGGATGATCTTAAATGAAAATTAATATGAAATTTATACGATAAAAATATGTGATTCACATGTATGCATTTCTCCGTAGAGAAATGCAACTATTATTCTTACAATTATTTATGTAATGATGTATTTTTTGTGTCATTAAGACGTCTCCAGTTGTCTATTTTCCTCAATTAAAAAATAATTGTGTGTTTAACGGCAGGATGGCAGATACAGACCGCTACCCGGACAGACATGCAGGGCCCCACTATCCACATCTGTTGACTTTTGCTTTCATTGACCGACAATGGTCCCCACATCCTTATAGTCCTCCGGGGCCCACCCCCGGTCTTCCCCCGCTGGGCTTTGGGCGTTGAATTTTCCAACCCAAAAACCAATAAAATTAAAATTCAATTCAACAAAATTCACAGAAACAGACACCCCCGAAGACCCGAGTCTTCATCTTCTCCCAGAAGCAGAAGAAGCAAATTACAGAAGACGAAGAAACAAGAAGGCAAAAGCCAAAAGCCAAACGCGGTCTTACCCTTTGCTCCCGAGAAAATGAAATGCCATCTGCTTTTCAAAACCGCGCTTTTTCTCAAAGCCTTCTGCTTATTGAGTTGCGTTTCTGGGGAAGCGCTGGTTTCCGAGAAGTCGATTTTGCTCGAGATCAAGAGCTCGTTTTCCGACCCGCATGGGGTTCTCTCCGGCTGGATATCCAACAGCTTCGATCACCCCTGCTCCTGGGTCGGGGTCTCCTGCAACGACAAATCCAGGGTCGTTTCGCTCAGTCTCGGCGGCAGCAGTGGCAAAGGAGGTAATTTTCGAGCTCTCTCTTGCTCTCAGAGTTTGAAATTTCCATTTCCGTTTGATGAGTTCGCTGTTTGGAGGAAAAGTTTAGTTATTAGTGGAAAATTGGGTGGAAAGGTTTCGCCTTGGGTGGGAAAGCTCACTGAGCTTAGAGTTTTATCGCTGCCATTTAATGAACTTGGTGGCGAAATTCCGAAGGAAATTTGGGGGTTGGAGAATCTTGAAGTGCTTGATCTTGAGGGAAATTTGTTGAACGGAAGTTTGCCAACCCGGTTTTTGGGTTCGAGGAGGTTGAGGGTTTTGAACCTTGGGTTTAATAGAATTGGTGGGGAGATTCCTTTTTCGCTTTCGAGATGTGTGGATTTGGAGGTGTTGAATTTGGTAGGCAATGAAGTGAGTGGAACCATTCCTGGGTTTGTTGGTAGTTTTGCAAAGTTGCAGGGACTTTATTTGGCTCAAAATAGGTTAAATGGCTCTATACCAGCCACATTTGGAAGCTTTTGCCGAAATCTTGAACATCTTGATGTGTCGGGGAATTTCCTTGTTGGGAAGATTCCTGGTAGTTTGGGGAATTGTCGGAGTTTACGGACTCTTTTGTTGTTTTCAAATATATTGGATGGTGGCATTCCTCTAGAACTTGGTTGGATTCGAATGCTTGAAGTTCTAGATGTTTCAAGAAATAGCCTTAGCGGGCCAATTCCTGCTGAGCTTGGACAATGTGTCAATTTATCTGTTCTTGTCCTGTCGAATCTTTTTAATCCATTGACAACCAATCAGAATACAAAAGGAGATACATCAATTGATTTATCTAGTGGTTTGGACGATGATTACAATTATTACGAAGGCTCCGTTCCAGAGGAAATTACAACCCTTCCAAATTTGAAAATAGTTTGGGCTCCAAGGGCAACCCTTGAGGGAAAGCTTCCGAGCAATTGGGGTGGTTGTGAGAACTTGGAAATGTTGAACTTAGCTCAGAACCTTTTCAGCGGAGAAGTCACTGGAGTATTTGAAAGATGCAAGAAGCTGCATTATCTAAATTTGGGATCAAATAAGCTGAGTGGGAATATTGATGAGAAGTTTCCAGTTCCATGTATGACTGTTTTCAATGTCAGTGGAAACTTCATGTCTGGACCTGTGCCCGAGTTTCTGTACAGAGCGTGCCCCCAGGTGCTCCCAAATTCAGATCGTGTTCGAGTCAACAATCTATCATTTCCGTATCAAGTGCTCTTTACTTGCCAAACTCAGCTTGATAGCCATTTGCCTAGTTTCACTATGGTTCATGATTTTAGTGGTAACAACTTCACTGGTCCAATCCAACACCTCCCTCTTGCAACCGAGAGATTGCAGAAGCAGACTGTTTATGCATTTCTTGCTGGTGGCAACAAGCTTACTGGATCATTTCCTGAAAGCTTACTAGGAAAATGTGATGGATTAGATGGAATGATTATTGATGTCAGCGACAATAAGTTGTCAGGTCAAATTCCTTTGGGGATTGGTGTGATGTGCAGATCTCTTAGATTCTTGGATGCCTCTGGCAATGTTTTATATGGGTCAATACCTTCAGATATTGGGGGTTTGGAATCTCTTGTCTTTCTTGACTTGAGCAGGAACCAGCTACAAGGTCAAATTCCCGCCAGTATCAGTCAGTTGAAGTATCTCAAGTATGTGGCCCTGGCTAACAACAACCTCACTGGTGCAATTCCTGCTAGCTTTGGGTGGTTGCACTCCCTTGAGGTGCTAAAACTGTCTTCTAATTCTCTTTCTGGTGATATTCCTCAAGGTCTTGTGAACTTGAAAAATTTAACTGTTTTTTTGCTCGACAACAATAAACTCTCTGGGCACATCCCTTCAGGCTTGACTAATCTGAAATCCCTATCTACATTCAATGCCTCCTTCAATAACCTGTCTGGTTCATTTCCATTGAACAATAGTGCGATGAACTGCAGCAGTGTCCTTGGGAATCCTTTCATTATTCCATGCCATGTTCCGCTAACTGCTCCATCTTCAGATCAGCCAGATAGGAATGGGAGTTCACAACATAACCCTGATTCTATATCAGAAACTACTGGTGGTGATGATAATAGCGGATTAGGCTCAGTCGAGATCGCATCCATAGCATCTGCATCAGCTGTTGTTTTGGTTCTGCTCTCTCTCGTTATCCTTTTCTTTTATACGAGAAAATGGATACCAGATTCCAGGGTTCAGGGTTTTGAATATAAAGAAATGACTCTGTTTACAAACATTGGGGCTCCTTTGACATTTGAGATTATTGTTCAAGCAACAGGGAATTTTAATGGCAGCCACCATATTGGAAGTGGAGGATTTGGGGCCACGTACAAAGCCGAAATTGCTCCAGGAATCACTGTAGCTGTGAAAAGGCTAGCTGTTGGAAGGTTTCACGGTGTTCAACAGTTTCATGCTGAGATTAAAACCCTTGGCAGGGTGAGACACCCAAACCTGGTAACTTTAATAGGTTACCATGCCAGTGAAACTGAGATGTTGCTCATTTACAATTATTTACCGGGAGGGAATTTGGAAAAATTTATCAAGGAGAGATCTCGGAGGCCTTTTAATTGGCAAATTCTCCACAAGATTGCTTTGCATATAGCCCATGCACTTGCTTATCTGCATGGCGAGTGTATTCCGCGTGTCCTTCACCGTGATGTCAAGCCAAGTAACATACTGTTGGATAATGAGTTCAATGCTTATTTGTCTGACTTTGGATTATCTAGGCTTTTGGGAACTTCAGAAACACACGTAACAACTGGTGTGGCAGGGACTTTTGGGTACGTAGCACCAGAGTATGCTATGACTTGCCATGTGTCTGAAAAGTCTGATGTTTACAGTTACGGTGTTATGCTGCTTGAATTGATGTCGCACAAAGAAGCATTGGACCCTTCGTTTTCGTCACATGGCCATGGTTTCAACATTGTCTCTTGGGTGGACATGCTGTTAGAACAGGGTCGGGATGAGGAGGTCTTCATAGAAGGGCTATGGGATGCAGGACCCCAGAATGATCTAATCGAGATGTTGAATCTGGCTGTCTCATGCACGGTCAAGACCCTCACCTTTAGGCCAACAATGAAGCAAGTCGTCCAAAGATTAAAGCGGATCCAACCTACTTCAAGGAAGCCGGATAATGAGCAAAGTATAGAGCTATCGATCATAACCTAGAATTATAGAAGGTATGTCATGCTTGTAACTTATACATTTCTGCGTAGTCGAATTTTGGTTTCCAGTTTGTTGTTTTTCCTGCAACAAGCATATTCTGCTGAGCGGAGAAATTTTGTCAACCATGCAGTTATACTAGTATATGTCTTGAGTTCATTCGCAATTGACCATCTGTAATCTTAAGTGAAAAATTGGTAGTCGCTGACTGTCTAGTGGCATTCAGTCTCCACTTTATGGGAGGAAATCCTAAGTTCAAACCTTACGAACAACAATTCTTGTTTAAAAGAAACGGATTCAGGGTGTTCCATGTTGTAAAAGAGAAACCAGACGATTGTAAGAAGAGGACTCCATGTTCGTCTCTTCAAAGCTCATAAGAGAAATATATAGAGCTTTAATGAAAAGAAGGCAATATCTTTAGAGGTGGACAATCGCGAATACCATGAACACGCAACACATTACTGTCATGCGTGATCTTAAAATGATAAAAACAGGTGGCCGAGCGCCCATTCCATTAAAATAGTGGAGTTCCGTCCTTTCATGTGAGTTATTCTCTTTTGGAAGATATGTCATTTAAAACTCTGCGAAACCATGAATAGATAATAGATATTATTTTTATATAAACTCCATTTCTAGAACGCACCAAAAATAAAAATAAATCAATAAACCAAAAAAAAGCTATCAAATTTAAATTTCTCTCCTTTTTGTTTACAAAAAGGAAATGGCAGCTGGGTTTACAACAATATGCCTAAGCGGGTGAGTGACATCACTCCCTCCTGCATGCTTCACGAACTCTGCCGGAGACAGAAAGCTTCCATGGCATACACACATTATTCTCACTTCCTGTCCCTTCCCATATCTGTACAGAATTCCCTCAACTTTTCTACCATTTGGGCCATCTCCTATTGTGAAAACACACGGCATGTCCTCCATGGTGTTCCTCCTCGTTTCCCCTTCGCTGTTTTCTTGCGAACTAGGCTTCTTAGATGGGTTTTCTATGTCGGCTTTGGGAGTTTTGGATGCATCATCTGCTGTTCTTGTGCCTGAAGTGGCCATGGCGTTGTCCTGATTACTCTGTTCTTGCAGCAACTGGTTGCTAGAAGGTACAGGGCTTCTTCCTTCACCGCAACTGCTGGTTCCTGTGATGGTAAGGGAAAATAATGAGGGAGAAGAAGCAGCATTGTGTTTCCTCTTTTGTTCCATCCCCTTCACCTGTTTGTGGAATCTTATGATTTCAAATTCACATTAGCAAGTTTGGAAATTTAAAAACACAGCAGGTAAGAGCCTGTTGAACTACATATCAATCTATCGAAGTAAACCAAGTATTCACATCGACCAAGACAGACAGACAGAAGCCAGCCTCGGACAAGAAAGCTACTTCCATAGACTACCTGACTACATCATAAGCGTACCGTTCTTAGGATAAGCTAATCAATATGTTCCACTCTCGCATCCACGCTAGGTTTAGGCTGCGATGTCAAATGGAAAACAACCTCCATAGAACACTAGAAACTTTCATATTTACTTCTCCAGATTGCTCATACCATATCTCGGTTTGTCCACAATCCAGTTGAAGATGAGTCACCGGGGGTAATTGCACACTGTACTGCTTAGTTACAGAATTGTCGTCACTTGTGCGGCAAGGAAGAAAATACTTGGTACATCATAATCGTTCTCTAATGTATCCGTCGCCCTACCTTGGAACTACCCAGACTATTGGACAGGTTAGAGATCAGTGCAGCTGTTGCAGGCTTGCAGAATGTGCCGCAACATTCGTTCATCCCCCCTTGGGAAATACTCGGATAAAATCTGTCACGCAGAAGGGCAGAAGGGGAATGCTGATCAGCTGCATCTTGAATCTCACTTGGACGGGAAAGTGATCTGTACCGGCATCTTACAAAAATGCAGGCACAAGACACATCCCTTCTGGGATCTAAAGGGAACCAAACCTAACCGAAAACAACTGGATAGGTCCGTTAAGCTGAGGAACTCATGTCCTCTGTCGTGTTCCAAATTTTTCTCAGCAACCAACTTTGCATCGCACTCGATTAACTAAAGAGAGCGAGCACACGGATGATTAGAACACCCCAACATACAACAAAGAACAAAAGAGAGACCACATGGGAAAACAACCTAAGACTCCATCTTCTACTGTAGCAGACATGTCCTGCACTCCCATAATCCTATTCCTCAACAAAACAAAATAGAAAAACCCAGTAATCGAAGCAAAATCAACAACTTCAATCCCAAAATTCAGATTAAGAAACAGAATTCAGAAAAATTGAGATACCTTGAAGAGGTTTACTCTCCAATTCCGACATCCCCGACGAGCTTCCGCCTTGGGACTCCGACGAGCCCTGCGAATTGGGTCGCCTTCCAAATCCTTGCAAACCACTCAAACTCTCACCTTTTAATTTCACAAATGCATTTGCACCCACTCCGCCACCACTAGCAGCTTGCCTAGCAACTGCTGCCGCAACCCAGCTAGGCAACCCGAAAGGCGGGCCCGCCGTCCGATTACCCCTGACACCGCCCAAGCTGGGCCCAATTGAACCCTCAAGTTCGCGCTTTTCCTCCTCCACAGAACCCCCTTCTTTCTCGTTCTTTGAGTTCCTCTGCTTCTCCGACCTCCTCCTTTTCGCCTCCAACCGCCTCAGCGTCTGTAACTCCTTCCTCTTCCTCCACTCCTCCTCCGTCTCCGCCGGAAGCGAAGACGTCCTCATCAGCCCCGCCGTGTACGTCGGCGCCGTTGCGTCGTTGTCGTCCCTCACAAACGGCATCGTCCCGGCAATCGACGTAGATCGGATTAGCTTGTTCTTCGCGCTCTTGTCGACCCCGAACCGGCCACCTAACGAAAGCCCGAGATTCAACTCCAGCTCATCCGACTCCTCTTCCTCGTTAGCGTCCGTATATTGTAACGGCGTCGTCGCGTCGTTACTTCTGCACATTAACCTCTGCAGCAGATCTCTCGGGTACTTCTCCATTTCCAGAGACAGATTTTCCATAGCTCTCCTTCTCCCTTCATTAGCTTCACCCATGGAAAAAACAGATAAATATATATATGTATGTGTGTATATATATGCTTCAGAAGCTATATGTATGTATCTGCAGATTCGAAAGGTTGAAGCTTTGATCGGCAGAACCCATGAGCAGAAACTTGTTTTAGATGACAGTAGGAAAACGCTCGCAGCATTCGGTTCAAATCCGATTCAGGAACGACGCACCAAAGAAAGCCGTTTCCCTCTCTGCTACTTTATGAGTCGTCCGTTTTCAACTCGGCCGAGTTTCTTTCCCAACTCGAGAGATATCCGAGATTACGGATTTTGAAAGGAAAAACAGAAGCAGAGAGAACGAAAGCAGAAAGTTTCGATAAAAAAAAAATAAGAAAACGAAAGAAGAAAGTATTGCATAAAAAACGGAAAGGGAAAGAAAAGCAGAGACAAAGGGAGAGATTTTCGTTAAATTTTCGAAAATGCCCTTGGCGTTTTGAAAGGAAAACAACCTGGGGGAGGCAAGTGGCTGATTCGAGGAATGCCGTGCCGACACGTAGCCTGACCGGCATGGTCTTTTTGGCATCTCCACCAGCAACAGTAACCTGTCCTTGCCTAGACACGTGTCGTGAAGAGAATCAGGAGGGGATAGAACCACGTGTCGGTCATACATAGACAGCAGTTAGGAGACACGTGGTCCGACTGGTTCGGCCTGTCGTAAAATGCCTCGACGGTGGCTTTGGTTGTTGTAGTCTGCTGCTGCTAGATTTCTCTCTCCTCCAATTCTTTATCTCCTCATTTTTTTTGTAAGAAGACTCTTTTAAATAGGAAATTTCAATGAATTGTCGACACTATATCTTTTTGATACATTATTTATAATATTAGAGCTTGAATTGTTCTACAGAGATGAGGTAATACGGTAAGTCCACTTTAAAGAGAATCTTCTTAGCATATTTTCTTTACACTTTTTATTTTGTCTTTCTCTCTGTACAAAACTTAACGCAAAATGTTAACTTGACTTAATTATGATCGTAAATGCGAGGAGAGTGAAAAAAAAACAGATGAGAGATAAACCTACACCAGATAAAATTGCTCAATCGAAAATCCCTTATACTACTTGTCCACTCATGTTTATTTATTTTATTGTTGGTCGTGCTTAGGTTATTGTTGTCGTTTTAATTATTTGACTAGTACTACTTTCTCTGTCATCTTTTTAAATAACAGATTTAGATCTGATAATTTATTTTTGATGAGTTTTTATATTGTTAATTATGGTTGTAAATTGTAAGATATTATGTTTCAATATCCTAACATGTATAGTATGGAACTGGTTTTTATAGCCTTTTAGGTTAGATGACAATAAGTAGTGTTCTTAGGTGGATTTTCTACAAACTCTGCGGAGATAGGTTTGCGGCAACGAAATAATAAATCATGCTGGTTTCTTAACTCAAACTTTTGTAAGTATCATTACTTTAGTCTAACTTGTAAATGAAATATAAATTGAATAACAAGAAAGCTCATGTGATTGTGACAATGTATAATCGAATAGAAACATTACAATTATGAACTTCTCGTGTCTATTAATACATGAAAAGTCAAGAGTTAAAATATGTATTGCCAATTACCCGTCAAACCATACAAGATAGTTATAGCATGTTGATCCAAAATTGACCCAAATAAAAGTATTAAATTTTATACAAATTAAAATTGAGTGCACGAAATAACTGTTAAACCAAATATAAGACTGATTGCCCTCATGTTCGATAACGATATTAGATTCGGACTTTTATTTTCTAGTAAAAGAAATAGCACACACTCATAGAAAACATAAAGTTGCTATAATGTATTTTTTGTATTACGATAAAGCTAGGTTTTACATTATTACGTTACTATATAGTATGGAATCAGTTTTTTCTTATATTTAAGAATTAAAATGATACACGACAGCGTACAATGTAAGTTGCTCTCTATTACGATGATGTAGTCAAAATCTATTACCCATAAAGTCAACTAGGAAGAACATAGAGATCGGGCGAGTGGAGTGGGGTGCACGTGCTTCCAACCAAGAAACATGCCGTCATCATAATTTTTTATGGGTAAAAGAAGTGGGACCAGCAGTGGCAAGTTACAGTTTCCCACACCCTAGAAAATAGTACAACTAGCTACGTGTCGGGTATCCACGTGTCCAACATAGCAATCACCAACTTCTGAGAGCGACATGTCGTCTGGTATTTTTGGCCCACTTTTTCGCTTACTTTTTTGCCAAAAGAATTTCGATTTCATCAACCGAAAAATAAATGGAGTTATTTTTTTTGGAACAATAAAGGGGGTTATTTTGCACTTTATAAACGTAACCATGCACTTTTTTTATTAGTGAGAAATGTAGAAAATAGAGCACAAGTCTATTTTAAATGCTAGTAATTCATTTTAAAACAAAAATTTAAATTTTTATTCGAACGGTGTTTATTTTAAACTAATATAAAATGTATAAAAACGAATTCAAATACATGTGCATAAAAGATACCATATCTACTTTAGTTAATGTGATTGCGTATATTTGAAATAGCCATACATTTCAATACTTTTTTTTCTACTATGTTAAACGGCTCGTTAAAGCAGTGCAAGTGATTTCAAAGAATACTAAATAGAGAGGTTCGATCTTCTATCACATATACTAATATCTCCACAAATGCTTGCAACAGACTCTTAACTATCACAGACGCTACGCGTCGCTCATGATCTATTTTGTATGGGAATAGTATGGACGGGAAAGTAGCAGTTTTTCACTTGTCCGTTAAAAACGTGTTTCATATTTGGGAGAGCGTGAAAGTGTAGGCGGATACTTTTCTGCCTGCTAAACGGTCCCACGGTGCTAAACCAGATGAAAGATTCCCCGATTCTTCAGGTCGCCACGTGTTGGTTAAGGATTGCAATCCACAGACAAAAAACACGGTTGTGTTTTACGCCATCTTTGAAATGACTTAAAAACCCCTGCCTACATACACCTGTCTCATAAAGTATTGTATCCCCACATGCCATGTCAGTCTGTCACGAACCCGGATTTTCGCCGGAATCTTTGTGAAAATACCGAAAATCTATGAATCGTATACGTTATCTGGCACCAACAAAAGCCACATCCTCAAGGACAGAGCAAATTGTGATGACAACTTAGCTATGCACATATATGCTCAATTTGGTTTTCAACACCAATTATTCGATCAAGGATGTCAAACATATAACACAAAATAATCAACATAACTATGAAGATAAATGCTGGAGAAACCATATTTTTGTACCACATGTGTATATGTATAAATATATAACCTTCCTAACGTTACTCAATTATATGGTTTTCCTAGCATTACTCAAAACTTCCAATAATAATTTTTTGGGAGGGGGGGTGTGTGTGGGGGCAAGGTCAAAACCTCGTAATATGGCCGCTCTCTAACTTCTGCCTACCAAAAACGCCTAGTGTATGAAATATCTTAAGTAAATAAGCTTTCTTATATGTTTCAACCTGACAAGATCCTTAACCTAACTTAAGCTGCAGATTTTGATGTTTGACGAGGAGCTTTTCCTCCATTCTGGTAAGATCTCCGGTGCTGATAAGCTTCTCCATTGCGCCCGGCAGCTGGACCGGGGAATTCACAGTATTCACCCCTCTTCTCCTGATCGTCTCTTCCATAACCACGGCCTCCATTGTAGTTTCCGCGGCCTCCATTATAGTTCCCACGGCCTCCATTATAGTTTCCATGGCCCCTAAAGTTGTCATTTTGGTATCCACCCCTTCCTGATGAGAACCTTCCTTTGTCGCTGGCTGCAAGCATAAAATAAGTCGTAAGCAATCAAGCATGTCATCTCCCAAGCATATTTTGAGTGATAATACATTTGCATTTTTTACTACAGATATATAAGGTTATGGTCTTTCGGCAATGTTACATTATTTTATAACACATGGGTTCGTTTGATACTGTTTCTACGTTGGTGATGAGAAAGAAATGAGCGCAGCGAGGTTAAGATAGGAGAGCAGATAAAGAGTTTTTATTTTAAACATGTTGGACATAGGACATTTTCGTATGAGCAATTGTGACAAAGGCAATGGTGGAGGAAAGAAAGTAATTTCTACAAAAGCAATGCACATAATTCAGAAAGAATGATGAATAACATTTCAACTTGCCTCGTCTTTCTTCAATTTGTAGCTCATAATTGCCATATTTGATAGGAGATGCCTGAAGTGCACGTTGCAAGGAGTCAGCAGATTCAAATTCCACAAACCCAAAACAGTTTCCCTGATCCTGGATATACAAGTGTGATGCAGGACGAGTGAGAAACAATACACGAAAGGCTTAAATCAAGAAGAATACACAAAAGACGTAAAGCATACCCAATGGCTTCGAACTTGAATCCCATTGCGCTTGATGGGTCCATAAGGCTTGAATATCTTCTCCAGTTCTTCATGAGTTGCATCCATGGGCAACTTGGCAACAAAAATGGCATGAGACTTAACTGCAACGGCAAATAAGAAGGGTACAAAGTATGAATACTTATTCCAACAGTGAGAAAGTTATATAACACCTCATTAACTGGCACAAATAAAACAGGTAAAATGGTAGAATTTAATACCAACCTGCAGGAACATTATTCTTGTCCACAGCACGGTTGTTTCGGGGAGGTAAAGCTTCAGGCGTTACAGGTGCACGCGGCTGCTCAACAGGTTTGGGCGCAGGTTTGCCCACAGGTGTCCTCACAACAAATGGAGCTTTATTCTCACTCAAAGCACTCACCTGAACCGAGAAACAATCAGATGATAAACACAAGTCTAGTAATACCAAGTACCAACTACTAGACAACCTAAACATTAACTCACCACTGCTGCAAAAGACTTCTTTGGGGCATCCTTCTGGGCTTTAGGAGCTGCGTGCTCCGTTGCCTTCAGGGTAACGCTCTGTCTTGATTCAATGGGATTATCAGCACTCACACTGTATTTAGTAATAGGTTCCGGAACAGTCTCCATCACATTATTGGCTTTCTTTTCATTAGTGATCTTAACCTCCAAAGTGGTAGTTTGACTGACCACGGGCTGATCAGCGACAGCAGAGGGCTCTGTAACAACTGATAACATAATATCCATAAATAATTTGTTTTCCAAAAGCCAACCTCCCAAAAAAAAAAGGAAAATTATATTTGAAATCGCATACACCATATAACATACCATGGTTCGAGGGAACAGGAGCTTCTGGTGTACTTTCGACAACATTATCTGGCACAACATCCAAGTATTTAAAGATATCATTCAAGACAAAGTATCCGTGCTGTTGTGGGGCTAGAAAGAAAGTTTGAGTAAATTTTCTTCGCACTTTGTCATCTCCAGTTAAATATCCAGTCACTAAAACAATCACTCCACCATTGAGTGAAAACTGAGAATCGGTAGTCAATATTTCTAAGTCACGATATTTCTGGTAATCCGAGGACAGTAGCATGTTCTCAATGCCCTGTTTCAAAACAAACATCCAATTAAATCATCAGAATACGAGAACTCCAGTTAACACAAAACCGAATGCCATCATGAAAATTTACAATAACTAAGGCTGCCAAAGACCAATGCAGGCAAAAGAAGCACGAAAGAGCAGCAAAAGGCCACCATATTAACAATGCAATCTCCTCCAATACGTTCACAAATATTGTACTCAATCAAAAGGCTGTAACAACTAAGTAACGAACATCAGTAAAGAAACTATTAAAACTTTTTACAAGGCTTACTTCCATAGTTGTCACTGACTTCATGGAACCATCTTGTTCAGGACGAGATAGCACACTTGAATCCTGATAAAATTTATGGAGCACCTTCGAATCACCTCGAAAGATTTGACGGTATTGGTTTATAAAATTCTTGCCCACGTCCGTTGCTGTTGGTGTATTTTCTGATTGATTTGCCATCTCTGCAACCACAAAGGTGGTGTTAAATTTTATTTGATATTAACAGAATTAATCCAATACAAAACCCAATTTATAGCTTAATTTCACATTCTCTCGAAATCAACCAAAAGAAAAACATACAATATTAACTGAAATTTGAGGATCTAAAAAACGAAACCGAACGTACTGGTACGATCGCCACTCAAACTTGGGTACAAAACCCCAACCCTAAAACCCCAAATAAAACAGGAATACAATTCTCATCGGCATAATTTACATATAAAACATAAAAAAATAAAAAAAAACCCCAAATTTATAATTTTTTTTCTTCTCTTTTGTTTCTGGACCCAAATCTACAAAATTTAATCAGGAATCATAAACCTTACGAAAAAAAAAACTAGTTCCTGAATCGAATCGCAAAGAAAACAACATTGGGATATAAAAACAAAGAAAACAAAACGCAAGCAAACTCAAATTCATTCACGATACAATGCAATCAACCGAAAACTCAAACACACCAGATACAAATTAAAAAAAAAAAAAAAAAAACCCCAACACGGAGCGAAGAGAGAAATC
Organism: Pyrus x bretschneideri; assembly: GCF_019419815.1. NCBI lineage: Eukaryota > Viridiplantae > Streptophyta > Magnoliopsida > Rosales > Rosaceae > Pyrus > Pyrus x bretschneideri. The sequence goes on from NW_025999524.1 coordinate 3,019,225, forward strand.
AAGACGCACCAGACGACGGCAACAGGGAGACGAGAAGCGCCCTGCGGCGGCTCCAACTCCTGATAAAGGGGAGAGAAACTCAAAGAGGAGCGGCAGAGAAGAAGAAAGTAATAGGTGGTGTGGAGAATCTGATGTGAAGGTTGGAATTTATAGGCGATTTGTTTGTGTTTTTCTCCAAATCCTGGTCCGATTTATTCTCCTCTCTCGGCCCACCGCCTTTCTCAGGAGTCTGGAGTTGGAGGGAATTTTCATATTTACACAGTTCGGGAGGGTCCCACCAAAATTAAATGGATATTGTACGACAAGTGAGGATTCTTAAATCACATTCGTTCATTATACATCATGCGGTTATAAATTATTATAAATTTTTTTATTTAAAATTAAATATAAATAGTACTTGACAAAAATGATTATACGATTTATAATAAAAAGATATAATTGAAATATCTCTGAAATCCTCATAAAAAAAATTCGGCGAGGATTGTTATTGGTGTACAAGCATTTAGAATTGACGTCCTTGATTTGTTTTAAGATAATAAAAAAGTTCTTGATCTGACGGCTATGATTGGTGGATTTTATGCCATGTCGAATAAGGGAAATTAAGAGTTGTCAATTTCCTCCTTTTTTTGGTATTCGTTAAGGGATTTATTTATTTATTTTGTTGATTTTTGATGAGGAATTAAGATTGCCAATTTGTTCCTTTTGTTTTGTTTGCTAATAATTTGCTCAAACGAGGAAATTATATTGAAAAAAATATTGTGAGATGATTAGGGTAAGATTATGAGTCTTTAATGAATTTAGGGTGCGATTCTTTACTAATAATAATCGGGTCAAGATAATTACTATTTTTTGACATAATGTTAAATTATACTTGTCTCGTAAATGCATGCACAATATTTTCTTTTAAAAAATACAAGCTACACATAACTTACATAATCATGCGCAATCTAAAAGTTTTAGGAATGTATTCAATTGGGATTTTGATAAATTATAATTCTTTTAGTAAATTTAGGATATTCAATTAGGATTTTAAAATTTGCTAAAATTAAAAATGTATTCAATCAAGATTTTAAAATAGTTTATTAAAATTCTTATGCATCTAGATCTATTTAATTATGATTTGAAAAAAAACTCATAATATTCCAGGTGTATTTTAAAACTACAAATATTTTAATTATGCGTCTAGATCTATTTAATTATGATTTAGTAGTGTATTTTAAAGCTACAAATATTACATAAAATTATAAAATGTTGAGGCAATTGCAAGGGAATTAAATCAAAATTTTACATAAAATCTCTATAAATATATTAAACTCCATAAAATACAAGGATTTATAAATTCATTAAAATTTCTCAAAATCTTAATTGAATACATCATCCTTAATTTTATCCCTTATTTTCAAGAAATATTATTCAACTCTAAAAATTTGGAGGTGTATTTAATTGGGACTTTGAGGGATTAATTATCTTAATGAATCCAGGGTATTCAATCAGGATTTTAAGATAATTTATTAAAATACTTATAAATCCGAATGTATTCAATTAGAAATTAAAAAAAAAAAATTTATAACATTGCATGTGTATTCAATTTGAATTTGAATTTAAAGCATTTGGAAAAGTTGAGGAATTAGAAGGAATTAGAGAGATTTTGTAGTGTATTTTAAGTATCCACAAATATCACATCTCCCAATAAGATTTCGAAATAATTGAATCAAAATTTTACATAGAATCTCTACAAATCGATTAAACTTTATAAATATTCATGAATTTATAAATCCTTTAAAATATCTCAAATTCCCAATTTAACACGTCCCCTTAATTTAGCCCTATATTTTTCTTACTAAAGTTTGCACAGAGACGGGATTTTAGTTAAACCCTCAAAACTTCATCAATTAGGGTTTAGGGTGGGTGGCAAATTGGCAATCATACACAAGGGGAAATGTGCGGAATCGCTTTGATCATCTGTGGCATTCGTTTTGATCTGTCATCCCTGCTTCTCAATTCCACATCTGCACTCTCCAACTCTGACCAAGTCTGTCTCTTTCTTCTTCTTCTTTTGGGTAAAAAAATGGAAGCTTTTCGGCTTAACTATTTGATTAACAGACTTTGTTGTTGGGACTGAGCAGCTTCCGTTCGCCATTGACGACCTCAGAGAAGCTTTGCGGAGGAGGGGTCCCGATAGCTTAGGCAGCACGAAGCTTCTTCTCCGTTCAGCCGTTTCGAATCGTCTCCCGGTGCGAGAAATTGTGTCTTCCATTGAGGGGGAAGTAAAGGAGTCTGGTTGCGAAGGCGATGAAGGCAATTGTTTCTCTTTGGCAAATGGTCGAACACATCTGCATACACATTTCAGCACCGTTCCCTGTTCGTCTGCTGAGTTGCACTTCCTGGGTGCCACTTTGCAGCTCAGGGGAGTAAGCTCTGTGGTTCAGCCATTGATAGATTCGGATAAGAATATCCTTGTTTATAATGGTATACATTTTTTTTCGAGTTTTGGGTTTTTTTTCTAGCATTTCGTTTTGTTTAAGTTTGCTTGCTGTTGGATATTGAGTATGGATTATTTCCGAAAGGTGAAATCTTTGGGGGCATAGACATTCGTAGAGATGAGAACGATGGCGAAGTTCTTCTGCAGTTGCTGGGAGAGTGCTGTTCGATTTCTGTTCCAGATGTTCTTTCTAAGATCAAAGGGCCTTGGGCTATCATCTATTGGCAGGTAACTCCGAGTGGTAAGTTTGGTTTTATTTTATTGGCATTTGCTGCAGCATTTTTCTTGCTTGGGATATTGCTTCTGAATTGTTTATGTATTTCCATGGATAGGAAAGTTCAAAAACTCTGTGGTTTGCTCGAGATGCATTTGGTCGGCGGAGTCTTCTTGTTCACTGGCCAACACTGGAGGACTCTCAGTTTCTGCTGTCGTCTGTATCACCTTTTTCTTCAAATGAGCGTTCTTTTGGTATGTATAGCTCGGTAGAGCTTTATTTTTCTTGCCAATCTGATTCTTGATCTAAGACTGTAGTAGTAGTGAGCCGTATCTATTAATTGATAATGTCAATGGACTGTAGATTTTGAAGTTGAAAATGGAACTACGAAGCTGAATTTTTGGGAAGAGCTCCGATGTGGAATATACAGTATATCTATGAATGCTCCAGGTCTTGATGGGATTTTGGTTGGTGAAGTGCAAAAACATGAGTGGACAAATGGTGTACTAGAAGAACTGATAAAATGGGAGAGAACTTCTGTCGAACCTAAACCTGAAGACTTACATATTTCCCGTTCCAAGACTCTGACAGGGAAATGTGATATGCAGTCAGTTAATTCAGATACAGAACCATCTAAATCAGGTTAATATCATCTTCGCTGCAGAGAATCTAATCTTAAGTCAGTAAACTTTAAACTTTCAGTATTTTTTTAGTACATGCGTTGTTGTCTGAGGATGTCATTGTGCCTTTTGTTTTGACTGAGCAGGATCTATACAAGCTTCAATTTCTGTGCCAGCACAGGCCGGTACTGATTGCTTTAAGGGAATCTGTTAGGCGACGCTCTTCACTGCACACAATTTTTCAGGTTCAGAAATCTTATTTTATGCTTCTAGTTGTATCTGCAGTATTAATGTTAAATACTCAGTGATGTAGTACTTTTAAGTATTAACTTCTTGCTGTTTATTAGGCAGGTAGACATGATATGGAAAAGGAATTTGTACCTGTGGCAGTTCTTTTTTCTGGTGGATTGGATTCTATGATAATTGCAGCCTTGTTACATGAGTGCCTTGATCTGAGCTGTAAGTGTAGCTGGATAAGCTAGGTCAGCAGTTTATTTTTCCATAGTTCAATGTTCGCCTTGAGAAACTCAGTTTGCCTATCGCATTGTGGAATACCTGTGTAATATCGATAGCTGAGTTGATTTTATATTAATTTTTTGCTTGCAGATGATATTGATCTACTTAATGTGAGCTTTGATGGTCGGTCTGCTCCTGACAGAATCTCTGCCAGGGCAGGAGTATGCGAACTGAGAAGAATTGCACCTTCAAGAAAGTACTCACTAAACTTTTCTTGCGAGTCTATGTCTATGTCTATGTTTAATGCTTTGGCTCAGCATGTGTATAAAATAATATACTTTTGGATTATTTGTTCTACGCTAAAATGCAGTCTAACGTGCTTTTCAAAGAAGTGCTTATGGTCCACATTATCACGCAGCTTTGGGTTAAAGTCCTTGATGGTTTGACTCCATTCTTAATGCTTATGGTGTTCCTTACTCTATGCGATTGGAAATGCAGGTGGAAGCTTGTGGAGATCGATGCTGAATTGTCAACATTGACCTTTGAAACAAAGCATGTCATGTCGCTCATAAATCCTGCTAACACCTACATGGTACTCAATTTCATTCTATGGCCTAGTGTAGATTACATTTGTCCAGGGCATGTTTCCTGCTGATATTTATATTTATATGTTTTTTTGTTGACTGTTTGACTAAATTACGGTTTTAGATATCACAAGTATGCTAAGGTTTCGAGATAGGTGTTTTATGTTATTTATTGTTGCAGGACCTGAATATTGGAATAGCTTGTGGCTTGCTGCTGGTGGTGATGGATGGGTATATGAGGAAAATACCGATTATAATGATGAGGATTGTCAATGCATCAAGTACAAGTCCAAGGCTAGGATTCTTCTTGTTGGTTCAGGTGCAGATGAGCAATGCGCTGGCTATGGTAGGCACAGAACGAAATATAGAAATGGCAGGTATGTAATTAAATTACTGGGGTGTAGAGGATTATATGTTTTCAGGTACTCATTCTGGTGGTCTACTGTATCTCAGCTGGCGTGCACTAAACGATGAAATGAAATTGGACATGCAGAGAATTTGGAAAAGAAACCTTGGGAGAGATGATAGGGGCATTGCTGACAATGGCAAGGAGGTGCTGCTGACAACTTGGATAAATATCTTTCATTTTCTCCTTGGCTTGTGTTACGTGTTGATTTTAGTCTTAATTTATGCCAGGCAAGGTTTCCGTTCCTGGATGAAGATGTTATAAGAATTTTGCTTGGGTTTCCTCTCTGGGAGGTTGCCAACCTTGATCAACCGAGCGGGATAGGAGATAAGAAGATTCTGAGAGGGGTCAGTGCTAATTCCTTTGCTCAGCGTTTGAGTAATGTCTGATCTGCTTTTGCACTTGATGTGTACTGAATACAATGTTATCTCAATTCATGAATCTTGACCAACTGCTAAATTGTTTTCCTATTCTACGGTGGCTATGCAGGTCGCAGAATTGCTTGGTTTGTATGAAGCTGCTTCTCTGCCTAAAAGAGCTATACAGGTGGTGTTCTTTTCTGTTTCTCTCTCTTTCCTGTGTTCCCCCACTTTTTCGGGGGCTGATCATGCGTAGAACTCTGATAGTTTAGGTGATTAAATCATGGGTTTTTCTGTGTTTCTGTTTTAGTTTGGTTCAAGAATTGCAAGGGAATCAAACCGAAAGAATTACGGAAGTAACCGTGCAGCAAATCAAGCATCTGCAGGAAGTGCAGTGATTCACAAACGGTTGGACTGACATGGCTTAAGTGGGATTCTTTGATGCAGCGTAGATGCGTACATGTTTATGATTGAATTGGAAATGGAAGATCTTGGAAGAGTCGGGAACAACGTTGTTTTATGCACATTCGCATGCATGTCTCTCCGTTTCTTTGGCGCTTAATCGCTTATTAATTTGTATTAACTTGGCCTTGGGAATAATTTGACCTTCTTTTATTGATCTGGTGTCTCGTTATGTATCAGTTTTTGTGCGGAAAGAACCTGTTTGGAACCATGGAACTAATCAAACGGTAGCACTTGGTGTTTCGTTAGACATCTCGTGGTGGTATTTCATCATTTTTTTTGTTTTTGTTTTTTGTGTTGGTCAAAGCTGAATTTCGATATTTCGATAAGCTATAATACTCTAAAAAGTACTTTCAATTATTTTAAAAATTATTCTAAACGAGTTTTAAGTTAGTCATAATTAAGTATCAAACTAGCAATTTATATGAGTAAAGAATACCATCTTACCGTAACCTAAGATTAATATTGTGAATCTCTGTCAAAGGCCCAAGAAAGAAACATAACGTCTGTAACAGGCCCAAATCTTATAGGGTGTCATAAACGCTGTCCAGGCCCAGATACGATCGTCTAGTCTTAGCGCCGTTAAGTGGCGACGGTCACAGAATTTCTCTTTGTTTCTTTCTCGGATTTCCCTCTCTACTCTTTTCGCAGAGATGGAAAGCCATGGCAGCACCTCGCGTACCACCAGCAACAACACCAACAAGGAGCAATGGAGAGCTGAAGACGCCATAGCCGGCAACGCCGAAGCTCTCCGAGCTCTCAGAGAACTCATCATCTACCCTCTCCTCTTTTCCCGTCAAGCTCAAAAGCTCGGTCTCAAAGTAAACACCTCAAAACCGACACACACACACACTCCATATCTCTTACGCTTCCATTTCTCTTATGCTAATTAATTTTGGGTTTCTGAGTTTTCTTCAGTGGCCTCGGGGTTTGCTCCTCTACGGCCCTCCCGGCACCGGAAAGGTAAATATTGATTGAACCATCACTTTTCCAAGGTCTCTACTTGTTAAGTTCGCTTGATCATATTGTTAAAGTTGTAATTAGCATTGGTTTCCAATTGGGTTTTTACTAATTTTGTTTGCTTATTGGGTTTTTATGAAATTTTTTGTTTTTGTTTTTCTTCATGCTAGACAAGCTTGGTACGAGCTGTGGTTAGGGAATGTGGTGCACATTTAATTGTCATTAGGTACCCTTTTATTCCTTAATCTTTGAATTAATCTTAATCATCTGGGTACAGGTGAAATGATGTCAGTAGCAATGTTGCTCTTGACTCATGTTAAGTTAGGATTATGATATTATGTTGTCATGGTTTTAATTTCGTTCATTTTCCTATAGTCCACATTCTGTCCACAAAGCACATGCCGGAGAAAGTGAGAAATTTTTACGGGAGGCTTTTGCAGAGGCTTCCTCGCGTACATTGTCAGGCAAGCCATCTGTTATCTTTATAGATGAAATAGATGCAATCTGTCCTCGCCGTGATTCTAGGTAATAACCAGTGGTGCTAGAGTGAACCCTAATGAACTTTGGACATGCCCGGCTTAACATGGTTAAGTTATGTTTGAGTTGCAGAAGAGAGCAAGATGTTCGTATCGCCTCGCAACTCTTTACGCTGATGGACTCCAAGACATCCTCAGCATCAGTACCACAGGTTGTGGTTGTTGCATCCACCAACAGGTATATTCTTTCTTCTAGAGTTGAATAGTTGATAATGTTTAATCATGCCTACAAAATCTGATTGTTTCATGAGAGATATGATCTATTATTTCATCATGGTTTTGAAATTTTTGGTACTTTGTCGTCATAAATTTTCTATGCATTCTCATTATCACATTGCCAGTAAAGCCAATGTGCAGAAGAATTCATGGCTTTACATTGTGATTTATGTTCTAGTTAGTACTTCTGTAAGGGTTTTGTGTACTATTTCGTCTTATTTTCCAAATATATTAATATCTGGTTTCTACATACAAAGAGCTGAAGCAATTGATCCAGCACTCAGAAGGTCTGGGCGGTTTGATGTTGAAGTTGAAGTTACTACACCTACTGAAGAAGAACGCTTTCAAATTCTCAAGGTTAGAGTGATGCTTTAAAAATTTTGTAAGCGATAACATGGCTTACTTTTTCAATAATGTCAATCAACTAATCGAAATTCGACCTAGTGTTCACTAAATTCCAAGTATAACAATGCCAATGAATGTTCAGCTCTACACAAGAAAAGTTCCTTTGGATCCCAACGTTGATCTACAAGGCATAGCTGCATCTTGCAATGGATTTGTTGGGGCGGACCTGGAAGCTTTATGTCGTGAGGCTGCTATGTCTGCAATTAAAAGACATTCAGATGCAAATAAAGATGCTGGTGCGTTTAGCTTAACAATAGAAGACTGGAAGCATGCAAGGTCTGTGGTTAGTCCAAGTATAACAAGAGGTGTCACGGTGGAAGTTCCCAAGGTGACATGGGAAGACATAGGAGGGTTGAATGATTTAAAGGTGTGTAAGTTTTTGCTTGTTTGTTTTCATCTCAGGCTGAAGTCTCATGGTACTAATTATATTTTACCTTTCTTGTTGACAGAAAAAGCTCCAGCAAGCTGTTGAGTGGCCCATCAAATATGCTTCTGTGTTTTCAAGGCTGGGAATATCACCCATGCGTGGAATTCTTCTTTATGGTCCTCCGGGATGCTCGAAAACCACTCTTGCTAAAGCCGCTGCACATGCTGCCCAAGCTTCGTTTTTTTCTTTGAGGTTTGAACTTCTTCCATTGTTTGACAAATTTGTTCTACTTATTTAGTAAGAAGCTGCTCACCTGGAAGTGCATTGAAATTTTTACATTTACAATATGTTTATTTGACAAACTAGAAGAGTTGCATGCCTGAAATTCATAAAGTTTGAATCAGTGGTGCAGAATTGTTTTCAATGTACGTTGGAGAGGGTGAAGCTTTGCTGCGTAATACCTTTCGGAGAGCTCGCCTTGCAGCACCCAGCATAGTATTCTTTGATGAGGCGGATGTTGTTGCTGCCAAAAGGTTAGTAACTTAGTATGCTGCAATTGTCCAGTAGCCTTCTTTGTTGTGGGATTGACCATTAACATGATGATTTGTTATTTTGTATCAACTAGAACAAGTTTGCATAATCTAATGAAGAACAGCAGTACAAGTTTCATAACTTTCTTTGTTTTCCTTCAATGGGCAGAGGTGGGAGTTCAAGCAACAGCAGTACTGTTGGAGAAAGGCTTCTGTCTACTTTGCTGACCGAAATGGATGGTTTGGAAGAGGCTAAGGTTAGCACTATATCCCATTAAATTCTTTTACTTCTGCCGTAATTTCAAAATTGTATTCTCATTTGTTTTTAGGGAGTCTTTGTTTTGGCTGCTACAAACCGTCCTCATGCAATCGATGCCGCACTAGTTCGCCCAGGACGCTTTGATTTGGTAACGATTTTGTTTAATCACATGAATGGTTTCGGAGGTCTAGTGCAAATTTTCTACAAACCAAAACTCAGCAGTATGTCGAAGAGATGCGTTAACTCTTATTTTGATGAAATTCTAGGTGCTCTTTGTACAACCACCAGATTTAGAAGGTCGATATGAGATACTTCGGGTACATACTCGTAACATGAGATTAGGAGATGATGTTGATCTCAAACGCATAGCAAAAGATACTGAGCACTTCACAGGAGCGGAGCTGGAGGGTCTATGCAGGGAAGCAGGAATAGTAGCTCTGAGGGAAGACATATCAGCCACTGTTGTGTGTAATCGTCATTTCCGGACTGCAAAAGATTCGTTAAAGCCAGCATTAACGAAAGCAGATGTCGACTCATATTTGGCTTTTGGTGTTGCTTAGAATCGAGTGCCGAGGATTTCAAGCGCGAAGGGATTTCTCACACAACATAGGTAGTACCTGAAGTGTTATGTGTACTGTATTTTTTTACAGCATTTTCCGTTTGAAAGAGAGCCTTGTTTTGATGTGATTTTCTAGTTTTGTATCTGTAATTATGTGAAATATGAGAGGCTCCTCAATAGAGAAGCCCAATTTTTTACATACATTAATATTTTCTGGCTGAGACGAGCATCTCCACATGCATTTTCCTGTTCGTGACACGTTTTTTTTAAAGGAAAACTAACGAAAAGTTTAAAAAAAAAAAAAACTTTAGTTTTCATGAAAAATGATAAATAAAGGTGTAGTGAATAGTATTAGGAAAAGGTAAAAATGTAATTTTTCGTTAAAAAGTGAACAGTGCCGAAAGTGTTTCATTAAAACTCATTTTTTCTAATCACGTGCGTGGTAATCCCCTTTGAAAATATCTAATCACGGGCGCGGTGCACCCTTTCGGAAACCTAACTAAACTAAGCCGTTCGGGTTGGTTTGGCTTTTTAGTACTTTTGCAAGTCAAACTAACCCGCTTTGGATTGGTTTGGTTTTTTTTTTCTATTTTTCCAAAGCAAACTAGACGGTTTGGGTTTGTTCGGGCTTTTGGTATTTTTGTCAAATCGGTTTATGAAACGGAACCGTTAATGTCTCTTTTGCCCTTATAGATTACACAAAAGTAAGGGCATTATTGGCTTTACACGTTTCTTATAGGCATTCAACTCCGCTTTACTCCCTCACAAGTTCACAACCACAGTAAAACAAACACAACTCCCTTCCTACGTTCGCACGTGCGGCATTCGAAAACAAAATTTTGCACGTGCTTCAAACTGTGACTGCCTTTTGCGCCAGAGCCCTAAACCCACCGCCATGGCTCAAGGCCAAGGACGGCCGAACAACTCCATGAAAAGCCCTAACCGCCAATTCTCCGCCGGCAACGGCAACGTCGATGCCCTCGCCACGAAGTAAGCACCTTTAATATCCTTACTTTCTGTTTGGCTGCTCAGAAAACCAGAAGATGTTAAAAGGTCTTTGATTTTTTAATTCTAGGAGGAAAGCGCTCGCGCAGCACAGGAAGTCCCTCCCAATCGCTTCTGGTATTATCTGAGACTCTAATTTCTTTAATTAATCTTTTTTTGTTTCTGTTTAGTGATTGTCCTAGGAGTGTAATTACTGGTGTTGTTTGATTACTAGTTGAAAAACGGCTAATCGAGGAGGTTCGGAAGCACGATACTTTGATTATTGTTGGCGAAACTGGAAGCGGAAAAACAACACGTATGTAGTCTATATATATATATATATTTTTGTATAAATCTACGAATATGTATTTATGTGCAGTTCTGAGCTTTCAGCTTGATGTTGTTTTACCCGTAGTATAATCTCTTTTTTGTTTCTCTAGAATTACCTCAGTTTTTGTTCAATGCTGGGTTTTCCGGAGACGGAAAAGTCATTGGGGTAACTCAACCTAGGCGTGTGGCTGCAATGACTGTGGCGAAGCGGGTTGCTGAGGAATGCGGCGGTAGTTTGGGTCAGAAGGTTGGTTACTCCATTAGATTCGAGGATGTGACTTCTAGTTCAACACGGATCAAGTACATGACAGATGGATTGCTCCTGAGGTAAATCTATGAATAGCTTGGTCAGGCGATATATTCTCTCTCTGAGACTTCCATCTAGAATCTTCATTGACATGCTTTACAATCATTTTTGGTGCATGTGGAGAGAGTTCTCAGTAAGAAAGTCGCTTTTTCGGTTGGTGTAAAACCACGTTGGAGTCTGTCTAGATGTAGACTTTGGCTTAGTTATATGATTTTTATGAACTGATATAACGGTTGCAACACTTTCAGGGAAGCACTATTGGATCCATATCTCTCTAGGTATTCAGTTATAATTGTTGATGAAGCTCATGAGAGAACTGTCCAGACAGATGTGCTACTAGGCTTGCTGAAAAATGTACAAGATGCAAGGTCAAAATCCCTCAACAACCTCCAGAATACTAAAAACCAGAAAACAAATGATGACATGCATTCGAAAGAAAACGGTGCTCAGGGCTTCCGTTTTCTCAAGCAATACCAAGGAAGGACCCCTTTGAAGTTAATTATCATGTCTGCCAGCTTGGATGCAAAAATTTCTCTGAGTACTTCGGTGGTGCAAGAGCTGTTCACATCCAAGGGCGACAGTTTCCGGTGGATATATTTTATACACATCATTCTATACAAGATTATCTTGATGCTTCGTTAACCACAATATTGCAGGTATTTAGTGCCCTTCATCAGTATTTGGTGTTAGATTAATCTGGAGCAGGTCCTTATTATTCCTAAATAATGTACATGTTCTTATAATATAACTCTAATTATATATCTGTGGTGTTAGATTCACCTGGAGGAGGGCCCTGGTGATATACTTGTATTTTTGACGGGTCAAGAAGAAATTGAATCTGCAGAAAGACTTGTCAAAGAAAGACTTAAACAGTTACCAGAAAATAGTCAAAAACTAGTAGCTGTTCCTATATACTCATCTCTTTCGTCAGAACATCAAATGCGAGTTTTTGCACCAGCCCCTCCTGGATTTCGTAAGGTAACTTAATGATGTCCATTAGCTTTTGTATAGGAATAGGAAGCATCAAGAAGGTTTATGATGTATATTCATTTGGTGATCTCTAATAATTTACATTGTTCTGTTAGGTAATATTGGCAACAAATATTGCTGAGACATCATTGACAATATCTGGAATCAAGTATGTTGTAGATCCTGGGTTTGTAAAAGCACGTTACTATGATCCAAACAAAGGGTTGGAATCTTTGGTGGTTGTTCCAGTTTCAAAAGCACAGGCTCTTCAAAGGAGGTAAATAGTTGGTTTGGGGGGATCTAACAAGAATTCTTAAAAATAAAATATCAGTTTTGAGGACAATTGAAGTTATTAATTTATATTTATGTTTTTATCAAAAATGAAAAATAAAAAACTAAAATTATGTTATACAAATTTTTAGATTTCTTTGCCAGCTTATTTTGTAAACACTTTATACAGTGCAATATCATAAAATTAAAATTACCTGTGGATATTTGAAGTGTTGACTGATGCTTAAGACCATATAACTTTGTATGACAAATGCTTTCATTGTGCAGTGGGCGTGCAGGAAGAGAAGGGCCAGGGAAATGCTTCCGCCTCTACCCAGAAGATCAATTTGGCAAACTAGAGGATTCAACAAAGCCAGAGATCAAGCGATGCAACCTCTCTAATGTCATTTTGCAACTTAAGGCGCTGGGTGTTGATGATATCACTGGGTTTGACTTTATAGAAAAACCGTCGAGGTAAAATCTTTGATAGGTTTTGTTATTTGTTTGTTTCTTATGATGCCTTTTTGTGGCTTGATGGTAGAAAGCAAGTGGCAGCTTTATTTGTTTTTGTCAAGCAGTTAGTTCTTCTAATAAATATTGCTTTTTGATCTCCCAGAGAATTTTATCATACATGAATCTTATTTGAACAGGTCGGCTATTGTCAAATCACTGGAGCAATTGTTCGTACTGGGTGCTTTGACAGACAACTGCAAATTGTCAAATCCAGTTGGAATCCAAATGGCTCGCCTTCCCTTAGACCCTATTTATTCAAAGGCTCTAATCGTAGCAAGTGAATTCAATTGCCTGGAAGAGATGTTGATAAGTGTTGCAATGCTCTCGGTGGAATCAATATTTTTTAATCCCCGTGACAAAATAGAAGAGGTATTTGTGTATGAATCATTTACCTATCTGTCTCCTGTGAATTTCTCGTAGATTATATATAGTTTGAAAGTGGAGTAGAAGTATTCTTGAGATTTCATTCTCTCTTTCCAATTTCCATTATGCTCCCACACAATATAGTTAAATATAATCTTGTTGCTTCACTGATATGAATGAAGCTATATTAGTGTAGTTATGCTTCTCTTTTCATGATCTCACAATACGGTGAACTGTTGTCTTTTACAATACTACTCTTAACTTGTTATACAACCTTCCTGTTGTCAGGTGAGATCTGCGCAGAAATCCTTTGCAAGTCCAGAGGGAGACCACCTCACTTTGGTTAATGTATATCGAGCTTCCAATGAGTTCTTGGAGAAGAGATCAGGTCTTAGTAAAGAGAAGCGTGAAAAAGCTTTCCGGAAATGGTGCAAGGATAATTTCATTCATAGTCGCTCCTTGACAAATGCTCGTGACATTCACAGGTCGGCTATTTTTCTTACTTGTTGAGCTATAGACATGTTTCTGCTGGTCTCACACAATCAGACTAGATTTTTAGCCCCTGTTTTGGAAGATCAGTGTGTCTATTATGGTGTAGATTGAAGTAATTGGCTTCTCTAAGTGTAATAGATGTTTGTTTGCAGACAAATTCGAGGGCATGTTGAACAAATGGGTCTTCGTATCACCTCTTGTGGGGATGATGTGCTTCAGTTTTGCAGATGTCTTGCCGCTTCTTTCTTCCTCAATGCAGCTTTAAAGCAGCCTGATGGAACATACAGGTCTTGAACTTACCTTGACATGTTTTGAAATTCTTTTGGTTGGTTTCATTTACGTTTCGAAGCTTGTACCCTTGTATGTATATTATTTAATTCTCTCTTGGAGTCATGTACGATCTCTCACAGTTAACTAATCAAATGACAGGGCTTTAGCAAATGGTGAGGTGGTTTCTATCCACCCGTCTTCTGTGTTAAGAAATAGACCAGAGTGCCTAATTTACAATGAACTGGTCGAAACTAGTAGAAAATTCATCCGCAACACAACTAGAATCGACTTTATGTGGTTAACTGAGCTTGCTCCTCAATTCTATGCCATGCAGAATTGAAGGTAGTGCGAAGAGGTATGGTTATTGGATTATTCGGAGATGCCATTGTTGTCTGCACCATCTGCAGTGAATTTTTTCTTTGTTTTTACGAAGTTTTTATGAGTACCATATTACATGCAGGCATGGCTCAGATGATTCGTTTGAAAGCTCTACTGCCATTCGCTTTTTTTTTTTTTATGCCTGATCCTGACGTGCAACAAGATAAGGAGTGGTTGCAGAATCGGTGGCTTGGACATCTGATGCTGGCATAGCTAGATGTTGTTTAATGTTGAGATAAGTTGACTGGTTGATTAGATGCTCAGAACCTGGACCATGTGGTCCATCCGCCACCTACTCGTGAACTGGAGCATTCTTGAAGAGCTTAATCCTGTCCAGCCAAGCAGCTACCTGCAACGGCTTCACAATTGCAAAATGACGAGAAGTGCTGTTGTAGCGTTTGGTTGACATGCTGTCGATGCTAAGCATCTAAAGCTAAGCTAAATCCATGTTGGATGCCATCTACTTTCTTCGGGTTTTCAGCGAGAATGCAACTTAAAACTGTTGATACAGATGGTGGTGATAGGTTAACGACGACGAGAATTATGCCATAACGATGAACCTGAACTTGGAAACAAGAACAGGAATATGTACACTGATGAAGTCCAATCTGTTTGTTTTCTGTTATGTATCTCATACAACTGTAGAAATGAATCTATGTGGAAAATGTGTGCCTTCAAGTATCCAACATGAAAGTTTGACTTGCATACGGGGTTAGGCCGGTTAGCTAATTTTTGTGTTCCTTGATCCAAACCAGGATGTTGCACTGGCATCAGTCTCAATGAGGCCAGTCCCTTTTGCACCAGTAACAGAGAAGCTCTCTCTTGCCGACGAGAATTATGGCGGCGTCAGGCGGTTTTTCGTAGTAACACAAGAAGACCATGCAATAAGCATTTCCCTACAGGAAACCATGATCGAATCCACCCCGCCGGATCAGGTCTTGCTTAAGGGCTCCGATCATGCACCTTTTTTTTTTCTCAAAGGCCACAGGCTTTACATAGGGTATTAGTAGAGATATCACAAATGCCTCCAGTGTAGACATGAGCTGAGCTGCCAATGCACACTTTAGTACATAGTGGGACAGAGATCTCTCGAATGTGCCTAAAAAGCAGGAAATTCGGATCACTCAAATTGTAAAAATGAAATCTGAAAAATCTAAGAGTCCGGATCTCTCTCTTTTTTAAACGGTCTGAATTTCCTGATTCTAAGAATCAAAATTCCATCAAAAAGGAAGAGAATGCATAAAAAATATTTTATTCGACAACTCTTCGTGAGAATTTTTATTTTTATTTTTTATAACTTGAATGGTAATTTGGTAATTATGGTTTTACACTTGATGCATGGCCGACAAATGAAAAGTACAGAGCATGGGTCACATCAAATGCCAAACTGGCATAACGTTTTATCCATAATTACCGCCTAATTATTTATTTAAATGAAAATGAAATCTGTATGAGTTTTTTGTATTACATTAAAAAAATAAATAAATAAATAAATAAGAGAAAAAAAATTCTTGAAAGTAAAAAATATCTCTCATATTAGAGTTGCGGTGTAACAATCAACCAATGCAGCAAAAGATGGGTTTCCATTTGAATGCGTGAACAACCGTTCATATTTAGAATTCAATAATCATCTTTCACGTCATATTGTGTTTATTTAAAAAAGATAACAATAAATCTGAAAAAGTAAATAATCAAGTTCGAAAATGGTCAATCCAATTTTAGGAAAATTAATATAGCTAACTTCCACTAAATCTTGCCCAATTTACTTTTTCCTGGTAGGATTTAAATTTGTGAACTTTGAAATATTTATAAAATAAAATCCGAATTCCATAAAATAAAATAAAAATAATAATAAAATTGAAAAGCAGTGACAGTGTATCTACACTCACATATGTATATAACGCATAGAAGTGGCGTAAAGTTTTGCTCAGTAGCTCAACACCCTCTCTGATTCCACAGCTCTCCCTCCAGATCTGATCCCAACAAACAGGTACCCCACGCGCCGCTTTCTCTAACCCTAGATCTCTGCCTCCCTTGTCGGATTTTGATTTCCATGTTTCAATCGCTGCGTTTCGCTTTCAATTCCTCGCTTTTTTTACCCGATTGTACTGTGTGCTGTGTTTGATTTGATGCTTTTCCTAATGAATAATTTTGATATTTTGATCGCTGGATTTTTTGGGGTGAAATTGTTTGACGGAGTTAGTAGAACGATGAGGTGCATTTCTTTTGTTAGATCTATATATGTGTTATGATTTTTTTTTAGAATGTATATGTTTTTATTTGTGCTGGTGTTTGATGAGGCGTTTCTTAAATCTTTTGCTTCTGATTTTTTGAGATTTATAGGATGAACAGTTCATCGTGGATCTGTCTGTTCGATTTTCATACCGAAAAGCTTTTGCATACGAGGCTACATTATGTTGAATTGAGCTTCTGTTTGTGTAATTTAGCTGAAATGATCAATTGGGTTTTAAAATTTGTGAAGAAAAGATTAAAATTGAAGAGAAATGGAATTGTTCGGCCTGCCAACGTCGAAAGTTTGAGCCTTGAAGTTCATGGTGCAGATTCTAAGATTTTTGGTTTTTCCATTTCGTTCGGGTTTGTTGTGAATGGTATGTTTTATAAAACGGATCAATGGCTTACCATCATGTAGAGTTGTTTGATTTCAAAGAATTTTGTTCGGATTTATTGTAATTGTTCATGTTGGCACATAACTTTTGGTATATTTTCTTGAAATATTTGTTCTTTTTCCGGAATTCCATTCTAAACATTTGTTTCTAACACAAGAGTTCAGGGTATCTGTGAAGAAGTTGGAGAACATGGGTCGCGGAGTTAGCAGCGGTGGGGGTCAGAGTTCTTTGAACTATCTTTTTGGGAGTGGAGAGGCTCCAAAACCAGCTGCCAACAATGCTCAAGCTGCGCCGGTTCCAAATGAAGGGAGGGCTGTGAGCAATGAGCCTGCTTCCAAGCCTACTGCTCCTGCTCCTCCTCCTGAACCAGTTGATATCACCAAGGCTATTCCTGCTGGTATCCATAGCACCTCTACAAACAACTACATGCGTGCAGATGGCCAGAACACCGGAAACTTCATTACTGTATGGTTCTTCTCATTGTCTTCTACAAATAACGTTACGGTTGTTTCTGATGCTTATAGCCTTAGACAAAACCTAGTTTACTTACACGGTTACTGATATAGCCCCGTGAATCCCCAATTTTTTCGTTAATTTTGAATTTGTTATCCAAATAGTGTTGTGATTATGATGCAGTGAAGCTATTTTCTCTAGAAAGTAACTACTCTTGTGAAATCCGATCTCTAACGGTACAGTGACAACAGTTTATATTTATGCTGAAATTGGCATTTTCCTCTTCATTCCTCCGCCCGAAACTTGTCTCCCAACCCAAAACATTGTTTGTTGTAACGTTCTTGTTCTGTTTTATGCGCAATCTCTGTTTACCGATGTTCATATTGATTTTCCTTGTGTGCAGGACCGACCCTCGACCAAGGTCCATGCTGCCCCAGGTGGTGGATCTTCTCTGGGTTACCTCTTCGGTGGACCAGGTGGTAACTGAGACATACATGCCCTTCGTAACGTTGAATTTTGTGAAAACTCCATGGCGGACGAGGCAATGCCTTCATCCTTTTTATATAAACAATGGAAGTCTTTGTGGATTCTGTGATGTAATATAGATCTTGTGGTTGTTTTGGATCATTCAGTCAAGAATGATCTATTTTAGATGGGTAAACCATCCGATACAGGTTTCGTTTTCATTGACAAACCAAACATTTCCTAGTGCATATTTCGTGTTTCCCGTCATTTTCTCAGTGATTAATTTCTGTTTTCCATCTATACATGGTCATTTCTGTTGCTTTCTAAAGTTGGATTATGATCGGGAAGTGTTGCTCGTAATACACACACATTAGATCTGTGCAATGCATTCCAGCTCGGACGGCCCAAGGGAAGTAGTTTTGAAAGAATCATTTCCTTTGCTTCTCGTTGAATCTCGCCGATCCCCCTATGACGGACATCAGGCACATGGGAAGGTACATTTGATCAAACTCTATTACCTTCAGCGCTGACTCCCCCATCAAGTTCGTCGGAAGGCCAAAAAGCGTGTGCCAGAAGTCGTGCACCTCCCGAGCCCTCATGACCACATATGCAAGCTCATCTGTCTCCATGAACCGCACAGCCGGTCAATCATCTGGCGAGAAGTTCCTGGATCCCATGAACTTTGCATAGGCGGCGCCATTGTGTTTTCTGGTAGATCCCATGCATAACCCACATTTACAGATATTACACGGGGTTGCTCCAAAAGTATGGCCTGCAAAGAAAGGAACACATTCGTCCAAGGATAACAAGAAGTCTAGCATTCAACACTCAAGATTCAGCAACACAAAGAACAATATTGCAATTTCTACACGAACGGCTAAAATATGACCTTATGTTTAAGTAATTATCTAAATTAGTGCCATAGAGAAGAATGTTTACGTTACGCCACCCTACAAACAAGCAGAGTCACGAAGAACGTGTTACAATCAAAGAACAGAAAACTACAACACCTTCGTCGAAAAAAAATAAATCAGATGGCTAAGAAGAAGCAACGTGATTAGCTACGACCACATTTACGTGAACGACTTTCGTAAACATATGTAGAACATGTTATTTCATGAGATCATTTTCGATTGATTGACAACCATTCCGAAATGTAATTAATAACTAAGACGGATAAGAACAGAGAAGACGAGGTCTTACTCTGCCTTCAGGGCTCCTCCTCATTCTTTATAGAACTCTCTTTAATGCAGGCTTCCCAGTTGTCTCTCCAAGAGCTGCTACGAGATCAGCTCTTCTTGGGTCCAGCAATGGCCCGCAGCTGAACCGACTGCAACAGCCGCCTGCTGCTACTGGTTCAGCCGAACACGAGCACTTCCTAACATGGCAATTCTCTGCTTTTGTTGCAATCCTAATCCTTACATGCAAATTTCAGCAACCATTTAACCTTTACACGATCAAAACAAATACAAACATTGCCTGTGAAGCATTTTCACAAACAGTTTCTGGGCAAATTACTGAACATTGCATCCAATGAAACGTAATTCACATTAACGTTTTTAATCATCACAACAAAGAAATGAAGCACCCACTTTTGTGAATCATTACAATTTCAATCACATTAATATTGGGAAATTAAGAAAATCTTAGCTAACAAGTAAGAGAGAATGCTATGTGGGCAAGATCCCTGACGATTACTAGATTTTTTTTTTTTTTTTTTTTAAGAAAATTCAAGACACTCATTCTTTTTAATGTAACATTCTAGGATCAATTTGTACTAGAAAACTTAAATAATTGGATTACATTTTCTTATCTTGTTACAAAGATGAAATTTTAAACTACTTTAATTTATGATGATAAATTTTTTCATGGGATGGCCAAGGCAGAGATTAAAAAATGGGAGTATTTTTGCTCATCACCATAAATTATGGTGTATTTTCATCACTCTATTTATTACCCTTCGATGAATTTGAATTTCGAGATTTGTATAATAGATAGACACAAATCTTAAAATTCAAATTCATCTAATGATGGTAAATAGACTGATGAGCATTACCACCACTTGGATGGTGAGTAAAAATGCACTCCCTATAAACTATCATAAAAATTCAATTTCGAATTATAAAAATGAGCACACTATTTTAGTTAAGCGACTGTTCCTTTTACGTGATACAACAGTATTATAAATGAGAGTTTCGATCAATTTATGCATTGTTTTTATTTATTTTTTTTAACAAACGATATTATCTACACTAAGAGGAGGAATGTGAGCTTAGTCTCACAATTGATCAGCAATAATGTGATTCAAATTTATGTACTGTGTTAACCACAATTGAATATTGAACTCATCTTAAAGGGGTGTAGTCAAATTAAGATTTAATATGACTTGATAGTATTTTAATAGACTTTAAAATTAGGGAGTAGTCAATGAAATTTTAAAAGAGGATTTTAAAAGAATTTGAAATCATGGTGTAGTTAAGTTAGAATTTTAAATAATACATCCAAATTCATAGGTAGTCAATTAAGATTTTAAAAAGTCGACAATAGTCTAGGTGTGGTGAAAATATCAAACATTTGCAAAGATTTTGATGAATTTGAGAGTAAAAATATAAATAATAAAGGTCATAAACAATCCAACCTTCACCTCCAGAATTTCATTTCAAGAACAAAGAATTATATTTGTAGAAGAGGAATAGTCTTCCCCATTTTTGGCCCAGCCGGAGAACCCGATGAGCAGCTCACCATCTATACATAACAGGTTTCCAAATCCTCATTTCTCTAACTTGCTTTCACCATCCCTCATCCCTCCCCGTGACCCACACACTGCCATATTGGATGAACAATCCCACCCACCCACTGCCAAAATGGGTTTGATTTCGTGCTTTGCCTTTATTGGATGAACAAGCCAATGTCGTTTGCAGGTAAGGTTGCGATTAAAACTTGTGAGTGTTTGTTGTGGTTCGAATCCAATACAAATCATGGATGGCATTGAATAATGATGGACAAGTGAGTCACTCTTTGATTATTATGTATGCAAGGTGTGGTAGTGGGTTTTTGCATGGAAAGTGTTTGATGAAATTATTGAGAGGGATTTGGTATCGTGGAATTCCATGATTTCTGGGTATTGCAAGATGTGGTGTGCGGGAGATGTGGTGGGGTTGTTCCGGGAAATGAGAGGTGATGGATTTGAGCCTAATGAAACGACTTTGGCGACGGTTCTTGAGCGTGCAGGGACATGGAGGATTTGAGTTTGGATACGTGGGTGGAGTGTTTTGTAGTTGACAAGAAATTGGGGATGAATTCGTATGTAGGGTCTGCGAGTCCTAAGAAATTCATGAAAAAAATCCATATAAATCCATAAAAATCTATAAGTGAAATCCATATAAATCTGTCAAAATCTATACAAAAATGTAAAATTTATTAAAATTTTTAAAATTCGTCACTTAAAAAAATATATTAAAATCCTCCGAAATCCAAGTTAACTGTACCCTAAGGTGCTAACCTGGTCATGTATTAAATGACTTTGTTCTGTATGCGATTAGAAATTCATTGCGATATTTATGGGACATGGCGGGGGATGTAAAAGTATGTGCCAATGCCGTTTCGGTGCCCAGTTCAATGAAATTCAACCTTACCATAAAGAAGGTGGCTTTTATTGTCCGGCGGCAATGTCTATCACGGGGCGGGTTATGTTGTTCTTTGCTTCTCCCTAGCTTTTGTATCTCAACTCAACCTCTTGGAGTTTCTTTGTCTTTGATTTACGAATAAATCATGATTCGACACTATTGAATAAACTTGTTAAAGATAATCGTTGTTGATATCAATAAACATAAATTAAGAAGCAAATCACGATCAAAACTTTTGAACAATTGTATAAAATTAGCCTAAAATTATGTGTATAATGTGAAAAATCAAGTGATAAACAAAATAAACAAGTCTTATCTCGGCCCTTTGATAATAACTTTTAATTCCTTCAACACCTGAAACCCTAAATAAAAACGGTTCATTTCTTCTTTTTGAATGCAAATTGAAATACAAGACGGACCAAACCCTAACTCCGACGAGACCAAACCCTAACTCCAAACTCCAAACTCCAACTAAACCCTAACCCGTAAACCCTAATAAGGAGAGTTACAGCACCAAACCCCCTGGCACTTGCACTAGGTGCCTATTT
Source organism: Pyrus x bretschneideri (assembly GCF_019419815.1). Lineage (NCBI taxonomy): Eukaryota > Viridiplantae > Streptophyta > Magnoliopsida > Rosales > Rosaceae > Pyrus > Pyrus x bretschneideri. The sequence continues at coordinate 3,041,235 of NW_025999524.1, forward strand.
ATTTTCTTGGAATTAAGGAAATCAATGTCCCTATTTCCGAAACGGACCAAAAATGCAAAGGTCGTTGAGGTAGCTGTAAATAATACATTAATACAGAGAGAGAGAGAGAGAGAGAGAGAAGGCCGTTTACTGGGAACTGACAGAGCAGGACGGCACCGTAAAAACTGTCGTACATACTGCACTGTACTCCTTCTCACAGAAAAAGAAAACAGAGAGAGAAAATCTCAAGAGATCGTTTCTCATTGACTACTCATTCATCGTCCTTGCAATTAGACTTTGTTTAGTTTTTTTCGTGTATATTATTTATTTAAAAATAAAAAGTAAAGTGAATAATATTAGAATTAATTTTTTAATGTAAAAATATGATTTTGTTATTAAAATTCTCTTCATTTTAATGAATTATATTTTGATCTACAAAACAACATATTATCAGATTTTTTATGGTTACCCGATAAACTGTTTACATAATTACAAGTTTTTATCTTCAAACATGTGTCCCTCTAGCTAAAATTCTTTGCATTTTCTTAGTATAAATGAAAGTATCTCAAAAATAATATATTATTAAATTAAAATACAATATAGCGGTGACCGCAAACTGCATTTGTTTTCCTTTTCTCTCTTGAGTGTATAGTAGACACAGTGGTGTTGGTGTTGCAGGTACACAGCATGCGCCACTGCCTTACTTGTTGCTATTTGGTGCAGACTGCAATCTCTGCTGCAGCTATCTTTCTTTCTAGGCCACAGCTTTTTGCTTGTTCAACACATCAAAGAGTGCTTGGGGCTTTCTGTCCTTCACATACACGTCACCACTTGAAACCAAACTAGTATTTTGCATTCTGGTTTCTAACCAGAAATATTTTAAACCAACAAAACTAGTTGGGAAATGCAAATCCATAGGATGTATATTTGTTACTAGTTTGGTACTGAGTTGCTTTTATAAAAAATAGGTATCAAAAAAATCTGAACTCAAAAAAGTGTTTGGTAAACACTTAAAAACAGCTTATTTTCATAGTTTTGAGTGAAAAAAAGTTAAAAACGTAAAGCAGCATAAATGTTGGATTATATGTTTAAGATAAAGTTTATAAATATATATTTTTTTTAAATAAAGTATATTTAGTAATTCATCTTTATTTGTTAAGAAAATAAAATTAATGGCACATCTAGTATTATATCCTTTTTGGTCATTTCACACATTCACATCTATTTTACATAAAAGTTTATCAAACACTGTAATACTGCCTTTTTTTTCCCAAAACACTTTTACAAAAAAGTTTACCAAACACTCTGCTGCTTTATTTCACAGCTGATTATTCTCAGAGTACAGCAGAAACAGTTTTTTTTAAAGCACAGCAATACCAAACCAACCCTTATTCTCTATATTATAGATGAACCAAAACGCATCAACTTTGTCCTTTTGGGGTAATTTTGGTTTACAAATTCCACCAATTCAAATTAACGGTAATAGTTGCACCAACCTTAACAGTCAATAGTAGCTTATTATGACATTACGTTAGTTGATCAAAATGTTATGTGGCGAACGTGTTTTATGAATGTTTTCCTTGAAGACATAGTGTTATATCATGTTATCAGTTTGCTCAAAATGTGCATCATGTGCCTCGTTGGTTTTTAAGTCCATGGAAATGCAAGGGGGTGTATTCTTTGACATATAGGTGGTGTGGCACTTCCACTTCACACTTCAGAACACAATGTTCTTATGTATATATAGACAGGCGTTTACCATTTTCTTAACTGAAATCGGTTATTTCTGTATTGTATAATTTGGATTGGGTTTATCGTTGGATAAACTACATAGCTAATTTTGACCCCATAACATATCTAATGGATATGAGCTAAGGCATTCAACTTCAAGGATTCGTGCGCACAGTTACAAACCACAATGTTAGGGTTCGAATCCTCCTCACCCACAACCATCCCTCCCTACTCACAAAAGTATCACTCCCCTTGTCGCTACGAAAAAAAAAAAAAAAACTTGAATGAGACAGCCTATCGTATCAATAAGATCTATGTCATTCATTACATAAATATCCATCGACAAATATATTAAGGGAATTGTTATTAGCACTCCAAAAATCTTACTTTACATTCCAAACTTTCTATATTAAGAAATAAAAATACACTTGTGAGGAGTGTAAAATGAGATTTTTGAAGTGCCAATAACAATTCTCATATATCAATACAGTCTCAATAATTATATATAATCTTATTCTCCCTAGGATTAATAATGGATTAATCGATATTTGTTTAATATATTCACTATTTAACGAAGGAAACCAGAACGACGTTGTTTTCCTCTCCATCAGTTTCTAATATTTACACGTGTCCTTAATTTTGAACATAAATACTGTTCCAACCGTTACGCTTCTCTCTCTCGTTACTATAACTAGAACAAAAGTGCATTTCCAAAGACGTGGGACCTCTCCGTGGTGGGCTCCATCTTGAGAATCGTAATCGGATGGATAGGACACATCTACGATTTCGAAATTGATTCTTGGTCCACCAGAACCGTCCTTTTTAACCCCAGTCAAGTTATCTTTTTACCACGGTTAAACTCATCCCACCAACTTCATCTATTTAACTACCCCATTTCACGCTCTTCGTCCCCTGTGCTTGCTCTTCTGCCTTCCTCTCCCACTCTCAAAAAACCGCTCTCTCTAAAACCCTAATCAAAATGTCTGTCGAAAATCACCTCCTCTTCATACCCAGGTCGGTTCTTCACTCCTCCGTTCTCGGTTTCGAGGCATTTGCCTGTTTTCTTCTCCTCACGGCGGTCTGCGCCTTCTGCCTCTCTCCCGGCGGTTTCGCCTGGGCTCTCTGCAAGGTTCGAGCTTTCCGGGCCATTCCGGGTCCAACTGGCTACCCGTTCATTGGGTCGCTCACGGTTTTCACTGGGTTAACTCGTCACCGTGTGCTCGCCAAGATGGCTAAGAGCTTCAAGGCCGAATCTTTGATGTCTTTCTCCGTTGGTTTGACCCGGTTTGTGATCGCAAGCCACCCGGAGACGGCTAAAGAGATGCTGAACAGCACAGCTTTCGCTAACCGCCCCGTGAACGAGACGGCCTACGAGCTTCTTTTCCACAGAGCAATGGGGTTCGCGCCGTACGGAGATTACTGGAGGAATCTGAGGAGGATTGCGGCGACCCATTTGTTCAGTCCTAAGAGGGTGGTCGGCTCCGAGGTTTTCCGACGTGAAATAGGGATGAAAATGGTGGAGGAGCTAAAGCGTTTGATGACGGAGAACGGCGAGGTTCACGTGAAAAGGGTACTCCATTTTGGTTCTCTCAACAACGTTATGATGACAGTTTTTGGGCGATGCTACGAGTTCGACAAGGGCGGAGATGGGCTGGAGCTCGAGGGTCTGGTGACTGAAGGGTATGAGCTACTCGGAGTTTTTAACTGGAGCAACCATTTTCCTTTTTTGGGTTGGTTGGATTTGCAGGGTGTAAGGAAGAGGAGTAGAAATTTGGTTTTGAAAGTGAATGTTTTCGTTGGAAAGATCATCGAAGAGCATCGGCTGGAGAGGGTTAAAGGTGACAACTTTGAGAAGGAAAAAGTTGGAGATTTTGTTGATGTTCTGCTTGATTTGGAGGAAGATGACAAACTCAGCGATTCTGACATGATTGCTGTGCTTTGGGTACCAAATTTTTACCTTTCTACTCTAATTAAACTTGTACACAAACGAAGTTAAATATACTAACATAAACGGTTTTACAGGTGACGATGTTCTAAGTAACCCTTTTCACTAAAATGACATTAATCACTATTAAACAACAATAAAGTGGCTCAAATAACGTGTTTTATTGTGTATATAATGTGCCGGCAGTGAAAAATTGTGACCTAAACTGTTCTAATTGCAGGAGATGATATTTAGAGGAACAGACACAGTGGCAATTCTACTCGAATGGATCCTTGCAAGAATGGTGTTGCACCCAGAAATCCAGTCCAAAGCTCAGTCTGAAATCGACGCTGTGGTGGGCTCCACGAGAACCGTCCAGGGTTCGGATATTCCCAACCTGCCTTACCTCCAAGCCATTGTGAAGGAGTGCCTGAGGGTGCACCCACCAGGCCCTCTCCTATCCTGGGCTCGCATTGCCATCCATGATGTCTACGTGGGGGATAACTTTGTCCCGGCCGGAACATCTGCCATGGTGAACATGTGGGCAATCACACACGATGACAAGGTTTGGACTGAACCGGAGAAGTTCAGTCCGGAGCGATTCATGGCGGAGGATGTGAGCATCATGGGGACTGATCTGAGGCTGGCGCCTTTCGGTTCCGGGAGGAGGGTTTGTCCCGGGAAAGCATTGGGATTGGCCACCGTCCAGCTCTGGCTTGCTCAGCTGCTGCAGAACTTTACCTGGGTTGCTTCGGAGAATTGTGACGTGGACTTGTCGGAGTGTTTGAAGCTTTCGATGGAGATGAAGAGCCCGTTGGTCTGCAAGGTGGTTCCTAGGCTTGTTTGATGAAGCTTTGTTTAGTTGTTAAACCGACCCTTGCGTAATTTAAGTAGATTGGTTAACAAGTTAGGGTAGACTGTAGTTTAATTATAGTCAGTCGTGGTTAGGTGTGCAAGGTTTGGATATGTTAGCTGCCATAGCTTTTTGGGGGGGGGGGGTGTGCTACCATGCACAAGTTTGGGCTCATCTTTTGGGGTAAGTGCGGGTAGTTTTGGTTAATTAAGTAGGGTTAGCGTAATGCATGGGCAGCTTATTGACTGTATAATACAGTTTGGAATATATGGTAATCAAAGTTTATTAACCAAGTTTGCTTAAATCTATGTATAATTATGCTATTATGTTTTATGTCCGCTAATTCTAATTTCCAAGTTGATTGGGTTTGTGTTTGTGTTTATGCAACATCACCACAATTTTCTACTGTGAAACATATTTTAAGTACAAACAAACACTTATTTACATGAAATATAATAGATTTACTTAAATCTGTTTAGTCAACCAAGACGGCTGCCTAGCTGTTTAGGTGCTAGGCCCCAACTCACCATCAACTAGCGTCTAATGTCTTTTAAAACCTTAGTTAGGAAAGATCGTTAATTTGGCATTTGTGAAATTAAAGTTCAGACCAAGAGGGTACCAAGTTTTGAGGATGTGGGTTTTTGTTCATCTTGCTAGGTGGTTTTATAGCATAATTTCAATTTTTTTCATGGTATAGGTTGACCCACAATTGAAGTCTAACTGTTATACGTGCTCTATGTACTTAATTTGTGTTTTCTATGTGTTTGAGTCGAAAATTCGTCACACAAGAGAGGCCATGTGTGGATGTGAAGTTTAAAAGAGTCCCACGTCAGTAAAATGAGAAATTTTGCAAATGCATGCAAGTAAATTGAGTTACTCTCTATATGACAAAGACTTATGATTGAAAACGGACTCTCTTTGCTTGGTAAAAATTAACTTTAAACACGAATTAAAAAAAGAAGGAAGTACGAGACAGAGACATTTGAACATATTTGAGGGAGGGACCATGAAAAAACAAATATGCCAACTTTTAACTTGAGAACGAGAGTGTATGGGGGCAATTATTGCATAACAGACTGATTCACGATGTTGATGAGGAATGAGGTTCGTCTCTCGTTCAAGTGGTTTATAGTTTCTACATCTTATCGTATTTTAGGCATATATATGTCGTGACATCTCTGTTGTAGTAAATTTATGTCGATATATACGTGATTGTAATCGAGCAGCATGCATGCTGATTGATGATCAAAGAATAAGAACCAAGGGCTGGATTTGGTAGGATGGGTCGGGAGATTCATATTCCTTTTCCTTTTTGAAGGATAGAGAGAGAATATATATGTATAAATGGAGCAGCAACCAGCAGGGATATAAATAGACACAACTCCTTGTCATTTTGTAAAGGAGATGCAACACTATAGTGATTCCGATGATAATATTTTCCGACTATGTCGCCGGCAAGTTCATGGTTCATTTTGCTTACAATTATCGGAATTTTTAAAATTGATAGAAACGGTTTTTGAGATTGTCCAACGTTAACCATTTTGGTTTTTCTATGAAAGATCTCGGTTAAATTGAAGAAACCAATAGTTTAAGTGAAGGGTTGCTTTGACAAAAATACCTTCAATTTAATAGAGATTTTTCATAGAATGACTAAATTGATCATCAGTGGACAATTTCAATGACCATTTCTATCGATTTTTTGAATCTTGAAGACCAAAAATGTGAAGCGATGCTAATCACAGGACCCATTCTCCTTCAGCGAGGCCTTCACGCCTTGTGCCGGAAGCAAAAAGCTCATCCTTCCTCCGATATGTTCATATTGCAAAGCTGTGAAATCAAAGTTAAGGTCATGTCCGGAAAACTGACAATTTTGTTTTGAGAACAACATGCTACTTTTTTCCATGCATGTTTTAGAAATATAGCCAGTTGAGCCCCCTTAAAATTTCTTCAGCGACGCATCTATGTTAAAATTTTATTTGAGTTACTAAATTTGAGTAATAGTCTTTGACATGTTTACTTTTCAAAATTTCTCATCATGTGACATGTGGTGGTGAGAAATCTTATAATATCAAGCATATCATGGTGTCATTGATTAGGTTATCCAAATGTTGTAATATCAATTTCATTTTTCTATTCATCATTTGAAATATTATATCATTCATCATATGACGTTTTATCTAGTGGTAGAAAGTAATAATGCTTATCTACCCTAGTGCAAGTTGGACCCGCACATATCATCCTCTCTCTAAGGTTTAATAATTTAACCCACTAACGTAATCGTTTATAAAAAATAAAAATAAAAACTAAACGAGATTGTTTTAGTGCCATGGTGGTAGTGCCCATGGGGATGAGCAGCCAGGCGCGTTACCGAAACATGGGCTTTTTAAGTCCTTTGAAAACGAATCACGTTCGGCCCAAATCGGAAACACAAATGAGCCCAAGAGCCCGAAAACATCATCGTCCTCGACAGCTGGTTCCAACTGGTTCGCATCCACTCCGAGCTATGGCCATCTCCAACTAGCTAACATACTCTTTCTCTCTCTATCTCCATATCCCTCACTCCCAATCGGAAATGGATCCGATCCTCACCACTCGCCGGACCCGAAAAATCCCACCCAAACCCGATTACTCAACGGTAGTCATCCACGACGACGATGACTCCGAGTCCGATCGACAGAGCAAGCACAAGAGCTCCCACCTGGAACCCGACCTCTACGCCACCATGGTCTATAAGGGTAATGCCGACGAAGACGAAGACGACGACGCCTCTCTCCCTCCGCTCCTCAAACGCCTCCCCAAGGACTTCGGCGGCGGACCCTCAATCGATTACTTTGACGATGAAGAAGAAGACGACAACGGCGGCGATTTCGGCACAATGATCATCAAGCCCGATCGAAACTGGACCACGAGGAGGTCGCGCGACTTCAAGCGGGCGTCGTTCGACGATGACGGAGACGGCAGTGGGTTCTCGACATTTGTGGTGAGGCCGTCGAGTGAGAGAGAGTCGGTCAGCGGGACCGTGGTGAGGAGGACGAGCAGTGGCGCTGGTTCGACGATGAGTAGGGCAGTGGCGAGTATGCAGGCCTCGTCGGAGTTAGGAGTTGGGAAGCAGAGGAGGGGCAGTGGGTCGTCGCACGGAGAAGAGTATCGGCAAACCACTAAAATGTCGTCGAGTTCGATACCAGATAGCGTTACCAGAGAAGATCCAACTGTAAAGTACGAGCTGCTCAATGAGCTTGGTGGGTTTCTTGTACTTTCAACTTATATGCATCTCAGCTGCTCCTGCATTTACTTCTGTTCAATTTTTCTGTGAAATTTAACTGAGAGTGGATTGAATGGCAGGCAAGGGGTCTTATGGCGCGGTTTATAAAGCTAGGGATATTAAGACGTCGGAGCTGGTGGCCATCAAAGTCATTTCATTGTCTCAAGGGGTATGTCTCGGTCTTCTTTTCGGTTTTTTGTACATTTTGTTTGTAATTGGTTTGATTTTGAATTTTTGTTTTGATTTGGTTTTAGGAAGAGGGGTATGAAGAAATTTGTGGAGAAATCGAGATGCTGCAACAATGTAACCATCCGAATGTGGTTAGGTACCTGGGAAGCTACCAAGGAGAAGAGTATCTTTGGGTAAAATGGCATTTGCTTTTATTACTGGTGAAATTGCTAGATGATGAAGCTGTTATTGGTTTGTGTTTGTAAGTAGGGAAGTGCAAAATCTGAGACTATAGACTGCTCTTTTGTTGTGTCATGTTAGATTGTGATGGAGTACTGTGGTGGTGGTAGTGTTGCCGACTTGATCAATGCTACCGAGGATGCTCTGGAGGAGTATCAAATAGCCTACATTTGTAGGGAAGCGTTGAAGGTAAGATCAATTTTGATTGGATATTCGAGTTCGAAGTAAACAATTGCATCTCATTAAGGGCTTCTCCCCTGGTTTATTTATGCTTAAATTTTGTCATGAAGTGCCTATAGAATGCTTCATATACGTTCTCTCAATTTTATATGTGAAAGTAAATTGAGCTTGACAAAAAAATTTCAGTGATGATGCCGCCTTACATATGTTCTTTGTCTATTCAGTTTATATTTATCAATGTAAATTGTTTGCTGTATTTGGACAATATTTCTTTTGCACAGGGCCTCGCTTATCTGCACTCAATTTTCAAGGTCCACAGAGATATTAAGGGTGGTAATATTCTGTTAACTGAACAAGGAGATGTCAAGTTGGGTGAGTGCAATTATCTTTCACTGTATGCAGTACTATCTTGGTAAAATTGTGGATGTTCTTTACGTACATATTATGCAGTTCTTTCACTGCTGATGATGTTCTCTTTTGTAATCCTTCTAAACCTTAGTGGCATTATTGCATCATCAACGAAAATGCCAAGGGGCTTCTTCCCTTTAATTAATTTTTCAACATTCCAAGTTGACAATTGAAATGGAGTATAATAAACTGTTCTGTGCTATTCTTTTCTGTTATAATTTTTCTTGTACTTTTAACTACATTCTTACTCAACTTTGGTGTATGACAATATTGGCAGGTGATTTTGGTGTTGCAGCTCAGCTTACAAGAACCATGTCAAAGCGCAACACGGTATGTTAATGGTTTTGATAACATGTATGTGATAGCTGCTGCACAGTTGTGTTTAATTTGATTTAATTTGTTTTATTTCCCCAAAATTTTCCCTTAATGGTCCAGAAGTTGCTAGTAGTATGCTCTAAAGGTCAAAGATTATTATTTTCTTCTTCTTTTTTAATGGCGGGTTTCTTTCCGGCACTTGTAAAAGTAATCAAGGGAAACTGATGATTCCCTGGACTTGACAATGACTAACATATCATGGTTTGATAGGATGGACAGTTACAAACCTTGGCTTTTTGGTGATATTCTGTTTGTGCTTGATACATGAAAGTTCTTTTATTTTGTTCTCAGTTCATTGGCACTCCACATTGGATGGCTCCAGAAGTTATTCAGGAAAGTCGCTATGATGGAAAGGTATCATGTGATTCATTTCTACTCTACACAGTTTTATTTCCTTTGTCTTGCTTGTTTCTTCTCTATGTGCTGCCCTTATCTAGACTGACTTGTTGGTATAATTCCAGGTGGATGTATGGGCTCTTGGTGTTTCTGCAATTGAAATGGCAGAGGTAATATATGTTCAGCATGTTCTTTTCAAAACTGAATTGGGACTGATGACTATTGTGTCCTATGTAGAGAACACTGGTATTAACTCCCATGATGAAATAGTTTTATGTCTTAGCACCAATTGCTTACTCATTTCTTCACGAGATTACACCATTCATAGTAATGATTGTTGATTACTGTCATGTTCTCCTTGTAATAATTTGCAGGGGCTCCCTCCAAGATCTTCAGTGCATCCAATGAGGGTTAGTGTTTTAACCTTTTAGTTTCTAGTTACTCGAAAGTTAAATTACTTATTTTTCATCTCAGTTTCTACCAAGGTTGCATGTCCAATTGGAACACAGATGTCACCTTCTATGTTGCATAATCTTTCCTTCATTGCTTTTATTGACAGTAGGTTAATATATAGAAATAGTAAAAATTTTAATGTTTCTCAAGGGGCTTGTAGCTCAATGGTTAAGAGTATGCACCCCTGCACCCAAGTTACTGAGCTCGATTCCCCCCTCCCTATTATTGCTTGTAAGAAAAATTGGATGATTCAAAAGAACTGTGCCTTGTTGATGGCCCCTGATACATACAAGTAGCAAAATTATCATATCACTCATAAGTAGGGATCCTGTGATGTGATGTGTATTCCATGGCTCAAAAGTTGTGTGGTTGATAGCATAGTATAGGTATGAGAATGATTGGCTTGATGAAGCCTCCAAATTTATACAGCCTTCATCTCTCTTTTCCCTGGTTCCATTATTCTCTTTTGGTTTACAAATTTCAAAAAATTAGTTCAAAATTAGGAATGCTGTAAGTTATGAGGTTTGAAATCTCCCATGTGTACATTACTCTTGGAAATGTATATGATATTATAGAGGATTTTTTTGCCACTAGAAGTTATTGAGTTGACCACTTTGAGTTCACAATTAAAATCCTTTTTTAGTGTTTCTTTTTTTCCTTTTCTCATTCCTTCCACATTTTTTTATTTGTTTCCATGATTTCGGTTTTAATGGACAGAATAAAGGCTAGGGAATTAATTGCAGATTCTACTTAGAAAAAGAGGAAAGGAAAATTCTGCAGCATTCATCTTTCAATTGCTTTTTCGTCTTTCCCAAGTTGAATGTTAATTTGTTAAAAAAGTTCCCCCTTTTTCCCTTTCACGTTATTGCTTGTTGAAGGGATAAGTAACCAATTTATTGTCTATTATAGGTTTTATTCATGATATCCCTTGAGCCAGCCCCGATGCTTGAGGATAAAGAAAAATGGTCCGTTTTCATTCTTTTGTATATCTGATCTTTCTGTCGCATTATTGAGGACAGTAGCCTGTATGACAATGTTAAATTACTTTATGCTGTATCTTAAAGCAGTGTAGGTTTTTGTGATTTTATTGTTATGGGATTTGCGCTCAACTGAAAATTCTTTATGACAAAAGTATAACCACTGCCATGGTTCAAATTACTGAACACGAGTTCAACTTACTTCTTGGAATGTGATTCTTTGCCTGGGACTTGTCCGAGATACTGGATTTGAGTCTGTTTTTCTTTTGAGAGGAGTTGCGATAGAACTAAAGAAGTTCACATGAAACACGAAAGAGTTCTAATATAAACTCTTACTGGTGCAAATTATTATGTTCACAATGTTTCTAACTTTTTTTATGTATAAGCCCATTGTTTTTTGCTTTTTATTGTGCAGCATTGTGCTCAAATAGTACTGCGTTCTTTTGCAGGTCTCTTGTGTTTCATGATTTTGTGGCAAAGTGCCTAACTAAAGAACCTCGTCTACGCCCTACTGCATCTGAGATGCTGAAGGTAGTGCTAATAGCGAATGACAATACGTTCTATTGGCAAAATGGGATTATGAAGAACCTCTGTTTAAAAACTTTTATGTCTATTTTTCTTCAAAATCAAATTCTTTCGTGAAGGAATTGCTGGAAGCAAATTTATACATAATGTTGATGATACTCTTGCAAGAATATAATTCCTGGGTGGAATAATTATATTTACCTTGAAGCAGATTTGGTTAAAAGAAAACTAACATATCTTAATCTGGCCAAGAGCTCATAATCTTGGATATTTTGTATCTTTATTAATTTTTTTATTTAAATGCAGCACAAGTTCATTGAAAAATGCCAATGTGGTCCCTCTGTAATGTTGACAAAGATTGAAAAGGCAAGGCAAGCAAGGGCTTCAATGGCTTTGCAAGCACAACATATTGCTCCACCTGAACAGGATAGTGTACGAATTCTTATTTTGTCTTTCCTTGTGCAACTCGCGTCAAGTCATTGTCTTCTTACATGTTTTATAATTTGAAGCAGACAATTGAAGCTCCCAAAGTCAATGAGGATTATGGAGATACTGTTCCTTCAAGGCCACCTCAAGTGGAAAATGAAGTATCTTCAGGTAACACATTGAGGAAGCAGCACATATCTGGTGATGTGGGAATGGGTGGGGAAAGTATGCTTGTTATTTGATGACCATAGGTGCAAGATACTTATCTTTGGAATCTGACGTATGTGAAACCTATGTTTAACAGGTAACTTTGGCACCTTTATTATTCACGAGGGGGATGAAAAAGATGAGATCTCTAGCGAGACAAAGAGTTTTAGTGTCAAAGAACCTTCACCTGCTCCTGGACTTCCTGGAAGCGCCTCCAATACTGGTGCAGGAGGCAAATTACCCGAACCCAGGTGCTGCCCTCACTTTTTATTTGTGAATTCCATTTAGAAATCTTGTTTTTTGATTCTCCCCCAAGGTTGATAAGATTGCTTTATGTAATATCAATTGCCTAGTCAAAAGATAAACTTTAGTTCCACAAGAGTGCTCTAATTTACCATGATGTTCTATCAGGGAGGAAAATTCAAGTAGTATTACCAAAAACAGCATTCCAGTTACGCACACTCTGCAAGCATCTGAGCAGAGCATAAAGACAAAAGGCATATCTCAAGTCCAGGTTGGAGATCCAAGCGGTATAAGCAGTGGCACAGTGAAGAATGAAACTGTCAGCCGGAAAGCTTTTGCAATGCAAGATAAGGTAATATTCGTCCTGAGGTCTATGCTTGCCAGTTGATAGGTCCCTATCACAGTTGGACGAGCCTTCCTCATTTCTTCTCGTCAAGGGGCATCTCTAATTCCATCTGTTCTCACGAATCGAAAATTATCCCAACCCTTTGACTTAAAAACCAGCCCTTCCTAAAAAAATGGTGGGTTGTCAACAGACTCAACACTAGTATATAATTGCTTATGTTCATGTTCGTGGCAGCTATGGTCCATATATGCAGCTGGTAATACAGTGCCTATTCCATTTTTGAGGGCAACTGATATATCCCCCATTGCTCTTTTATCGGACACTGTTCTTGGAGGCATTCATCAGGATAATAGTGGAACTGTAGCCATGGAGGCACTACAAGAGCTTTTTACTGGTGATGGACAGTCTAAGAAGGGACGAAGAGCGCAAAACGAGGTCAAATCTCTCTCTCTTCTCTCTGCATTCCCTCCCTCCCTCTCTATCTCTAAGCATTTTCTGGTCTACTGATGTGCTGCAGATGCCCCTCCCTCCAAGTGTTTACAAAAGGCTCTTTACAAGTTCAACTCTAATGAATCTGGCACAAGCCTTAGCCTACCACAAGATGTACGTCAACCAAATTATATGTATCGAAATTTTACTTTGGCTTGGTAAAAAATTGGAAGAAAATTGTTTTTTGTGCGTAATATGCAAGCATGTCACATTATCTATGCTGCGGCAAGCATGTCCTGCATGCCGCCACCTTCCTTGCATTGCTTGTTATTTACTCAAGAGACTTCATTTGCTTTCAGGTGCTACGAAGATCTGCCGCTCCAAGAAATGCAAGCAACTCAGGAGCAACAGACTATTCAAAATCTTTGTGATACACTAAGAACCATTCTTCGATTGTAGGTAGGGGGGAAACGGAGCTTCTATAGTGTAATTTTGTTGATTTTCGATAATCTGTTAGACTGTTTCCATCGCAATGGCAATGGCATATGTGAAGGGCTGTAGATAAAGTTACTGAGGCTAAGTAAGGGCGAGGAACAGTGTGGGCAACGGTAGGTAGGTAGGTTATAGTTGTGGTGTACCTAGTACGGTTTGAATTCCGTCAAGTATATATCTAAACAGTTGGTAGTTTGTAATTGTGCTCTACC